>NW_003315113.1:702858-1405716 GCF_000151125.1 Trichophyton benhamiae CBS 112371
AACTGCAGGAGAATCTTGTCAATATCAAGCGCTCTCCTCCTCAGCTCAGCATCTCCAGCTGCCCCGGTCTCGGACGCCGTGATGCAGTCCTCCAGAAGAGTGTAGTCTAAACTCGCCCTGACAAGAGACTCTTGTAATTTCCTGTTATTGTTCCTCGCAGCTTCTTCAGCGTCTTCCATTTCCATGTCTCCATCTTTGTTGCTCTTTTCCTTGGATGAAATGCAGGATATCGGTATTTGGAAGTCGAATTCGGTGAGCAACGGTCGTGGGAAGTAGGGATACTTATCCCCACCCTTTAGGATTATGCAGTGGAAAACATCCTGTGCAACAGCAACTGGCCAATAGGTTTCTTCCTTGCGGCCACTGGCAACACGTTCAAGCAGCTTCGTGTCAAGGAGCGGGACCCAGCGGGCCTGTCCTGGTTTCCGCCAATGCTGCAACACAAGGAGAACCCCCGAGCTGTCATATATGCAGGGGTCCTGGATCATACACTTTAGTCAATATGGAGTTGGTTTACAGGGGTTCTTGGAGGGATACATACGCCCTTGTCTGAAAAAAATACGCTTTGCAGCCGCGTCCCTCCTGCTAGTGCAACAGCGTCCTCATTTTGGCATATCTCGTCACGTCGGACGTTCTCGATGGAGTACTTCAATTGTGCGACTCCATCACTACCTGCAGGGCCATTCCCGATGGTGATGATATAGTCTCGCCATGCTGCGCAGGTCACTGTTTGACTCTTCTGTCGGAATACCCGATATGGAGTGCCAAAAAGCGTATAAATCCGAACGTAGTCCGTCGAAGTAGTCACCGTAATGTAAGAATTACTTAATGCAATGGCTTAATACAGTTAGAAACACGAGGCCAGATAATGAGTGGCTTGGAAGGAACGTACAAGTAATCTTCTCTCCCGGTGGAAGTTCTGTCCGCCAGTCTGCTCTTGTTGTCCATGTTTCATGTGGCCGGTAAAATACGGTTGCTGGATGGCTGGAGCTAGGTTGGCATGAAAACAAAGTACCCTTCTCGTCTAAGATAGATGGTTAGGCCAATATGCAAAAAGATCTAGACTGAAGGTAATAATGAGTCCACGTACTCAAACAGGCCTTGTCATAGAGATATGGGTCCGTGAAATGAAAGTCACGATAACGTTCCCGGTCGTAGAACTCCACAGTGACAGTATTGTGCGTGTCTTGATCAACAGTCCATACAAACCCAACAAGATTCAACGCTACGGTTTCGTTAGCAAGGACTCTACCGAAGTAAACAATTACAAACTTACCTAGATATCTTCTGTTGCCTCTCCATGGGGTGCTGCCTGGCTGAAAGGGTTCATGAGATATAGTCTTCCAAGGGGCCGTTGGTCTCCGTTTTGTTTCATGACCAAATAACTCATCCATATGTGTGTTAGTCCTCTTTCCAAGGCCATTGACGTTTTCGGTGTAGCCTGCACCATCGTCATCCTCAACAAAATCATCTTCATCATCTGCTGGCCCCAGGATGTCATCAAGAGAGTCCGGGCTTCCTCCTCTCGGCCTGTTTCCAGAAAGATTACTGGTATCATGTCGTTGGGATCTATGAGGGAATGTGATCTCTTCATGGGAACCAATTGAGAGTAACGGTGCCACTTCCAAGGTCTTCGCTAGAAGTGAGTGAAATTCCGACGGGATAAAATCCTCGTAAATAAACAGCTCTCCATCCGAAGTAGTAAATGCAACAATATTCTGGGTGGGATGCCAGCGGAAATTAATAACATTTGGAATATCGTATGTCTTTATGACTTTTTGGGTCCTGGTTTCCCAGAGGAGAATTTTGCGGTCAGCTCCAGCACTTGCAAGCATTGCCCCGTTAGGAGACCAGGCGAGACAGGTAACATCTCCATTATGACCACCAGAGAATTTCCGTTGCTTAGTCCAATCCCTACACGATATTACTGTGATATCTCTTGTGGCCTCTACTGCAGCAAATGCAGTTCCATCTGGGTGCCAAACGGCGCTTGATGTGGCCTCGTTATCTGTTTCAAGTTGTCGAATCACCCCATCAAGTTTATGCAGCAGGGTAGGTTCCGTTTCCGTGAATGAGTAAATGTAGATAATTCCATCAGCGCAAGACACTGTGATAAATCGCCCGCTAGGATCAAATGTCACATGCTTGACTCCTTTTGTTTGGTCTCGCAAATATTTGACCTCTGTAATATCGTTAATATTCACGATCTTGACGGTGAGCTCACTATCCAGATTATAAAGTCAGTTAGATCCAACTTGTAATGATGCAACTAATATTCACCGGCTATTTCGACTTACTCGCTAGCAACAGCAACCCATTCCTCGTCCTTGGAGATCGCCAGGTCTCGAACTGGTAATGCACAACGAGCCAATGGCTTATCCATTGTGGCTTCTTGCAGTTTGTAAAGCCATACTGTGCCATCTTCAGATCCCAGTATCATGGATTCATTCTAGCACTTCATTAGAAAAGCTCGATTTGTAGCAGTGGGCCATTTCGGTTCCTCCTTGGGGGCTCAGTATGGTGGGAGATTCGGACGTACAGTTGCTGCAATTGCCAGATGGCTCTCCATCCCTTCATCGATCGTCTTCGGTTCGCCATGCTCGCCAGTTGAGAACACTCGAATTCCAGAGTTAGACCCGGCAGTAATTAATTGTTTGCCATTGGGAGTATAAGTTAGTACTGTGGTGCCGGGGGTGTCTAGCATTCACATCTATTAGTATTTATAATTAAAGACGAGATTCTGTAAGAAAAACATACGAGCCGGTCTACCCCTCAAGGTACTGCTATCCGGGGCCATGTTGAAGTATTAGCCAAATGCAGTATAATTGGTATATTGCGGGAAGTAGCCACAGGCTATGGAGATCGAGATCTAATTCAAAGCTGTGATGTGCTCTTTGGCAGGTTCAATATCGAAATGGAAGCGCGTCGCGGTCGTGATTATTAGTCATCATGTGCTTTAAAGTTAAGTTATGGAGATAAGATAAGATAGCCGGAGTTAGCGCTAAAGAAAATTATGAGTTAATATTACACTTATCTGGGCTTTAGATAATGATGTACAAAACCAAAGCGCTAGGATTTCATCTTTAGCATAACCTGTATGTCTTTTGGTTCGTCAATCAAGCTTCCGCTCCTCCGGTTAGGAACTTGCCAGTCCTCTCCCCCGGCAGGCTTGATATCCCATGTTACTAATATGGCAGCCAAGGTTCCAATAACTTTTCTCTGCTCTAACTTCCAACAAATGGAAGCTGGGTCATCCCAACCTTCTGAGCAATCTCGCTCATCCTCATTCACAACATCTTGTGAGACTTTCTTGTCTTCCGAGTCATCGGTCTCAGTAGACTTGATAAGGTGTCGTCGTGGGTCAAAGCTGTCTGGAGACTTGTTGTAAAGAGGGTTTCGATTTCGCAAAGAGTGAGGTATCACAACATAATCACCCTCAGATATATGATAAGTATGGACTTCTCGAGAATTGAAAGATGCGTCCTCATCTGACTCGGTGAGGTTGATATTGGAGATAACCTTTCGGTAAGTATAAGGGGTTGAGTAGAGCCGACTGGTCTCCCTTTGCGTAGCCATCAGCAATGGGCAGGACCCAATGAGATTATCTATATCCAGTGACACCTGTGGTGGTTCTGGTAGCCCAAATGTGGCTGAATTTGAGTGTTTAAGCTTTGCATAGGGGCCAATTTCACCCAACACTTCGGAATGTAACTTAGGGTCGGCTAGAATGTGAACGAGATTCCAGAATATTAAGGCGTTCGCCCGCACAGTAACTGCCCATAATAAAGATAAATCTTCAGCGGCCGCATATTCGACTGAGTAACCGTTCTTGATTCGTTCCCGCATTCGGGCCTGAACTGCGGCAGAAACATCATCTAGATCTCGCCAAACAGCCTCGGGTTCTTGTCCATTTTCTATCTGGCTAAATATGGCATTTTGAACCGTCAGGCATATTAGCAGGCGACGGCGAGCGAGATATGCATTGACAAGACCGGGAAATGGAATCCACCGCTGAATTCCAAGCAACATAGCATTGAATTTGCTATTGAAGGCGGAGATGTCGGGTAAAACATTGGGATAGACATCAAGGAGAGTCTTCCCCATTAAAATATTGACCGAGAGGTTCCCCACAAAGCCACTAATCAAAGAGTACAGTTTGGTTATGCATACTCTTTCTCCGCTTGCTTCATTTTGGAGAGCAACACCACTTATCCGTTCCCATGGGTATTGATCTACAACACTCGAGGTGAATGAGACCAAGGATGGAGTGGTTCGTTCAATTTCCTTGACCAGCACGGATGAAAGATCGGTGAGGTAGGGTTCTTCTGCCAAAAGCCTTATCCACTTCGATGATTCACCATGGTAAGTGCCTTCTCGGCCAGGTTTGCGCGCACGACTGTTAGTACCAAAATTGTTGTCCAGCAGGTAGTTGATGCATGGTTCTGCTGAAGTGGATTGGCGCTGCTTAAACAAGCTTCTAACCATCGAGGGAGTTGTAAGGACAACGTGCCTCCTCCCCCAACAATAAAAGCTGAATGCAGCTCCGCGCTCTGGCAGCCTAGATAACAAAGTTAATACCTCTGTCGAAAAGGGGCTCGAACGAACGTCAAGCATAAACTGACCGGGCATTGAATAGCAATCTCTTTCGGAAGAAACCTAACGAGAGCCAATGGCCAACGTAAGGCAACCAGTAGGGAACCTTGCTTGGGGATATTGATCCATCTGGGTATTTTGTTCTAATGCCTGGTAGACTAGTGATTTGTGTCAGGAGTCGGGTGACGAGACATGTCAGAACAAACACTACAACCACCGCCCACCCGCTCAAGTGGGCAAAAAGTTGCCGCAAGGCATCTACAGCGAGCTGAGGGATCGAGGGGGTGTCGTTATCCATTTATCCTTCTTCTTCCTCTCCTCCACCGAGTTTGACCGGAGCCTAGTCTAACAAATTGCCCAAGGAAGCCGTTGAAGCCTTCGGTCTGGATAAGCATATCACATGACGTTGATCTTGCTGATATAATCTCTCCACGTGCCTGGGGAAACCCTAATCAATCCCGCGGAGTGCTTTTTTTAGTTTCAACTAACTATTTTAGGAAGGAAGAGAGATAGAAAAAAAGCGCCAAATATAACGCAAGCGACGCCTCGACAAGAAGCTCCCCTGAATGTGCACCTCTTGATATCCGCCGACATGCCGACTATCAGCCACCAGGGGCAACAAAGAAAAAGAAAAGAAAGGAGAGAAGCGTTGTCGGAGATTCGCAGGTGATATCCAACTGTTTGCATGCAGCAGTCCTGCTGCAAAATGGGCACACGCTAGCGAATCATGGTGCTTACAACTCCACCGCGATGTCTCACCCCTCGTGATTAGAGCCTCATTTTCGCTTACTTGCCAACGTTCAGACATGGAAGATGGGCGAAATGAACTATTGGAGGGTCTGGGGGCCGTCGGCTATGCCCGTGGTTGGCCATTGCAAACTGTTCCTGGGGCCAGTTGAGTCAGGGAATGGAGTCGCCCTCGGAGGATGCGCCCGCAAAAGCCATTTTAGCTGCACTTGGCCGCACCTGGCCAGGATGTCATACAGTCTGCGAGGGGACAAGGTGGCTGTTTTTATCCATAACTTTGATGGGGCACGGAGTACAGAGTAAAATAGCAGAAAATTTATGCTCAAGGGCCCTTGCAGGATGGGCTTCCTGCTGGTCAAAGAGTCAGAGTTAAGGCGTGTACCCACCTCTGAGAAGGGGGTACTTTATCAGCGCCGCATCCCTCAGCTTTTATCTGAGTTCTACTCG
Source organism: Trichophyton benhamiae CBS 112371 (assembly GCF_000151125.1). Classification (NCBI taxonomy): domain Eukaryota; kingdom Fungi; phylum Ascomycota; class Eurotiomycetes; order Onygenales; family Arthrodermataceae; genus Trichophyton; species Trichophyton benhamiae. The sequence goes on from NW_003315113.1 coordinate 708,646, forward strand.
TTCATATACCACTATCTCCCACAAACGGTGGCTCCTTTATTTTCTGGACCTTCTTGGGTAGAAGTGCCGTCGCGATGCCGGCCTCTCGTTTTTTGGGTCTTTGTGCCCTCCTCCAAGCGCTCAGGGCCACCCAGGCTTTCGCCCCTGATTGGACTATCACGAAATATTTCGAAGATTCTGTAACGACTTTGCCTGGGAATACAGGCCGCTACGGAACTTATCCGGCTACTGAATATACCAGTACAGTAACTGTTGTGCCAACTGTCACTTCTCCTATCGCCACCGCCACAATTATCGCAACCACCTACCCAGAAGCTATCACCTACGTACTCATAGGTCTTGAACCAGGCCAGGGAACATCGTCGAGTTATGACTACTCCGAAAGCACCAACACCTACTACGTCCCTCTCACGTATACCTACCCAAGATACTGCTCTGTGACCTCTGGCGAAAGCACCATCACGACATCAGCGCGAATTTCCATCCCAACCGAGATCCAGAGTGTTCTCACCCCAACCGTGACATCTGTAACGACCTCTGTCGTGGATTATCTGGAATCAGTCTCTTATTATACCTCTACAGCCTCATTTGTAGATCCAACAGAGCTTCCATCTGGGATTTACAGTAGTATAGAAGCAAGTCATACCCCTAGTGAAATTCAGTACTGCCGATATGAATCTCACTCAGGTTCCGGCGGCTACGGTTCACAACCTAGCTCCAGTTCCAGCTCCAGCGATAACTATGATGGTTATTGTGGCCGGTATTATGGGTGCTATCACTCCTATTGGTCTCCATATCTTGCACTATCCCTTATCATCACCTTTTCTTGGTTCGGCCTTTTTTTCATTGTTGGCCTGATCGAGAGTGCTGTTAGATTCAGAAAACTTATGCGAGGCCGCGGGGCAAGTAGAGGCCTACCCAAGTCCTTTGCTTGTTTGTGCCCAATATTATCGTGTTTGTTTATTATGTGCATGCACCGAGGCTACAGACCGAAACCGAGGGAAGAACAAGAGGAGTTGGAAAGAAATTGGAAATCTATGTCCTTCGCCGCTAAATTCACCCTCTGGTTGAAATATGGATTCAGCAGAAGCTACCCTCCAATGCTTGGAGCAGCACCTCCCCTCGCCACCGATCCGCTGCCAGCCAGTCAGCCTCAGATGGCACAGCAACCTGTGGTCCCTGGAGTCATGCCGCCACTACCTCAACAAACTGGCCCGCAACCTCTGCCTCACCAGACAGGTCAACAGACTGAACGGCAACTGGATAACCAACAGCAAGAACAGCAGCCTGTCCTTCGGTCAGCAGAGCAGAACCCAGAATCCTCACAGAGAGAATACCAACCATTACCGACAGTAGGCCAAAGTGGCAGTACAGGGTTGTTTGAGCATCCAACTCATGCAATTTCGCCAGTTAATGAACAAGGCTCTCCGCTACCGCTCCAATCTGATCTCACTCAGCCATATACTTCGCATGACCAGCATATACATGAAGAACAGCCACAAAATGCTATCACTCAACCTACCGATTTTCATTCTGGAGCACCTAAAAATGCTTAATCGAGTCTACTCCAACCATACATCCAAACTAATGCCGTATCTATAATGATGCTCTCATTCAACCTTGATATGATGACCATTTCATGCATTTATACGTGTTTAATATAATATTTCAATAAAAAAAAAAATTGGTATTCTACATTATTATAGTCTTTGTTTTAGGGGCGGTCTTGGTCAAATTATTGGTTTACTATTTCATGTACGATGAATAACCCATCATACTTCTATCTCCCAAGATCTCAAGATCTCAATTGTATTCATTGGGCTTTACTATTCAGAAACACTACAAATATTCACCTTTCTATTCCCTGTAATACCATATTCAAAACTAGATACAATATTATGTGCAATTGGTAAAACTCAATCTCTGGGCTTAAAACTCGGTTTTCAGAACAAGCTTTAACTGTGCGCTCTCCATCTCATATTGATCAATTTTTGCCTGGTTTAGAGCCAAGTTAGCTAGCAACCATTTAATTCTTCTCCTCGCTTCGCTAGGCTCTTTTGGGAAAGACCCTAGAACTTTTAGCTCTTCTTCAATCTTATTAATTGCCTGGTTCTGTATTGTGATCATTTGGCCGAGAATTCTTAGATCGAGCCTGCTACTAAGAACCTTATCTTCAACTAACTGGCGGAAGGCAGCCGCTAGCACTGGTTTCCCAGGCTTGATAATTGAAGGACGTCCGTTCTTTGAAATGACAGAGATTAGTTCTGCTTTCTCAAGCGCACGAAGGGTAGCCTCGCCATCCTTTTTGAACAGGTCCGACAAAATTATATCGCTGTATCGAATGCTAGCTTCCCCATTTGCATCTGAGTCGCTCTGGTTTCCTGCTTGGGCCTTGGCTGTTCCTAAGTTTTTGATTAAGTACCATGCTTGTTCCGGGGTCCAGCCACGGGAACTTGGATCAACTTCTGTGATAAATATCTTAAGGATTTCCGCAGCAGACTGATGTACTATCTGTTGAACGGCATCTACAGAGCACTTAGCATTATAATTCACTAGTAATGGGGGGTAGCTTACTATTTGGGGTCAGGCCTCTAGCAATCATGCGAGCGAAAAATTCAAGGTCTGTTAAACGGCCTCCGAGCCGTTTGATACATTCGGTGAGCTCCTGGTTAAATTTTTCATCGGAATAGTCCAAGCCTTTAGAATCCTCATTACCGGACACATGGCTTAACACGAACCGTTTAGCCACTTCAGGTTTGCAATCAGTGAATGACACCTGATGGAAAACCTGATTCGGTAAGGCCTGACTTAATGTCTTAGAATAGGAAAGGTCTGACGTGAGGAAGACAACGTGTGCAATATTGGTATATATCAATGCAGCTGCCCATTCTGCAAGTTTGTCGTATACCATCTGGTTGTCTTTGCTTTTATGTAGGAAATTATCAATGATAACAACTGGCCGACGAGCAGGGTTTGCCTCTAACCATTCATCATCACTCAAGTGACCATCTTTATCCCCCTTTTTTCTCCCGTCCAAAGCAACTTTTTTCAGGGCCTTAGCAGTGTTTTGCAATATGTTACCGAGCTGTGTGTCCAGAGTCTCGGACAATCCGGCCTTTGTACCAATGGCGCTTTGAGTTGCAACGTCAATCACACTGCTAATGCTGTTCATCCAGGAGAATACTGGTCTGTACCCAACCTCAGCAGCGGCAGCGGCTATCATGGTACTGTCTCCTGGAGCTTCTTGGATAGGTTTGCAGTCGATGACCAGTTTGTTCTTGTAATTTTTAAGCGCCTCGTCCAAAACAAATTCTTTCTTTCCTAAGCCTCGGGGCCCATGTACAACAATAAAGGTATCGTTCCCTTCCACAAGCCAATTCTGAATTTGCTGGGCGTCTTCTTTCCTTTCTTCCCAGATTTCGTTAAGGCCTTTCGACTCATATTGGCCCCGGTGAAGAGAAAATAGAGAGTTTGCTTTAGTTGCCTGTCTCTGAAGCCACATCCATAGCCTATTATCCTGGAACTGCAGTGGAGGAGATATTTTCAATCTAATGAAGAACGTCCTTATGGGATCAAAAATGGCGACAGTGATCCCAGCTAAGATGGCGACAAGGATGGGAAGCACAATTCGCGGATGGCTAAATAACCAGTCTCTTATCCAATGTGCCTTGATCTTCCGCTCGTAGCTAAACTGCAGGATAGTTCCAGCCTTGCCTCCAATATCGCCTGAAGGAACCTTGAACCCGTGAAGGCAGTTTTTTGCCATCACGGCGCTTACTGGATTAGAAAAGTCAAGCAAAGCATATCTTGGTACGACTTTTGAGTCTGCGGGCTGAGGAATAATGTCGGTCAATTTGCCGTATGTCCTGGCAAGCGAGTAGAGGTTTTCCTGTGTAAGTTCTGCAGCCGGAGCATCCAGCGATACAGGCAGGAATTCAACCTTGACTCTTGAGCTTGGAAACCGGTATGATAGGTCCTCCACCCAAGGACGCCCACGTACAAGGGCAGCGCTGGCAGGGCTGAAGAGGCTAAACCACGGCTTTACAGGATTCTCATATAAATGCTGGGTAATGGCCTTGATAATGTCTGAGCCTGATGTTTCAGGACCATGAGATAGTTTGACAAAGGCACCACCTTCTGTGAGGCGTGGAATGACCTGGGTGATATTTGGATGGAGTTCATCAGGAATAACTTGTTCGACAACAGTAGGGGAGCCCGTGAGCTCAGCACCTCTAACTCCAAGTTTTTCCAGCCGCTGCAAGACCATAGCATTCAAGTTTACATATGGAATGCGCGATAGCCAGCCCAAATGGACAGGAAGAACACCTATAGTATAGTATTAGCTGGTACTGCTATACTCTCGAGGGATAGTGGTGATGTCACACTTACTGCTTATGAAAATAAGAGATTCATTCTGTGACTTGTCTATGTATCCAGCTCTATGCGGCTCTGCAGCCGAGGCCTGGCATATGCTCCGATAGTTCTGACATCGTCTTCTGGCTATGCTCAGGAACCGCCCCCTCCAGGGTATCTGCCCGGGAGGTAGACCACGGACTACTGGGATCATCCTGTGAGGGAGTGGGAGCACTATCAGAGCTCTGCAGGCTCAGTACAAATGTGACTTAAGCGCCAAAAGCAGGATCGGCCATTTCTCGAGCTACCCGGCGGTCTTTTATACGCATCAGTATCATGACGTTTGCTGGTCCAAGTTGGCAGACGTTCTGGGTTGATGCTGGGTGGGAATAAGGTTTGTCACGTGCCCAAGCCTATTCGAACTTCTTCCACTTTATTTCTTGCTGATTGATCGTCGGGTTTGTGGAAGCAGATGAGCAGTTTGGCTTTTTATATTCAACGAGCGGACGCAGGTACGAACGCAGAAGACAACAATGGGTTGGCTGTGGAATAGTAGTAGCCCGGCTACTGCTGAGCAGGCACAGAAACCGGATCCCTCACCTCCAGCAAATGATTCGCATCCTTTACCATCCAATCCTGCCACGGAACAGTCCACGCCTCAGGTGAAGCCGCTTGGCCGTGACGAGATCGCAGAGGCCGAGTTCAACGAGTTGTTGAAGTCGCTAGATAACTCTACGTCATCCACCGAACAGCATGCGCCATCCACGTCTAAATCTAGGACCTCTAAGCCGCTTCCCTCACAATCAATTCACTTCGAATCTCCGTCTACCCAATTTCAGTCCGATTCACTCTACCCCAAAACCATGTCTTGCCGTACCGCTTTCGATTACGCATACTTCTGTCAGTCATTTGGAGGCCAATGGGTGAACGTCTATCGATATGGTGAACTACGGTCGTGCAGCGAGCATTGGTCTGACTTTTGGTTCTGTATGCGCTCAAAGTCGCTTCCTGACGAGGAAAGGGAAAAGGCTATCTCTGATAGATACAGGCGGAAAGCTATCAAGTATAAGACTGGCCCTAGTAGTGAAGATATCTGGGAACTAAGAAAGGAACCAGTTGTGGGGGCATTCCAAGGCGATTATCTCGCTTTTGAGAGAGAGATGGAGCGGCTAAAACAGCGGGAAAATGATGCAAAGGCTAATGAGGCCAATACTATGGAAGCATGAGAGTATGTTGCATCACGGCGTTGGATCATACTGTATACCATACTACTGGGATTGACTTGACAAACGGTTTGGTTTGCCTTTAGAAGTTAAATTTTATATGTATTATTAGAGTGTTGAATACCCCTTTCTTTCTCTGCTCCGTGGCGTTATGGACTAAAAGGATTTTAGGACAAGTTTTGGGTGCATATAGGCATGAGACTGGCTGGATGGCCTTTTGATTAATGGAATTGAAGTCATTGATTCTTGTCATGTTGCCTTCGTGAGCTGAGAGATATATCATTGGGAAGAAGCAAGGTGGGACGGGCTAACTAGTTTAACTATGTTCGGAAAATTCTTCTTCAATGAAAAGTTTTCTCACTAGAGAATGAATAACACAATGATCATACACATATTAGAAGAACAAATGCTGAATGCAACCTGAAACTAGGAGAATGAATAAAATACATATGGATCAGGCGTTGTCGACATTTCCGATGCAATTTTCCTCGTGCTGACAAACTCGGTTTCCTCCAGAAAAGTTGACGAAATAACTAATAATCGCAAAAGAAAGACAAATGGCTACCAAATACGCGAGGACTGCTATTCAGAGGCTTGCGGGCTTGCGGTTTATGCAGCGGCTATTCGGATCTCCTTGGGGACAGCCTCAATTGCTGGACGGCGAACAATTCCGCCAGCGGCTGGAAGATGGGATGTACTTCCCATAAGATATGAGTCGATCTCTCGAGCCGCCTGTCGACCTTCATTGATTCCCCTGGAGTGGACAAACGTGTTAGTGCAGGTTAGATGTTAGCCTCGAATATGGTTTACATACCAGACAATTAGCGACTGTCCACGCCTACAGTCACCAGCAGCAAATACGCCGGGGATGTTAGTTGAGTAGTGGCCAGCGGGAGTCTTGATATTCTTTCGTGCATCTCTCTCGACCTCGTCGCCCAGGAGTCGATCTTCAGGGCCCAGGAAACCCATTGAAAGGAGGACAAGGTCAGCCGGGAAGAATTGCTCACTGCCCTCGACAGTCTTCATATCCCAGCCACCTGAAGGGCTCTTCGTCCACTCAACTCGGACAATGTTGATACCCTTGACATGACCGTTTTCATCTCCAACGAACTCCTTCGACATGACACAGAATTCTCGCGGGTCTTTGCCCATGTGAGTCTTGACTTCGCTGTGACCATAATCTATACGGTAGATTCGGGGCCACTGTGGCCATGGGTTATCGCGAGCACGGTCCTGAGGAGGCTGAGGAAGGAGCTCGAAGTTTGTGACAGATTTTGCTCCATGTCGGACGGATGTTCCGATACAATCGTTGCCAGTATCACCACCACCAATGACAATAACATCTTTGCCTTTTGCTGAGATGTACTCACCATCATTTAGTTCTGAGTCAAGAAGGGATTTGGTGTTACGGTGCAGGAACTCCATGGCAAAATGAATTCCCGCGAGATCACGGTTTGGGATCTTTAGATCTCGCGCGACGGTAGCACCGGTAGCTATGACTACCGCGTTGTTTGACTTCTGTAGAGACTGGAGAGATACCTCCTGGTCTGGACCAACGACCGTGCCAGTAACGAACTTGATACCTTCTGCAGCCATGAAATCAACGCGTCTTTGCACAACCTTCTTGTCCAGCTTCATGTTTGGAATGCCATACATCAGTAAACCGCCAATGCGGTCTGCTCGCTCGTATACGGTCACACTGTGTCCGGCACGATTGAGTTGATCAGCCGCAGCCAAGCCAGCTGGGCCTGAGCCGATAATTGCAACAGATTTTCCTGTACGGGTTGGAGGTTGTTTTGGAACCATCCAGCCCATCTCAAAACCTCGGTCAATAATTGCACATTCGATTGATTTGATACCAACTGGATCATCAACAATTCCAAGGACACAAGCGCCTTCACATGGAGCAGGGCAAACGCGCCCAGTGAATTCGGGGAAATTATTTGTCATGAGCAACCGGTTGAGTGCATCTTGCCATTGGTTCTGGAATACAAGCTCATTCCACTTTGGAATGACATTGGAAATAGGGCAACCGGTGTCAGATTGACAGAATGGAACGCCACAGTCCATACATCTAGCGGATTGATATTTCAGCTCATCCTCTGTAAGTCTGGGTGACAGTTCCTGCCAGTCTCGAGTACGTGTTTTCGAGCTTCTGTACTTTTCATGACGCCGAGCATACTTCATGAAGCCTTTGGTCTTATCTAAGATCAAAGCTGTGCGCTTTTTCTCTGTTTTAGCATCGCCGATACTATCTTCAATATCCAGAACGTCGGCACTAGCTTGATGATCCCCTTGGTGTTTGTGTTCTGCCTTCTCGTGAGGTTTCACCACGGCATTTTGACTAGAACTTGGATGCGCAGTCTCCAGCTTCTTGGCAGCCTCGATTTTAGCCGCTTCCTCCTCAAGCACTCGTTTATAGTCAGTTGGCAGCACCTTCACAATGTGCGATAAGGCCTTGTTGAAATCGATCAAGATTCTGGCGGCAATTTCAGACCCAGTGTAGTGATGATGGTCTTCAATGAGACCACGCAGGAATGCGATTTCAGCCGGATTATCGACACCAGAAAGCTCAACCATCTCCATGTTGACCTTTTGCTCGAAATCCCCAGCTGTATCAAGGACATATGCAATACCACCGGACATACCAGCAGCAAAATTTCTTCCCGTGGATCCAAGGATCAATACACGACCACCTGTCATGTATTCGCAACCATGGTCACCCACTCCTTCAACAACAGCAGTGGCACCAGAGTTACGGACAGCAAACCTCTCAGCGGCAACGCCACGGAAGTAGCAGCTTCCACTGGTGGCACCGTACAAGCAGACATTCCCGATGATGATATTTTCCTCTGCTTTGAAAACAGCACCGCGCGGAGGATAGATGATTAGGCGACCTCCAGATAAGCCCTTGCCCACATAGTCATTCGAGTCGCCTTCAAGCTCAAGGGTAACACCTGGGGCAAGGTAAGCTCCAAATGACTGTCCGGCGGACCCTCTGATATTGGCATGGATTGTGTCCTGCGGCAGCCCAGGCTCACCGTATCGTTTACTGATCTGATATGAGAGCGTGGCGCCCATAGCACGATCAGTGTTGACAATGTCACATTCCACTCTACACGGAAGTCCCTTTTCTAAGGCCAATTCCCCTTCTGCAATAAGTTTATTGTCGAGACGAGTGTGGAGGCGATGATCCTGCTTCCTCACATTGTACGTGGCAACTCCAGGTCTGAGGGAATGTGCAGGGGTGAGGATGAGGGAGAGGTCAATGTTGTGCATGCGAGGAGATGCTAGGTCATCTCTTATCTTGAGAAGTTCAGCTCTTCCGACCATCTCGTTGACACTGCGGAAACCAAGCTTGGCCATGATGGCACGGAGCTCGTTTGCGACATAATAGAAAAAGTTGATGACATGCTCCGGGGTGCCTTGGAACTTCTCTCGGAGAACTGGGTCTTGGGTAGCTATTCCAACGGGACAAGTGTTCAGGTGGCACTTCCTCATCATAACACATCCCATTGCAATCAGTGGAGCAGTTGCGAATCCCCATTCCTCAGCTCCTAGCAAACATGCAATAGCAATATCTCTGCCAGTTCTGAGCTGCCCATCGGTCTGGACTATGACACGCCCACGTAAGTCGTTAAGAACCAAGGTTTGGTGAGTTTCAGCCAACCCAAGCTCCCATGGTAGACCGGCATATTTGATACCAGTCCATCGGGAAGCACCTGTACCTCCATCATGGCCGGCAATGAGGATGTGGTCCGCCTTGGCCTTTGCAACACCAGATGCAACAATACCCACACCAACCTCTGAGACGAGCTTGACAGAAACACGAGCACGAGGATTGGAGCACTTGAGATCATATATGAGTTGCTTTAGGTCCTCAATGGAGTATATGTCATGATGGGGTGGAGGAGATATCAGACCAACTCCAGGGGTGGAGTGTCGGGTATGCGCAATGGGCCCTGTTACTTTGTGGCCAGGCAATTCACCTCCTTCGCCAGGTTTGGCTCCTTGAGCCATCTTGATCTGCAATTCATCTGCATCAGCTAGGTAGCTTGAAGTGACTCCAAATCGCCCAGAGGCAATCTGTTTGATAGCCGATCTCATTGTGTCCCCATTTTCTCCGACTTTGCTGCGACTAGCATCCTCACCACCTTCGCCAGTATTGGATTTACCACCTAGCCTATTCATAGCAATAGCAAGGGTAGAGTGGGATTCGAAGGATATTGAGCCATAAGACATGGCGCCAGTAACAAAACGGCGGACGATATCAGTCCATGGCTCGACTTGATCAACCGGAATGGGAGTTCGTTGCTCAAAGTCAAATTCCAGCATCCCGCGCAGCGTGCAGTTCTTAATCTGCTCAAATTCTGCCTTAGCATATGCTTCGTAAGATTTGTCATTCTTATTGCGGACGGCATCTTGCATGTTGGCAATGCTGACTGGATCGTTGATGTGTGGCTCTCCTCCATCTCGCCAGTGGTATTCTCCTGACTCGGTAAGACCGGGTATTTCAGTGATTTGTCGCGAAGGATATCCCTTTTCGTGGAAAGCAAAGGCGTCCTGAGCGATAGCCTCGAATGTCATTCCCCGAATTCTGCTTGCTGTTCCGACGAAGCATCTGTCAATGACGCTGTCATCAATACCAAGGGCTTCGAAAATCTGAGCTCCTTTATAACTCTGCAAGGTGGAGATACCCATCTTGCTCATGACCTTCAGAATACCACCATCAACTGAATGTTTGTAGTTATTGACGATTTGGTCATCAGTGAGTTTCTTCCGGATGAGGCCTTCGCGGTTCATCTTGAGCATGCACTCAATAGCAAGGTATGGGCATACACCATCCGCACCATAGCCAACGAGAACACACATGTGATGGACTTCACGAGCTTCGCCAGTCTCAACTATGAGGGCCACTAATGAACGCCATTTATTGCGAACAAGGTGGTGGTGGACTAAACCGGTAGCCAGGAGAGCAGATACTGGAACCCGGTCAGCAGCGGTCGCTCTATCAGACAGAATTAATACCCGATCACCGTTCTTGATGCCTGCACTAGCTGCTTCACATATGCTCTCGAGGGCATCAAGATAACCCTGGACCCCCTTTGACTTGTCAAAGGTGATATCAATGATCCTTACGGGCCAGTCTTTGTGCAGGAAGGTGATATTTTTGATGGTATCGAATTCAGTGAGAGAGAGGATAGGGGATGGAAGATGAAGACGATGGCACTGTGTTTCGTTGATTTCGAGCAGGTTTCCCTGAGGGCCGACGTAGCACTCTAGGGACATAACGATGGCCTCACGGATAGGGTCAATAGGCGGATTGGTGACTTGAGCAAACAGTTGACGGAAGTACTCATACATGAGCCGTGGTTGCTGGGCAATGCAGGCAAGAGGAGCATCGTTGCCCATCGAACCAAGAGCTTCCTTGGAATCAGCAGCCATTGGGCCCAAGAGCAAACTCACTTGCTCGAAAGTATACCCAAACGCCTTTAGACGCGGGTCTTGCTGGACAGTTAACTCATCTAGCTTTGGTGTGACTTTGATAACCTTGTCATCTATGTACTTCTGGTGAATTTTAGGCAGGCTTAGAAGCTGTGACTCGACCCATTTGGCGAAGGGTTGGCGGTTGGCAACAGTTTGCTTTAGCTCTGTATCATCGATGATTCTTCCTGCCACGGTATCGACAAGGAGCATCTTGCCAGGCTGCAGACGACCCTTTTCTATGACACGCTCCTGATCGATGACAAGAGCACCGACTTCAGAGGCGCAGATTATTCTGTCGTCATCTGTGATATAGTATCTGCACGGTCTAAGACCGTTACGGTCCAAATTGGCACCGCAGTATCGACCGTCAGAGAATGTGAAGAGAGCTGGGCCATCCCAAGGTTCCATCTGGCATGCTGCCCATTCGTAAAAGGCGGCCTTCTCCGCGTCCATAGAGGGATTATCCTGCCAGGCTTCAGGAACCATCAGCATGACTGCTTCAGGAAGAGACAGGACGCCGTTGATTGTCAACAACTCTAGTACGTTATCAAAAGCCGCGGAGTCGGAGCCACCCTCCTCCACAATGGGATAGAGCAAGTCGAGCTCCTCTCCAAAGATCTCTGATTTGAGTACCCCTTCTCTCGCTCTCATCCAGTTTTTATTCCCACGGAGAGTGTTTATTTCACCATTGTGGGCTGCCCATCGGAGAGGCTGTGCACGGTCCCACGAGGGGAAAGTATTTGTTGAGAAACGAGAGTGAACCAGGGCAAAGTGGCCTTCATAGTCCACTGAAACGAGGTCGTGATAGTACTCATAAACTTGAACTGGAGCCAATTGGCCCTTATAAACGATATTCTTATTACTCAGGGAGCAAAGATAAAACCAGTTGGCAAGGCCAAGGACATGAGTTGCCCGTTTTCTCAGCACATACAGCTGCCTCTCAAAGAGCCTCTCATCAAAGAGTTCAGAGTGGGTTTCAAGAGGAACATTGCCATCCCCATATGCAGAGTGAAGGACAACGATAGGCTGATAAATGAATGGCTCACGGGACAGGGCAGCTGGCCCTAGAATCGTTGAATCGTGGGGCACTTCTCTCCACCCAAGCACTCGCAGGTTCAATTCTCTAGCGAGATCCTCAAAGGTGGACTGTGAGTCCCTAAGGGCGACAGGATCAGGCTTGAAAAAGAGATTTCCCACAGCATATTGTCCCAATGGTGGTAGAACAACATCAATATCCCTGGCAAAGTGCTTTGTGATGAATTTGTGCGGGATACTCGTCATGACACCGGCACCATCGCCGTCTCGAGCGTCGGAGCCAACTGCTCCTCGATGGGTCATGTTGCATAGTAAACCTCGTGCTATGGAGGATTTCAGTCAGCAGTCAGCATTACAGCCCAAGCGAACCTGTGATATTGACTACAAGGCAGAACATACCATCACTGACTATCTTATGGCTTGCCTTTCCCTTGATGTGGCTAGGAAACACGGTTAGTGAGCCATTGTTCTTCCGCGTCCAGGCCGGGCACACTTACGCAGTGAAGCCTACACCACAGGCATCTTTCTCCAGCTCTGGGTCATATAGACCCTGCTTCTTGGGCAGGGCCTCCGCCCAGCCATAGCCGCTGTCAGCCCTGTATGGAGAGTATTCGTTGGGAGTATTGTCTTGCGCTGCTGTGTCCCTGGTTTTCTCCAAGAGGCCCATTCTTCCTGCCTGCGTGGTCGGCAGAGAGAGAACGCGACGCCTGACCTTGTTATAGTAACAATTTGAACTGACAGTGGCTAGATATGACGTTTTTGATCAAATTGGGGATTGAAGCAAGATGAAGACAGAGAAGACGGGCGTGAAGATGGTGTGATGATAGAAGGATGTGAAGTGAAAGAGGGGAAGATGAGAGTGAAAGAAGTTAATGAATAATAACAAGCACACCAGCACAGGGCATCCTCGGAAGTTGGCCATCGTTTGTTCTATGGTTGGGCCGGCTGGTTCCATAGCTCGCCTCGAGCGTCAAACCGAGCGTGGGGGAGGAAGACCTGCACACCAAACCCTACGGCATCTACGCACCTTCGTGGCCAGGCAGCGGCCGCTCGGGAGGGTGGCATCCTCGGGACGTCTGCTACAGCGAGGCCATCCATCCAGCCTGCGTCTTTGACGATCCAGCGCTGGAGGTCCCCCTTCACCCTTCACAGGCCTTTTCCCAGCAAAAACAGTGACGGAGCGATGGACGATAACAGCGGGTCTCGGTGCTAATCGGAGCCTTCTCATTGGTCAATGTCGCTTATCTGCAGACTTAACCTTAAAAAAAGCATCGACCAAGCTGGAACTTGATGCTTTTTTTTTTTTTTTTCTCGAGATGCAAAAGCCGAAGACAAAGAAGAAGAAGAAGAAGAAGAAGGCAAAAGGACAGCAGGGAGACAAGAAAGATGACTAGTTATGCGCATGTCCTGCAGTCTCCAGTCTCGGGCGGGAGAGGAAGAGGCAGCTGCTCTCCCCAGACGCTCTCTGCTCCTCGATAGAACCTGCTTTACTTACGGTTCGTCCGTTATCTCAACCTGGTAGTTAACTCGTTAAAAAGCATGTGCTTCCACTTTTATCTTCCCCCCGCCCCCCACCATTACTCCGTAGTTATGTTTACTCTGCGTTGGCTGAACCACAAAGGAGGGATGTTAATTGGCCAGCTTATTTTCCTTGAAGGCCCGACATCGGCAGCCTGAGAGCCGCACTTTATTTTTGTTGTCGTTTCTGCCGGTGGCCTTGACTCCTTTGGCCCTTTCGAGTTGCTCATGAATCTTTGAAAAAGGGGCATCGACAGAGCAAAACACCAGCCGGACGGGGGTTTTACGTAACCCGATTCTGGTTCTTGGAGAAGATGTACATTGGATACTACGGGCCGCTCGATGCTGTTTATATGACATGCGTGTTATAAGTCTCCCTCCCGGCTGAAGCTGGGCATCGTATCAGACCGAGTGCCGGCTTCACGTTCGTATCTCCTTCGATAATGCCGAATCCTCGGCACAAAAGAAAAACAACAAACGCCCATCTTTTTCCCAGTCGTATTGGAAGCCCCGGAACAGCCCGCGCCCTCCCCCAAAAGCCCCAAAAGCAACGACTGAAAGTGGGAATAGCAACTGGAGAGGGCTGGAGAGAGGATCGGGTCCTTTCGGAAGGAAAGAGTCACGTGGTGCAGGTTGCATGTGCATTCAGCAGTTCACGGCCTCCCTTCAGCTCCTACACCTCCCTATTATTGTGTAGCAAAAGAAGATATAGGGAGCAAAGCAGCTACCCCGTAACTAACTAGTTATGGAGAACGCCTTGGGGACTCTCTGCATATATGATGTCAGATATGCGAGGACAGGTGGCGACGGACTGATGCCGCTCAACGCCATTCATATTCATACATATATATATCCACCATTCTGCAGGGAGGTGAACTCCGTGAATACGAAATTATTTGTCAATCATACATAAAAGACAGTCGGATAGCAACGCTCAACAAGGCTCCGGTGCGGATACAGGATCATGGTCCTCGCGTGACGCATCTTCAACTTCCTGGGTTGCTTTCGGTTTGTGGCCTGGGTGGCATCCTTCCACGAAGGGGGCTTCCACGCCCAGGCCCGGGGGTGGGAAGAGGTATGACAGAACAGTCATCCAGGTGAACCCCATAGCCAAACCAACAAAGAATGTGATATTGAACAATTTGATCCAGCCTTGCATGGCTGGAGATTTGTCTTTATTGACTGATGCGACAAGTCCAGCTGGAAAAAAAAGAAGAAGAAAAAGAAAAAGCTGTTAATATACCATAGTAACCAACAAAGCAAAGATCTCTCAAGAGGGGCATCGACTTACGTATTTGAGACCATATACTGGCGGTAAAGGCGACAGCCCCACGCCAATTGAACCCGTGCCAGTACCAGTATATGGATGATGAGTCTCCCTTATACAGGTCACAGAGCTTGAGTGTCTGGCGCCGGATGACGAGATAGTCTGATAGCATGATACCACTGGTAGGCCGTTAGGTCTCTCTCTGTTTGGATATCAACTGAGGCTGGATCCGTATCTTACATTAAAGGAGCCATAAATATTCCAAATCCAGATAAAACTGACAGAAATTTATCTGCACTGGAAAGAAGTTGCCATGGCCTTGGTTTTGATTAGTTTGTCTTGTCTCTCTGTCGGCATCGTGCAAATCACTATACAACTCACTGAGATGCAAGGCCAATAACGACCATAATATAACTTCCTCTTCTAATGTTTATATATTTCGGTTGTAGACCGGCTAGATCCATTCCTGCTGAGACAGAGTTCAGTACAAGCGATATCTATAACCCAGGTCAGCAAGTTCCCAACTGTTGGAGCCATTGAGGTTGGACCCTACCGCAAGCTGAGTCGAGACAGTGCCTATGGAGGCAAAGAATACGCCAGCTCTGGAACGTGGACTTGAACGATAGTGTTCCTGTATAGCAGCAAGAAGTTGGATGGGGCTCCAGATGATCTCTCCGAGAATGTCATTCACGGCACTGGTTACGATTATCCCAATCATAGCTGTAATTGTGATTGTTATGGGCGCAGCTATAAGCTGAGATAACGTTGGTGCCAGTGGCCGATTCGCATAACGGGTCCAGTCGGATTGGCTTAGGGTACTAGCACCCCATGCACCAAGGATCGCAGTTATCCCAAACATGACACCCCATCCTACAGAGTCTGTTGTTGCTGGCTGATGAAACATTGATCCAGGACCTCCAGCATTTCTCACTGCCCTGTAATATGTTAGCAACGGGACAGGCTTGGAAAAGAACAAAATCAACCAACACATACCAAACCAAAATCCCGATACATGTTGAACTGAATAGTACGAACGAAATACCAAACGGGATTTGGAGTCTTTCAGGGGGGATAAGCAGTAAAGGCAGGAATATAAGATACCACAAGACCATACCAATAAAGTCATTGGTGAGCAGGTGTGAGCTTTCTGAGAATAAATTCTTCATATGCGCAAAACTGGGGATAACTGCTCCTACGAGAACTCTGGTTGCTTGACCTCCCCTGTATTATCAATATTAGTCTTGGGGGGTTTGCCTAATACTTTTGAAGTATAACTTACCAGTATGACTGCATTCCAAACCAGAGGCAACCAAGAAAGCATCGAAGAACAACAGGAACTATTGCCATCGATGAGTCCGAAATGCATACTCACAGGTAGGTATCGTATTAAACCTACAGTATGATCCTCTCATTCCCCACGAGAACCTTGAAGCAACCGGAAAGCCGATATGGTGTCGCTCACCCATCCAACCGCATGCAACAGCAAGTAGACCAGTGAATACTCCACCCACAGCCTGTGTTATCACACTATATCAGCCCCCGAGCACTGATTTCGATAGAAATCAAACCGGTAGGGAGATACACGTACCACGCATCCAATTGCCTGTTGGGGACTTAGCCCGAATGCCAAAAGAGTGCTTCCTATAGTCCATGCTGATATGCATGAACCGGATACCATCCAGTAACCTATCCAACCCATAAGTCCATCCCGTCCACTTTGTCGGCATCATAAAACAATGGCATACCAGTATAACCCCAAATTCCCCAAGTTCGCCTGTCCGGAGGGATTGGTATAAGGTCTCTATTGCACCACACCGTGTTTTCGTATAGCGGGTCTTTGTCTATCGGCCTTTCAGCTCAGATTCATTAGCAGGCAAATCGTCAACTACACTACACAGGTAGTTAGAGGTTGCATTGTCAAAAGCCACTTACACCGCCAACTTCTGCTTAAAACTGGCCCAGTCGACCATCTTGCCGGCTTCCACGGCTGTATAGTTAACAAACGGTGGTTTACAAAGAAATGAAGCCGTAGACCCGTTGAAGCGGAGCTATTGTGGAGATTGATATAATTAAAGGAATCTGGGGTATTTCAGCCGGGGGATGTGGGAAGTGCCAGAGTAGTGATCAAGCCATTTCACCGTACAGCTCATGGCGGTGGTGATCTGCATGGATCAATTATCTCCATGGGCAACATACTTGGTGCAACCATCATGCGCCTTTACAGCTTGTCCTCTGAATTATCGTTCTTAGACCTACATGTAGCGAGTAAGTGTTAATATTTAGTTAGATAACTACTGAACTGGTCGATCTCGGCTGGGGAGCCGTTATATCCAGGGCGAGCCACGTTATCTTCAGGGTAACTAAGTTAATTAAACGATCGTGAGAGCCAAAGACAAGGAAGATCGAAACATCCATGTCCTGGGAAACTGGCTAACGAAGTAGCTCACTAACTAACTAGCTCGTTAGCTAACTACTAGGGGGGAAGCAAAAGACGAAGTCCACATCGGAGTAACTCCTGAGTGTCCAGTCTGCTATATTTAACTCGACGGTGGGCTTTGTTTGACCATGATAATAGTGTAGCCAGGATGACCTCTTTCTTTCAACAAGGAAACTCTTAACTAGCTAGAGCCCCATAGTTAATCGGCAAGCGAGACAGTCCTGGCTTTGTATTAAGGGGATAGTTAGTGGCGATGAAGCCGCAGCAGTCGTCCTTTTGCCTCTTCGGCACGACCCATGCCGGAGCAAAGTTACCATGCTGGCGGGATGAGGCTCGAAGGCGATGATGATATTGGGGTAGTTAGTTAGAGGGTGATTTTTAGCTGATGGCATGCTGGGTCTCATGCAATAGTAACAAATAACTTGGTCATTATCATTCTTTAAACAGTGCAAAACTGGGAAGCAGCTATGTAGTTATGGATGGACACTATCTAGGAGATGGCATTCAGTCTCATGGCGATATAATCCCCTGAAGCAATCGGCTCATACTTCTTGGGTTTGTCCGGACCATAGCAGCCAGGCAGGCAGTCAATCACCTTGTTCTTGTCTGCGACAATGAAGTAGGGAATCGAGTACCTGGCCCGGCTCATTCGTCGACCACCCGAGTCTCCATCCTTCTCCCGCCCGTTCTCATCCACGTTCACCACTGGCGGAGCCCTGACCCGATGCATCGTCGACCGAAGCGTATCGTTACTCCATCTCATAAGGAAATCTGCAATGTTCACCACCATAGTGCCAGGGATGTATGGAACAGGATTGAACACCCCCGTTTGGTGGATATCTTCGACTTCCAGCCCGCCAACGTCGTCCTGGAAAAGTAGAGTCATCGTAGCAAAGTCAGTGTGAGCAGCTACACGCTCTTTTTCGCCCTGACGAAGCATCTCCTCTTCCACGGGAGGGTAGTGAAGCAGTCTGGTCTGGTTGTCTTTCATCGTATGGTACGACTCGAAAAAGTCCCTGTCAAGCCCCATCCCTATCGCCACTGCGCGCAATATTTCCTGCCCAACATCATGGTTGATCTCGAAGAAGTTGTTGAAGAACGCACGGAACCCAGGGATGGTCGACTCTGGCAGCCAGATGTTGGGGGTGGTCTCGTCATCCTCTCGTCCCATCTCGAAGGACTCCTTGACGTCGGGGATCTTGCGGAGCTCGCCGAGGGTGTCGCTGTCAAACACCATCTGGGTCACCTTCTCGCGGCCTATGCCGGAGTAGCCTCGATGCCACCATCCCTCTGGCGGGTGAGGCGCCTTTTCCTTCTCAGACAGTGGAAGGTCGAACAGTTTTTTGCTCTATATCTTAAGCGTCAGCAGATTGATATTTTCAGCTAGCCATGTCCATACCCAGGAAAACGCCTCATCAACAACCTCCTGAGGGACGCCGTGGTTCTTCAAGTAGACGAATCCAACATCTCGAAAGGCCTCGAAGATCTTCTTCCCTGTCGCCTCTGCATCTTCTGGGCTTCCATCACGGAACGGTGCAAAGTCGATGACTGGAATCTGGCTCATGGTTAGCAGGTAGACGTATGTACTCCGTAGTGGCATATGACTAGTTACTGTAGTGGCTATAACGTCCAAGCAATAACCGGTAGGGAAATAATTATGTCTACTGATGCGGGGAGAATTTCAGCTGATATCATCGATCTATCACAGAGTTGTCCTTGGTCATCCTCATGCTTGTCACAGCTACTCGTCAACCCTCAGCCCTGGGTACTGAGAATGACATCGATCGCAATGATCAACTGGTTAACTCACTAGCTAGCTAGCTAGTTAGTTACTAACTAGTTACTAGTTAGCCAGCTGTTGCGATGAAGCAAACAACAGCTTACATTCCCTAGCCGCAGCATCTCCGAACCGTTAACGACAGAGTCGATTGACATCAATCAAACCCGTTTCGGCAAAAGCTTGACCGTGGTTCTTCCTTTCTCCAGTCGCCGGGCCCGGCATAACGCAGTGCGGATTGGTGGAATACCGTCATTCGAGTTTCCGTATTTAGAATGGCGAAGCGCCAGGGTGGAACTCTTGCTCGAGCGTTGACTTCTCGAGCCTTAAATCAAAATTTTAACCACAGCAAGGAGGAAGGAAGGGCTTTTTGACAGTTTGCCCCCAGACGCAGGTGTTTCGGAACCGTCGCTATGCAGACCAGTCTGGTGTCGCATAGGCTTCGTACTCGAGGAAACAAGAAGAACCTGTTCTGCGAAGATCGTTCCCATTGCTTTTCTCTTCGTATACTCCTTGCTAGTGCCCGGAGGTCGGAGATGGGGAGGGGCTGTAGATACCCTATACGGCCTCCAGTTGTCCTCGATCTATCAAAGTTGTGCTCCACCGTCTCACCGGGAATGATCGAGCCTAGCGTGTGGGGAGGCCTTGGACGAAGGGGGGGGAAGAGAGCGAGCGTCCAGGCCTTTCTTTTGGACCGACTCATGATGCCTTGCATTAGGGACCCCGTTGTGCTCGGTCTCTCGCTCGGCTTCGGTGGCTGTAAGGCAATATGTATAGAGCCTGACCCCCGGGTGTCCCTGATTTTCAAGCAGTTAAAAAAAAGATATATCCACAGTCGGGGTGTTGGCCGCCGTACCTTTTCTCTATCCATTCTTTGTTGATACCATATCAATCATATCTGTGTTGACAGTATCTGGAGAGTGATACTGCGGAGCCTTCCCTCTACAGTTCAGTTGATGACCATGGCAGACATAGCTCAAAAGAAACAACCAAAGCAGCGAAAGAGTTTCCAGATAGAAACTCGCTTTGGAGGAGCAAGAGAACTAAAGAGCCGCAAAGATAGACCGTGCGATGCGTGCCGACAGAGGAAGACTGCGTGTGTCATTGTAACCAAACCGCCATGTTCGTATACCGAGTTAAATCATCTCCTTTCCTTCAGTGGTTGTCCTTGCTGACTGACTTGGATAGGCCGTTTCTGTGAAAGCAAATGTGTGACCTGCTCTTTTATATCGACTCCAAAACCACGCCGTCGGTCACCAGCTAAGAGTCAAGAGAAAGATGCCGAGCTTAGCACCTCTCCTCCTGTCAATATGGCAACCAGTTCAAGCGGTCCAATGCAGCATAGCGAAGCCCCGGTCTATCAATCACCACCGGACCATCTGAGCATGGCAGGGGTAGGAGCTCTGAGCCCAATATCGATGCTGAGTGTATCAGATCATGAGCAATACACAACACCAACATCAATTCCTGGATATCCGGCCACCTTAGCAAGTCCCAATCATCCATCAGCCATCCCCGTCTCAGGACAGGTCTACCACCACCTCCCCGAATACTCGTACTTCGCCAATCCAACGCCACCTTCACATCCCATATCGCCGGCCGCAGACAGCTTCAACCACATCGCTGGCCACGCAGCACATTTTATGGACGTCCCAGGGGAACAGCAGGATATAGGCGCTCTCTCATCATTTCGCTCTGGTGCCGTTGATCATCCAGCCCATCATATGGACATCAACTTCAACCACGTCGAACCTGCGGATCCAACACAAAATCTACCTCCTGACAACTTCTCCCTAGCCAGGGCCTGGTTCTGTGGGGTAGATAGAGGGAAACCCACGACTTCACACGAGAATGACGTGGAAGACATTGTAAGCAGTCAAGCTGATAGCCTGGTACGGCTATACTTCGCGAATGTCCATCCTGCATTTCCCGTACTCTCCAAAGGCCAGTTTCTGCGCGAATACGCACAGGATAAATATAGCATCTCTCTCACCCTCCGAGGCGCAGTATATGCTCTTGCGGCCTATTGGTTACCGGTGGATAGCACCTCACTAGTTTTCCGGGAGATGCTTTTCGAACACGTCCATGTCAGCCTGCAAAAGGAGCTAGAGCTAGAATCCCCGCAGCTATCAACGCTTCAGGCCTGTCTTCTGCTTCTGTACCAGCTTCAACCCCCCGAACACGCAACCGCGCAGGGATCCAAGGTTCTCGCCCTTTCAGCGCAGGCAGTTTCGTGTGCCCATGCACTCGGCCTACACCACAATGACACAGCCTGGGATATACCGGTGTGGGAAAAGAAGCTTCGTAGGAAATTATGGTGGGCAACGTACTATATTGACAGATGGACGTCGGTATCTCACGGCAGGCCGCCACATATCCAGAACGGCACCTTTGACACAGGAGACATTGAAGTTGAAGATCTCGTGTATGACGAGGATGTGGCTGGCCATGCGTGCTCATAACTTGTGAGAGAGGAAAATCATCAGTGTGCTGTGTCTTCAGCTGTACGATTCATTGAGCGGATCAAGTTGACCAAGCTACTGGATACTACACTGGGGTGTCCGTCGTAGGATGTCATCCATATAAATGGGACCACAGTAGATAGATGATTTATGTTATAAGTGACGAGAATAACGAATATATCGAATTGCTCTGCCAGTCGAGGGTATCACTTTGTATATAACTGTAGATTCTGGATATTGATGTTGGAGAGCTGTTCAACGTAAATCAATGCCAAGCCAAGGATCTCTACATATCTACAAACACACAAATGAGAAAAGAAAAGAGATGAAATATGAACATGTTATCCATTACTACCTAGGGAACTATTAGTTTTCCACCGAAGACCGCATCTATGATCGAAGTAATGAAGAGAAAAAAAAAGCCTTTGTATTTTGTTTTAGAAAAGGAAAATAGGGATCTGCTTCGAAAGGAATGATTTGAGTAACCGACCCTCCGCCCTATCCTGTGTATGTTTTTTTTCCTCAGTTCGTTCGAAGGTGGAAAGAAAAGGAAATGGTCATCAAAGGACATAGGAAAAAAGGAACATTAGAAAGACACATGGTATGCACTCATTAGAAAAGGAAAAGACATGACATGATTGATGAACCCGGCGCCCCTTGGTATGATGATGTATGTTTTGTTTTTGGCAGGAATTATTGGTATTTTTTTCGTTAAGGTGGGAAGAAGGGTGTCTCTTTTCGCTGGTGTGAGCGAGACATTTAGTCGACTTCCTCGACGGTTGGGCCGTCGTCGTGGGCAGCAGCGCCACCGGCACCACCGGCACCGGGGAAACCGCCAGGGCCGCCAGCACCAGCGCCTGGGAAGCCACCTGGGGCACCACCCTCACCGCCAGCGCCGTAGAACTTCATCATGATGGGGTTGGCAACACTGTAGATAAGAAGTTAGCGTGATGTTTCTTTTCAAAGGATAGGAAGGTGTTGTGAGAATGGATAAACATACCCTTCAAGCTCCTTCTGCTGGGACTCATATTCCTCCTTGGTGGCGGTCTGGTTGTCATCGAGCCAAGCAACGACCTTGTCGATCTCGGACTTGAGTTTCTCCTTGTCGGCAGCGTCGAGCTTCTCGTCGACCTTGGAGTCGCTCAAAGTGTTCTTGAGGGAGTAGGCATAGGACTCGAGACCGTTCTTAGCACCGATACGGGCAGTCTCAGCCTCGTCTTCGGCCTTGTACTTCTCAGCCTCAGCAAGCATACGCTCGATCTCCTCCTTAGACAGACGACCCTTGTCGTTGGTGATGACAATCTTGTTGGTCTTTCCAGTGCCCTTCTCGAGAGCAGAGACGTTCATGATACCGTTGGCATCGACATCGAAGGTGACCTCGATCTGAGGAACACCACGGGGGGCAGGTGGGATACCAGTGAGCTCGAACTTGCCGAGCAAGTTGTTGTCCTTGGTGCGGGCACGCTCACCCTCGAAGACCTGGATCAAGACACCAGGCTGGTTGTCAGAGAAGGTGGAGAAAGTCTCAGACTTCTTGGTAGGAATGGTGGTGTTGCGCTTGATGAGAGGAGTCATGACACCGCCAGCAGTCTCGATACCGAGAGAGAGGGGAGCGACATCGAGCAGGAGGATCTCGTTGGTGGACTTGGAGGAGGTATCACCGGAGAGAATGGCGGCCTGGACGGCAGCACCGTAGGCAACGGCCTCATCGGGGTTGATGGACTTGTTGGGCTCCTTGCCGTTGAAGAAGTCGGAGACCATCTTCTGGATCTTGGGGATACGGGTAGAACCACCGACGAGGACAATCTCGTGGACGGAGGACTTGTCGATCTTGGCGTCACGGAGGACACGCTCGACAGGCTCCATGGTGGAGCGGAAGAGGTCCTGGCAGAGCTCCTCGAAACGGGCACGGGTGATGGAGGTGTAGAAGTCAACACCCTCATAGAGAGAGTCAATCTCAATGGAGGTCTGAGCAGCAGACGAGAGAGTACGCTTAGCACGCTCGCAGGCGGTGCGGAGACGGCGGAGAGCACGAGCATTGGTGGAGAGATCCTGTCAAAAAAAAAGGTTAGTACCTTTATTATATTTCAATTGGAGGAAAGGGGAGAGACGGGGATTGAATATGTTCATACCTTCTTGTTCTTGCGCTTGAATTCGTTGACGAAGTGGTTGACGAGACGGTTGTCAAAGTCCTCACCACCCAAGTGAGTGTCACCGGCAGTGGACTTGACTTCAAAGATACCCTCTTCGATGGTCAGGAGGGAGACATCGAAGGTACCACCACCGAGATCGAAGATGAGAACGTTGCGCTCACCCTCGGTCTTCTTGTCGAGACCGTAGGCAATGGCAGCAGCGGTGGGCTCGTTGATGATACGGAGGACGTTGAGACCGGCAATGAGACCGGCGTCCTTGGTAGCCTGACGCTGGGAGTCGTTGAAGTAGGCAGGGACAGTGATGACAGCGTTGTTGACGGTGCCACCAAGGTAAGCCTCGGCGGTCTCACGCATCTTGGTGAGGACCATGGAGGAGATTTCCTCAGGGGTGAATTGCTTCTCCTCGCCCTTGAACTCGACCTGGACGATGGGCTTGCCGCCCTTCTCGACAACCTTGAAGGGGAAGTGCTTCATGTCGGCCTGGACCTCGGCGTCGTTGAACTTGCGTCCAATGAGACGCTTGGCATCGAAGACGGTGTTGACAGGGTTCATGGCGACCTGGTTCTTTGCGGCATCTCCAATGAGACGCTCGGTGTCTGTGAAGGCAACGAAGGATGGGGTGGTGCGGTTTCCCTGGTCGTTGGCGATGATTTCAATGCGGTCATCACGGAAGATACCCACGCAGGAGTACGTGGTACCCAAATCGATACCTGGGAAAAGATGTTAGCTATCACTGGTCTTTTTTTGAAGCTGCCGGAAAGCTTGATACGCTGTCTCCGGCCTCTTTCGAAGGGTTCGGGTCAGGTACATACCAACTGCGGGAGCCATTTTGGATGTTGTGTATTTCTGTGTGTACGAAGGTGGGTGTGACAAGGTAGTGTACAAGCGAAAGAGGGAGGGGCTTTTTTAAGACGCTTCTTGAGTGCGTGAAGCTGCTATCTCTGATCAAATTCTGATCAAGAAGATGTTTCTTGCGGGAGTGAGAGTGCGAGTGAGTGTGAGAAGAAGAAGAAGAAGAAGAGAGGGAGGAAGAGAAGTTGTGCGAGTTGAAATATGTTTATATGCGGGCGGTGAGGTTTTCGGCCTGCCAGAAGCTTCTAGCAACTTCTTCGCCCGGTCCCACCTCAAAGCCCCTTCGCGCTGCTTCTGCCTCCCTCACGTCACTTCCGGCGGCTTCTTCTGCCTCTTTGTCCGGCCTGGCCGGCCTGTCCTGCTACGCGCCCGTCGTCTACCCTGCTGTCGCCCACTAATTGGCTGTTCTCGCTGCCTCTCCTCGCCGTCGCTGCCGTCTACTCTCTGCTGCCCTGCGAGCCTCTGTTTACCAACAGCGTCGAGGGGGAAAAGTGGCGGGAAATTTCGAGGTGGGCTTATGACGTAATCAAGGTGGGATGCTGGAAAGTTCGCGAACTCTAGGGCTGAGCAGAGGAAGATGTGACAGTACGAGTAGATAGAGTTGAGCAGTGACTGTTACCTTGTCTACTGTTACTTTTATCTACTTCTGCTTTGTCTACTTCACTTCTACTTCGCCTTTACGTCTTCTTTGGCTTCTTCGGCTTCTTCGACGTCTCGCTTCTTCCAATTAAGCGCCGCAAAAAAAAAAAGCCTGCAGAGTCAGTGGGCTGTGTCACGTGATTAATGACTAAGCATCTCGACCTTCCCTTCTTGGGTCGCGAAACTCAACTCCGCGCGTCTTCGCTTCAGCTTCGACTTCAGCTTCAACTTCAACTTCGCGCAGGCAGACCGGCTACCAGGCTTCGAGACATCATTCTTTAGCGATACAGACACGCTCGTTCGACCAGCACAGCACAATGGGTGACAACACTGAAACTACTCTCGCCGGAAACGACGCCGCTATGGACACTTATGTGGACAAGGGCAAGGGCAAGGCCGTTGAGCGCGTGCCTGACGATGTGGAGATGGAGGCAGACGACAGCTCAGAGGACGAAGACGATCTCGTAAGCTCCCTTCTTTATACTAGTTGAAAGCTGTATGGCTAACATGATTGTTGTTTTTGTTGTAGGAGGACGGTAAGCGCTAGCTACATACACCCACTGCATGCGCCAAGTTGATCAAAGCCCAAGAGTTCAAGTTCAGCACTGACTGTCAATATTAGCTGTCGATGAAGATGAGGAGGGTGGGAACGATAACCTCGAGCCCATCTCGACAGACAACATCCTGCCCAGTGGCAGACGCACGCGCGGCAAGGAGGTCAACTACGCGGAGCTTGCTGCTCAGGAGAAGGAGACGGGCGATGTTGCCATGGACGACGACGATGACGAAGACTTCAAAGCCGCTCTTGACGACGACATGGAGCATTAAACCAACTCAATGAACCGGTTTCGTGCTGCATTCGGTCTTCCCTTTAATGGCGCCGGAGTTTGAGCCACTACTCTTTTTTTTTTCCTTTGACTTCTTCACACTTCTTTCAATTTTCTCACTTTTTATTGTGGCCGGATGGGGTGGGCTGACTGGCTTTGGTGGATGGAAACGGTCTCAAAAGGGGAGAATCACTTCTGAGGGAAAAATCACAGACTACGAAGCAGATACAGCAACATTTCGGACGACCTTTTTCTTTTTTTAACCATTATTATTATGATGATCGGAAGGGATGATTCAAAAGATTACTATTTTAACGAACCAAACAGTGACCGGTATTCTCTTATGTCTCCCGTGTCTTATCAGAGGCCCCTTTCGCAATTACGAATCAAGTCACTACCAGTTCAAACCTCCTTACTCGCTCGAGCCAATGATCTAGCTCTCCTCTCCATGTTCCTGCGCCTGCTTTTGCCATCTTCGTCTTCCTGGAGTCCCCAACTAACCAGCCACAACATAATAAGCTCTCCTTTGTTTCGCTGACTAAGCATAATATGAACGCATCTCAATCTTAAAATTAAATCCTTAAGAAACAACAGATCTCCCTTTCTTCATCTCTTGGTCAGATAAAACAATGTCTCATGTCTCTCCCTTCTTTGCTCTCTCAGTCTGAATAAATGGCATCCCGGTAAGACATCGAGCCATCGTCACCATGCGGCCCAACACTGCACAGCAGCGTCTTCTAACACAGCGCCAGATTCACCCACTCAACTCTCCACCAGCGAGATCCCCGGTCTTCCTCCTCGCTCTTCGACTCATATAACGGCGGCGCCAGCAGGTCGCCTGCTCACGCACAAGCCAGCAGTCGATCCCCTTCGCGGCCTGGTGGATATGCGCAGGGGTATTCGAACGGCCATATAGGTGTCGGCGGAGGTGATGGGTCCGCCTACAGGGCCGCTACACCGAATTCAAAGTCAGTCCAATACAGGCCTATTTCTTTTTTGTAGGATATCCCTACTAACAAATCAATGTAGAGGCCAATATTCAGATGCGGTTCTGTCCTCGCTAGAGTCGCAGAATGACTCGGAAATAGCAGGCATCACAGCCAAAGTGAAGATGTTGAAAGATGTGCGCATATCTCGGCATGCTCGCATACGCGCATGCGTAACAGTCTCCTGCTAACTCCTGCTGACTGAGGAATGTCGTATAGATCACAGTAGCTATCGGCGACGAGATACGAGACTCGACCTCCCTCGCAGAGAAAATGAACGATGCCTTCGATTCCTCCCGCGTCAAGCTACGAGGCACCATGAACCGCATGCTCAGAATGGCGGAGCGGACTGGCGTAGGCTGGAAAGTCTGGCTAGGCTTCTTTGTCTTCGTCTTCTTCCTCTTTGCCTACGTTTGGCTGTCATAGTCTTTCTCTCTGCGCCTGCAATTGCCACACCATGCCATGCTCCCACGCCTTTCTTTCGCTTGATGTTGGATACTTCTGCACTTGCTCTTCTGGAATATAACTTTTCACTTTGGGTTTAACTCGTTAGAGGAGTTATGGGATTTTAGCTTGTTTCTTCTGTTCTTCTGGTGGCCATGGGATGCTGACGCTACATACGATGATGCCTGACGTGTATCCTTTTCTCACCCTTCCATTTCTCTGTATATGTCTAGGGGCGCATATTCCCTCTCTTCTTTCTCTTCCTTCCCCTTCTTCTTCTTCTCCTCTTTACTTCTGCTGCTTAACGAAGTGTTATTCTTAGCATGGAATTTACTAATTTGTAATGCCTCATCCGTTCAGCATGTTTCATGTAAAACATATCTGGGTATTGATAATCTAATTCTAAATCTAACGGTACGCCGCTAGCCTTCACATCTCTTCTAGGTCAGAGTCCTCGTCCGCATGTCTCCGGCTTCGTCGTCGAGATATACTCAGCGGGTTCGCCGGCAGCATGTCGCTGGACCCAATGTCTATACTGTCATCATTCCCTCCCCACCGTTCAATGAACAATCGTTCAGCTTCGGTTTCTCGCCGCGGCCCTGAGGGTGTGAGATGGGGTATATATCCTGGAGGTAGGCTGGCCCAGCTTAACCTCGAATGGCCTTCATCCGTGCCTTCATCTTCACCTTCCCCTTCTTCTTCTTCTTCTTCTTCCCCATCTTCGTCATCGTCTTCGTCATAGACATCTTCATCAGAGTCTGTATGTTCCCATTCCTGTTGTTGAGAGGGAGCCTCCTGTGGCGCATCCGGGACGCTGCCGTCTAGATCCCGCTCCATCATCATATTCGACTCACCAGGAGTCCTAGTATTATTATTCGGTGTACGCACCTCACTAGTGTCACCGTATCTATCTTCTTCGTCTTCTTCGTCTTCTTCGTCATCTTCGTCTCCATCCTCGTCTTCATCCTCTTCGTCCGCGTCCGGAGCCTCGGGGACATCGTCATCTAGATCTCTTTCCATCATCCCTTCTTCTTCCTCATCCAGAAACTCTTCCTCTTCATCTTCATATCCTTCTTCGCCTTCCTCTACCAGCCCAAACCCTTCCCCGTCGCCATCGGGTATATCACCGTCCAAATCTCTCTCCATGCCAGCATCCCCTTCTACACCCTCCCCAGCACCATCCAGCCCCAATCCTCCTTCACCGCCTTCAACTCCTTCCATGAACTCTTCTTCTTCTATATCGCCCTCGCCTAACCCCCCGCCGGCACCCTCCTCGCACTCCATCTCTTCTTCTCGCAGGCCCATCATGGTCTTAGGGAAACCAGCGGGCCGAATCCATGAAAATCCAAAGGACGCAATGTTCTGTTTTCGTAATGTAAGGGCACGTTCTTCTGCGAGTAGTGTAGAAAGCGGATCAAATGAAGCCGAGAAGAGAGGGGTGTTTGTTCCTTGAGACCGGCCATTTCGACGGCCAGGTTGTGGGTGCTGCGCGCCGGAAGTTGTGTTTTGGGAGGAGTTGGCTGCAGACCGTCCTGTGTACGAGGATGAGTACCATAGGGTATGGGACTGTAGGAATTATTATCAGTAGGAGCGCTGTCGCAGCTGTCATTGAGTGGTAGCACTCACGTCCCTAGGCTCTATTGGTGGGAGAGGGTTAAACATCGTGCTGCTATAACATAGACGCTTGAATATCGCTGCAGGTAGGAAATGTCTCGGGTATTAGTCTGTGTTCAGACCTTCGAGGACGTCAACGTTGTCTTTGTGCTTAGACGTCGGTGATTACTGCTTGTTGATGAGGCTCAAGAAGAGCTTCAAAGACTGTTTATCTGTAAAAGCTTGGCATAACTATATAGATAAGCTTACATTGGAATGCATCTCTCTTGACAAGGAAAGGCGCAGCAATAAGTTATTGAGAGGAGTTGCTTCTCTTGTTAATATTCAAAAGGATATTTGACGCTCAAATACTGCTAGGACATGGTATGCGTGGGATGGGCAAGACCGAGTCGACATGGTGGCTAAGATGTAATATGGCCACATGCAAAAAATTCCATAAGATTAACACCACGCAACAAATTAGAGGCCCGACATCTAGTACTCTGTACCTTTCCATGGCTAATTCTTATGGCAAGCGGGTTCGCCCAAGTAATTACGCACACAGACGTCGGGATCCTTGCAAACTACTCCTCCCTTGCAGCAGTTATGAGTAAAGAAATTGAAGCAAGTAACTCCGTCACACGTCCATGGTGCGTAGGGAGGGCAGTCTAGAGTAGCAGGAGACCGTCCACGGATTGAGCGAGTGTGGCTTGGAAGGATGGCGTGGTCCGGGTCTCCTGGCTGGATGGGTGGAGAGATAGTACTCAGATCGAGGGTTAATACCTCATCATCGGTAGGAGCGTTGCGTTTGAAGGGCTTGGCTGACATCTTGCCTTGCATCTTTCTTGTGTCGATGACGGTTCCAGGGGTCCTAGTAAACTCGCCGGTCGTGGGTGTCTCTGAAGGTGAACCCGGAGTTGCTTGAGTGTAGGCCACGAAAGCGACAAACCCGGTGAACAGGGCGCTGGCGAGCTTCATGTTTACTTAACAAACTTGATGGGCACGGCCGGACGTGGGTATCAGAGCCAACAAGGGTGTTGCAGCTGTAGCAGAAACAGGAGTCGGGAGTATGATTGTGTAGAGTTGCGAGACTTCAAGAGCAGAACGCAGCAAACATAAAATGGGCAAGCTTTTATACATCTGCCCTGGCCACTGCTTCCAAAGCAAATCCCTGGGTGATTTTCTAGTGACTTGGTATAACCGACCGTGCTTGAGAAAGCCAGTGAAAGGTCGAGTCACGGTGAGCCATGCTTGGGCTACTTTGGGTATTGAGATGGCGCTGCCAACAATAATGCATCATTGGAATATGGAAAGTGTAAAATGCATCATCATTCATGGCATGGCTATGAATAACCAACATCTTCACGTAACTACCAACATAGCCCCAAGAAGTTCACTTGAAGAGACCCCTATATTCAATGGCATGCCAAACGTGTTCGCTGGTATCAGTGCTATTCATCGAAGATAACCGTGGACTGTGGAGCTCGATGCGGGCTGGAAGTTTAAATCTCGGACCCTGGCCGCTCTCACGTGTTATCCAGGCACGCCAAGCCGAAGCTACCGACGGAAGAAATTTTTGGGACTCGAAAAGCGACATCGGCTGCAACGCATCGAACCAGGTTCACACGTCCAGCGGCGTCTTCGATTTCCAAGCTTGTTCTTTTTGTTCTGCCCTGTAGACCGCTCTGTTCATACTTCTATTTACGACCCTCACTTCCCTAGCATTATTTAAAGAGATCACGAACGAGAACCCCCTTCAATATATTAAAAATGTCTCCACCTGCAATGGCTGTTGCTGGAGCTGGCTCAGCGACTAAGGATGTCAAGAGAGAGTCGGGCACTGCTCGTCTGCTGGGATCAGGTACGTCAAGGCTCTAATTGACGTAGATTACAACTGTTGCTGATGCAATTTGCTATAGGATCTGCTGGAATTGCGGAACTGCTCATCTTCCATCCGGTAAATGGCATTGACGCATTGGAATGCATGTGAAGCACAAATGACTGAGAAATCCGATGAATTAGGTCGACACAACAGCTAAGCGTCTCATGAGCAACCAGGGAAAGGTAGGCTTTCTGTTGGATTATGGATGATTATACTCTGTCGCTAACCTTTGTCTTTAGATTACCAATGTTTCCGAATTGAACAAGGTTATCTTCAAGGAATATTCCTCCGCCGGTGTTGTGCGCAAATTCACGTCCCTCTTCCCCGGTCTTGGATACGCTGCTGGATATAAGGTGCGTCCTGTGGTCAGCGGATATACAGCACTAGGCCAATTTCTAATAAGCACTAGGTTCTGCAAAGAATATACAAGTATGGTGGCCAGCCATTTGTGCGTGACTTCCTAGGCACAAACTACGGAAAGGACTTCGACAATGCCTTTGGAAAGGGAACCGGCAAGGCCATCATGCACGCTACTGCTGGAAGGTGTGTAAAAGCGGGACGCCTTTCTTTCAGCTTGCTTTTCTAGTGCTGACAACGCTCTAGTTTAATTGGTATTGGAGAAATTGTCCTCCTGCCACTCGATGTCCTCAAGATTAAGCGACAAACCAACCCAGAGGCTTTCCGTGGCAGAGGCCTCTTCAAAATCATTGCTGATGAGGGCATGGGCCTCTACCGTGGTGCTGGCTGGACTGCTGCTCGTAATGCTCCTGGTTCTTTTGCTGTACGTTTTGCCCTTATATCGCCCACAAAGCCTGGATTATTACTAACATTGTTTCCATTAGCTGTTTGGTGGTTCCGCTTTCACCAAGGAATATCTCTATGGTCTCACTGACTATAACTCGGCAACCTGGTTCCAGAACTTCATTGCCTCGATTGCCGGTGCCAGTGCGTCTCTCATTGTTTCTGCTCCTCTCGATGTGATCAAGACACGCATCCAGAACCGAAACTTCGAGAACCCTGAGTCCGGATTCCGTATCGTCAGCAGCATGGCCAGAAACGAGGGAATGACCGCCTTCTTCAAGGGATTAACTCCCAAGCTTCTCATGACTGGTCCCAAGCTCGTGTTCAGCTTCTGGCTAGCACAGACCCTTATACCCGCCTTTGGGAAGGTTGTCTAAATCGCTAATATGATTGACTCCCCTCCCCCTACCCCTTTACATTCTACGGCAGCGTGCATCCTCATGCACGGGCTCCTGCTCACCTGGGGTGTATTCTATTTATGATAGATTTTAATATCTTCGCCCCCCCTTCTTTTTCGTGTATTTATAGAGGATCTTCTCCCCCTTACGGTTACATGTCAGCCTAGTTCCTGGAGTTAATGCAAAAGATGGTTTATATGTTCTTGGGAATTTTCGTTGTTCAATTTGAGCTTTTCAAGGCTTGCTATATGGGCTATTGTCATCCCTTGTGATGGTGGCTTGGCCGTTTACACTCAGCTCATCGTGCCTTCCGCACCGCCAATAACAATCGGTTGTTGATGTATCAAGTAGTAGGCACGATCAATCGACACCGCTAGACAAGGGCTGAACATCGTCTCTGGCCTGCCTGTCTATCAAATCCGGCTTACAAGAGTGAGGGGTAGCAAGATGAGTTCCTTTCGATATGAATGGGATATTGCTCCGTCTGATGAAGAACGAAGGGTGATTATCCACCAAAGCAGGCTACACTGGGAGTTTTTGCGTGCGATGACAGTAGATGGGTCGTTAAGTTACGTACCAAACATCTGTCAAAGACTCGAGAATGTCCCTGACTATACACACAGTCCTCATATGGAATATATTGACCCCTCCAACCAATATGTATTTGGTAAAGGAGTCGTGAAATGGTCAACAACAGATACATGGGGTTGTGAGGCTCCTGACTCTTTGGGGGAGAGTGAGTGCAATTCATCGCATAGTGAAGACTTCATGCGCCTGCCAGAGAACAAGATGGTGGTACAAGATGTCTTTCTAGGCGTACGAGATGTTATTCCTTGCTACCTCGATGCGCGTCATGGATTGAGAGGCTGGATTGGTAATGGAGATGGAAGGGACTACGTGGCAGTGCTGACCCTGGCATGGGCTTATATCCTTTCCAGCGCCTGGGCGACGTCACAGAACGGGAAGATTAGATATACGGCCGCGGGGGCACCGACTTGCGCCTCAGGCCAGGCTTATGGCCCATATCTAGAAACTTGCACCGAGAATCCAGAAATCGTGAGATGGTGGTCGGCAGTCCTTGCTCCTGGGCAAGGATGGGTAGCCTCAATTCGTCTTGGTGGTGACGTTGAATACCAGTCACCATGGGCAATGCACCTCATCAGTTACCTGAATTTGACTATATGCGGGCCTGCACCTGTAACCCCTATAGAATGTCCGGACACACCTACTAGCTATCAGTATCTCCAACATTTCTGCCTCCAATACGGCCTTATGGAGCAGGCGAAAGCAGCCCTCGTGGCAGCCCTCATGATCCCCACACATGCACACACTCAGACCCCTTTCGTGCTACCGGCGCCGATATCTACGGCTCCTTGGGATCCTCCAACGGTGAGCTCAGGGCCGCAATGTGAAGTCCTCGAAGAGCTAATTTGTCGGATACCACACCTTATGACTATTAGTTCTGCTTGTACTGTGGTTGATTCTCTTCTCTCCAGCGTCTTTTTCGAACCGTCAGTTCCATGCAATCTATGCAGTGATTGGTTAGAGCCCATATTCCCAATCCTTGACTCCGTGGACCTGCGCCGCGCTACAGCTATGTGCATGTTCCAAGGTGCATCAGTTCAAGGTTGGTGGCTGGGGAGTGCGATCACAGGCCTTGATAGGTTTGTTCTGCGGGAGGCTCGACGCGGCACACCCTATGTGAACCTGCAATCCTGGTGGTGGACGCAGACACCTCAATCCTTTATATGCTTTCCATATTCAGA
The DNA here is from genome assembly GCF_000151125.1 of Trichophyton benhamiae CBS 112371. Classification (NCBI taxonomy): domain Eukaryota; kingdom Fungi; phylum Ascomycota; class Eurotiomycetes; order Onygenales; family Arthrodermataceae; genus Trichophyton; species Trichophyton benhamiae. The sequence continues at coordinate 742,546 of NW_003315113.1, forward strand.
CCCAATCGGTAGCAGTGAGACGCTTATTACTCGTGAGAAAGAGACATTTTTACTCTTTCTTTCTCAAAAAAACTGGATCAATACCCCCCCACCTTGGAAACCTCCTGGTAGAACTGCGATTAGTGACTCTCATCTAGCCGTTCAGCAACACGCTCGCTGCACTGGCCATTCTCTCCGTTACATGTCATGGTGCTGGGTCACCAAAAAGGGCGAGTATCTCGCGGACGCAGGCTATACATCTCCGGGAGATAAACTGCCACCGGTAAACTTAGGCAGCCTGGGCGGGCTGGAGTGGTCTGACCCCGACGTGGATATAGCTCTAGAAACTATGGATCAATATGCCTCAAAAATATGTTCTGATACGATATTCGGATGTATTTGGAAGGAAGGCGTCGCGGTTCACGACAGAGATTTACATGAATCTCTGGGAAGGTGGTTATACGGGGACCCGATCCCTCCGAGCTCAACCCAAGAAAATGACCCAACGTTGGATTCTGACGACTTGGACGGTATAGTATCAACGAATGTTGCAGATATTGAGGCCTGGCTTACTCTGGTGGTGGAGGTCGTACCTAGCATCATGGCGTTGCGCGGGTCATATTACCTGTAGCGAGCATAGTCTGTGACGCCTGTAGCCATCACATGCTACTATGTAGTCATTATATTAGCCTTCATCTTTACCATCGAACATGGGACTGTCTGCTTGTTCATCCTCGTCAACTTCTGTTCTTTAATCTGGAGGTTGAGTTGGAAGCTCAGGCAAGCTTTCGCTGAGCCAATAGGATCCCGAGAACTCGGCCAATCATCGGCCAGGGATCCAAGTAGCTCATTAGTTGGCTGACTAACGTACCCGCTTAGAAACCTCGAATTGAGGACGATGACAGTCCATCAGCCTACGTCTCCGTCCATTCCCAATAATAATCATTTTCATCATGGCGTCTCCAGCGGCATATCCCTATCTCATCTCGAAGTAGGTCAAGCACTGTGCCAATATTACTCAAATTAAGTTACCAAAGCCCTACTAACGCCCCTGCAGAGTCGCAGATCCGCTCTTTGCCATGGTAATTGGTAGTTCAGCTGCCTTTATCCGAATAAGGCGCGAGCACCGTGAACGTTTCCCCGACCAACCCTCAGACTTCATCTCGCTACTGAGTCTGGCCCAAGGAAGAGCAAGCCGATGGTGGAATAACTGGCAGTGAAGCACGAAGACCACGAACAGTTGCCTGCCTGCTTATACTCGCGCGCTGTACGTAAGGATTACAACACCTATCGACAATATTGCGAGGGGAAGAAGCCATTACCAGGATAGAGAAACGTCTGAGGATGAAGTGTTCGCTACACTCTTTACCTTTATGATACCCCAAACGGCTTGATGGCGAGGTAGGCCATACTAAGATGGAACGGAATAGCTTGGTAGTAGAAGGTTGATGCTGTATAGGATAAACCTACTACCATAGCTACAGGCTATTCTTCATTGGTCTGCCTTGAAATTTCATACATATTCTTGGAGCTATTGTTTATAAGCATGCTTCTAGCCCCGGCCGTGGTACGTCTACGAGGCTACACATCCCGATGTGATGTAAAGAAAGGATTTTAGCCGGTACGCTTGTATTATTCAAAAATATGAATGAAAAATAAAGTACATCAGCGTAACCAGTATGCAACAACACCGTTGATTATTATCGATGCTGGTAGTGCCAAAGCGTAAGATGAGACCGAGAATAAAATTTCCCTGGGTAAGAGGAGGAGAAGAAGCCAAGTGTCGAATGTTGAACGAACTGGTGTCGATTAGATTTCATTTATGGTGACATCACCATTGGTAGTCTGTCTCCCCGTCCGGCCCCCAGGTACTCAAAACGCCAGCCACATCCTGCCAACAATAAAAAAGGGACCAAAACCAAGTAGTAGAATAGCCGAGGGACGAAGCTAGGCCGGCTCCTTTCCCATATCAAAGCATAGTTGGTCGTTTTGCAAGGGAAGGAAAGATGGGAGAAACGGCCATGTTCTCCTTAGCTGTGGAGAGAACGGATTCTATAATTATCCGGACAAAGATGACATCACGTAACGACATGAAGTATGAACAAAATCCCTTCCGTGAACACCGTTAAACCCAAAACCAAACCGAAGAGAGCAAGTGCATTACTGCAGCTCGGGGAAGCTTCCGAATGTGTTTTCGCCGGAATATCTAAATCAGTCACACGGTCAGCCAACTGAGCGAGATGATAAATAGGCTTCGAGGGATTACACACGTGATGTATAGGAAGCCATCCTCGTCCTTGTGCTCCTCATAGATGCTGCTCATGAGAGCGGCTGTTGGCGGAAGGACTTCGTCGACGAAGATGAAGATGGCCTTCTCTGGAGAGAGCTTGATGCGTTTGCGGATGACGTATACAAACTGTCCGACGGTGAGGTCTGCGGGAACGAGATATTTCTTCTTGTCGATAGTGGCAATATCTGATTTCTCGACCTTCTCGCAGATAACCTGGAGGCCAGAAAGTGGTTGTTAATTTATGTTGAAGCTGGAGGCTATGGCTGGAGCCTAGCAGGAGATACAAAGGAGGCTCTTACGGGGATGCGGTCTGCGTATTTCTGGCGGATGCGCTCAGCTTCTGCCTTGCGCTTCTCAAAGGGGTGCTCGTCCTTGAACTTCGATCGCATGGTTGCTGGTTTTTTGTGTGTAAGTTGCTGGGTGGTAGCAGTGTTGTCGAACAGAGTAGTGGGCTGGCACGAAAGGCAGCGTAGATGCAGGAGGCAGCAGTTGATGATAGCAGGAGAGAGGAAGAGTGAGAAGATAGCGAGAGAGAGCTGGACCCCGCGTACTTAAACGGAAGGCGGTGGGCACGGGACACTAAGGCCGAAAAAGGACTAGCGTCAGCTCCACATGACGTGACTGCCTGACCGCAGGCGGTGAGTCAGCCACGTGATGCATCTGCTGACAAAGACAGCTGAACTCTGATAGCTCATGGACAAAGCTGGCTGTTTTGGTTGGCTGGGACGCAGAGGTCGAAGAGAAGAGCAGGAGAAGCGAAAGCGAAGACGAGAGAAAGTGACTCATGATGGGTATTGAGGACAGCAAGGTGTAAGGGCTGATGCCCCTTGCAGATAAGCAACGGAGTCATGGTTGCAACAAGGGGCACAGACGGGCCTGCAGCTCATCGCGTTTTGCTGATAGGTGATAGGCTTCTGGTAGTTGTCGACATTGTTCGATCAACAGGGACATCAAGGCTGCCCAAATACTTTATGCAGGCAGCCTAACAATGACTCGCATCTCCCTAACACATGATCGCCTTTCTCTCCCCTAGGTTCCAACTATCGGTGTTGCCTTGTTGATGCATTCTCAGAGCCTCTCTTCTGGCCGCGGGTACGGAGGACATGAGCTCACTCAAAGTCGTGGTGAGAAAGAGTTCCAGGGCGGTGGTCCGAGCTTAGAGAGTTGATATCACGTGACACTGACATGGCCTGATCCGGCATACATCAAGCATATAAAGTCCTTCAAATCTACGAGACACACACCATCCTGGAAATTCATTTGTGTTTATGTGCTTTAACGGAGCCTAAGACAGTTGCTTTCTTCAATCAATTCTGTTTGAAAAGTACTTATATTAGGATATCCTCATGACTACTCGCATATCCTCGATCTTTCCCAGGGCGTTACGCCGTCTGCCCTTGGCTCAATGCCAGTGTCTCCAAAACACCCGGCGCCATGCTCATAGCATAGCGAGGAGGAATGTAGGAAGCTCTAGAAGGGCCTTGCCTTTCATTGGCTTTGCGACGGCTCTGACAGCGTTGACGTTATACTCTACGGTTCGGGCTCTTAACAACTGTGTATATTAAACTCAATTGCTAACGAAAGCTGTAGACTTCTACCGCTCCCATCTCCCTCGAAGCTCCATCCATTGCCAAACTTGACGAAAAAACCAGGCGTGAAACAGAAATAACATCTTCTTCTCCTATGCGATTGCGCATGGAGAAACTGATAAAAGAGCAACAGAAGCGCATCATCGACGAACTCTCCAAGATAGACGGCAACGCATTTACAATAGATGAGTGGGACCGCCCCAATGGTGGAGGAGGTATATCGTGCGTCCTGCAGGACGGGAACGTGTTCGAAAAAGCTGGTGTCAACGTCTCAGTCGTATATGGAAAGTTACCTCGTCCCGCAATTGAGAAGATGCGCGCGGACCATAAATCCTTCGTCTCCGCAGATGTCGATTCATTGGATTTCTTTGCCGCTGGACTATCGCTTGTCCTTCATCCAAAGAACCCTATGGCACCTACAGTTCACTTGAATTATCGATTCTTCGAAACATCTGACCCCAAGGATGCTCTCAATGGAAAGACAAACTGGTGGTTTGGCGGTGGCACTGACCTGACCCCATCATACCTCTTCCCCGAGGACTGTGAGCATTTTCATAAAACGATAAAGGACGTCTGTGATACGCATGACCCGTCGTATTATCCAAAATTCAAAGCCTGGTGTGATAAATACTTTTACCTCACGCACAGAAATGAAGCTAGAGGCATTGGCGGAATATTCTTTGATGACCTTGATACAGAATTCATTCGCCAGTCTTCGCCGGCCTCAGCCTCGATATCAGACAAAGAAGCACAGGAACGTCTTTTCTCTTTCGTCACGGATGGTCTATGTTCTTTCCTGCCTGCATATGTCCCCATTGTAAAGAAGCGTAAGGATATGCCATTTACAGAGCAGGAGAAGGATTGGCAGCAGCTTCGCCGGGGGCGATATGTGGAATTCAACCTTGTGCATGATCGGGGAACGAGCTTTGGATTGCGTACTCCCGGCTCTAGGATTGAGAGCATACTGATGAGCTTACCTCGAACTGCGAAATGGGTATATATGGACCCCGTGTCCGGGACAAGGACTGATGGTGTAGAGTCCGAGGATGTTGAGGGTATGGAGAGGGAGAAGGAATTGATGGAGGTACTCAAACATCCAAAGGAGTGGGTGTAATCTCTTTTTTATATATATCTACTTTTGTATTTTGAGAGACACGTCACAACTTAATTGTACGATAGTGTATAAAAAAGAAGGCAATGATAATTCCTATAGAGGAGGTCCAGTTTATATAGATAAATGCTATATTCAACATCTACGATAGTGTGGTAGAGATATAGTATTATAGTGTTCTCAAAGTAAAGACAAAATCCCAAAAAAAACAAATGAAACCGAAACACGCTCGCGGCAATGATGGTATCTAATCCAAAACAAAGGAAATATAAATGGTCAAGTCGCCTTTCTACCCATATAAATCAAATAGAATATGATTGCGTTGTAATGTCTATTACCCGCTTCTCACATCCCCTTCAAAGCAACGTCTGATCCAACCGTGTATGCATAATGTTACAATTCCTCGCATCTTGCCTGAAACATCTACCGGCCACCAGCTTTCGGAACAACCAGAGCTCTCTGTTTTCCTAGCCATGTGCGGTTTGCTTCTGCATGGTGTGCACTTGCACCGGCTGCACCACGGTGACGAGAAAGCACAATATTGCCGTTCTGTAGCCGCGACTGGAAGTCATACCATGCAGAAGAGATAAGGGCAATTTCTCGTGCTTGTCGGTGAATTATTTGCATTAATTCAGTCTGTTGATGCCCGCATTAGGTATTCCTGTTTGTGCTGTTAAGTTGCAAAAGAGACAAGGGGGAAACGCACCTCTTTCTCCTTACTAGCCTTGATCTCCTCCTGATCAGCAGAGAACTGCTCGTAGTGCCTAATCCGCTCTTGCAAAGATTCGATGATATCATTTTGTTGGTTCATATGCTGTTGAGAATGTAATAAAAGGAAAACAAACCCAATTTGTTTGTTGTTTGGTTATCCGATTAGCCACAAGATCCCAACTCGGGGTTCATGAACATGCCGATGTAACATATTAGGGAGGCGCCAGGGTTAACAGCGTCATAGGCATAGATGAGACCTGCGAAGAGGAGGGACCAATGCCAGAGCTCGACGAGGCTCTTGACCTGGTTCGGGTCAACCTCTGTCTCGATTGTGGGATTTTCTTCTTTCTTCTTTCTTTCCATTTATATTTGGATTAAGAGGAGACTTCTCCAGTTCAAGGCAGAGCCCGCTCTGGGATTGGTCCCTAGGGGGTTCTTTGGAATTCGGAATGAAGGTTGGGAAATTAGGTGTAAAGTAGGGAGGTTATTGTGTAGTGGTAAAGGGAAGAAAATAGGGGGTGAGTAAAATAAAAATGTTTAGGACTAACCTCAGCTCTCCTGGCAAGATGTTCTGCACTGCGTTCAGTTGTTTCTGCAAGTCGCTCTAAGAACTCATTGGTCATATCGTCATCTGTAGTGTCGTTCACCCTGACAGCATTAGCCTCTTCGAGGAGCTGTTTCATCTCCTCAAGGGAAGCTTCTCCTTCAGTAGAAAGCTTGGTGTCGGATTGCTTAAATGTGTTTCTCAAGTTGTCTCGCTCACGAGATATTTCGCTCATCTGGAGCTGCCTAACTTCAAGCTGGCTGGTGAGAGTTCGGGCAGTGGCAGCCAGCACGGCACATTTCTCTCGTAGAGCAGTCTGCTCGACCGAATTAACCTCCGTTACTTCCTTCACCATTTCGAGTTTCTCCTTGTTAACAAGGCTCACTGGACGTAGTTAGCTACTGTAGGAAATGGTGTTATCAGGAGAACTGGCTTACACTTCATGTTGGCATCGGAGAGCTCAAGCTTAGTAGCTTCAAGTAAACCTTCAAGTTCGACGATCTTTGTTCGCATGATGGTATAATCAACATGCAACCGCTGATGCGCGTCTTTGAGCTCGGCATCAGTCTGAAGGGAACACTGATAGAAATCATCCTTCCATTTTCTTTCGCCTGGAGCCTCAGATTCATCGTCATCGGGTGTCTCCTGCACCAAAGAGTAAGTCATCAACCAATTAATGAAGTAAAACAACATGATAACGTACGGTAACGGCTTTGTCAACAATTGAGATATTTTCAAGCTTCTTCTTGAGCTCCTCGTTCTCAGCATTACTAGGAAAAGTTAGTAAATGTAAGACCACATTCCACAAGCCAAAAGATAATGGGAGGAAAAGGTGTTTAACTTACAGCTGAGCTTCCCGCTTTCCACTTTCTTCCAGATCACGCTCTAGACTGGAGCCGTGCGGTTTAGGAGTGGATGGTCTGGGGGAGGCTGGACTGCTATCGAGACCCTCTAGCTCTCGTATCCTCTCCTGCAGTCTGCCGATAGTATCTTCATCCCGTGTCCGCTGTTCCTCAGCACCTAGCAACCTCTCCGTAAGAGCATGATTATCGAATTCCAGCTTCTTCTTCAGATCTTGAATCTCATGTCTGTCCTGCTCGACACGCGCAACCAGTCGTCTGTAGTTCTCAACCTCGGTCTCTCGAGCAGCGGAAACTCGCTGAAGTGTATCGCTTTCTTTCAGATGTTGCTGGAGGTCCTTGACCTTGTTCTTCAGAATCTGATTTTCTTTCTCATAGTCCTGACTAGCCTGCAGCTTCTGTCTGTATTTTTCAGCGGCATTGGCTTTTCTAGCCAGCTGGTCCCGCTCAATCTTGATCTCGTCGTATTCGTCCTGCAGAGTCTGGTACTTTTGATTTTTAACACGGAGAGTCTCGAGTGATATCCGCAAGCTGTCGATTTCATCTTGGGCAGCCGTCAGTTTAGTTTCTTGTGCGGCTATTATATCTTGCGTCCGGTGTTCGTAGCCCTTGAAATTCGGTCCAATGTCGGCTTTGCCAGACTTTAGTCTTGCTAGACGGTCTTCTGTGATGTTTAGTTTATCCTGCAGCAGCTCGTTTGCTTCTCGAAGGCGTACATCCTTCCGGTGAAACTCTTCCAGATCTTTCTCCAACTGCTTCTTCTCATTTGATAGCTTATCGTTCTCGACCAGCAATTTGCCAACACGTTCCTCGAACTGCAGCTCTGGGTCCATGGCCAGGTCACGACGTGCCTTGTATTCATCCTGCTCATAATTTATCTGGTCCAGACGGTCCTGTGAGGGGTTCTGTGCTTCTTCTATTATGCCCTTCAAGCCTTCCTGTGTTGCTGTTGAGAGCTGTACCATTCGCTCTATGTACGACTCGGCTCCAGGGGATCTGATGGCGGCCATGAGAAACAGCTTCAACAGCCGGTTGGTCTCCTTTGTCGAGGCCGTTTCGGCAATCGACTTGAGGTCGGGGTCTGTTGAGAGACCGGCAGGTATCTCTCCGTCATATCGGTTCCGTATATAGTTCAGCAGCAGCTTGTGCAAGTGTTTGAGATTCTGCCATCTCAGCACCCAGTGGTCTTCAGGCGAGCTCTCTGGAAGAACACCCAAGAACTCGTGGGGGTCTATGTCTTGCAGGATCTCCCAGAGTATCACCCCGTCGTATAAATCGTCTGAGGACTGGATGGAGGTGCCCAGGGGGAAGCTGTTGATCCATTCAAGGAGCGTTGCGGTTTCGGGTTCGTTTGGCATGGTCACTCGAGGGAATGTGGCGTTTTGAAAAGGGAGGGAGCGTGGAAATCGGGTCGGCAAGAGATCAAGTATGATTATTTAATGATATATGTGCCAGACAGCGGGCTCCATGCTGTCGATGATGCAGGGAGGAAGCGAGAAAAACTATCGGTGTACGTTAGAGACGCCCACTTTGGGGGGGAAAAACGACGGTCAATCAGAAGCCAAAGCCTAGCTGCAGCTAAACGTGTACCATGCACTTAAGAACGAGACAGCCCACCAGCCGCCCTGGCCACTATTATCCAACTGCCGATCAATCGTTGACATTTGGACATGGTTACAGGGAACCGTAATAATAGGATATAAACAGATATCTACATTATGGCGATATCTACAATATGGTTGATTACATTATCCTTGGTTTGCTGCCCATTTATATATAAAGAGCATTATGCAGTCCGGTGCATAGAAAAATTGGGGTTTAGTTCCAATTTCAAGTTGGTGTCTTGGTATAAATGAGACACAATAAAGCGAGTGTATTTATATCCACAGATCAAACAGAAAAACTAAGGCTCTTTGCCCCCTTTAATGGTACTGACACCATGTGGTTGCAACAGGTAAAGGGGAAAGACAGAGAGAGAAATGGAACAAGAACTGCCAGGAAACCAGAGATATTGCAAACAAGCGGAGTATTGTAGTAGTAGTGTAGTAGTATGGCTGTACAAGGATGGAGGTGAGAGGCAGGGCGATCCGTCTAGACGTTGACTGAGACGACCTGGTCTTCCTCGATGGTCGCTGGGTGCTCGGCGTCCAGAGTCTTGACTTGGTCCATCATGGATTCGGGCATCTCGCCAGAGAATCCTCTGCGAATAAAATATCAAGCGTTAGTAGGGCGAAGTAACTAGTTATGGAGCGGAGACGCTGTTCCTCAAAGCCGAGCGGGTTCAAACGTACTTGATCAAGGCTGCAGAGACGGCGCAGGTTAGCGAAAACGATGTTTCTCTCTGCAAGGCATCATAGGGGAAGGAGAGGATCGATAGTCTATGACTTACAGTACTCATGATTGATCTTGCCGCCCTACATTATGAAAAAGAAATATGGTCAGTGGCTTGCATCTAAGGGAGCAGGACCGAGAACGGATGATATATTGATGTCAGGATCGGGTTCTTACAGCGGCGAGGATGGCCTCCTTTGCCTTCTGGACAACGGAATCTGGGGCGTCACTGCCGAAGCTGACGATGACGGACTTCATGTTGGCTGCCATGATAGCGGGCGCGAGAGCAGCGAGAACGAGAGCGAGAGAGACTTTCATTTGAGAAGATAGGCGGACAGCTGTATCGCACTGGCTGGTTGTTCGCAGTCGAGACTGAGCGGTGGCGTGCAGAGCGGTCGAACGATGGGATGTTGGTCGGTCGTCGTTTGGTGTTTCGCGTACGGGGCAGCAACTTGACTAAGATGTTTCGTTTCCCTTCCCGCCTGGTTCGAATATATATAGGGTTTTTCCCACCTGCCCAGCAAGAGTGAAGAATTATGCATCTGCCTAGGCTTGTCTTAGCTCACCTTATATAAGAGCGCTCCTTACGTATATTGGCGGGCGAGGCCTGGTTCTCCATGCCCCGTCCCGTAAGATTATCCTGCGGTTATTTAGCCCTGACGTTGGCTTCCCTCCCTGTGCTGCTGCTTCTTCCCCCTTCTGGCTCTCCCTCTCGCTGCTTTATCGCTCGCTCTTTTCGCCCTGTTAGCCGCGGGTTCTTCTTGGCTTGGCGCTTCACGTCATTGCTTGGCCTTGGCACAAGATGAAAATATAAAAAAAAAAAAAAAAAAAAGGGCGCGGCGGGCGGACGAACCATCACGTGATTCGGGGTTTCTTGCTGTTTTAAGCCCACTTACTCCCGCTTTTGGCCGGTGGTCATGTGACGTCACATGTCATGGGGTATCTGACTAAGCTTGTGTTAGTCACGTGCTGAGGTTTCCTTTCCCCAGCCTCGAAAAAGCGCAAGAAGAACGACGACGGGAAAAGCACGAACGCGGAAGAAGACGACACGACCGACGACGACGGCGCACATCAGGTCGATAGACACGGAGTAACACTCCTTCTATTGAGCCGGAGAGAAGCAGTGAATACAGAGTACACAACAATATCTGGGAGGACAGACGGGGGTTGTACACGCACTTCTTCTTGCTCCATCTTTCGGAGTTTTTTCTCCCTTTGTTTTCTGCGTCTCACCCTGCTTCAAGTTCATCTACCTCCGCCTTTACTGCCTTGCTTGTCTATAACTTGCTCCTCTTCAGATCACATCAGCCCTTTGCTTTTGCTCCTTTTACTACCACCGTTGACCGCACATATCCTCGCCCTCGTTACCGACCGCCTCTCGTTCTATTTTCCCTCGACGAGCTTTCAGCGAACTCCCGCCTTCTTAGTGTGTTTTCCTTTTTGAGGTCACTCTGCTGCCGGGAAGCAAGTGACGGGCACATACAAAACGCAAGAAACCAGAAAAAAAAAAAAAAAAGAAAGAAAGAAAGAAAGCCGAGGGTAGACAGAGCAGGGATTTAGGGCCGTATAAGTGTTGAAGTGGGCGGTTATATTGGCTCCCGATTTTAGGATATTGCGCTGGCATTATTACATGCTCGCCATCCGAGTTTTCTGCAAGGAATAGCTAGCAACCATTCTAATATTTTGTCCTGTGTCTCTACCTATCCTTTCTATCCGCTTGATTATAAGCTACAAAATTACAGCTCAAGGGAAAAAAAAAGAAAGAAAGAAAGAAAAAAGCACAAAGAGCAGCTGAAGAAGGAAAACAAATTTAACAGAGGAGAAAAAAGACCAACTTACCCGACAAAGAGGAAAACGAGTCATAGTCGAAGGCTTACTTTACAACATCTCACCCCTTGGATTTCCTTGCCTTTTCCTTTTCTCTTCTCCTTCTTTTCAGTGTTTGATACCCCGGAGTTGTTCTATTGGAAGAACAACTTCAACCGACACTCCACCCATCATGTCAGGCCTCGTTTCTGACGAAGTTGCGGAGGACTATAAGAACTCCCTGGAAGACCTCACATCGAATGACAAGTTCCAAATAAGCAATCTGACCGTTATTGCAAAGGAGAACACTGAACATGCCATGGCCATCTCCCGAGTGCTGGAGAATCACATACGAAACGTAGGTACCAATTCTCTTTCCCGTCTCTGCTGTTTTCTCTTGTCTTCCCCTTTGCTTTCCATTTCATCTGGGTTTTCAGGCTGCATAAGTACTTTGCGCTGTTGGATAATGCTACTCTCGAATATGGGAAGACGGTGTAGAAAAGAAAAAAAAACCGGAGCGAAGTTATATTCTAATTGATCTCTGTAGACACCACCATCTCAAAAGTTACCAGCTCTCTATGTAGTGGACTCAGTTGTGAAGAATGTAGGGACTCCTTACACGCTGTTCCTGGGCCGCAACTTATATCAAACATTCATGAACGCCTATACTCTCGTTGACTCGCAGACTCGCAAGAAGTTAGACGAGATGCTTAAGACATGGAAAGAACCTGTCCCTGGTTCTTTGGATCCCAGGCCTGTCTTCCCAGCTGAGATTACTCGGAATATCGAGAATGCTCTGATCAAAGCTAGGACAGCAGCCCTTCAGCAACAACAGTCCAGAAGCCAACAGGAAGCCATGAGCCTCGGTAGGGGTATAGGTACACCGCCGCCAATATGGAGAAATACCCCTACACCACCCCAGGGTGGCCCCAGATACCCTCCCGGATACGGTTATAATAACCAACAAATGCCGAGTAACGGCCATGGATATGTAAGTGGCCAGTCATAATCCCATGCAGATATTCTATGCATAGATTGCTAACTTATAGGCAGCCCAATCAACCACTATATAACCAACCACCACAGGAACAAATCAACCTAGCCTCCTTACATCGTGACGTTGACTCGTTGATAATGAGTGTACGGCTCGAGTTCACTGCTAACCCACTTAACACCGCAGTTCAGCAAAAGCTCAAGGCCCTTTTAGATTTACAGAACATTCTACAACAGCAACGGTTACCTGATGCACAGCTAAAACAGATCCGTGACCAGGTGTCTCAGCTTTCTGCCTCCAGCGCAAAGCCAACACCACCGCCCCCTGCACCTGCTGCTTTGCCTGCTCATATCCCACATCCCCCGGTCTCTACACCTCCTATAGGGACAGTACCTGCCCAGACACCGCAACCAAACCTCCAAGCTTTACTGAACCCAAACACTCTTGCAGAACTTATCAAGGCGACCGCACAGAAGCCTACTCCAACCCAGCAAACTCAACCATATACCCAACCGGCTGCTCCTACTCCATCACTTGCAGCAGCTGTACAACCGCCTGTATCCCTAGCCGAAAGTCCCTTGATAGCGTCATTGAGAGCTCGTGGCCTTCTACCTCCTGCTACGGGAACTCCTACAACCACACCACCTAATCTCCCCTTCATCATTCCAGGTCAACCACCTTATACTCCAGTGCCTGCCAACACAAATTCTCAAGGTGTTAAGATTAAAGTTCCAATGACCTCTGCTTCGATACGAATGTAAGTGCCACCAGTATCTTTATCCCTAAATTTTGCTTTGACTAACCGACATATCCCCAGACCTCGCCCAAATTTGATTTCCTGCTTGTACGAAGATAAACCGAACCGCTGCGGAACTTGCGGTCGCCGATTCGTCTCAACCCAGGAAGGGAAGGACAAGAAGGCTAGACATCTAGACTGGCACTTCAAAACAAATCTACGGATAAACGAGGCTGCCAAGAGAAGTCAGAACAGAAGCTGGTATCTCGACGAGCGCGTAAGTTTATGCAGTCAGCTTGGTGTGTTCCACTCTCTAGCGTAACTAACATGCACCCTAGGACTGGATAAAATTCAGAGAATTTGAAGATGACATTGGTGCCGACGATGCGTCTGTCGCTGCTAGAAAATCCAATAACGAAGATGCATCAGGTAAAAAGGCAGAACAGCAAAGATGGATCCACGCTCCTAATGATGCCACGCTTCGCAACACTCCCTGCCCAATATGTCAGGAGAACTTTGAGTCCACTTGGTTTGAAGAAGCGCAAGATTGGATATGGAGAGATGCTATTAAAGTTGGAAATCGCATATATCACGCCAGTTGCTATGCAGAGGTCACAAAAGATGGCAGCACAGGTGCAAATGCCGATATATCGCGGGGCCGAACCAGTACGCCGGATTCCGTTCTCGGCAAACGAAAAGCAGAGGTGAGCATATTCTCTTAATGTCCTGATATGTAGAATATATTACAACGTTTACTAATTTTGTACTCAATCTATAGGATTCGGATTTCTCTACATCTAGCGTCAGAATTAAAACCGAGCCAGCTTCATGACCCTTTCTCTGCGACTTTATCCAAAAAAAAAAGGAATAACAATTTTCATTCCACTGTCCATATGATTTCTCCAGACACCCATCATCATGTCCTTGTGCTTTTCTGGCCCCTGATTACCCCCAATCTACACTTCCGATATCCATATATCCCATCTGCATTGTCATCTTCCCCTTTAAATATTTGTTTCAGTCATGTTTACACACAGCGGGAAATGCCTAAGTCTCTTTCAGTTGCATGGCGAATAGACCTGCTTTTTATTTCGCTATAGGGCCTTCTCCCATACAAAGTACTTTACACTAATATTAATGGGATAGAGATAGTATCCCTAGGTAGTAATAGGAATTACAGAAATAAGATAACTCCTATGGTTTTATATATATATTTAAGCTCTCTTCATCTTTATCTACTTTATTAATCAATTCTGTGAGAGTCAAAATAAGCTAACTAGCGGACGCGGGAGGCTGTAACCTTAATCATCTCTAATGCTAAACTAACCTCACAGAACCATGATAGAACTCTCTAATATTACCTAGAGAGGCATATGACTTTGAATATGTTGAGTAGTGGTAAGAGAAAGTTATTGATTAAAATAATCTAATTCATACTTGTAGTGGCCACTAAAAACAAATCCCCATGAACCTCCCATGTAAGAACACCGGCCAAGCTGCAAATGACATCAAGAAAGTACCCGCCACACAGTCAAATTTCAAAGGTTTTCCACCCCAGAAAGGTACAAGGCACAGATATAACCACACAACTTTGGAATCAAAAACAAGGGGCCGTAGACATTTAGTCAATAACAGGTAGAGTAACATGATACGAAGCGGTCAAGATCGAAAGAAGAATTCTCCTCCGAGCCAATGAAAGGCATGCTTTATGAGGTTACTGGTGGTTTTGAGTGCCAGTGGCAGGAGCCTTTGCAGTGTTGGGGAAGTCAGGATCATTAACGTTGGCAGTGGCAGTATCAGGCTCGTCATCGACAACTGCCTCAGCTCCCTGGTGCGAAGGAGCTGGTTCCGTAACTGCCGCACCCGTCTTAGTGGCAGCACCTGTTGGCGGAGTTGGAACGTCAGGGGAACCCGAGTTTCCAGACCCATAGACGCTGCTATCCGTACGTGCATGGCCGATTACACCCTCTGGGTTGGTATGGATGTTACGCTGTGAAGATATTAGTTGCTTGAGTGTAAGAAGTAGTTAAAGTTCACCACGAAGCGAAAAGCGCGGGATTTTCATGTTGACTTACGCGAGATCTATTCTCGTCGGCGTATCTGGCTGCGGCAGTGATCAACTCCATGTCCAAGGAGTGCTGCATCGGCATGATAAGTGCTGGATGCGAGGCATTATTTGGATCCTCCGGGTGAATCGCTGTAGCCAAACGAACAGTTAGTTAACCCCCAAGAGAAATAACCAAGCAAACGCGAAGTACGCGTGTATTTTGACGTGGAGATTGCTTTACACAGGCTTCGAGAGGGCAAAAATTGGCGTCAAATAGTCGTAGCACAAACGAAAAGGAGCATGGAGGCTTATCCTGGACAGTCCACTGGAGGGGTTTATATCTGTAGTACTTACGCTGCAAGTTTAGCAAGCTGATATCAACAGTAGTAGAAGGGCTAGAAAGCAACTCTTATTAGCCATATTGCATTTATATATATAGGGCGTATGAGGAGGAGCCGTGTCCCTTGAGCCAAATACTTACCAGGTTGGTCTCCCAATCTCGTACTTGTGCGGTTGAGCCTGCTCTCCATGAGAACGGAGACAAGAGCAGGAGAGTACACACCCCATTGCTATTCTCGAAGTGATATGATTGTGAAAGACCTAAAGAAACAAGGGGTAGTCAAAGACTTTGACCAGGAAGAAACTGAAATCTGCAGTGGATGTGATGTTGTGATAAACAAGAGGGGAAGATGAAGTTGATACTGATATGTCTAGCTGCTTAGTCGGCGACCAGATAGACAGTGGATCACTGAGGCCATGAAGAAAAGATGCGATAGAATAATATGCAAGTAGAAAGATAGTAGACCAGAAGACTCCACTGAAGTTGCATTAAAAAGAGCACTGCATGGTGCTTCTGGACAGGAACTTCCCGTTATGGGGAGCAAGGAAAACAAAGGGCGCAGGTAGTGGGAGAGAGAGAGAATACAATGCATTTATATGAATATATTGCTCATAAAAAAGAAGCAATAGAACAGATGCATTGTATTTCTAACAAGTAACATACAGTATACAAGAGCACCAGATCCCGCAGGTCTATACACGTTCAGTAGTTCCTAACCACCAAAGCAACAAAAAGCCTCAAAATAGGGGAATAAATGGTATCCCATGTATAGAGAGTCGTAGACACGTATTCCTGACAACCGAGGAGGCGAATGCGAAACAAAAAGGAGGTAGGGGCCGTGGTTTTGTATGGGGCTTCTCAGAAGAATTACTTGGACAAGCCGATCTTGCTAAGAATTGGAGACTGCTTCTGCTCAAAGACTCCGAGAATGCTCTTCCAGACCTGGCCAGGCTCCTGGCTGGCATCAATTCCACTCCAGATACCGGTCTTCTTGTAGTATCCAACAACTGGCGCGGTTTGAGCGTGGTAAGTGGCCAGCCGCTTCTTCAATGCCTCGGCGTTGTCATCAGAGCGCTGGACAAGCGGCTCCCCAGTGATGTCGTCGGTCATCTCCTTCTTCGGTGGGTTGAAGATTTTGTGGTAAGATCTTCCAGAGCCCGGGTGGATCAGTCGGCCCGTTATCCGAGAAACAAGAAGACTATCATCAATCTGGAGTTCGACAGCATGCTGCAGCGCCTGCTTGCGTTCGCGAAGCATGTCATCCAGTCGTTCAGCTTGAGCAACTGTACGAGGGAATCCATCAAGGATGAAACTGTGAAGGGGCAAGGGGGAAAAAGTGTTGCGTCAGTAAGCTTGGACCATGGTCCCAAAAAAATGGCGGTAAAACGTACCCCTTCTTACACTCCTTGTTCGACTCCAACTCGTTCTTGATCATGCCGACCATAATCTCGTCGGAGACAAGTCCACCTTGGTCCATGATCTTCTTTGCAGCCTTGCCGAGCTCAGTTTGGCGGGAGACTTGTGATCGGAGCATGTCACCGGTAGACTTGTATGTAGTTGTTAGAGCGACAATGGACGATACTAGGGTATAAACAAGTCGGTTGGCAAAGATAAACATACCAAGTGGCACACGCAGTATTTCTCCTTGATCTTGGGCGCCTGGGTTCCCTTGCCTGGGAGCCACGGTGGTCAGTCGAACATTTCGGCAAAGGCGGACATGTATTCAAGATGCTACATACCGGCACCAGGAGGGCCCATCAGGATCATCCGCATCGACTCAGCAGCCGAATTGGAGTCCGAATGACCGCCATTGAGCAATGCCTTCTCCAATCCAACTATCCGGGACTCCAAGCTGTTGATGAGGTCCTTCAGGGCATCGATCGATTCGCCGTTAGCTGGGGCCATTGTGAGCCGAGGACGAAGGTGGTCAAAGAATATGAACAATCCTTTGGAATCAGGAACCGGACGAGAGCGCGTTCACTCTGAGATGGCAATTGGCAAGCAGATGAAGAGCGGAGAGGTTGAGGAGAGGAAAGGAAGAAGAGCGTTCAGCAGATCCGAAGAAGAGAAACGAAGAACGTCGGCGAGGATTAACCTGATGCTTGCTTTTTCTTGCCGCTCTTGGTTGGTTTCAACCTGCAGCGCGACGAGCTTAAAGCCGGCACACGGCAAAGATGACTCAGCAGTCACGGGCTAGAGCAGTATCACGTGAGAGTATTAATCATAGAAGCTTAGTCAATCGTTAGTCATTGATATGCTTACTCATCATGCCGCTCTGTTCCCAAAAGCTTGCGCTTAAGCTCTGGGGCAGCTTCAAGTCAACACGGAAGACGGACAGGCAGACAGACAGACAGACAGAAAACAAGCAGACGAAGGCGAGGAGCTGCAGCTATTTACCACCGTTGGCTGCTTGTCTCCATACCTTTTTCGCTGTGTCCTCTTTTTACCTTTACCTCCTCCCTCCGTCTTTCTAGTGACCTCGTTTTGCCCATTTCATCATGCCTGCTACTACCACCGATACCCTCTCCCTCGTCACCACAACTGTTACCGTTGCTCCCTTAGTTCTTCTCTCGGCAGCAGACCACTATGGACGGTCAGCAAAGGGGACTAGAAAGCGAGTGGTTGGTGTATTGCTCGGCCAGAATGATGGGAAAACGGTCCGCGTGTCCAACAGTTTTGCGGGTACGTGCTATGAATGCGCGGAGTTATTATCATACATTGAAGCAGCGGAGCCCTGTATTCCAGCCCTACTGACAATTCATTCCACAATATAGTACCTTTCGAAGAAGATGACAAGGACCCTTCAGTCTGGTTTTTAGACCACAACTTCGTCGAGTCTATGAATGATATGTTCAAGAAGATTAACGCCCGCGAGAAACTGATTGGATGGTATCACTCCGGCCCGAAGCTGAGAGCGTCGGATCTAGAGATCAACGAGCTGTTTAAACGATACAACCCAAACCCTCTACTTGTCATTATTGACGTGCAGCCGAAGGAAGTCGGGGTGCCTACCGATGCATACTTTGCTGTTGAAGAGATCAAAGATGTGAGATCCAGCGTTCCTCTGTGGCTCGATTGTCCCGAGAACTCGCAAGCTAACATCGATCATGTAGGACGGAACAACAACGTCCAAGACTTTTGTTCATACCCCTTCAATAATAGAAGCTGAAGAGGCCGAGGAAATAGGTGTAGAGCATCTCTTAAGAGATATTAGAGATGTTGCAGTTGGCACCCTCTCCACCAGAATAACCTCACAACTTCAGTCTCTACAAGGCCTTCATCTTAGGCTTCGGGATATTGGCCAGTATCTTGAGAAGGTACTAGACAGAGACCTCCCCGTCAACCACGCCATCCTCGGTCATCTCCAAGATGTATTCAACCTCCTGCCAAACCTCGCTACAGCCAAACCAGGCACTTCCTCCGGTGCCAATGGCGCCGAACAGCAAATCGAGAACACCGAGCTTGCCCGTGCCATGAACATCAAAACAAACGATCAGCTTATGTCCATCTACATCAGCAGTTTGATTCGAGCCATAACTGCGTTCCACGACTTGATAGAAAATAAGATCCAGAATCGTCAGCAGCAGGAGGAAAGAGAGGCAAAGAAGGAAGAGGGAAAGGAAGAGAAGGCCAGTGCCAGTTCAAATAACGAGAATAAGAAATCGGGCTCCGCTTCAGGGACAGATACAAAGGACGAGCCAAGTTCGAATGAGAAGGGGAAGAAGAAATAATGGATTACATCCATACATTTGGAGCTGCCATTTTTCGCTCCTTTTGGTCTTCTTCGACTCCAATTTTCTTCTACTTCCTTCTCAGAGAATAATTGGAACTAGTCAGCGATATGTCAAATATTGCATGTATCTTTCCCCCAATAGAGCTTCTGTGGAATGGGCCGACGCACTGGATCAGAAATATAATGACATTGAATTAACGTTGCTTCCTTAAACCTCTAATTCAAACACCGGAGCCATGCTATATATACTTTTGTAAAATATCCCTTATGGTTGACACCTTTCTTCCTCATGCCGCAAGCTTTCCCGCAAACTCCCAAGAATCTATCTCACATCTCCGTACTTTGCTACCAAATACACTTGGACACTGGGATACAAGTGTACACGCCAGTAAATGCTTGCAAATGGATGGTGAATCATGCATGAAGCAACAGCCCGAAGGAGAAGACTTACAGGGTGTGCTTTGGGTCAGACTCCCACCAAACACCCAGTTTTTGCTCTTTGTAGTGGTATCAACCGGCTCATTCCTCACCAGTAATTCAACATGGTCCTCTGTTTGGTGCGGCGTTTCATCCATCTCCGGATCAGGATCCTGAAAGGTGGCCAGCGTAAACGCAGGACATGTACAGTTCCATGCATCAAGACAAACCTGATATTCGGTCTCTTGTTGCTGACGGTGATTGTCTTCCTCTGCTCCAGGTCTCCTCTTCGCAGCTGTAGACAAGACGAAATATATCTCGCTATCAAAACATTCGCCCTCGTAGTCATCGTCTCTGTTGATATCGCGCCTCTGCTGCCGCTGTGTCCTCGGGTCATCTCCACAGTATACCTCTATCTCTCCTCCATCTTCCCCGTGCTCTGGACGGCATATGGCCTCTCCCGGGGGTCCACTGTTCCGGGGCTTGATAGTGTATCTAGTAATCAGATCCCGGTCGAGGATATCAAGAGCTGGAAGCAACTCGTTTGGGAACAGGCAGTGCAATGTCAGCACCAACGGCTTCACCTTTGCCACAACATCTGCCGGCAGCTGCGATAATGGGTTTCTCAGTGTGTCTCCTTCGTCGTCTTCAACGTCCGGTATTATAGAGATACCATCTAGAGGCTCCTGGGCTCGGCTACAGGCGGCGAGCTGCCTTATAAGGCCCGTGATAAAGACTGACGAACAGGGGAGCGAGCTCTCTGGGCTCCCGGAGCGAAGAGCTGACATCGAACTGGCTTCACCGAGCATCCCTTTTCCCCGGACGCGTTAATTAAAACCCGTGCAGCTGGGAGAACGGGTGGTTGAATGGGAATCTGGGTCTGGGAGAGCTGGAGCCAGGGACGAAACGCAGCCCCTTGCCTGCTCGAGTGGTCGATCCAGTGGAAAGAGAGGGTTCAGAACTTATACGAGCTTGCCAGCATTAACTATGCAGCATCCGTGTAGCAGCAGCGCCTTTGTCCAAGATATGTTCCTTGCAACAGTTTAGTTTATGCATGTCTGTGGCCATAGCCATAACTAGTGAGTTATTATTATAACTGATGCTTGATTTTAGCCAAAATAACTACATACAAAGGCCCCCCCTCACATGCCTATAACAACCAAGATCAACTCTATAAAAATAGATAGGCCGAATCCTCCAGAGACCCAACGTCTTTGCAAAGTTGCAACACAGACCTCCGATCCCCATACGCACCCTATAGCACGCCAGAAATAGCCTGATGGGCAAGGAGAAGAGTTGTCCTAGCGTTGATTTGATGTCCATTCCCGTGTTCCCCAAGCTTCACACTCCCAGTACTTATCCACCTGGGATAAGTCCTCTCCTTGTGCTCGGCCTTGGGACGAGTTGACCGGCTACCTTTGGACTTCTTCTTTACCGGGAGGCACTGCTGCTTCCTCCCATTATTACCCCCTAGAGGCGAAGGGGTGAGTTCACACTACCCTCCTGCATTGCGCCGGCTTCTCTCAAGTCGTCAGGCCTGGGCCGCTTTTGCCCACTTTCAAACAGACCCTGAACGGCCCCTCTGAAGACCCTTCCGCCCATGGTGATTTCGATGTCGACCTTTGCTGGCTGGACCTCCCACCGAAAAATCGAGTCGGGGCTGCCAGAGGGACCAGTATTTGAGCTACGCAAGACTTCAATCAAGTCGGTCGAGCCGTCACCTATTTCCATGGTAGCTTCTTCACCCTGCTGAGTCTGGGGTTGCCCAGGGGTAATAATATGTTTTGAAACCCCACGTTCATCCGAAGGCGTCTCATTCGCATGGGCTGGTAGATAAGGCTCAATTCTTCCAGCGAGCGAATAACTCCCTGCAATGGCTGGGCCGTTGTTAATTGCCCCAGGTGATCCTCTAAAAAGGGGTAGCCTGTTATATATTAGGACATACGGAACGTTATTATCATCCTGGTACCTAAGGATGACGTTAATGTCGGTTTCACAGGAAAATTCGTCATTCAAGCAGGTCCAGGTGCCTCTCGGTCCTTTGACATATGACATATAATGGCCCTCCTTTATTGTGGCACCGCGGTGGACGATAACCGAAGTGAGTTGATAGCGAAGACTATCTCCGAATTCTCTCGCCTGTGGGAGCAGCCTTTCCGTCAGATCTAGGTCCTCGGCGAATTGAACCTCAGCCGTCACTTTAGAAGACTCTCCACTCTCCGATACCTTGAATCTGGTAATCTGGATAACCAACACCTCAGGGGCATCTTTGATAAACATCTCCCGATGAAGAGTCGAGTTGCTATCACAGTTATCACAATGATACCCTGCAATTTCTTCTGGCTTCATATACTCCTGAATGCAGTCCTCGAGTGATCCCAATCTCTGTTCCGGTGGAGAAGCACCCAGCACCCATGAATGGTCTTTTTCGGAATACTTGGTGTACTGACAGGTTTGGCAAGTGCTCCGGTATTTAAAGACATTTTGGAATATATGTTGTATATCCCCCGTATCAGTAGAGTTGTCGATCTGGGAGATCAACCTGGTCAGGAACTCAATGCAATCCTGTTGGTCCGTGGAACGGGTATCCCAGAATTTGCTGCACTCCTTCCATAATCGACAAAGGATTACTTCCAGTTGTAGGGAGGGGTTTGGTGCCCAATATTCGTCAACCAGACGTCCCAGTAAGCAGACGAAACACTTCTCACAATCCTCGGAATGATCTAACCTATGGTTCAGCAAGTGGAGCATCAACCAGTTAACAAAGAGGGGCTGATGTAGTAAGGCAGTCAAAATGCAGTTCCTATAACACAGTACACCTGTTCCGTTCCGAATGCCTCCGGAAACCAGTGCTGGGTTTCTGAAATATAGACCCCAATCGGAGTAGAACAACCTAAGCTAATTGTAGTCAGTAAAAGTGCAAGAAGGGAAACCAAGATTAGAGTATTATGCTCACCCTTCCGCGGCTATTCTCGTTGGAAGTATTGGCGCTATGGCTGCTTGGGCTATTTGCCATGGTAAATTGAGATATTGTCGATGAGACTGGGTTCTAGTAATAAATTGCGTCTAGTTTACGCCAAATCTGAAAATTCAATCTCTCTGCTATTGAATGCATTTAGTAAATGGTGAGCTTAATATATAGCGTCATTGAAGTGGACAGGGTAGTTTTTTCGTGTAGTTACCCTGTTATATACATTTCAAGTATGTGCGTGTTTTTGTTGCTTGTTTGTTTGAATTTGAACAGACAAGTCCATTCATTTTGATATCAAAGCTACACGCAGAGATTATACGACAAAGCTTCGCAGACTTGTGCCTTGATGGTTATCAAAGCCTCGACGTTGTCCTTTGATGGGGACAACTGAAAGACTATATTAAGGGTGCCTTGAGCTGATTTGGTAGTTCTCCGGGAGAAGCAGCCAAAGATGGACGACCAAGTAAAAAGCATCTAAATGCATAATATGCATCGCTGTGCCACTGTATATAAATGCGTTCATGTTATTAGTTATGGCTGGCTGGGAAAATGGTATTGCCATGTTTTTAGGAGAGTGAAGACCCTCCGCTGGATATAGAAAATCAAGGTAAGTTTCATTAGCGTGGGAACTGCTCATATATGAGGACAATCCCCTGAGATCTTTGTTTTGGTTTGTCCTTGTGCATAGTGGTTTGATCTTGGGCTTTGATATATGTTGAATGTCTTCCAACCAAGGCTAACTACCTGGCGATTCCAGCCAACAATTGAACAAAGGGTACTCCGTACAAGGCAGAGATAATACCAGCGCTATTAACAGAAACAGACAGCTACCACGACAACAATCGCGAGCAACGGAAGAAAAGGAGAAGATGCGAATACCCGCAAAAAAGGGGGTCTTGGACGGGGGATCTTAGGCGGTCTTGGTCACATGATGGGGTTCTTGTTTGTTGGCGTTTTTGACAAACAACTCGGACAAACGACAACAACAACAAGCACTCGAACACCGCAGGCATGGATGGGGAACAAGGATCATGCCTCCACGGATCTGGAAGTGCTCCATGGTCAGACGGCCGAGTGCTTCAAGTTTGGTGATGTTGATGTTCCCTTACTCATCAGAGCTCGGCTGTGTTGCTCCATGTTCAGGTAGAGGACGAGGTAAGCTCACAGAACTGCCACTTGACATGAAGCGGTTAGACGCTCTTTGTCTGTGAAAGCCATTCATTTGCTGACCGTCATGAACTCAGGCTCCTCTCACTCCCAATAATGGCGAAAGCATACTGTATTCGATACACGCTGGACCCAACGAAGTACAACACCTTCTGGAATATGACGCTCTCTGCCTGTTCACCATATCCTAGTTCTAACCACCAGCCACCCTAGCCCTACGCCAACAGGCAACACCTGGGTATTAAATTTTTCTCCCTCTCTTAACTAATACGCTCTTCTGCTGCGCCCATGGGATTCACGCGGCCTCTGAAGATCTTCTTAAGGCTTAGACACAGTCCAATCGAATTTCACACCGCCTCATCGGGAAACTAGAAAGTTTACCAACTCATCTAGTTTCCCTTTACGATGCTGCATCGCATGACAATCGCGAATTTAATCCTTTTTTTTCTGCCTTTCTCCGAGAAAGCCCATGGCTCATACCCTTGCCTAACCTGGCAATCGGGACTCTTTGCATGATAAACACGATCAACCGCGCCATGGACATCTTGCGTCTGGGTTTCGGAGTTCATCCTATACTCCATTCCTGTGCATGATAGACCGCTTTCATGTTAACACCTGCATGCAACTCCTATGTTGGTCATTTGATAAAAAAGAAAAAAAAAATCCAGAGCCCATGGTTCATCCAGCTCGCCACACGTATACCTCTGAGGTTTGGTATGCGGTTTTCAAGAAATCCGAGCCTTATTTTGAGTCATTCTCCATGGACCATTCAACTTGCTGTGACACATGGCCTTTCCCAAGTGGGATATTCCTCAACCATAACGTCTGCCCAGGTTGAGATATTATGGCTTTGTGATTATCTGTCCTCCTGTGGAAGGAGAAACCAGAATATAGAAGATTTTGCGGTGGGGCCCGGTAACTTGACAGCCCAACCGCTCGTATACGTAAATATATGAGCTGCGGTGCATCCATCTGGGCAGAGTGATGAGGCTGTGACATCAAACGTGTGTAAAAAGTTCCATTGGCTGGTATGATTCATACCGTCTTGTGTTTGCCGTCCACGTCACTTTCCTGGAAAATGTATCGATCACTCCCAAACAGAAGTGATTACAAGCATTAGATCTATTGATCGATATGCAGCACCAAGTCAACTAATGGGATTCAAAGAGCATCACTCTGTGCCACTGGCACAATTCAGGTTACCCCTGTATATCGCCGAAGGGATTATGCCAGCACGTGAGCTTTCATTTCAACATGGCCTTCGGAATGTGTTACCGCCAGGAACCACAACTGATCTGCTCATACCGAGTAATCTTGCTGATGAGCTGGTGAAGCTACCTATGAGTCCTGATCGAGGACATATCCCGTGTCTGGGTATCCGGAGCACTCCGCGGGAACTTCTATCGATTCTGACTTGATTCCAGCATCAAAAATGGGGTATCCATATTGGCTCAGATGACTGAGATTTACTATGCAGACCTAACCTAGCTCTGTGGTTCAAGAAAAACGACTATCGATTTTTCGTGATTCCTGTACAGAGAAGATATTCTTGCATAAATATTCGCACGACAGCTGCGAGAACCCGCAAAAGATGATAGAATCTCTATTCCGGAGCGACGATCTTAGATCAGACACTCGAGACGGCTGAGGTCACCGCTACTAAGAACGGCTATCATTACTTGTGACGGACGTGTTCGGGCTAAACGCTTGATACCAAGTAGACCTGCAAAAATCGCAACAAGTGAGGCGAAATGACGCTTGCGAAAACACCCAGCCAAAGCTTTCGAGCCATTAAATGAGGGATTGTAGATTTACCTATACATCCCTGTTTGCTAGAGGGGGCCAACGTTTCCCTAGCCGGCTCATTTGCATTGCTGATTTATCTGGGAGCGTTGGGGCCAGAAGAAGAGTGCTGCGTTCTGTGTCTCAAAAAAGGTTTCATGTGGGAGCTTTTGGCTTCCGACTTTACCCAGCTGAGTCGTAAGAGGCAGCACACTCCGTGTCATATGCAATATGAACCTGTTTGCCTATTGGTGAGGATCTGACATGTTTGATATCGACCTATCCCCAAGTCAACTCTCCAAGACAGGACTGATAAAACCAGAGCAACGCTTCTGAGCCCAGAAGATCAACGTACTTTCACCTTGAAGCAAGACGGGTGCTTATTTTGCGCCGACAACTCGCGAGTTATCGTGATGGTTAATTTCAAATATCAGCGCAAGTCGGCCTAGGATTTGGCGCCACATTGTACAGCTTACGGTAAAAATCAGCGAGAGACACCTGTTTTTGGATATTCATCCGGCCAGAGTCAGGATTTACCCCTCAAGGAGTGTTTACCGGCTCAATCAGACCAGATCTTGCTCAATGTATACAGTTTCGCTTAATTAGGATCGTACCGAAGAGGCGCTGGCTGATGACGCGCAGGTAATTGCATTTCTTCAGGCCGAGTAAGGTAGGTTTACTCTCGCTCGTCAAATCCATCTTCCTCAGGCGATCTCGTTCGTCTGTTTGTGCTCTAATACTCAATTATGATCTGCCAACTATAATATCAAGTCGCAACGCAGTAATAATATGGTCGCGATATAGTCATAGATCACAGCTACCGAACTTGAGGGGGAAATCTTAGCTCCAGAGCACAAAGCAGAACGTGAACAGTCAAGGACGAAACAAGGAGTGGGAACAAACGATCCGGGATAAACATGCAGCAATCAGAAAGAAAAAAAAGAAGACATTTTCTTTCTTGCTGTCACCAATATATTATGCGTTCCGCGTAGACGGGCTCGCTCCATCCCGCTCAAGCCTGGACCTGGGCAAGGCATCGCCGACTGGGGTTGGGATTGAGTGGGTGATAGACAACCAGGCAACCAGAGAGAGAGAGAGAGATGCAAAAATAGCACGGTTGACAATCTGTCAAGGAAGACGGACAGCAGATATTGTAGGTACTTCCATTGGCTGGCAAGGAATTTCGAGAGACGAGGAAGCCGGAAGATCCTTCTGCGGTGGCTTTCATGGCTTCCATGTATATGGGGAGACTACTCCGTAGAGAGAGTAGGGGGTTACTTCAAGTTAGCCGATGGGATTGGAGGTCGCCTTTTCTTGAAGATCTAGCCTGTAGAAATCAGGTACGAATATTTTAATCTCCGGGGAGTGTGGAAGTCGCTCAGGGATAGCTTTTGTCAGGCGGAAATCATCTGGGGTCGGGGAGGGGCGGCCTCTTCTTCGAATACCGCCTGCTAGCATGTCCAGTTCGAATTAGAATCTTCAAATGCATGGAGAAGGATGATTCTCGAGTCTAAGAAAAAAGAGGCGCCTTCTCTGGCACCTTTGATTAACGACTGACATCGATCCCATGCTGAAGATAAACCTTGTGAAAAAGGGGAACAACATGGCATGGCACCAGGCATCGTGAGTTACAACGTAATACAGGACCCTTCCACCCGTTGTTCTCTTGCTACCAAGTTTTATGGGCCGCTCCCTGCAAAGCATGGTGATGGGCTGCCGCGGAACTGTGTTTTGACCGGGGGTTTGACATATATTCACACCTGCCAGACCATGGCTATATTAAGCGTCCTATATGCCGGGCCAGGGGCTAGACATCGCCGGGACGGCTTCCCAGAAGTCTGGATCGGATCAGGCTATTTTATCTTCAATCACGCAATTTGAGATCCGCAGAATATTGCGCAGCGCATTAACCTGGTTAGAATATAATGGCTGGGGTTTATATGCTGGCGTTCAGGGGTGTCGGATGTTGACAGAGCAGATTTGTACTACTTATATGGACCAGGAGCTGGGATGGGACGGGCAAGGAGCCGACTCCGTTTTAACGGAGCACTTCTGCGACGAACAGGTGGCCTTGCTGGAGAGGAGAACGGGAGGAAGATCAGATTCTCATATGTATACTTATTCCCTATGGAATACGGAGAACACTACGGAGTACTGTCGATATACTACCGTGTGTACGGAGTACCGAGCTCTCACCTACACGACGGACATGCTGGCCTTCACGCTCTCTCTTCAGCTTCATGCGAAACTATCCGCTCTTGGGGCCCGCATGACTAGTTTTGAGGCGTCGATTGGGTTTCTCTGGCCATGTTCGAGAAGGGGTGGCCAGGCATAATAATAGTAATTCAGCCAGCTTGACCGTGGTTCACCCTCAACACCCCCTAGGTTCGTCCCGGCTACTGAAACCGTTAGCCTTGCAGGATAGATAAGACGTTTTCCCACGAAGTTAACTCCAAAAACAAACAAGAAAAAAAGACAAGGAAGAGAGGAGGAAAAGTCAAGAGACGGAGTTTAATAATAATACCTCGTTTCTGTGGGAGAATTAAAACAAAACAACCCCGTTTTGGTTGTTTGGACCAGCTGAAGGGACCCTCCCAGCAGGCATCTTTGGCGGACGGGATGTACTGATGCGCGCATCCTGGGCTTATGGATTCTTCTCCTTCAGCCCAGACATAGAGGCATATATACAATCTCTGCTATGGCCCCTGACGCCCCGGGCTTTGGAATGTTGCTACGATTGGTGAGACTTGGCCGGCTTATAAAGGACAGGGGTTTTCAATTAATAAATACTTCTACTGGGACGAAGGGAGACTGCGGTACTTTTTTGTCGAGGAGAAGTACTTCCAGAGTTACTTACACACATAGCCTTTTTTTTTTTTTTTGCTCCCATTCTCCGGATACGCAATCTGGGGTTGTTTCTGGTCGTTGTCGGGATTTAGATTAACCAGAGCCTTGGGCCGCCCATGAGAGAGGGTGAAGTTGTGCATCGTATAAATCCGTTCTTTGTCCAGCGTACCGGATTCCTGATATCTTGTTTCTTTTTCTTCCTGTGATGTTTTGGCTTCTGCTATTCTTATTATCTTTCTTTCATGACAGGTTCGTTATACTCATCTCATGCATGGGGATGTATAAGACGGCGTAAGTGATGGTTTCTTCCCCCTCGTCCTTTTGCCAACCTCCCAGCCTCTCCTCTGACCTAGCAAGGCACACTCAGTTAATCTAGAAGCTGTCGGTAGGCAAGGAAAAAGTCCTTTTCTCACCGCCCATTAGGTTTTTGTCTGCGGCCCTTTTCTTTCTCTTGTTCAGGGGTTGGAATCCCGAAAGACAGACTGTTGGATGACCAGGAGGGATGCAGACAGTCCCTTCCTTGGGTCGAAGGATGCCAGTAGACCGGACACATCATAATCTTATTCAGACAGTTGCGGGTAGTCGTTACACCTGTCCGATAGTGGGTTAGATGTATACAATTATTCCGTAGAGCCAACGGCTGTCATCTGTGGCACGATCCATAGTGGCGAAGTAGCCGGTGTGACAAGTATAGAGGCGGCTGCATGGAGTGTTGGAGTGTTGGGTCGCAAGTCGAGCAGGTCAACTCCTCCCTCACACATCCATCCACAGACTCAGACTGTGCCGTAATTTCCCTTACACAAAAGCTGACAGCGTCTTGTCACACGATTATCGTCGACGATGGTAAGAACCCGACAGTTCGGTTGTCCGCGACCCTTTGGGACAGTATATCCTCCAATGAACGCTCTAGGGCTTCGGCTATCTGCATGACATTGCTCACATTTCTCGTCCCCCTTTCAGGCAAAGAAGGGGGGGAGGTGGTCCGTCCTTGTCCGTCAAGGATTGGGCACTTGGCCGTCGACAGGCCTCTCGTTGTCTCTTGGTCCATGAAGCCAGTATTAAGTATGGCTACTTGGTACTCGTGAGCGGCGGCTTGGCCGTAAGGATCCAAAAATATCGTCCTTCACCCGCTCATACGGAAGTATATACATACGAGAAAGACGAACGGATGGACCCGAGCGAGGGCGGACGAGGATGAAGGCAGCGCGAAAAGGAGACCAAGCAAGCCAACCTAGCCAGACAGAGAGGCAGGTAGTGAGCTATAAGGTTCAATCCCAGGGAAGAGAAATTTCAGTTTTCTTCCGAAAACTCTCCCAGATGTTGGGAAGAGCAGGGCAAAGAACCTGTGGAGACGCAGGTGCATGCGCCAAGTGGGAGAGGTGCTGAGTCGAAGGGATATTGTGGATGGCGATGGACGGGATGGGCAGCCTCTTGGTGCTCTTGATGTCCTTCTGCAGTCAGAAACTGAATAATTGTTACATATGTAGGGGATCTTCGTCGTCATCTGGCTGGTGTCGTGTCTGATTGTTTGGAGCCAGTTGTTAGGGATAGGGGAAGGAGAAAAGAAAAGCAGCAGAACAGCGTGACTGTCGAAGGGCCCAGAGAGCTTTCGGGTTTCTCTCGGAAATCTTCTGGCCTGCCTTGCCCTGTCCTGTCTGTCTGTCTGCCAGCCTGTCTTCCATCTCGCAACTCTCTCGAGAATAAGCAAGGTGTCCGTGATAGACGTCAATACGAGCACGAGAAGCCAGCATGATTTAAACTCACGTAGCTGAACAGGACGGCATGGCCACGAAGAACTGCCGGGTCTTCCCTTTGCCTGCCTGCCTGCCTCACTGTCTCTGCTTCTGCCTTGTCCTGGAACTATCAACATTCCCTCGCTCTCTCTTCCCGTCTCTTTTAGCCTTCTTATGGACCTTGGTTCATCTTCCACTTTAATTTAACCTTAACACCTGAACAACCTAATTCTTCACCGCATGATCACTCTTGACATACTTACTCCGTCGATATACCCGTCCATGTGTAAGTATATATATAGAGCAAGATGGTACGGAGTAGTGTGTGCGAGGTTGACGTCAGGATGACATCCTCATCCTCCGTCCAAGACGGGACATGGACAGGGGCACGACCCAGAGGAGGCCGTCGGTGGCTCAAGGAGATGCATGCATGAACGCTGCTGTTGTGTGATGTCTTTTATGTATGTCCACAGGCTGGAAATCTGGGTGTAATGCATGCTCGTATGTGTATCTACCATTTCTCTGGCTGGTACGGAGTACGATTTCATCTGCAACTGGGCTGACTCGTTGGGAGGGTGAGTCTCTGCATAACAGCGTCATCGCCATGGGACTAACGCAAGCCGATCGCGATCTCTCCCTGATTCTGGGGAAGAGAGAGGAGTTGTCCCTGGTGGTTTAGCACACGAGCTAGCAAGTTGGCCAGCTGTTTTAACTAGTGTGAAGTTGGAGAAGCCTCGTCGAGTGAAGACGATTGGAACGGCTTCCACGCAAGCTCCGTATCGTCAACATCACCTCGAACTAACGGAGCATCACAAACCGACCAGCAGGGCCGTCCTCTTCTCTTCCCCACAGTCCAAACACTGAGTTAAAGCCAGTTCGTCCGCGCAGATGTGGATTGGCTCGCGTAATTTGCTCGGGGAAGAGAGGATGCAGTCTCCGGCAGGAAGCATAATATTAAGCATTTGCAAGTCTCCCTTTTCCCACTTCTTTCATTCATTCTTTTTTCCTCATGGCCCCGTTGCTTTTTTCCCCTTCTTCTTTCTTGGAGTAGTTGAATGCGGGCTGGAAAAAGAAACCCTGGGTTCAATAATTACAGACGCTGTGGTCCAGGGATCTCAATGCCGGAGCATACTCCTGTGTTTGGAACACATCACAATTAGCCAGTTGTTTAGCTGGATATTCCCTTTGTATCAGCTTGGAGCCTGTCGTAGATATATCCAGATGGCAGTAGATATAAGTATATAGTAAATCCCATGAACTCTGCAAACTCGTGGATGCCCTTTTGACGCTCTCCTCCCCCCTGAGGCCATGGAGACTCCAGGAAACCCTTCACCGGGTCGTAAGCGAAGTTACCTCGACGTATAAAGATGCTGGTCATCGAGAGATAAGCAGTCTGCTTGACAGGGTACGCTTCCAGCCGCATGCCCTCCTTGCTCGACTGTCGATGTCCATACCCATACATAGGCTATCGGGCACGACCACCGACTGTTCTTCTTGCCGCTTTTCTTTTTGCTTGTTCCAACGGCAGTTCTACAGAAAGCCGGCTGAGTCGACAGAGATCGAACTACCGACCGATAGAACTGCTGCTGCTCCGTAAAAAGCATGCGAGTTAAAACCCAGCGAACGAACTAGCCGGGGAAAGGTAGGAAAAAGGAATACGGCGAAGGCTTAGTTATAGCAAATGCACCCACTGATGTCATCGACGTAACTTCTGTAAGCCTGTATGTCTAAACGGACACGACTCGAGAGGAAACGGAAACCCAATCGTGATACAAAGCGCCAGTCAGACGGACAGGAAGAAGGAAAAGAGCCTTGTATTGGCATGGTTCAGGGGCCAACGGTGTCTGCTGGCATCGTGACCCTCACAGTACTTGGCCATTCCTGGCGCCCAAGCAGAGTTCGCCGGGTACCGGAAAGGTAGTCCGTAAGCCCTTTTTTCGATCCTAAGGGCGCAAGGGGGTCAGGGTCACGTCGAAAAGTTGAAATCGTAACGGTTTTTTTTTAAAAAAGCCATGCCGTCCACATGGGTTCGTTCCTCATTGTTCACCCCCCTTAGTTACGGAGCACGCCCGTCAGACTAGCGAGTTGCAAGAGATAGATGGCCTTCGTTTGTCGCCAGGCATCCTCCGACTACCTGTACTTATATGTGTGTATATAGTCACTTATCTCTACGCTCGGAGCAGAGCAACGGTAGAGCTAGAGAGGGGGAAAGGGAGGCAAAATATCCATGTTCCCGGTAACCAGGCTGACCTCGCGGTTTATTGGTGGAAATGCCCCTTGAAGCGAGTCTGTTCATATAATTAATCCTGATAGTCGAAACAGGATATCCCATCTTCGAACTAGCTAGCTGCTGTTATGTGAGATAGGTAGCTATCCCGCCTGCGATGCTTGAAGGAGTGCGGTCCCCCGGAGAATTCCCATCCTCGTCAGCCGGCAGAGCGGTTGCCTTACTTTTTGATAAGTCGATGTCCGGCTAATTCCCACCTTCGGGTTTGCTTTTGGAGTTTTTCGTTTTGAGCCCGGTGTAAGATGTATATACGTGCATGCAATACACCTATATCGCGAGAGGCAAAGGGGGCCTCCCTTTCCTCCTGACGGGATCGATCCCGATATGATGATAAACTAGTCAGTTGTGGTAAATTTATACGCAATGCCTCACCTGCTAGCTCAAGACTCTCCGCTTCAGCTTACCGGAACCAATGCCGCCCACACCGGTTCTTTTCTTTCCCTGGTCGGTTTGTCTGTTGCTTCTTCCCCGTTCTCCAGATCGGTTAAGCATGCATTCTGTCAGGAAAAACGGAGTTGTGCCTCAAAGGAGGGTGGTGAGCACGGGTGGTAGCTTGGTGGAACTCGCACCTTTCGAGCCCCGTAACCATCAGAGCCACTCGTTCGTTCGTTTGTTCGTTCGTTCGTTTGTTACTTCATATACGTCGCCTTCTTTCTCTTACTCCTCCTGTCGGCTGGCAGTCATAGTAGGTAGTTGGGTGATGTATTTATTATCCATGGGCCTCGAGCCGCAATGTTTGGGCCTCACCACCTGCGGGCTTCAGGCAAGAAAAAAGTAAGAAACTTTGCAGCTGCAGTTGACCATACCATAACTACTTCGGCAACTACTGTCACTCTTCCTGCTGGCCTGTGGTCACAGAATAATTGCAATCGCAGGGAGAGGGGTGGCGGGAATGACCCATATGCCTGCGTTAGGCTGCGCTGTTCCCCTTGTGGTGTCAAAAACAAAAATCACTTAACCACAGGAGACAGGCCAGCAGCAGCTTACGGCTAGGAGAAAGCCAACAACAAGCAACCCATGGAATACGAACGGGGAAAATGCGATATAGCTGCCAGTGTGGGCGTTATCAGCAAGGACCAAGCGTGGGCCGGGGCAGATGCAAGTAAGTATATACCGAGAGTCCTCCATCCTACGACTATAATCTCGTAAGTTTGAGTTTGTAGATCTAGCAACGCCAGCAGCAGGAATATGAAGCCAGCTGCAAAGCCAAACGAGTGGGACGAGCTGGGCCACGCATCTTGCTCCTGGTTTCTTTTCTTTTTTGTCTTCTTTGGGTGGTGTTTTATTTTCTTTCTTTTTTTATACCTGGAGACTAGTTGGTTAGTTATATAGAAAAGAAAAGAAAAGTACAGCAGCAGAGTAAGGGTACAAAAAGACAGTGGAGCCACGCAAGAAGAAGGTAGATGCGGACAAGGATAATAATTTCAATAAGAATAAAAAGAAAATGGCAGAGCAGGAGATGGAATGGCAATGACGGTAGAAGCGAAATGACAGGTTCCTATTTGACTGACCGATTCTTTTTTGACTGGCCTTTTCTTTTTTGTAAAATAAAAATACAAAAAAGAAAAAGTAACAGTCTGAAACCCGTTGGAATGCAGATAATACTTTTGGCGCGATAGTCGATTAAGAATATAATATCTGCGAGTTAGTACGTGCCCTATTATCATCACCATACCCCGTACTGATCACCGGGTAATGCAGGTGGGCTAAAGCTCCAAAAAAAAAAAAAATTGTAAATAGATATTGCAAAAAAAAACAAAAAAGAAAAAGAAAAAGAACGAGAGATGAAAAAGAAAGAAGAAAAAGAAAAGCGAGCGTGACAGGCGGCTAAAGAGGAGACACCAAGATATAGAACGGAGGTTGGTCGAGAGCCGGAGGCAGATGGAGTCGAGATGGGAGAGGCTTTTGGGAAGTGTTTACAAAAAGAAACACATTAAAAATAGAGATATAACAGAAGCATCACCTCCCCCCTTGTTTTTCAACCTCCATTCCACCCGCCCGGTTTCGTCCTTTCTGCACGCCACATACGCACCCGTCAGTCCATAAGTATACCCGGGAGGGAAGCAGAGGACATACATAACCCTCGTGGCGTTAGTTCAACTGCGCACTGCAACTTCAGCACATCTCCAGTCGCTCATCAATCTCCATCCTTTTCTCCCCCCTACCCCCCTTTTTTTTTTTCAGCTGCTTTTAAGACCGGACCCATAGTTCACAGCTCAGCTCTGACTTCCGCTTCTTCCTCCTTCCCCCAACAAAGAGGATACCCTCCAAAGTACAGCACTTTCGCCTCTGGCCTTGTTTTATCGTGCTTATCGTCTGGACTCTTCCTTATTCTGCAGCCGCCTTCGTTGCAATTTCCCTCTGTCGACTAGAGAAGTCGGGATATGCTGTTTGCTCGTTGTCTCAGGCTTGGTTGGGCAAAGAGTTAGATATCCAATAATTGGTCACAGCTTGATCACCGCCCCTTGCTGCTTGCAGTTCTCAGTTCCTCTCTCCCTTATTGGCTTGGTAAGCCCAGCTTCAAAAAGCACGGTCATTCTTCAGCTCCGATTGGGATTTCCCAGGTATCTACCGCTTTTCTCCAAGACAGTGAAATCACATCCGACGAACAGGTCAGGAGAGGAAAAACGAGAGGGAAAAGAAAGAAAAATCCTTGAGGACTACCCTCCCACATTTTCTCCTTTCTGTACACCAATATTGGCTGTCCTCGGGTTCGCGGCTTCTTTCTTTTTCGTTTTGCAAAGTTGGAGGGAATTCTCAATATACTTGACCGACTGTTCGTACTCTGGTCGTTGGCACGGGTTACCCTGTACACAGCTGCAGCCGCATCCTGCTAAACCCGTCATCTTCGCATCAAACTTCATATTTCTGTCGTGGAGATACGTTCTTCTTTTTCACGCCTCAAAAAAATCCCCCCTTTTTCTTTCACAGTTCAGCTTTGGGAAGATTGAAATTTCGACATCCCCACCGCCTCGACGACGCTGTACCGTCTCTCAATAGCTGCAGTTACATCTGCCCGAAAATCAGCACTCGAACAGGTATTCGGATTGAGTCATAGACCATTGTGTGCTACCGAATCCGGAGAGAATACATCGAGTCCCGATAAACTCCTGGGTTGATCCTTGGAACTCCTCGAGGGAGTTGTGGACGTTGCATACATAGCGGTAGGTCTCAATTTTCTTCTGGCAGCCTCCACCAACCCATTACTTCTTTTCTTTCCTCGGCGTTGCCCCTTCCAGTCTTAATCTCCCCTTCACTATAACCCTCTCTCTTTCACTTTCTTCTCGTCCAGAGTTGCACAATACACACGTGCAATCATTCGCGATGAGCGGGACAAAAGACGGGTGTGGGACTATAGCAAAAGGAAAGAGGCCGAACCTCACCCCATCATCCCAGCCACTATTACCCCTATATGCAACCTGGCAAGACGACCGCGCCAGATTTCTCTTATTTCCCCTTTTGTCACCCGTACGCTTTGAAATCGTCGGTGAAGAGCTCAAGCGGAGCTTCGAGGCAGATATATAACCACCATTCTCCCACACCTGGCGCGTTGGATTTCCCAGAAATCATCATTCTTCTTCCTTCGCCATTAGAAGCCCCATCCTCACCAAGAATCTTGAACTTATTCCATTTTCATATCTGAACATTGCGCTGACATTCAAGCCTGTCCACAGCTGCGGCGAGACCTATTATGGTTTTGCGCATTGTTCCATATATTGTCACAGGCAAGGTGGATATTTCAAAGCTTCTGGGATCTCCAGAGGATGAGGAGAAGAGTACAATAAGGCTCCAGGATTCAAGAACATCAGCAAACATCCACACATCAATCAGAAAAGCCCACAGCGAAGGATTCCAGTCACCAGTAATCGAAATGGGCATCCCAAACTCGTCAGTTGAGGAGTGGTCGTACCAGCCAGCTCCACAGGACCAGATCTCCATGCAGCAGCAACAACAACAACAATCGATAGTGCCATCGAAGCGTGGCAAGAGTTCTCCCACAGGAAAGGACCGCATCAAGAAGCAGTCGAAGTGGTCGGCCGATGAAGATGCTCTAATTACCATACTCCGAGGTAAAGGCATGAAGTGGGAGGACATCAGCAAGAGACTCCCAAACAGGAGCCCAATAAGTTGCCGCCTCCATTATCAGAACTACCTCGAGAGGAGGAGTGAATGGGACGAGGATAAAAAGAACAAATTGGCCCGCTTGTATGAACGGTAGGTTTTCCCCTTCATCCTCCACCTCTCTTCGGCCATCACAAAATACTGACCAGGCATAGATTCAAAGCAGATATGTGGGCCAAAATCGCCGAGGAGATGGCTATCCCATGGCGAGCAGCCGAAGCAATGCACTGGCAGATCGGTGAACGCGGTATGGCTCAACGAGCAGGAGTCACTCCGTTCACATTCTCCAACGTCGCCTCATCACCACCCCAGAGAGCCCGAAGGGCCAGCCAGCCAACTATCGGCTCAGGCCGTCCAAACTACCCCCCGCAAGTCACCCAGCTTCCCTCCGTTGCCGAACTCACAGCAGGCATTCCAGCATATGCAACAACACACCCATCTGGTGTAATGCACCACACAACATCACCTCCTCGATCTCCGCCGAGTCCTACCACACTGGAGGCATATCGAACAAACCCCAGACCGCATGAGAGGAGAATATAAAATCGAGTGAATTGCTCATTAGACGTAATCAATACGAACGATTGATGACTGACTGCATAGCGGGTCTGGGCGGACGGTTTGCATCCTGGATATACTTTTCTCTCCTTTTTTTTTTTGTTTGCTGGTACTCGACTTCCGGGGCTTTGTTGGATTAATGTCTCTTCTTTCAGGAACGTGTAGTTCTAATTATTTATGACTGTCTGGTATCTCATGTCTCTCTCTGTCGATGTTTTTGTTTGATGAGCTGCCGTCGTTCTGCGTCTTCGTCTCTTATGAAAAGCGCGTCGTTGATTGGTGCAACTTCCCTCCTTTTTGTCCGCTTATATAACCCACTAATTTGGATGACTCTATAGTTATCACGTGCACTGACATTCCCTTCAATGGCTTGGTAACATCATGTGACCCAACTTCAACCGCCCACCTACTCTTAAGGCTGCCGAAGCTGTTGCGGTTGCCCCTTTTGTAAACAGCTATCTAACCACTGGCATTCGATATCCAACGTCTCTTCATCACAACGTTGCGTCAGGACTCTCTCTATTGTTTACTAGATAGTCTTGAAAAACTTGATACACAACACGGTGAATTCTCCGTCAAATGATACCAGGATTTACAATGGCGGGCAACAAAAGAAGACGCCTCAACCCAGGTGTTGCAGACCCATTTCGGCGATACCCTGACATTCCAGAAAGCCTGCAGGACCTACCAGCCAATAGGCCGTCTACAATGACTCCAGTTGATGGAAACTAGAGCTGCTCTTTTATCTCATGTATCGAAAGTATGTGTGGCAAAGTGTTTTGTTTTATCACATCACAATACACCTGTTAATCCATTCTTCCAACAGAAACAGAATCAACAGAATGGGGTAGCCCGAAAGTTGCAGCTGCAAGAGCCATACTTGAGGACGAGGTAACTGCAGATAACGAGAAACTAGTTCGCACCTATCATCCTGCGCTGTCTGCTAGTAAAGTCGTCTCAGTATACCAGGAAATGTCAGGGAAAATATTCTGGCTGGTAGAGGCATCTGAAAGATTATTGATTATATCCATGCTGCCGGGAGGGAGATTCACATTGAGCGCGGAGTATATGCGCCTCATCCATTGAGGTATATGCTCTCCAGAGATATCCTCATTTCACGGTTCATATACCCCCGTCGAATGTTGACTGCCATGGATATTGCGGAAATCCAACGATTTTACCCCAACTGTATAGGGATCAGAATTTTTGTATCCGGATATGCCGTATTTCTTTTTAGAAATATGGCGGAAATGCAAAGTGCCTGGAGCAACGGAAACCCAGATCATGTAGGCGGTTTATTACCCCGTT
Source organism: Trichophyton benhamiae CBS 112371 (assembly GCF_000151125.1). Classification (NCBI taxonomy): domain Eukaryota; kingdom Fungi; phylum Ascomycota; class Eurotiomycetes; order Onygenales; family Arthrodermataceae; genus Trichophyton; species Trichophyton benhamiae. The sequence continues at coordinate 780,809 of NW_003315113.1, forward strand.
TTGACATCGTGGACATAATGCCATGCAGAGAAACAATACCATTACCATCTGGTAATGGTATTGCACTTACTCCAAATTCTTTTACTTCTCAGATATGCCTTGGCTTAAAAATACGGCTTGTGGGCGGTGAAGAAGCAATTACAACTGTTACCCATGGCTTCGTCAAGCTACCCCACTCGGTACCTCGCTTCCCAAGGGTTGCCAGTTGGATGATCCGAGCAAAGCAGCGGTTACAAAGATTCCTGCCGAATAAGCCTCTTATTACGTTACCTGGTGAGGTGGAGTGCCGTCAACGGGGTGTTCTTGGATCTTTGGCCCTTGGGAAGGCTGTATTTCTTTCAAGTGAAGCCACCAATGTAAGGCCACAGTGTTATCTATAATGCTTGCACATTACGTTAACCCTAATGCCGATAACTCTAGATTGGAACCATTACAACTACATATGATAATCCAAGCCCACTTTACCCTTATCCAGCAGGATACACCCATGATTTGTCTTTGTTTACGGACTCTAACCTTCCACGCATCACTAGCCCACCGGGTGTTGGAATGGTCACTGGATGGGCAGACTATATTGATGCCCTCGAAGGAAAGCCCGTTTTTACTACCACATCTGATGTTTCGATAAACCAAGAACGACGAGTGGAAGGGCAAATAGCCACGAATTCAACAAAACAAGCAATGATCGAAGGTGCTGAGTATGTGTGGGAATCTTCTGCCATTACCGCCTCTTTGCTATGGAGAACAATAGGTAAAGATAATCAACCTGTCGACAAATTTTCGGGACCGGTTTTATGTCTTGGAAGACCCACGGATGAGAATGTCAAGGCTGTCGTTTTTCAAAATTACGTTACTCCAGTCAAGGAATGGCAAATAAGAGGGGAAGATCCTCTGTCTAGTACTTTTAATCCAACTATGAAGGCAGGCTTTTTACTCCCCAGCGAAATAAGAGAGAGCGAGATTATTTGTGAACCCAAGCAATCGCAGGAGAGAGGGTTAAATTCTCTCCCCAAGCGTGGAGAGAATCCACCTTGTGGTAGCCATGAAAGGAAATTCTTTACAGGTCCCAAGTAAACTAGCCCTTGTTTCCCAGAGCAATCAACATATCATTATACAGGCTCCCCCTCCTACGTGTTTCCTGTCTTGGGGACTTGAATAATAGCGGAGAAATGTAACCAGCAATCAAAATACCAGCCCTCCTGAATTTTCAATAATATATCTACTCTTGTATATATATACGGCCAACTCTATTCGTAGACACTATGGTAAGTGGACGTCCTCTTCTCAATACCATACTTCCGTCCAACCGCCTAGTGACAACTTCATGTCCGTGGCAATGGGCATGCGATCGCCCACCAATTATCTTTCTCGTATCCAGACTCCAAAACTCTTCCTCCGGCAGCAGCAATATTATTTTCCAATTCTCCTTCTCGGTAAAGATGATAATATCTGAGGTAGGTAGTCGGTTCTGGTTTCTTCTCTGGCTCTGTTGTCTTGCCAGCTTCACCCGCAGAGATTTCAAGCGACTCAGCCTTATTCATGCCTCTAGCTTTTGTATTCTTTGCTTTTCCCTCATTGGTTTTCAAAACCCAGGGTACCATTACATCCTGTTCATGATCTGCATCCCAGCCACGCCGGCTATCCTTTTGCTCTAAGGCCCAGACATAGATAAGCACTTTCCCACCATTTGGATCTTCTAGGGCTGGCGGTTTTAGGGTATTTAAAATGGCAGCTATTGCCCTTATCCTGCGCTCTGGAAGGGATAGATGGTGTATCACCGCGATTGAAATTGCAAAATCAAAGCAACCATCCGGATGAGGCAGACTCAAAGTGTCTGCTATGATCGCTGAGTGTGGTTGATGTTGTCTTGCGAATTTAGTCAAAGCCTCAGATCTACGCTGAAATATCAGTTCAGAGTAGGACAAGAGGGGGATCCTTGGGGGCACAATTTAAAGCTCTCACCTGTCTGAGGCTATGATAAATATATTGGAATTCACTTTCAAATATTTCCCATTGCCACACCCGACATCTAGGCCGATAGAGCCACTGGGAATATCTTTCAAGAACCTCTCGACAATTGGCCACGGCTGACACTCTGTTAGGTATATTTATTTTAATAATCGAGGAACTTAGCGAACATACTTTATATCGAGTTGATGAAAAATGGGGTGCAATTTCCTGGTAGACCTTGTGGACATGCTCTTCTTCGTAGGATTCGCTATTACTGGCCATCGCATTTACCTTCATAGAGCTTGGACCGTCCCATATGCAGAGAAAAATATATTTGCTAAAAAAAGGACCGTTGATTGATTTTGGACAACGGTTAAAGGCAAAGTGGATTGCCATAGTTGATAGCTCTCCATCCGCGCGGCTGCGGCTAACTTAACTAAGTTAACTAGTTAGTTAACTAAGAGGTACATTGCGCTTATTCCGCGTTAAGAACTGAGGGGTGATTTGTTATTTGATAGTACTTCGCACTCATCCAAGTTACTCCAAGGACTCCAGAAGGCAAACCGTCATCCACCCGACTACTCGATTCTTTCCTGTAATTTTCTTATACTCAAGATGGATCCTCTTGTCAGCCCGGCCGACGTGTCAGTACAGGTATCAGTTGCCTCTGACAGTCCGGTTGAGAAACCATCTTTTGCAACTGAGCGTCGAGTAACTCCATCATGGACAGTCACACAGCTCAAAATAAAGCTCGAAACTATGACTGGGATTCCTCCAGGCAGCCAACGGTTAATGTTAAAGTCCCCAGGACGCGAACACCAATGGATGGATGGTGAAGAAAAAGTTATTAGCCAGTGGGGAATTGCAAAGGGCTGTGAGATCGAGGTATATAGAATAACCACACTTGAATTCTGTTTGGCTTGTTTCTGGATACTACCCCCCATGCAAGTTTGGCCTGGACAGGTGTGTTCTAACAGTGTATTAGATCCATGACCAGCGCCCTGTGGCTGCGCGTCCAAACTACTCCGATGTTTCGACGACTGAGAAGTTTGAACTCCCGGATTCTACCTACGAGTCACTACCAAATAGTGTTCTTGCATGGAAGAAAGCTCAAAAACTTGGACGTTTTGATCCAAATGCTGCATCTCCAGAAGACAAAGCGAGACAACAGGTTCAGAAGGATGCCAATGAAATTAAAACCAAAGGTACTCCCCTTCTCTGCTTATTACTATTCAAGTATCTCACCAATTGGTGTTTAAATAAACAGGAATTAGAGTCTCTGAGCGGGCAATAATACTCCCGTCAAGCCCCCCGCATATCCGTAGGGGAACTATCAGATTTGTTGGTCCTGTCCCTGCCATTCCATCGCCCCTTAGCAAAACTTATTCAGGGGAAATACCTGATGATTTGGCACCAATATGGGTAGGTATCGAACTTGACGAGCCTACTGGTAAGAATGATGGTAGTGTGAACGGGGAGAGATATTTCACCTGCCCAAACAACTGCGGTGTTTTTGTCAAACCAGAGAAAGTTGAGGTTGGCGACTACCCGCCACTGGGATTGGATTTGGACGAGGACATGGAAGAGATCTAAACATGAGTTTTCCTTGATAATTTGGTCTAGTCAGGTGATAGATATCTACATTCCTACCACTCTTTAGTACGTATAATCCGTGGTTATTAAATAAAGCAAGGGATTACTACGGGCAGGACCATGCGGTTCGGACGTATATTATGAATGACAATGGCTACAATCAACATAATAATAGATGAGTGTCTCTTAACAAACCATCTACCGGTTCTACATAGTGTTTACGTAGTGCCTCGATGGTATCCGTTAGATATATTCAGAGGGTATAGGTCCATTGTACAGAATCGCTCATGCCTAGAGTATATTGTATAAAAAGTCGTACACGGTAGCGTATACTGTGGGAAATCAAAAAAAGTACGTAAACCGTCATCACCCTCCTTTGGCGCCCTGCTTGGGACGACCTCGCTTTTTACCTCCTTTCTCAGTAGCATTGTTATTTGTTTGAGTTGAAGGAGCCTCTGGCACAGGCGGGGCGGCAACGCCGGTGTCAACATTCCCATCCGCATCCAGGGGTATGCAACCTTGCGTAAAAAATATAGCTGCTGGTTTTTTATATTCATTTGCAAAGCTGTAGTTATTCCCTGAAATGGTTCATTTGGTTAGCTGTCATCCACAATTACTTACACAGGCTTGAATATTTAACTCACCTCTAGGTACCTGGAAGACACACCCCTTGCCAGCGCTGAATTGCAAGCCTGCGATATCGACCCGGATTCTGCCATAGTAAACGAAGAAAACCATATGCATTCGTTTTGAGTTTTTCTGCTTCTTGATCGCATTTGGAGGCATTTCCACAAACCCAGATCCGAGAAATGGTGTACTGAGGATCTTTGCAAAACGGAATGTAGAATCCTTGACTTCATGTGTCTCAATCGCTGAGGGAGCATAAGCAACATCTAGTCGGGAGTTGGTTAATTTTTGCCAGAATAACATAAAAATAGGTAGTATATCTTACCCATCATTTCTTCCTCTTGGGTTCCGGTCTGTTTTTCTGGGTCCCATGTTTTTACAGGGCCGTAAAAAACGCCCTCCTGTGTCTCCCAGGGCTCAGCATTCTCATCTGGCTCATCATCGGATTCACTCCCTCCCTTCTTTTTACCCTTTGATTTTTTCTTTGAGCCCCGTTTCCTCCCTGACTGGTCGATAACAGGATCCTCTGTCCTAATGATCTCCTTGATTGTAGAGAGAGGGAACCTCTGGCCAACTTCTGCCTCACCGGTTCCGTAAACGCACTTCTCATTGCGCCAATAGGCCAACGGCCGGACAGATATTCTGCCAGAGCGTGTATGCCGAACAGTGTCGTCCGATGGAGTCTCCCGTCGTAGAATATATAAGCTGCGTTTCTTATTAAGTGGTCCGTCATTTTTAGTGATATTTTCCACAACGTTTTGCAATTCTTTCTCCTGATCGACAGTCATTTGAAGATTGCTAGATTTAGCAGTCTTTTTTGCCTTCTTTGCCGGCCGTGGGTTCTCGTCTTCATTATTGGGTTCCTGATCTCGGTCTTCCTGCCGGTTTTTCGGCTTTCGTCCACGCCCCTTACCGGTGTGATTTGGTTTGGGCTCATCGTCACCCTTCTCCTCGACATTCTTGTCAGATTCTTTGCGTTTCTTGCCCTTACTTGCAGTATCCAGTACTGGTACTGGAGACTTCCCGGCCTGCTCCTCTTCTGCTTCAGATGACTCCGCATCTACATCACGATGGTCGGCGGCTTCATGGTAATCACCGGGGCCTTCAACAAACCCATTATCCTCCGCCTCATCCTCGATTAAATAGTTGGCGTCATCAGAAAAGTCTGCAGCATCACCCGCTACAGCTTCAGAACCTCCGTCTTCGGCCTCACTCGCCTCTTGTTCTATGTCCTCTTCTTCGCCCGCATGCTCGCCCGCACTCGCCTCTTCCTCTTCCTCTTCCTCTTTTTCGTCTTCATCTTTATTCTGTTCCGCTTCTTCTTCCTCTTCTGAGCCCGGGTGTGACTGAGTTCGAGCTTGCTTCAAAGGAGATTTTGACGCTTGAGGTAGCGGGTGAGTTAGGTTGATTGTTCGTTTTGCAGCCACATGTGTAGAAGTAGGACTTGAGAACTCGCTCTGTGGTAGAGGAGAAGAGCGCAACCCGGGGGTTCGTCGCGGAGATCCGCTCATGAGGGATTTCATCGGAGAGCGCGATCGCGGTGGAGGGATGTAAGCATTTCGGCCTCCCCGTCTGGCGGACAGTACATCTGATGGATCTGGAATACTGCTGCCTGGTAGTTACATGTCCCGTAAGCTATTGTTGTAGAGAAGACTACACACTGAACACCCGTTGGTATAAAAACGGCTTGATGGGAGCAGGCACAGTCACTCACTTCCTCCAGTTTCCATTTCCTCTGAATTCATCAGCCCGTCATTGGCGAACCCGTTTGTTCTCACGGGAGATTTCTCGGGGGAAGAGAACATTCCTTCGAGCTCTTCCATGCCATGTTCATCGCGTTTGCCTTCCTTTAATGTGATTCCAGTTCGTCTTAAAGATGCAATGCGCGTCAGTTATAAAGCTGAACAAATTAGGGGTTGCCAAACTACCTTCCAGCTTTCCCAACATTCGAATAATCGAACTCGCGGCTCTTGACGGGGGGTCTGCGCGCCGCCATTGTCAGAGCTGCTATGTGTATATGATCCAGACAGCCGATGCGAAACCGAGTTGCCGAGCGAGGTGGTCCAGCCAGATAAAGGTATATAATATCTTCAACCAAAATAGCGGCTGTCCTTGTAGTGACCGCCTATGTCTGCGATTCAACGTCCCTCCCTTGAGTAGCTGTCACCAAGCTATGCGGTTTTGATGAATTACTTACCAACTCGCGGTATGGAGTAGAGTAGTTAACTAGTTATTATTATTAACACACGAAAGAATGCGGCGCTAAACCCAAAGACGCGCCAAAACAACCGCGCTTTAGTTAACTATCAATCTTATCTTCGAAGTCAACAACGACCTTGGAGTTTCAGCTTCTCAAAACTCGCTTGTAGCTTATCTTCTAATAATACCTCGGTAGGAAGAGAGAGAAATTGGCCTTGAGATTACGGGATCACCTACCTTGCTTGATGGAAGATTCTCAGAATGAATTGCTGGACGAGCCAGTTCCCGAGACAATCAGCTCCAAGGGCATATATGTCCCCCCATCGGTCGACCATTCGAGGTTGCTAGCAGGGGAATCTTACTCCCATTATTCCTCCTGTCCAGCCAATATCATACCATCAGTGAAATTATCCACCGAAGAGAAGAAAGCAGAGCCTACGCCATGTGTACTTGGGATCGACGAAGCGGGTAGAGGGCCAGTTTTGGGTCCCATGGTCTACAGCGCATTTTATCTCCCCATACATCTTCACAAATCATTACTTGCAGATGAGCACCATTTTGATGACAGTAAGGTGTTGACCCCCGAAGTCCGGTCAAATCTCATGCGTTCTTTGTGCACACAAAGCCACCCATTACACGACTCATGCGGGTGGGCAGTCAAAGTTATGTCCGCCCGAGACATATCCTCGGGGATGCTACGACCTTCTATGGCGGCTGTTTATAATCTCAATGCTCAGGCATTAGATGCGACCATTGAAATAATACGTGGCGTGGTCGAAACTCAAGGCATCAACGTTAAGGAGGTTTATGTTGACACCATCGGAAAGCCAGAAACCCATCAAGCCAGATTGCTACGAGTCTTTCCAGGCTTGAAAATTACTGTAGCCAAAAAGGCTGATTCATTATATCCTTGTGTCAGTGCAGCGAGCGTATGTGCCAAAGTCACAAGAGATGCTGCCCTGGAAGCATGCTACGAAAGTTGGCTGAATCAAAGGGAAAAGCAAAGGACCCTAGTAACAGGAGAAGACGAGGCAACTACCGCTGATGAAATATTAACTTGGGGTAGTGGGTATCCATCTGATGGAAAGTGTGTTGGATGGCTTAAAAAGGACATGAACCGGTTGTTTGGCTGGGGAGTTGAATGTCGATTTAGCTGGGGTACATCGAAGGAGCTTCTGGAGATAAAATCGGGGCTCAAGGTTGACTGGCCTGCTGAAGAAGACGATAGTACAATGCTGGTAACTCAGTACTTCACATCCAAATCAGAGACTGAAGGCCCAGTGAATGAATTGCGGGATTGGTATGGAAATAAACAAGAGGAAATATTTTAGCTGATGAAGCGGATACCAAAATTCAAGGGGGGGGGGGGGGGGGGGGGTGTTATAGAATATATATGTCATTTGAGACATAACAAAGGAAATTAAAATGTTTAGACAAGAAGTGAAATGAACAGTAATAAAAATATTCTAAGCATCTCACCCAAAACCTAGAGCTCCGTATGAAGAAAAAAGAAAAAGAAAAACCGCGCCTCATTTGCTACTCCAGTTGGCCCATTATCGAAACGAGAAGACTGTTCAAAGACAAACAAGAATGGAAATTAGATGTACTTTATCGGCTCTTACATTGTGGCCGTGGAGAAATAGTAGTTGTCCCAAATATACTCATAGTCTTCAACAACACTCCCTACAAGGCCAAGTAGGGGCTTATCGCGTAAGGAGTTTGTAATGGATTTTATCCATGATCTTTCACAGGCGTTAGTTTTCTCAGTCCACTCAGGATAATAGTAGGTAGATACGTACTTCGTAACGTTTTCGTAGAAAGCACCTCTCATAATCCACCATCCCATGCTCCAGCCTCTCTTGCTGAGTTCTTCTCTCTCCAGTTTGGATAAGCCACGAAGGCCTCCTGCTACCCTATCACGGAATTCTTTTTTGGCAAGCTGACGACAAGTAAATTCCAGTCCAAAACCAATAAGCCAAGGAGTCCAGCTCTTCTTCTTTGCTCTATATCTCTGGAGTGCGATCGCATAAATCAGGGGCCGGAGAATATATAAGACCTCTGCTAGATGACCTGTTCCAGAAACCCGGTGCAACAATGTTTGTGGTGACCGAACATCATCCGCTGTTAAAACTTTAGAGGTAAGATAAGCCGAGATATCATTTGCGTCCGGCAGGTTTGGTAGCGACATTCCTGTTCGAGGCATTGACCAGCTTAGATCAATAGCTTCAGATGGTTCGCTTGGTGGTGTTTCCATGCCATTAAAATCACCATTATCATCTCCGTCTGATTGTCTTGGATCAACCTCTCGTTCTGGGAGTGGCGGGCTGACAATAGGCCTAGAGTTCGTTAAGCGCAATAATATTAACCGACAGAAAGCCTTCACTGCTTCTATAAAAACAATGACGCGCCATCGAAGTTTCTCGCCTTTCCTGCGTGCTGCCATTTCCCATAATAGTTCGGTATACTTGACCATCTGAAGCGCCAAAGCAACTTTGTGGTATATGGGTGATTGGGAGGTCCAGTATTTGGTATATCGAGTGTGCGGAGTAGGGGTAGGGCGCGGTTGGGAAAGTGGGAGGCGAGCTATAACACGCGACACAAGAGAGTCATGGTAGAGTGAAAGTAGCTGAACGCCGGAGTGAACTATGTTAGGGTGTCTATTAGTATCGATGCGAAGCCTTGTTTACTGCTGTGAAGTTAAGGAGTAACGCACTGGATTCCGATGCTAGTTCCGCTTCCCTAAACCGACCTGCAGTGAAGTATTAGTACAAAGAGCAGAGTCCAACAGTGGCAACGCAAGTTAAAGCCTATTTACCAGGTATGATATATGTTAAAGAGCGTAATGCCGACTCAACCTGACCAACTGAGCTAGCATTCTTGGTGACAAACTCCTCGTACATCTCTACCAGCTTCGCAGGCTGGAGAACCTCCGGAATCTGATCTCGGAAACTCGTCACCGACCTCATCTTAATCACTTCATTAGATCAACTTCGAAAAGACGGCAGCTTCTCAGCATTCGGTGGAGGGCAAATGCTCGGTTGTACTTTGTATTGTTGCGCTGTTAACAAAAGTTTGGACGAAGTTGCGACATGCCTCGGCATGGGGATGTTAAGACCTTCCACGTGACCAAGATTTTAGTTAACACAAACCTTAATCTAACATCATTAAACCATCAGGGGGGAAAGCACTAGAACTTGATGAGAGCATCTGAACACTCTAGACGTGCCTGGCTTATTCTATCTACGACAAAGATTGCTGATATATTATCATTATTCATCGGCAAACTTCCAATAGCCGTCATCCTTGCATGCCTCCTTATATCTATCAAGGACCTTTTCCCGCTCCAACTTTCGTGCCATCATCCTGTCCCGCTCAATTTCTTGTGTGTTCGGCATGTCGGTTCTCCAATACCCAGGGGGTGACCCTCCAGGGACGTGCGCATTTCGATGTTTGCTGAACTTGTTTGAAAGAACACTAGCCTTTGCTTCAATTAACACATCACGGATCTCAATCGGGGACTTGCCCTCCAAGAATTTTCCGTAGTTACTACCTAAATCTCCTTTTAAGAGATCATGGTCTGCGCGTGACAATGTACCTAATGGACGAGGCTCTTCGCCAATCTCGTCTTTAGCCATGCTCCGGTAGACTGGGCCACAACATTCCTGCCTTAGACACCCACGAAGCTGTTTTCTCATGCTCTTATCTCGAACAACTTCGTCAAAGGCATAATCTAAACCCTGGTTTTTGTTCGGGTTAAGTTTGAAATGTTCTAGACCAAGTTCACTGATTGGTCTATCACGAAAGCAGGATCGTGGCCGTATCTCATCATCGTCCACTTCCTCTGGAAAAGGAATAATATCATGGCTTTCCGGCTGTTGTGAAGCATAAGGTGTCGCCGCACCTTCAGCCTTATTGTTCGGTGTTTGAGGGGCTACAAATTTGTCAGGCTTAGCTATGACGCTCTGAGGAGTTGAAAGCAAAACTGGTCTTGGTGTATGGCTAGTTTCCAAAAGATCTTGGAGACGTGTCTGCCGCATTTTTGTTGATGGCGTACTTTTCTTGGCACTATCAGTCATAGAAGGACGCGACGATCGCCGGCCTGTTAAATATTCTTCAGCTTCGCCGTCCTCAGCAACACTTGGAATGGCGTGAGCTCCTCTTGAGAAATGGGGCTTTCTTCGTTTTGACTGAGGTATTGATGCTTCGTTCAATTTGCACGTAGGAGTCACATTGGTATCAACCGGTCGCAGGACTTGTCTCCCGCGCTTTTTGCTAGGTAGTTCCGTCTGTTTATTCGCAGGAAGGTCCAATGGATCATCCTGGAGCTCAGGCGAGGGGCTACGCCTGTCTGGCAAGACTGTGAACTTGGGTCTAGGGAGTGGTGACTCAATGGGGTCAAGCGTAGGGCTGGAAACAGGGTCATGGTTATGTTTTCCATGGTCTTCATGATGCCGGATATCAGATACCAAGCCAGGCGGGCTGGGTGTTGGCTCACTCTTAATATTAAAAGGTTTTTCAGCGGTACCGATGTCGGTAGGACTCTCTTCCACCTTCACAGCACAATACGTAGGGCTTGGAACTTGCTGCTTGCGGACTGGTCTTTCTTTCACGACTACTGGGGTATCTGGTGATTCAATGGTTTGAGGTAGCCGGCGCTCATCATACCTTAGGTCTTGCGATTGGGTAGATGCGAGGTCTGAATGATGTTCTCTGACCTGTGAACGAGTGGGAGTCTTGTTCTGATAGTCGGTATCTTGGGCAATATAGCTCCGAAGGGGAGGGAGGACTGGAGACTCGGCGATGAGCATTTCCCCCACGTGCTCTGGACTGACTCTTTTGAAAATCACCGCCTCCCCATTAACAGTGGTTTCGAAACTGTCCTTCTCCAGCAGTCGATTCCAGAGAACTAGCTTTTCTTTGGAAGCCTTGTGGTTTCGACGCAGTTTACAAAATGACTTTATCAAATTGATATTCTCTGCGTAAAGCTCGCCATAAAAGCCGGCAACGCGAGAGTAGAGATCATAGTCCACAATTCCTGGAGAAGACTCAAAGTGGTATATAATAACTTCAGGGTCATGCTTTTTCGCCTTATCAAGGAGATTCTTCTCAAATGCGGAGTCATCCTCGTGTAGATGAGCGCTATCTCTATCCCGGAGTTCTTGCTTGAGATCATCAACGGCGGCCTTAAGAGCACAATTTTCTTTGGATAGGGTTTCGATCTGTTCCTTATTCCGTGTTTGAGTGTTATCATATTCTTTCAGCCTCTGAGAAACCGCCTCGAACTCCTGTTTTGTGGACTCATACTCCTTTGACGTCTCCCGCATAAGCCTGAGAGCCTCGTTGTAGTGATGTTGGCATTGTGAGAGGTTTTCTGTTAATCGTGCTAGTGAGTCCATGTATATTTGGAATGCAATCCCGTGGGTGTTGACTGAACGCAGGACGTTGATGTCGTTTCTGTCTTCGTCTTTGACTGCATTCTGTGCAACAACGCGTCGGCCGCGAACGCGTGGTCACGTGAATCAGAGTTTAGTCACGTAATCGTAGATAAGATAAGATCGGGAACCTGCTATCAAGGCCCGAAAGTCGAGACTGACAGGAAAAGGGCTTCGAGGATGGAATAGGTATTCACACTAGGACCCGAGCATGGATGATCGCTACTCCCAGCGCAGCCGCGGAATGTTTTAAGCGATGGCGAAACGTAGCGAACGCGACGATTCTCTGGAGGAGCCGCCGTTAAAACGCACAAAGCAACCAGACCGCCTCTCAGCTCTTAGTGATGAACTACTTCTCCACGTCCTAAGTTTCCTCTCCATCCCAGCTCTGATAACGTGCCAGAGGTAAGTATATCGATATCAACTGTCTAATACACCCTTGATCCTTATCTAACCGGTGCTCGAAACAGGGTGTCTCACAGATTTGCGGCGCTCGCAGGAGACTCGGAGCTATGGAAGCGCAAATACTACTCCCGCTGGGTATGGCCGAGAGCTAGACGGATACGGCAAGTCAGGCAGGGTAGCACTGTCAAAGGCTCGTTTGACTACTCGCCTCAGGTGTCAAACTGGTTTAGCCATGGCCCTCTGACCCAAGTGGGTGAGGACAGGAATTGGAAAGGCCAGTATCGACTTCAGCACAATTGGTCAAGAGGGTCATGTCGAGTTACAGAGGTAGAAGTGGCTCAGCACCCGATCAGTCCTGTGGTGGTGAGATTGGAGCATGGGATTGTTTTTACGGCGGATATGGAAAATGGACTTCGAGCGTGGTCGATAAAGGATACCAAAACGTGTCTCGCAACTATACCGTGTTCAGGTATTGGGACCGCTTACACTGACCCTGGAGCGCCTACCGCGATGGCAGTAACTGCAAATGATCTAGAACAAAGCTATTTTGACGTTACAATAGGGTTTAGAAATGGTGGCATGGCCGTGCATTCCTTTGAATTGGTACCTGACGGAGAATCGACCTTTGAACTTCAGCTATGGCACTCAGGCTCGGCGACGGAAGGGGCAGCCGTAACGGCTCTGGCATCCCACAAGGACTTTCTACTTGCGATATCAGAAGACAATGTCCTTTACCTTTATCAACTGTTCTCTGATGATTCCCAACAGTTAGGACTGGACAGAAATGAGACGACAAAGAGGAGACATTCCATACGGCTGATTGCCTCGCTTGTCGCGAATAACATACAGTCACCATTTTCTCTTTCTGTCCGGACAACGTCTACCCATGCCATTGCATCTGTGAGCTATGCCTTCCCACGCATTGGCTGTGGCTGGTCTGTCGGAATCCAGGAGCTCTACTGGAGTAAAGATGGCGGAGATCTGACGTCTCGACTTGCAACGACCGTGGACTCCCAGTATCTCAGCAGCACACTGACACAACCGGCTCCAGGTCCACAGATAAAAGGATCCAGGCAGATGACGTCGACCCTTGGCTCCTCTGGACATGTTTCCTCCTCCACCCCGTCGCTCTCTTACACCCAACCACCAACATCACTTTCATATTCCCACCCTTATCTTCTTGCGTCCCACGCCGACAATACACTGACGATGTACCTAGTTGTATCGACGGTCGATAACTTATCCATCAAGACCGGTCGACGGCTCTGGGGCCATACATCGGCTGTGTCTGGCGTGCAGGTGAGCTCGCGAGGGAAAGCAGTATCTGTGAGCACAAAGGGAGACGAAATCCGCATCTGGGAACTTGAAGAGATGATATCGTCTCGCCCAGCATCAAAGGCGGCTTTGGTAGGGGATAGAAGCGTCCAACTGAGTCCCGAACCTAGGCGATCAAGAACCAACCCGTTCAGCGTCTTATCCCGGGCGGTGAAGAGGCAGGTTGCAGCCATGGAAGGGGTCAAAGGCATTTCCTCCGAGGTCACGCTCTCCTGCATCAAGGGGCCGGTCGAGTTCGACGACAAACAAGTAGTAGTTCTCCGTGAGCAGAGTCTAGGCACACAGTTACTCGGCTGCTACGACTTTACATAGTCGTCGAAGCCAAACACTACTCTAATCTTACTTACTTTCTTGTACATACAATTGGACAACATCTAGGGATGACGGTGCTCCCCCAGGCTACATTTAAATGAGAGTCATTTTCCTCTCTCCTCCTTCACCCCTTGAAGACCTATCCTTGCAATCTTGCCGGCTTCACGCGGGCATTGGGCTGCTTGTAAGTATTCATATATCCGGAATACATGACCCATTCTACTATAGCTGGCAATCGACCACCGAGGGCCCCTAGCCGGCCATGGACCCTCAGGCACATTTTGACGTTCATTCGATCCATGATTCGCGGCAATCGGAACCTGAGGACCTTGTACGAATAACTAGCCAACGACCTTGATAGAAAAAAAAAGAAGAAGCAGGGATAGCCAGAGCAAGCCACCAAAGAAGAAAAGAAAAAGGAATACGTATAAGAAGCAACGGATCGTCCAGAAATTCTCCGAACGGCTCGATCGATCATACAGCCCGTTGAGATCGCACACACTTACTTACACTACAGAGGAAGAGAGACCTGCCTGCGTTTGCACCTGCAACCCAACCAGGCAGAAGAGAAATGGAAAAGGGCCGCTGGCCACGCCTCCCATTATGACCTGTCACTCACCAGCTGGCGTCCACTGCAAGGCAATGGCTTTCCCCCCCCCGTCCCTCCTGCCAACCACTGTCCGCTAGGATGAAAACAGAAGGCCGTTTTGCCTCTCTCTTCTCGGTTGGACAAACAGGCGTCAATCAGAGGAGAGGAAGAGAGGGAAACCCGGCCTCCTAAGCCCTTCTTCTGCCTCCCCGTCTCTCGCGCAGGGGTCAAGCCATGACAGCTCGTTCCACCTCTTACCCTCTCCGTCTCCCTCCCGCTCCCTCCGTTTCTGTCCGTGGCCTCTAGGGGAAGATAATGCAAGCCGTGTTTGCCACCTACTCGCCTTGCCCTTGAGCATACTCCATTACAGATATATCTATAAGATAGGCGCGGGCAGGGATTGGAGATATGATGGCGAGAGGAGAAAGAAGAAAAGAAACACGAAAATAAAAAAACGAGTGCCTCTTCCCGGTTTTCAGTGGCTTTACCGGTGGAGAAGAGAGGACAGACAGCTGGCGTCTCCTCCTCGCTCTCTTCGGTCTCCAATGCCTGTGCTCGCGGTGATGCTTGAGATGGCTCGAAGGCGAGTTATCTATGTATCACGCGTTTTCTAGGAGAGAAGCCGTATGTCTGCAGCACCCTTCTCGCCTTTTCTCTGACCTTTCTTTCTTCCGTCCTTGTCAAGTATATATTCTTCTTCTCTTCTTCTTCTTCTTCTTCTTCTCGACCCCCTTTATATATATATATATATATTTATATTTATATATTTTTATATATATATAAACTGCCCGGCCAGACCGCTTTCGCCTTGTTGACCCAAAACGGAACTGGAGGCAAAAATCAGCTAAAAAGGGCAACTTTTTTTCCCTTCACCATTTTTTAAAAGAAAAAAAAAAAAAAAAAAAAAACTACCCCTACCTTTTCCTTTTTTTCTCGACCTCCTCGTCTTCTATCGCCGCCATCCCCAGCATCTACCAGGTAAGTAGACTGACCGCTGCTGCTTGTCTGTTGGCTTTTCCTCCGTCCCCGTTTTGGTGTGTCTATTGAACCCGGTTCCTTTTTTTTGCCTCCCCCTCTTTTTTTTTTTTTTTTCTCCCTTCTTAGGGCCGCCTGGGAGAAAAGCCGCCTTCGACCTGTTCCTCTGCCGTCTAGTTTCTCGCACGCACAAACAACACACAAACCAGAAGGAATATATTCATTTCTCTCCTCTTCGTGTTTTCCTCTCTTCTTCTATCTCAGACTGATCATCATCTTCTTCTTTTTCTTGTTCTAGAAAAAGAATCTCTCTCGACTTTTCTTCTCTTGAACAAAGGAAGCCACAGAAAGCAAAGGGAAAAGACCACATCCCTCCGTCAGGTCCGGATAAGAACAAAAAGGAAGCAAGGAAAGGGGATCAAAAGGAAGAGCCAGCCTTGATACAAGATGGAATATCAATCCAGCGGTCGTGGATGCTTCAACTGTGGGTTGCGCCTCTGAATTCTGCCTCTACTCTCCCCCGTGGACTGCCAGGATGGATGGGTGATGGACTGGTATACCACGACATCTCAATTGCCTCTGCGCGTGAGATTATACTGTTATGCTGCCCTTCTTCCTTCTATCCTGCCTCTCGTTGGGCCGCTTTTCACTTTTGTTTCTCTTCTTCACCGTATCTTGTTTATTTCGTCTGTGTCTACTGTGCACTTTTGCTAACGGAGCTGTTCAGGTGGCGAATCCTCTCATCAGGTTAATATGCCACGTTCTTCGTCTCTCCGTGGGATAACATTAATTCGTCCCTGATAGGCACGAGATTGCCCCAAGAAGGGAACTCCCACATGGTATGCTCAGAGAAATGTCACTCTTCCATTCATTTCCCGAAGGAACCCCAGAAAGACATGAAAAAAAATTAAAAAATAAAAAATAAAAATAAAAAAATTTAAAAATTGGAACGCTCGCTAAAATCTAGATTCTTGATCCTATACAGTTACAACTGCGGTGGTATGTCATGAGGAATATGCAACTCGCGAATTTTTTTCAACTACTATGGAAGTATGCAGATCTTAATTTTTTTCTTCTACGTTTTTAGGACAGGGACACGTCAGTGAGTTTTTGACATTGCACTCGGAGAGCAGATGTAGACGTCAAGGGGGAAGAGAGGCTTTGGAGAGAGCAGGAGAGTGTGGAAGCGGAGCGCAAAGAAAAAAGGAAGGATTCGTTATGTGTGTTTTAAATCTCTCTGTAGCTGACTCCCTTTCTTTTTCTTTCTTGTCTAGGTCGTGAGTGTACCCAACCTCCAAAGGAGAAGTCCTGCTACCGATGTGGTATGACCGGTCATATCTCTCGTGAATGCCCATCCAGCGGCTCTGGCGATAACAACTACTCCGGCGGTTACTCCGGCGGCTCTGGCGGCCAGGAATGCTATAAGTGCGGTCAGGTTGGCCACATTGCCCGTAACTGCAGTCAGCAGGGCGGCTCCGGATACGGCGGCGGTTACGGCAACAGCGGCAGCGGCTCGTACGGCGGCGGCTACGGTGGCCGTTCGCAGACCTGCTACTCATGCGGCGGCTACGGCCACATGGCCCGTGACTGCACCCAAGGACAGAAGTGCTACAACTGTATGTTCACTTGCCCAACGACTACGCATCTATACTACTGCTAACTCCCTTCAGGTGGTGAGGTTGGCCACGTCTCGAGAGACTGTCCAACTGAGGCCAAGGGTGAGCGTGTCTGCTATAAGTGCAAGCAGGCCGGTCACGTCCAGGCCGCCTGTCCTAACTAAACGACCGAACTAGCCCGTCCCAAAAAAGAAATGTCGTGGAGAAGAAGATAAATACATATTAAGGCACAATTCGCATGCATGCATGCATACATACATACCAACCCCCCTGGCACTTGAAAGTAACCTGAACTTTAAAAAACAGAAAAAAGAATTTGAGCTCGTTTCCCAATGATTAAACCAAACTGCGCCCCTTACCCATCTATCGCCAACCTCCCTTTTACCCTACCCTCGCCTCTTGTCCACGCAATTAAGCTAAAGAAAGGAAATTCCCCTCTGATGTTTGAATGGCCTCAGAGTAAATGAACAACCCAATGTCAGCAGTTTCCTCACCTCGACCGAAAAGCCATTGCTTCGTTGAACAGAGCACAAGCAAGGTGTAGGGTAGGAGACAGCTACAGAGAGGAACGGACGATTTGAAAGTTACGAAGACAAGGAATGGATTGACTGACTGACTGACTGATTGATTGATTTGCTTATCTCTTTGAGGAATAAGGAGAGGAGATATATGAACCAGGAAAAGGAGCCTGTGGGATTTGTGAATATTGCTAGCCCTTTTTCCCTCTTCTTTTTCATGTCTTTTTACGATTGATATTACTGGCCTTTTCCTTCTTTTTCGACTGCATCTCCATTACTATTGTTTCCCCTTGCTACCTACCATTCAAGGATTCCCCCCACCTCCCGTTCTCTTATCTTTCTTGTTAAATACTACAAATTGTGGTGTCTTGAGCCTTTGCATCGGCCTGCCTGGTGATTTCTTCCCTTAATCCCACCCAGTCCTCTCTCATGGCTTTATGACGGCTTTATGTTACGAACTTTGATCCCGGCCTCAGAATGACAGACAAATCACTCCATTCGAAAAGATATATCACTTCTCTACCTCTATTATATCCATTACTCCTCCTTTCCTTAGGCCGACCTGTTTCCTTTTGATCTCATTTTCCCCCCAATATATCAATTCCAAATAAACACCCACAGCCAGCAGCAAGATATACCCGCAAACGCCCCTGAATTACCTATATCAAAAGCTGAAGAGAATAACTTAGGAATCGAGACATAGTTGGCAACGAACGAGGAAGTCATGTTAAAACATCAAATAGAGAGCCAGGTTCAGTTTAACTGTGCCTGGCCTCTCTTCCTCTTGACCTGTTGGTTCGCAATCCTCATTGCCTCCCCTAGGTCCATATCCCCTACGATACTCAGCTTCGTCGGCGGGCCGTTCTCCCTTGGTATCTCGATGACCTCCGGGCCTTGGAAGGAATATCTCATGCCGGGTGAAGGACGGTACCGGACCGACGCACAAGCTTCCTCGTACGTTGGAATTCCTCTGCTGCGCTGAACGGCTTCTTCTTCTTCGTCTCGGTGTTGTTCCGCAGACTCGTTGATAGCTCGCTGCAAGTCACTGTCGAAATCCTCGCCGGCTTCAGCGGCAGCAGCTCGAGCCTGGAACTCTCTACGGGACCTGCGTAAAACATCACGTACGCGATAGTTGGTTGGATCTACGGGGGTAACAAGGAGCATTGAATAGTGTCCAGGGTTGGCGATTCTTCGCCTATCACCGCTGCCAGCCGGAGCAACTGGGCTTCTTGATCTAGGCGATTGTGCAGGCCCAACCGGGGTAGAAGGACTGGTTGGATTTGACGGTCGTGTTGGATTTGAGGCCCGGGTTGTATTGGCACTGGGACGAGATGAGGCTGTGTAAGGGGGAACGGCTCGCTCTGAGTCCTGCCATTCAGGGCTGCTGCGGCCGAAGCTGAAGGCTCGAGATCTCGTAACTGCGTCCCTCATGGCGTCTCTCACCCGGTGAGCACGAGGCCTCACAGCCTGAGCTTCCCTATGCTCCCTCGAAAGTCGAGTTAGCTCCCGAGTTGTTGCCTGACCAGCATTGCCTCCAGCTTCGGCGCCCTGTTCCCGTCGAGGCCTGGGGGTTGTCGAAGGCAAGTCCCTAGACAACCGCTGCAGGTTCCTCCGAGAACCGCGCACATTGCCAGCCACATTTTCCCTCCGCGATTGTTCCACTGTCTGTTGGAAAAGACATAAATTCTCCCTTATCCTTCTTGCTCTGGCCTCCTCCTGCTCCCGCTCACTTGCTTGCATGGCTGTCCGGATTGCTTCTTCTTCCGCCCGGGCCGCCCGCTGCGCTCTCCTGGCTTCTGCCCGAGCCTCCCGGAGAGACTGTCGGCGGACCTCCTCTTCGCGGAGCATGGCCTCCCGTTCAGCTTCCCTGCGCTGCCGCTGACGGTCTTTCTCCAGCCTCAGACTTTCTTCAAAGGCTCGACGGAGTATTTCGTCTTCGTCGTCCTCCCCATAGGCAAGACTGCTAGCGGTTCGGATACTTTCGATTTCACTGCTGGAACCAGAATAGCTCCCTGCATCGCTGCTAATGAAGCCGTCGGCGGGAATGTGTCTGCGGTCCTCGGATCTTCTAGCCCTTTCTGTAGCTCTATGCATGATGTTTTGGTTGGAGCGGGCCCTGCTATTTGTTTGGCTTTTCCCCAAACGGGCATATCAAAGGGAGGGACAAGCCTCTGCTCAAGGTATGGAGCATTTGGTGAGAGACTAGGGAGGCCCATGCTGGAGTTTAAGTAGAGTGATGAAGTCAATTTTTGAAGTCGATGTTCGCATTGAATCTAGGTAAACGTCATGAAGTAAATAGAATTGAATTTGTTCGCCACAGTCAAGGAAGGAGGACATATCATCATATCTACCCGAGGGTCTTCACTGGTCCAGACCCAAACAAGATAAATCAAACTGGGGATAGCAAGGAACTCATGAGCTACAGCTGCACATTGCCATCCTCTTGAATCGGGGTACATCGCCGCAGAATCTCTCCTCTTCTTCCCTGTTGATGCTCCATTCTTCTTGGAATGGGTGGAGGGCCATGTTCATGGTTCGACCTAGAATCTCCCTGTCACCCTGCTTCTCAACACGCTGGATCACTTCATCGAGGATCCACGATCGAGGAATAAACTATGAGAAAGAAAGTAGGTTAGCACTCCTACTTTTGATGTTTTTGATAAAAAAAAAAAGGGTTTGTCTGTCGTTTACCTTTGGATTCACTCCCTTCATGGAGCGTATCCGCTCCTCATCTTCACACCCGGGCCAGTCTTCTACTATTCGCTCTCTCCATGATGAAAGCCACTTAGCAACGCTCTCCCGAGCAGACTCCTCGGTATTTCCGGCGCCGCCAACGCCTTCGTCGTGGAAGAACAAACTGGCCACCTTTTTCCTCTTTTCGTCGCTATCTATCTCCGCCACGGTGAGTCCTGATAACCTTCTAAAGAAGTGATTAAAGTCCAACTCTAGTTTCTCGAGAGTGTCGAGAAGGTTCGAAAACAGTTCATTAAAATCAGATTCCTTTTGCGTTTTAAGCCCCAACCGTGTAGACATGAGGCGTTTGTATTCATTTAGGAAAACCGTTTTAAACTCATCTCCAGCTTGGTCGATGAGTTTCTCAGCTCGAGCAATGACATCGGATGTTTGTTCTTCGCTCAGTCCATTGGATAGGAAGGCTTCGTCGTCAATCTTGTCGCCAATTCCTATTAGTTGGGCGAATGATTCTCCTAGACGCACCAGATTCCACCATATCACTGATGGTTGATTCTTGTATGAGTACCGCAGCATATCGTCATCATGGTTGGGTGTGTAGCTTGGATCAAAGTTGTCCATGAAGGCGAATGGGCCAAAGTCAAGCGACAGGCCAAAAATGGAGGTGTTGTCGGTATTGAGCACGCCGTTCATGAAGCCATATGCCTGCCAGGCGGCTACCGTCTTTGCGTTGCGTCGAACTATTTCTCTATATAGCCTGGCAAACCTGTTCTCTTCTGCACCCTTCTCGCCTTGGATCTCGTCCTTTGGCACTCCCCGAGGAGGGTTGTCTATCAATTCCCCATCGGCAGGTTTGTCCTTTTCCTGAGTAGTGGGCAGGGCAGCCGGGAGTGACTCCCAGCCAGGAAATACATCTTCGGCAACGTAAGTGGCAAGCCGGCGGGTGAGCTTCAAGTCACTTCTAGCACGTAACAAGTCAAATGTGCCTATTCTAATCCACGACTCTGCAAAGCGAGTGACTATAGCACCGGGCTCTAGCCTTTCTCTCCTGACACTACAATTTGGCAGGAGAGTTAGAGACAGAGCGCGGGTAGTTGGGATACCCAGAGCGTTTAGTGCTAGAGAATGGTGAGCCTTTACCGTCAAGCCTGCAGACGCACTGACAGCTACCAACCTTCAGAGACAATAAACTCCCGAATACTGGAGCGGAGGACTGCCTTGCCGTCGGCGAAACGAGAGTATGGGGTTAGACCCGCTCCCTTGAGCTGAATTTCATAGCGTCTGTTTGTTGTCGGATTTATCGATTCGAAGAGAGAAATAGCACGCTTTTCACATGTCAGTACCCATAACTAGACGAAGCTGGAATAATGAAATAGACATACTCCATCACCAAGCTGGCCGGCCCAGGTGCCACTATGTCATTGGTAAGTATATTTTTTTTTGTTTAGTGTATGCCACAAAAACAGGAAAACATACAACTGCCAGCCTAAAAATATGGGATTAGTATATTTCATAGCATAAAAATAAAATATGGTCCTGAATCCAAGGAACAAAGCCTTACCTCCATAGCATTGGGCCCAAGGATAGACGCCTCCATCCGTCTCGTTCCAAAATATCTTGTTTCCTGCAACCATCTCCCTGAAGTCGTCCGTCTTGTCCTCGCCCTCTTTCAAGCCGATGTCCTTCATTGCACGAGGACTCACAGCCAACAGCTCTGGCTCATAAGTGGTCTCTGGCCTGACAAAGGTGTACAGCGCGCCCTTGACTAGCCGAGGACCCAAATGCTCACGGGGCGCATTGTGTGAAGCCAGAGGGGTATCAAAAGCCGCGTCCGGGGGAAGCTTGGAGGTGAAATTGTTTGTCTTTGTGATGTCCGCCAGCGAGACACCCGGAGCATCCGTCGTCGTCGTTGACGAATATAGCTGGTCCTTTTCCTCGCCGGCACCGGCTGTGCTGCTGTGGATGAGATGGGAGGCCATCTGGGACAGGCGAGGATGTAGAGGAGACTGCGGGATCCGGCGGGAGATACTGTTTCGCAAGAGCATGGAACCGGTTGGGTCCCCGTGGGTTAAAGGGAATTGTATCCAATTATCAACAGACCAAGCGAGAGACACATACGAGAGAATGAAATGCGAAGCTGCCGATGGCCAGGTTGATGCTGATGGTCCAGTTACTCAACAGCCGAAAATCCCGTAAAAAAAAGTCGATCCTGTCGAGGTTGAAGTTGAGCCGGGAGATGATGTCATCAGGCACATAGCCGGTCAAGTAACCAATATCACTACGAGAATACGAAGAGCAGAAGAAGACATTATTTGAAAAGACGAGATTATTGCTGTTGATTGCCCCGGGAGAAGCCAACTACTCGAGAGCCGTCAGGATGGCTGCTGTGCCTGCTGTGAAGCTGGAGAACGGGGCCTCAGTGCCAGTGGTAAGCTAGCTAGCCAGCTAACTAACTCTTCGCCCTCGAACTCGGCCAGTCGACAACCGGTTAGTTTACTGACGGAGAGACAGCTTGGATACGGGACAGGCACAGCGTGGTACAAGAGGGCCGGAGCCGAAGACATCGACCGGGAGACCGTTGATGCTGTGGCGACGGCCATCAGAACGGGATACAGACACCTCGATGGCGCAGAGGCCTACGGGACGGAGAAAGAGCTGGGCATAGCCATCAAGGAGAGCAATGTGAAGCGCGAGGACTTCTTCGTCACGGCCAAGGTGAACAAGGGCATCGGTGACATACCAGAGGCCATCGAGAGGACGCTGCGGAACCTGCAGCTGGACTACGTTGACCTGTACGCAGAGCAAGCTACCAGTTATCTGATATCTACATTATGGGAGTGAAGTATGAGTATAACGGCTGACCGCTGGCAACTAACTGAGTAGATATCTGATCCACGAGCCCTTCTTCGCCAAAAGCGACGAGGAGCTGCAGTCCAAATGGGCCGAGATGGAGAAAGTGCAGAAGTCCGGCAAGGCACGCTCGATCGGCGTGTCCAACTTCCTGCAGCCCCATCTGGAGGCGATCACGAAGACCGCGAGCATCAAGCCGGCCGTGAACCAGATAGAATTCCATCCTTACCTGCAGCACGGGGACTTGCTAGCGGTGCATAGACGACTGGGCATCGCGGTGGAAGGGTACTCGCCGCTGACACCTCTGACACGGGCAAAGGGGGGCCCCGTCGACGGAGTTGTCAGTCGGCTGGCGAAGAAGTACGGCGTGAGCGAAGGGAATGTGCTGCTCCGGTGGTCTATCGATCAGGATGTGGTGACGCTCACGACCAGCAGCAAGGAGGAGAGGCTGAAGGAGTTCCTTGACGTGGTGAAGTTTAGGCTGACGGCGGACGAGGTCGATGAGATATCTCGACTGGGCAGGGAGAAGCACTACCGGGCCTTCTGGAAGAGTAAATTTGATCCTGATGATCGATCGTAATAATAGTTAATAGCTAGTTAGTTGGTTGGCTATATCTGCTGAGATGTTAAGAGAGCTGAGATGTGATATAGACCGGGGGAGACGGCTGCATAGTTGGCCAACCAACGAACGGGCTGGATGTTATATTATTATCCAAGTATCAACTGAGCACTGAAGCAGACAGTCTCTGGCCTCGTCAGCCGTCGCACCATCTGACTCCAAGACGTTTGAAGTTGAATGAAAGTCCCTTTCCTTTCCCAGGCCGGATGTATCTGCAGATAGCACCATTCAGCCCAACGGCCACCTGAATACCGTAGAAGACGCATATATATATATATATATATATATATAGAGAGAGAGAGAGAGAGAGAGTCTCATGCTAGACCTCTGCCATCATCCATCTCATCGTCGTGTATTTGATGGATATAAGGGTATCGAGATGGCCGCAGTTGATGCCTGCCAACAGTAGCCTCACGGCCCCGGGACACAGCTAGCAGCCTCAGGCCCGAGTCGACCAGCTAGCAGAGGCCGTCAGTCAGCCAGAGCCTTCACAGACTATGGAGTTTCCATTCCACTTGCCTCTCATCCTGCCCTGTAGACAGACACCGTAACCAGCATCCGCTGCCAAATGATCTCGTCAAGTGCTCAACCGCCAGCAAAAAGCAACGAGAACTGAGCAGCAGTAAGCAAAAAGACCCTGCCGGCCCCGTCTGCCCATCAGCTGGGCTCCTCCAGACGCAGCGGTACCTCTGCGGCCGCCGTCATCTGGCCTGCAGCCGAAGTATCTCGCCGTCGTTCCACCAGCGAGCAGCAGCCAACTAGTCGACTAGTTAACTAGCGGCTTGCTCGACCCATCTCGATCTTCCCACCACCGAAACGACTCCAGCAACGACGACGCCGCCAGCGAAGCCCCAAGACAAAGACGCAAACGGCCGTCGAGCAGCAGGCAGAGAGACCGCAGTCGAGGGCGATGAAGCACCTCGCCGCCGCCGTCCGCCCCGAGCCTTGTCTTCTTCTTCTCCTTCTCCTCTGCTGCCTCCCTCCGCCAGCGATCCGCCCTCCGCCCTCCCGCCGGTGACAGCCAGACGCTGCCCTCTGCCAGCCAGCCAGTCCGTCGAATCGCCTGCCGCTGGCCTCCCGAGCCCGTCTACCGTCGAATCGCGCCTGTCCGGTGGCTACCCGACGCCTGAGGGACGAAGAGCAGAGAAGCGCCCACTCCGTCCGACGGCCAACGCATCTTCGAGGTTGGGTCGACCCAGCACGCACCGCAGCCGGAACGCTGCAGCCAAACGAGCCACCGCAAATTCGCACCTGGGAATCGCTCTCTTGCACATTCTCGCCCAGGGCCAGACGAGAGACGGCCTGCTGCCCTCGCTTTTACGCTCGCTTTTACTGCAGTAGAAGACAGAGAGGGAAACGGCCAAAAAATTATATATAAAAAAAAAAAATAACAACAACACGCCTCTCTGCGCAAAGGAGGATCGCCAGCCACCTGTCTACAGAAGCCCCGGAATACACTGGAAATTATGCGATCGGAGAGATGCTGTGAATGAACGCGGGATCCTTTGCGAGTCTAGACATTCCCATATCCACCGCTGCTGCTGCTGCTGCTGCTGTTGTGTTGCTCTTGTATGCAGTGTGTTCCTGGTGAATGGGCTGGCCTGGCGCATTCAATCAATGCCTCATTCACAACGTCTCGGAGCCCTTTTATTTTGATATCTCGACAGCCTGCAACAGAAAGAAAAGAAAGAAAAGAAGAGGAGCCTGTCTACCTGAAAGAACGTCCTTTCTTCCCGCCTGCAACTCGCTTCTCTCCGGCCTGGATGTTAGCCCTCGATCGCCGCAGTCGATATCCGCTCTCCTCCTTCTCGTCTCGCAGCCGTCCGCCGCTCTCGCAATCCGATTTACACGCTTCTGGTGCTTGCTACTACGCCGTTTGCCATGTCGGCGGACAGTCGCAGCTCGCAACCACGCCCACACGCCGATAACAGACCGTCTAAGCCGTCGCCCGTGTCGTCTGGGAAGAGGTCTTACTCTACGTATCTGAGTGACGTCGACCGCAAGTTCAAGCAGCTCTCCCGGGACGTCCTGCCCGCCCATCCATACATCCTGTCCGTGCCCACCGAGAAGCCGTACCGGCTGGGATCGCGCTTCGTGAGCAACTGGGCTGTAGGAGAGAATACCTTGTTCTCCCCGGAGGAGGAACAGCTGCAGTATATGACCTTCCTCCCCCACCAGGGAGAAGACACGCTGCTGGTCTCGGTTGGAGGCTGGTCGGATGACAAGGGGAATATAGTCCCAGAAGAGGACCAGAGACCACCCTCAAGGGCCGCCAGCATGGCGGCGCCACTTACTACCGCCTCGCAGCAGGACGCCCTGGCCAAGCGGAAGAAGAAAATCACCCTGAGTGACTACAAGAAGAAGGCCCTGGAGACTCCCCCTCCACCACCAACTCCTCCGCTGCCTGGTGCAGCCGATCCGTCCACCAACGGGGCCAATGGAACCAACGGCAACCGCCCGGGGAGCGTAGACTCCGATAAGACACTGCGCAGACCGCAGTCGAATAGCTCCTCTAAGCCAGAGGCCAAACAAAACCACCTCCAGCAGCACCACCCTTCGCAGGCCGCGGCCCCTGCTACCTCCTCGACCTCCTCCGCCCCTGACACCCGGACTGGCAGCAGAAGTAATGATACCAAGCAGAACGGGCAGGACAACCCCTCGATACCTGCCAGCACCGGCCGGGTGGACAAGAATACCAAGCTCCCGCCGTCAAAACCTAGCCTAGCAAAGGACTCTCCGCCGCGCAAGAAGCCACGGCTCTCCATTCAGCCGGAAGAGAGGGAGAAGGAGAAAACTCCTACGAAGAAGGCGGGAAGAGCCCGCCAGATGGTGCCGGAACTGCTCTCTCCAACGCTTCCATTCGACAATGAGAGCTTCAGCCTCTCCCTACCACCTCTACTATCCCCGACCCTCCCGCCAGACATCGAGGAAGAATTGGCCAGACTGCCTGATGACGGGCTAGAGAAGACCTCCCGCTCTCACTCTAGTTCCATATCCAGCATGTCCAACAAGGCTATACCCAGCAAACCCAAGCCTGGCGCAAACTCGTCATCAGCCAAACAGTCGCAGCAATCCTCCCTGGCTGCAGAGAAGAAACCGGCCAGTATATCTTCTTCTACAACCCTCCCACCAAAACCACCAACAGCCTCTTCAAAGCCAGCCACTTCTCAACCAACCCCCAGAATCACGACAACAGCTCCAAGGGAGAAGCTGATCGTCAAACTAAAGTATGGTCGGCAGAACAGGAAGCGAATCGAGGCTCTTCTAAAAATATCATCCAAACGGAAACCTACACCCACACAAACCTCCGCCAAACCAAAGGGGCTGCCAGATTCCATTGTCGTATCCAAGAGTTCTCCACCAAATTCATCGCCCCAACCGGGAAGCTCCACTACCACATCCATGGGTAAACAGCGTGAGCCTAGCTCAGGTTACAAACGACCAAAGGCCATGGATGGAGACGATGTTCAAGAGCCTGCTTTGAAACGGCCACGGAGTTCCAACACACTTGCACCACCCCTATTAGACCAAGCTCCGACACCTAGCATGCAGACTCCTAGATCAACTTCGGCCACTAAGCACCCGCCTGCATCCTCGCAGGACCAATTCCTCACCCCTAAAAAGGAACCAAAAGGAACTGCAATGCGCCGTGTGGGATCCGGTGACAGTGACATGAAGACTCCAAGTGGCAGCGCAACAAGCGTGAAGATGACTCAGTCTCTTTCTGTGGAAAGCCATCCATCTTCCAGCGCACAGCCTTCAGAGCGCCGCGGCTGGCGCGACGAATATCAGAGATTTGTCAACCTGGGCCGTGACCTCAAACATGCCTCACAGCGCAACTCAACCCACAAATACAGCACCAGCCATGATATCCAGGATGACAAGCTAAGCGCCACAATCGCAGTCGAAGCTTTGCTCTGCTTTGTCCTAGCCTTCATTGCTGAACAACGCTTCCAATCTCTCAGTCGACAAGTCGGTAACTCCACCGGTTGGCGCTCTATAATAGCATACTGGCAATCTGTTCTCAATCGAACAACCTCTTATCCGCACCTCCATGGCGTCTGTCTCCTCCTAGGCGCGGTCTGCCATGACTCCATCCATTCTCTCGACCTCGAACGATTAGCAACCACTCCCTTCCCGGACGAACATAGTCCTGCCCCAACTCCCGGCAGTGACGGCAACACCGTAACCAGCGAAGAAACCAAGAAACAGCGACGAGAGTTCGCGGAGCTGAGAACCAGACTTCCCGAATCGTACAAGGTTGCCCGCCGCTTATGGCTTGAAGGATCTCGCGAGCTGTCTGATTCGGTCCTCACACAGCATTATCCCAACACCTGGTCAAAAAGATTGAAAAACTCCGCCGATCGAGGAAGAGAACAGCTTAAACTAGGCGAGTACGGAGGCGACTTTTACCTCCCACTAGGCACCGCATCAACACCCCTTGAAGCAGTACGGTTTGCCTGGGCTTTCCTGAACGAATGGAGTGAGAGAGAAGGAGTCAAGTGGAAGGGTAGATTGGGCCTGTGAAACCCTTTTTCCACTATCCCCCTTTCTAACCGTTTCTCTCTTTCTCTTTTCCTTAACAGCCCCTTTTTTTCAGCATTACTAGAATACTTCTATCCATCTCCCTGAGATTTACGGCATGATACCCCCGTTTCCCCCCGTTCTTCTCCATCCTTTTGATCTTGTCTCGCTTTCCTTGTCCCATTTAGCCTACCTAGCCTTCATCAGCCTACATCTACAGTCATATGTTTCCTATTTACTTTTTAGCCTGCTCCTTCAAACACTCGATACCATTGCTTCGGCCTGCTTACTTTCTCTTCTCCCATTTTTCTTTGCCCTTTCTCCTCTTTAATTAATGACATGATACCAAGAAGGATCACTGCCCTTCAGACCTGCCACTTACTGCTGCCACTGCTTGTTTTACCAGCGCTGTTTTTACTTCCTTTCCTTTTCAACTACTTGCCCCCTTTTTCCTTTTCATCACTCCTACCGTCCTTGACGACTGGTCTCAAATTACTTACTTGCCAATTTATTTACTTCTTCCTTTTTTTTTTTTTTTTTTTTCCTGTTAATTTTGCCTGGAGTATTGCGCAACAGGGCGTGAGGGTGGATGAATGGACGGATGGCTGGGTGCTGGTTTATCTTATCTTCCTGCGAAGAAAGAATGAAAAGGGAACAAAACAAAAACGGTTTCTGCGATGAATTGAATATGCGACCTCAGGGATGATGGTGTTGTCTGTTCTTTTCTTCTTCTGTTGCTCCCTGGAGTGAGTGTATTATTTACCATATGTTGACCTTAGATATGATAATACTTCTTCGATCTCCCTGTTTCTACGTACTTCATTCAACTAACATGCTCGTAGATACATAAGTGGTATCAGCAGTGATAATATGATATGTTTTCAATTTCTCGGTCAATTAATGATGCTAAAAAGACATGGTGGCTGAAGAAAAGAAGCAAAGCTGTATTTACAGGTACTCCCCCGCTCATGCAATGTGAAAACAAGACCATAATCGGAGCAAAGGTAAAGCAAAGTACGGCATGGCAAATAAAAGGATATCCCTAATGATAGCAATAGCATCGACATACCCGTGTCTTTCAAAGACGGGTTTCCAAAAAAAGGGTAGGATGAAGCCTGTGTGCAGGTCGGCGGGCTACAGCCATTAGTCAAACCGCGGTGACCTGTCCTCTATATCCATGCGGTCCGCACTGCCGCCGCCAAATAGATGTCCCGCCTCACGGCAGTAGCGGGCCTCTCGTCGTACACTGCCGACTTCACTCGCCCAGCAAACGACAGCGGCATCGACGACGCCGGCAAGCACTCCTTCCATGGCAGATAGAACGCCCCATCCAATCGTTCCCGCGATCAAACCAACAATGTAGGCGTACAAGCTGCCACGCATGGTAGAACCCTTGCTACCATCTGCACCAGAGACCTGCAGACTACGGGCAGTAGATACCCAGCCCCCGAAACCAAGGGCAAGAGACATCATGAACCGGGTAGCGTGTAGAAGCATCTTGGCCAGACGGTATGGCATTAAAGTGGAAGAGTAATAGTCTGTACGACTTGCGTCGGAGAATGTTCGTGGATGGAATGTCATGGCCGTTGCGGCTGAGGGGGCTAGGAAGACCATCTGGTTGAGGCTGCGCGCTGAAGCGACTAGAGGCTGGGAGTGAATGGCGGCATATGTCAACGTGAGAGGGTTGGTGAGAGCGGCAATTGGCGTGGGTACACAAGAGTAGGCAGCTAGTGAGATCATAGATGATATACGGCGCGGGAGGACGATTAAAGGAATGCGGACAAGAAGGGACAGCAATGTTGAAAGGCATATCGTTCCAAATAGAGTAGTAAGGGCATGAGTGAAGGCAGCACGAATTACGTCGTGAGATGTAGGCGCAGGTGTGGCATTGCGGTGGAAATACCACTGGCTAACGACGGCAGCAGTGGTAGTCCGTTGGATGCCTGCGATAACGCCGAGCGACCAGAGGTAAACGAGAATAAAGTAGACGCCTAGCCACCATGTACCGATATCGATGATGAAGAATCTTTTGCCTCCAGATGCGAGATGCCCGCCGAGGAAGACGCGAGTGAACATGAGTATCCATGCCCAACTCCAGAGCGCAATGAGGGCTATCGTGGCGAATCCTAGGAGAAGCAGTGCCGGGTTCGCGGCTAATATACGACATGAGAACTCTAGGATATCAATTGCCTTGCCGGTTGCATGTCTGCCCTTGACAACGGAGTAGATCCAGGTTGCAGCCATGACCGCAGGCACTATTGACCCCCAGCGCATCACCTTATCCTGGATACTAGATCCATGCCAGGTGCCTTTGAAACTAGAAATGAAAGGGTATAATGAGAAGGAAATAAGGATGACTGGGACCGCAATTAGCATGGTAAAAACCAGAGGCCGAACATAGGACCGCAACAGCGCTAGCCAGAGCAGGGCCACAAATATTGAGATGACGGTATATGTGCCTAGGAGGCCGAAAGAAGAGTGTAGAGTGGCATAGATGGTGTCTCCGAGTAGCGGGAGTTTAGTGGGTGCTGTAGTGTGAAGATATACAATGAACGAGGTAGCGAATAGGCCACTCAAGCAAAGTAAGAACATATGCCCCCAAAACATGTCATGCATTGGAGGTTCAGGGTCTCCACGGGCCATCGACGTAGTAGGCATCTCAGAGGCAATAGAGCTCGGTGGTCTAGTGTTGTTTAACAAGGCCTGCTTGTCGGACTCTCGGTCTATAAATCCAGCACTGGTCTGGAACTCATCATCATCATCACCCAGGTGACTTGACTGATTTTGGAATTGGCGTATCGGTGGTCCACCAGCAGTGAATTCTGGAGGCGGGTCATCGTCGTCATAATCAACGTTCACGGCGTCTGTCTTTACCGAGTCCTCTAGTCGAACCTCGACCATTCTACCCTTCCCGGAGCTGGGGGTCCCTTCGGACACATCTTCCTCGTTTTCTTCCGGCTGTTCTTCCAGTGACTTGGTAGCTGTTTTTCCTGCCGGCCCGATAACAGATGCCTTCCCACGCCACGAGCTTCGTATCCCTGTTCCTCTACTATATTCATCTTCCTGGCCTGTACTGTGTTCCGAGTGTTTACTGTCCTCTCCTTCGTCCCCTTCAGATGACTCTGCTAGCCTGCTTGCGCCAAAATGCCGCCTTGATCTCTGCAGGGCATAAAAATCAGCAGCATCTCGCTCGTCATCTTCCTCGGGAAGGTGCTCGTTATTGCTGTGAAAGAGTGGTGCGTGATGCACGGATGACCGCGGTGAGAATGCAAAAGTCTGAGAAGCTGTCGAGGAATAAGGATTCCCAAGCGCCCGCTGCAGATAAGGCCGTGACGGAGGTGGGCGGGTGGTCTGTCGATCAGGCCTCCGACTTCGATCCCCAAATTCCCGTGGGGGAGAGCTGTCTCCGGGTGCTATTCGGGACTGTGACTGTGAGAGAAAACGGGACGCATCTAGAGTACATATTAGCAAAAATGCTTTAGCAGCAGGTAAGAAGAGAGGTAAAGGAGAGCTATCGCACATTCTGAAAACATGATTCACTCCAGGGGAGGTAGGTAGGCGGCGTGTGGTCGGTGATAATTTGTCTGTGACGTATGAGAGACTACCCAGCTCTTCTATACCAGCAGCTCTTTTTCTTCGCAAACAAGGTTATCTCGTATCATGGATCGCAGATTGACTCATACCAGAGACCATCTATGGCCGAGAAGAGAAGCGTCTGGTCTGGTCGGGAGCTCTCTGTGTGTGTGCGCAGCAGCGGCTGTTTTATGTCATTTACTATTGAGAAGCGCTCGGAAGGTTTTAAGAAGCAATATACAGCAGTAGTTGGCCTCCAGAGCAGGCAGCACAGCACCGCAGACTCCTCCTCCAGCGCAGGGCTCCCTGAAGCCGCAGACAAGGGACACGCTGAGAGTGAAGCCGAGAATCCGACAAGCCAAAGGCCAAAACGACGAAGTTGGGACGTTCGAAGGTCGAAGGTCGAAGTTCGACGAAGCGAAAGCGAAGACGAAGTGACGGTGACGCTATGCTGAGGTAAGCAAGTCTCCGGTCATGTGCCGCTGTCACCTGACACGCACTTTTCGGCGGGAGAAAAAGACGACGGCGAGACAGACGACGGCGACGACGGTGATGATAATGAGGATGACAATGACGATGACAATGGCAACGACAGAACTTGTGCACTCGACATGTGGCCGTGGCTGCTGCCTGGCCGTGGGCAGCGTCAGTCGATGCCTGGAGCGCGAGTCATCAGCCCTGGGTCAGCGGAAGAGCTCGCTAGGCAGTGCTAAGCTAACTGGCAGAGTTACTAACTAGTGAGACGGTCATCCCAACGTCCCTGCTCGAAGCTAAACACAAGTCATATTCGCAGATAACATGGTCTACCAGCTGCCCGAGGGGTTGGAGGAGCGTCAGTAATAATATTAATTAATTCAACGTTATTGAATCCTGCCGTGCAAAAGGGCTGCCGGTCTTTTATTTACACATCGACTGAACGCCCCTCGGACGGCGGCCGAGCCGCCCTCTTCAGCTTCATCGGTGCCTTGATACATCGAGACGGTTCTACGATCGGCCTTCAGACAGGAGCTGCAAGGACTCCGCAGAAGTCAGACAGGTTTCTCCCGCCATCTACGGTTTGCCACCAAGCCCCATTTCTCGCAGCAAGCAGGCAAGCAAGCAAGCAGTAGCAACATGCATTAGTGAGCTGGAATAGACGCGGCATCAACTTCCGAGGAGAAGAAGAAGAAGAAGAAGAGCTGGCCCTTCTTCGCGGTTCACGGATAACTTCAGGGCCCCGGGACGGTAGAGGTGCGAGAGTACGGAGTAGTGCCAGAATAGTTGCTAGGAGAGTCAAGCTTGCCGTCCATCCTGCCTTGTAGGCTGTCCTGAAAAGCAGCTGGCGGACCAAGTATGCCGTATGCCGTGTGAGAGACCTCAGAGCCTCTCTCCCCTCGTATCCCAAGGCTGAACAAGACGACACACCTTTTGTGTCTCTTTCTGCTCCATGTTTTATTCTTATGTTTTCTTCTTCCTGGGAGAGATGACGTTCGGCAGCAGCTTGTTGCAGCCGAAGTACCAGCCAGGTATCCTCCCTGCCGGACGCCGCTGCTGGAGTACATCGCAGTACCTGGTCCAGGACCCCCAGGGCCAGGCCGCAAGGGGGAGGGAGCAAGCCGCCTCATTCTCCTCCTTGCGCCCTCTTTGCTTCCTGTCGCTTCTCTCTCGTGCTCTGCCCAACTTGCTTGCTTCTTCCCCAAAAGACAGACAAATAATACACACACAACAATCGCTTCTTCTTCGCCGGCAGTTTTCTTCTTTCTCCTCTTCCTTTCTTCTGTTTCTTCCTCCATAGATCAAGTCCGCCTTTTTCTTTTCTTTGGCCGGCACTTGTTTCGCCGCTGCCGTCAGTCAGCTGCACGTCAAAGCTCCCTAGGTACCCTATATAAAATAACTACCTCCCTCGCCGAGTTCGATGCCCAATCTTCAACCCAATCTATAGTTGACGCCTCTTTGCTCTCGTTACCCCACGATTTTAACCATAATCTGCCCCTCGGACGGCGTAATAGCCTGCTGGTTTTCTTCCAAGGTCCTGGGTGCTCCTCGGCCTTGTTGTGTTGACGGTTTTATCACAGCAAGAACTCGCCCACCAGCCAACCCTCCCCCCCCCCTTCACGCAAAGGAAAAAGCACCGAGTGGGAGCCTGCTTTCATGTCAAGCCCACCATGGGATTTCATTGCGAAGCTCGTCTGTATTGGTGACTCAGGCACAGGTAAATCAAGTGTGCGCAAGTCCATCTTCCATTCTCGGTCCCTCAATTGCTTTCCCCCCCCCTGGTGCCTCGTGCGTTTGTTGCTGCGGTTGCTAACCTGCTTTGCTTCACAGCTCACTGTTCGCCTGTGCGAGGGCCGCTTTAGCACCACCCACGATGTGACTATCGGGGTAGAGTTCGGCTCGAGGATAGTGCCTGTTGGCCCGCCGGCGTCTGACGAGATAGGGATCAACTTTGACAACACCTCCCTCGCATCGACTCCGTCCGCTCTCTCGCCCTCGGCCTCCTTCACAGGCACCATCAACAGCCATACTACAAATAAGAACGGGAAGCTCACCGGCGACAAATCTGTACCGCCGTCCCCACGGAGCCTCTCGGGACTCCCTCCGCCTCCCACCAAGCCCTCAGAGCCACCGGTCCAGAAACGGATGAAGCTCTCGCTCTGGGACACCGCAGGCCAGGAAACATACAAGTCCATCACGAGGTCTTATTTCCGCGGTGCATCCGGCGCCCTGCTAGTATTCGACATCACTCGGCCCCCGACATTCGCCTCGCTGACCCAATGGCTTCAAGACCTGCGACAAATTGCCGAAGAGCGGATCGTGGTCATACTGGTGGGCAACAAGAGCGATCTCGTCGACTCCAAGGGCAAAGAAAAGGACGCCGATAATCCCGACAATGATAATGCTGATAACGAGAATAATAAGACACAGCGTGTCACCCGCGAAGAAGCCGAAGAATGGTGCAGACAGAATAACGTCGTCAGATATGTCGAGACCAGCGCCAAGTCAGGGGAGAATGTCGAGCGGGCGTTCCGAGAAGTGGCTGAACGAATATACAGGAATATACAGCACGGTAGATACGATTTAAACGACCGGCGGAGCGGAGTCAAGGGCTACGGTGCCTCAGCCGGGCCCGGCAACGGGCGTGTACCGCGGACAGTCAATCTAGGTGTCAACGATGCCATGCGGAGAGGCAATCGTGGATGGACTGGCGGATGCTGTTAAACCAATATACATACTTGCTTTATACCCCCTCCTTTTTTTATGTGCCCTGTCCTTCAGGCTCTTTTTCAGCTCCTTTCTGCCTCTGCTTGTTTTACTATTATATTTTAATTTTATTTACATGCATCTACTTTACTCTACATGACTGGAGAAGCACTTCTTCATCTTCGACGACATAAAAATTCAGACGACCCCCCTAATATAATAATATCTTGTTCTCCATCTCGACACTAGAGGTCTGCTTGCTCATTACTTAGTAGATCCATTCCACGGTCAACTTAAGCTGCATGTGATTGATATACTCCCGTCCCCGTAAGGATATCTATATTCACTGAGCATAGATATTCACCAAGTACCTCTCCGTATAAATATTGATTGAAGTCTCTCTTTCATTCATTTCCAACTCTCTGTATAATTTTATCAAGCCGCTGGGCCTAATTGGCTGGCTGCAGAGAGAGTCGTTAGTTACACCATTTAATATTGATTGACATTCTTTTTATTTCTTTTTTCCGCCACATAACTAACTAACTACACCATCGATGTCCGCTTCACAGCCACACGGTAGCTACCAATCCAGGCCTATTAACTAGAATCGATAGGTTTGGGTATCCAGCATGACATCCGGATCAGTGCGCAAAAATGACGACTGGAAAAGATATTGGCGTACAGAGTAAGAGAACGGGGCTTCCACTGGCTGATCTCCAGTCAAAATGGGATAACATAGATACTGTTCTAAATCGAGGCCCCTTAGCTGGAGACGCAGAAATAGACAACACTGCCCTCGCCGATACTAGAGGTGAATATGGCGTTTCACCGTCATATATAACAGGACTTTGCCGACTCACCAGGAAATACCTTCAAAGCTTTCCTGGCCGAGATACTCCGTCTCCAAACACTATGCTACATCAACAGTGTTCCGATCTTCTTGCTAGGCAAAGAGCATTCACTCCCGGTGCACTTGGCAGGATTGAGTCTGCCCTACAATATCGCATGGGGATGAGCTCTCTGGCTAACCAACTTGTCGTTGGCATCTCCTTACCCCTTCCACAGGGCGTTTCCTGTGACGAGTGGGATGAAGATATCAAATTTAGCTACGGCCAAAAAGAACGGAGCAGTCTCTTTCATAGGTTGCTCTCGTTGTTTCCGTCGGCAAGTCCTAATCAAGGAGTGAAGGGCTGGACCAAACCGTGCTGGTATATCGTCGCTGCTCTGATCGAGGCTGACCTTTCACCGTCCCAGGTTGACCGCAAAATACAGCAGCTCTTTGAAGGTGTGTTATAATGTATGCATAGGGTTGAACCTGTTTGGAACGTCATTGCTAATCGCCTCTAGCTGTTGAGGAAATACGGCAGACACCAGAGGATCGCTGTGCCGACATCATCAAGTCCAAGTAGCTACTGAAGGGTAAGCTGTCAAACCGCTGGGCCAAGAAGGGAAGCCCATTGCTGTGCTGGTTGCAGAGAGAGTCATTATTATAGTTGTCCCTCATCCTGGACGACTACACTGAAGCCCACTTACTGAACATGGCGTCCTCTACTTCCGCACGACGCGCTAGCTCGCCAGCTTGTAGGGCCACGCTGACCTCAAGCATGCCTACTTCTCTATACCCGTCCACCCTGACGACCGGTACATTTTAGCCTTTAATATCACCAAGAGAGACCTCGGCATCTACTGGTCATACAGTTTTAACAAGGTACAACCCCAAGCTGTGACGGCCCTGAAATAAGGATTTGTAGTCCTAAGGAAATACTCTCACCTGTTTAAGAATCCTTCTTCCAGGACTCAGTCCCAGGTGGTTGAAGTGACTTCTAAGTTACGTTTATATCATTGACATAAGATAGCTTTTGGTTGGAAGTTTCAGCGTTAATCATTAAGCTTGCATACTCCCTGCTCCTAGTATAAATATATCATACCAGACATATTATTTTATTACATACAGAGATTGCCCCTTTCAAGCGAAGTTACTCACAAGAAGGGTGACTGGCACCTAAAGCTAAAGATATATTGTCTCCATTATTACCAATAACAGCTTTCCGGGGCAATGTTTTCTCAAGGACAAGGTTACCGAGCGTTTGCACCGCCTGTATCTGATATCTTTATTGGCCCCATTTGGTATTTGCAACCGACCAGCTCAGTTCCATCTGCATCTCTGCCAACTTTGCCCCTTGTTATCACAGTTGCATCAGCCTTCAAACGCCTGTACATCGCACGCCCTTCGCTCCCCCGAGGCCCGGAGAACGCAAACATGCATATTCCTGGAGCTGGGGCACTGGGGGCTCGGGAGTTTAGTTACATCCATATTGGGAGCAATGCAAACACTCAAAAGAGACGAACTAGCCAAATTCCCGACCCTAAAGTCCTCGTATCCAACTCAGTGGATACCTCGATAACGCTTCCTTTTGCCATGAGTCACAGTCTGGGAATCGAGACTGTCTTTAAAGGCCTGCATACACCCCACGTCGAAGCGGTATACTCCCTGACAGTGCCGGCATATCCATGCTGTTCCCCAGCTTCAATCCGCCATTAACCCATTCCCTCCTATTTAACTGTTAACAACTGGACACACCTATTTATACCTTCATCAATTAACCAGTAAACAGCCCCCGAAGAGCTATGGCAGTGACTCCTGCGCCGTCCAAAGGCTCCTGCGAGGAGTTCGGCTCATTGATGCTGGATGTAGACGAGCTGCTCCGCCATCCTTGCTTGCCCCGAGTGCTGAGACTGATAAATTTCGCATTCAGGCGTGATGACGGCGTTGCTGTCAACTCAGACGGTAAAAAGGGCCGGTTTAACTCCCCAGAGCAGATCATTCCGTGGATTGGCAAGCATGGCCGGATAGCCATCCTGTTCAGATACAAGCCGAAAGAGAGCCGGCAGCAGCAGCAACCCAATGGCCACACCAACGGCACAAATGGTCATGCCATCGACAATGGATCCAACGGCATCACTGCTCCAGCCGATCAAGAGGAGCGTGAGGTCGATCTCAACGAACCCATTGCGACGGCGGTGATAAAATTCTTCAAGCCGAATCTCGGCATTCAGCCCATCGAGGGAGAACTAGATGGCGACATCGAGAAGGGCATCGGTATGTTATATCCCCATACTCCGTACTATCACATTTATAAACTGTACCATTGGTCGTGGATTTATAGTTATCCCAAAAGTTGCGATCCCAACTGGCCGTGCCACAGGCAAAAGCAAAGAAGGAAACCCCTGGCTAATTGTTTCCACGCCTTAGGATACGACCCGGAACCTGACGACTTGCTCGCCATAAAACATTGGGAGCCAGCTTGTGTATCTGTCATGCCGTTTGATGACTCGCTGAAGGGTAAAGGGTTGGCTATTCGCTGTGTACAGATGCTAGAGGACGATCTCTTAGAACGGATAGATGCTGCCGCACAACAGCGAGAGCAAGAAACGGGGATGTCCAGGGATACTTCGCCCTTGACCTTCTGGGTCAGAACCAGAACAGATCTTACGGAGGCGTATTGGAAGAGAAGAGGGTATGAGGTTTTGAGCTGCAAATGGTTTCCTGCTGGGTCCTGGGAATATGACCATGATTTCCAGATATCAGTCCTGACAAAGCCGGTTCCTCTGCTGAACCGGAGCAGCATCAAGAACTAGATACGGCTCACGAGAAGATCATATAGGCGCATGGATAGAATTTGAGGTTGGGAGGAATTATTCGTCGATTTTATGATTAGTATTTATTTCATTAGAACCAATTTTTTTTATATAACGAAAAAAGAGAAGCGTTTATTAAAATACAAAAAGTTCCAGTCTTTTACTGCTATATTTTATCGAGCGTGTAGCCATCCATAGCCTCTCTAGAGCAACTTCCCAGTCCCCTGATCCGTTACAATCATAACAAGGCAGCAAAGTTCCGTCTGGAAGATCTTTCATTTCATCTGCTGACGACTTCTTCGCCAGCACTCGTTGGGATAGTTGTGAATTGAAATGTCTTTTTTTCCCTCTATCGGTTGGCAATCTTCCAACTGCTTAACCAATTGAGACTCTTCCACTGCTGGTTTGAGCCTTCCATACCGAAAACGATGTCCTTGAAGACGATAAATAGGCCAATAATAATGACATAGAGGACTGAATAAATGGCCCACTCGACCTTCCGGTTAAGCTTCTGAGTGAACCAGTCAATACAGAAAGCCATGGTCAAGATAGCAAAGTACAAGGCCGGGTAGTAGTGATGGACATAGGTGACACGGGCCATAATCATGAAGGGGAGATAGTGGAGGAACCAGCCCACAACGGGGTAAATGCCGGAATAGTGGATGTGGTCGATCTCGGCCATGCTGAGTTCGGCATAGCCGCGCTGCCAGCGAAGCAGATACCAGAGGACGAGTAGACTGAAAACACCCAAACTCAGGGTACTGCCCCAGTAGACGAATGGGTTTCCAAGGAGGAAGTACTTAACGACATTGTCGTCCCAGGAGCACATTCGGAGTCCAACATTAAGGATTGGCCATTGCCAGAACTTCGATGCTAGGTCATCTTGCTTATCGGGATCTGGGACAAGAGCGTTATTGGAAGTCATCATAGCAACATTCAGGTGGATAAAGTCCTTGAGGAAGGGCGACTTGTAAGTGCCTGGTTCACTTGGAGGAACTGCATATCAGATATGTTAGCATAAAGAGTCCATGATATAAAGTGAGAGACAGGGAGTACATACGCCTCTCATTCACGTGTGACTCGATGTTCCAGTGAGTATACACGTCCCATGGTCGGTTCTCCTTGGTGCAGGTAGTCTCAATCTGCTTGAATCCCCACTGAGGCAAGCTGACACCGCCAGCTCTAAGATAACAACCTAAGACCGTATGGCGCAGGCGGAGGGCAGTGGTAAGAGTTCTGATTTTCGACCTGTCTCTCGACGCAACGTCTTTGACAACCTCGATGGTCCAGTGGTCCTTGGCATCACCAACGGTGGTGTTTCCATAGGCAGACACTTCATATTGAGCCTTGGTGACTGGGGCTGCCACGGTGTGAGAGTGCAAGTTGCGGCCGGTCTGAGCGTGGATAAGGCGGATCACGTCACCATCACCAATAAAGCTAATTGGACCTTCTGGATTATAATCCGGCTGAGAACGGTTCGGATAGATGAACCAGTCGTTGTTAGAGTCCTTATGGTGGTAGCAAGTGATCTGTTGCTGACCCGATCCTTCGGGATAAGTCTGAACGTGAGAGTGTAGTAGACCACCTCCGTATCCCATATTCTTCAGTGTGATTTTGGATCCAATGGCGACCTCAAGAGGGCTGTCCTTGCCAACGTTGGTACCTCTCAAGTTAGCTTGGAACAAAGAGCTCATCTGAGCGTCACCGGTACCAGAGTTCTCAAGTACAAGGAAATGAATGTAGAAGGAGAACATATAGACCAAGAATGGTACGATTATCAGACCGAAAACACGGGCTCCCAAGTGATGAGCAAGAACCGTCTATGCATCATAGTTAGCAACTACAGCATATAACATCAAGGTGAAGGGGGTGAGTGAGTACCTTTGGCATCTTTAGGTCTCCAAACTTGTTCCAAAGATCCTCAGCGGTGTAAAGACCAACTAGTGCAGTGCAGAAGATTCCGACCCATTTTACACTGCAGACACACCCAATGCTCAGGCCAGTGAGGATGAGCCAGAGATACCACTCGGGGGAGAAGCTTTCATGTCGAAGTCGGTGGAATCTTGCCCAGCAGAGGGTAGTGGTGAAGGTGAAGCAGAGAAGCATAGAATCCAAAAGAATAAATCTGGAAATCGTGGCGTAGGAATTCTCGCAAAGCACCATCAGGGTGATAAGCCAGACGGTTGGACGGCGGAATTTCAGTTCTCGCGCAGTATAGTATGCAAGTGGAATGCATACGATACCGAAGAAAGCATTGAAGATACGCATGAAGGTGTAGTTAACTTCCGGAGGGTATTTCTCGCCAGACTTGAATTCGAAAGATCCGTTATAACCAGCCAGGAAACCCGACAATCCAATAAGCATTTTACCCAGCGGAGGGTGGACATCGAAATAGAATTCTCGTTTGATGTAGTATGAACCAAATTTCCCGAAACTAGAGTGACGCAGCAGATATCAATCAGTAACCATCCACCCAAAACTGGTTATAGAAAAAGGATCAATCTCGGTTTCTTACTGAGCTTCATCCCACGTAACGATATCTGAGAGACCAATGCGCCACAAACGAGTGAAGCAAGCCAGAGCAGTGAAGATCAATGGGGCAATGAACACTTCTAGGTCATCGAGAATCTCACAGAAGGAGGGGGACTGTGAAAGAGAACAGGTAGTAGGTTAGCGTACCGTACAAGCAAGTCACTTCAAGGCTCCTAACCAGTTTCAAGAGATTTCCATACCTTCTCCTTCAGTTTCTTCCCGTCGACTTCAATGCTGGGAATTGGGACATTGGCGCTGCTCTTCTCTGCACCAGGCACGTTTCTCCTCCGAACTTCTGTGTTCGGCGAGGTGCCAGAAGCAAACGCTCTATCATCGGCCGCCATGCTTAGGGAGCCAACGAAGAGCCGGTCCGGTCGGTCGGTCGGTCGTGAAAAAAGGTATTAAATTGGGATTAGATAGAAGGGAAACGAAAAAAAAGACCGTGGCCAAGTTATTTAAACGGGATAAAACAGGTAGTGGCTGAAAAGGAAGATGAACCACCGCGACTCGATTAAAACATCCCTCTTAACGAAAGAACGGAAACAAACCCTTCCAGCAAGCTTGCAATGGGAGCGAAGAGAAATGAAGAAGCAGAAGAAGAAGAAGTAGTAGTAGTAAAAGAAGAAGAAGAAGCGAAAGGCGTCTCTGGGTTTCCGGTTGATGGCTGAAGAAAAGTGGCCTGGGATCCCAGACACAGAGTTGCGGCTAAGGCAGAGCTAGAAATAGAAAAAAGGGGCTGATGGGCGGAACTCTAAGGGCGGAGGCTGGATGAGGCCACGTACAGCGTTTAACGCCGTCGCTGAAACGAAAGCGCGCGAAGAAGGCAGCAAGGAGAGAAGACGACGACGAAGAAGAAGAAGAAGAAGAAGTGAAATGATGGCTGATAGAAGGACAGAAAGCTGCAGCGAGGCCACAAAAGCTGCAGGAGAAGAAGAAGCAAGAGTCGACGGTGGCCAGTTGAAGAGTCACGTGATCGGTGATATCAAAGTAGATGGCGAGGACGAGGATGATGGTTATGATGATGATGATGATGGACAGTAGTAGCTAAAGGATGGATACTCTTAGGTGCTTGGATGCTGAGAGACTCAGCGGATAGAAATGAGATCGAGGCATCTTCCATAATATTACAGAGTACTCCGTATTGCACAAGGCATATGCTAGCAACCCAGTCTATACCGATGTACATCCTACCTCCACCCGTCCTTTGAAGCTTGAAACCAGCCCGACTCCTGAACCTGCGACATGGCTGGAAGCTTACCCTTTGCCTCCAGAGCTGTAGAGAATATAGATAAGTATATCCATAATAAGTATGCAGCAAAAGTAGAAAGTGATTCATAGTTGCCCACGTCTATTCGAGTCGCCGTATTATACCACCCCCGATAAGCTCTTCATAAGGACAATTGTGTGGTTGTGTTGTGTGTTTGTGCGTGTGCGCTTATATATGTATGAAGATCATGATCAACCGAAGAAAAACGATGCCGGTGAAGGTGTGCCCCATTTCTGAGATCCAAGAGAAAAGGAGATGATGGTTGATATGGACACAGAAGAAAAGAAAGGAAAGGAAAAGTAAGCATACATTGCAGGCCTCATCCCACGTGAAACCCAGTTTCACGGTGGATGCCGAAAGGCTGGTATAAGAAGAGTTTGCAAAGGGGGGAAACAAGGAGATAAAGGGGGAAATAAAGATAGATGAGATGGTTAGATATCGTGATGATGATTATGACGATTGGATTAAGGGTAGAGGCGAGTGACTCCGCCTTGACAAACGAAAGCAATTTGGTCCAGAGGCATGTGTTCTATTGAGTTTCGATGCAAACGCCTGAAAAGATAAAGATGAGGGGGGGAAATAAAGGGGATCTATAGTTACTCGTCTTCATGCTGTCCGATCTGACGATATTGACTGTGATCACCTCTGTTCCTCTTGTCTTTACCGCGGTTAATAAGACTGGAAATCCATGTCCCAATACCGCCTTCTTTCGACTGGGT
Source organism: Trichophyton benhamiae CBS 112371 (assembly GCF_000151125.1). NCBI lineage: Eukaryota > Fungi > Ascomycota > Eurotiomycetes > Onygenales > Arthrodermataceae > Trichophyton > Trichophyton benhamiae. The sequence continues at coordinate 823,954 of NW_003315113.1, forward strand.
CAGCTGTTGTTCACCCTCGGCAGCCTTATCGACCTCACCAGCCATAGAACCAGGTCTGGGAGTAGGTGGGTTGAGATGCAGGTTAGGAATAGATGGTCCACCTGGTTCGTTGCCTCGCCGAATGTCGAATGATGATGGCGACCCAAGGCCTCCCATGAGAGAACCGCGCTCAGCTTGGCTGGCGGGAGTAGGGGCGGCGGACTGAGCATCGTCGAAGATAAGTTCCATGTCCTCGAGGCGAACACCACTAGTTTCAGGGTAAAGGAAGAATACTAAGACGAGTTAGTTATAAGCTTCGTACAGCAGGTGGAGAAGGATAAACTTACCGACAACAAAACTGCAGGCACAGAAAAAGGCATGCATGAGGTAGAGTCTCCAGTGGATCGCCTCCTGTAGCACAGGAGTAAGCTCTCCAACAAGCCAGTTGAATGCCCAGTTCGTTGCGGTACTCAAACTTGCACCCTTTGCACGGATGCTTAGAGGAAGGATCTCTGGAGGGTACAACCATGGGATGGGACCCCACGAGAACCCAAAGGCAGCATTGTATATCATGACAGATATGACAGTCAGGGCTGGGGTGTAGGATATATTGATATGGATAAAGTAGGCCATGGCAGAGAGGGATATGATCATCAATATAGCACCTGATAAGAGAATTGGTCGGCGACCCCATCTATCAACGAGATACCATGGCGGAATTGTGGAGAGCAGATAGGTAATGCCGTTGATTCCGGTCATCAAGATGGCGTCACGGCCAACCCAGCCGGCAGATTCGAACACAAGGGGAGCATAGTATGAGATGACGTTGATACCATTGAGCTGGGCAAAGGCCTGGGCAGACATCGCAATAAAGACACGCCTGTAGTAACGCTTGAACATGTCTTTGTATGTCCGTTCGCCTTCCTGTCGTGTGACGAGAACATTGGTCTTGATCTCACGGTATTCCTGTCTAGCCTTGTCGTTGTGAAGGTCACCCTTACCGTACAGGTTGGCAATGACGACCATACCCTCTTCATCATGGTCATGGTCCAAAAGCCACCTATCCCGCAGATAGTTAGACTAACAGACTGTGCGGACTAAAAAAAAAAAAAAAAAAAAAAAAAAAAAAAAAAAAAAAAAAAACCGAAAGACATCAAGACATACCGAGGAGATTCACAGATGATCAAGCTTCCAAAGCCGAGGAGTGCACCCATAACACACTGAAGGAATAGTGGTAGGCGCCAAGAAAAGTCGCTCCGGATGTAGCTGCAAAAGTAGTCAACCCAGACACTGGCGGCGTACCCACAAATATTCCCCGTAAACTCAATACAGGCGAGTTGACCCCGATTGTGAGGTGGAGAGATTTCAGATTGATAAACAGGAACGATCGTGGAGAGGGCACCAACACCTAGACCAGCTACGATACGGCCTACAAGCATCATAGGAATTCCCGTAGCAAATGTCTGGAAGGCACCACCGACAAAGAAGACCATGGATCCATAGAGAATAGTTCGTCGACGACCGATTATGTCACCGATTTTCCCCACGAGGAGTGAGGATATAAACGCTCCTACTTCGAGAATGGCTACCATGGTGCCGATCTCTGCACGAGTCGGCTGGTTGAAATAATCTTTAAAATATTGACCCCTACGCTTGTCAGTCGATTTTGATGATATTTGAGTGGGAGAGGGCATGACGATGGACATACGTAATAATGCCGGACATAACGCCTTGATCATATCCAAATAAAAAGACGCCTAACGACACGAAAATGCTAGTAAAATACCTTTAATCGTGTCAGCATTGTTTTCCAACACAGTAGTAGCAGTAACAGTAGTAATATTTTAGGGGGAAAAAAATGAAGGGGGGTTAATGACATACAATAACGGCTTCCCAACGAGGCCGTGGGTTTTGGCCCTGCCATCCCGGGGCGACATGATGGAAGCCAGCAGCCTCTCAGCTCTAGAAATGGTTCTGGGACCCGGCTCAGGGATTCGGACGGCCTCCTTTAGGTCTCCGTTGTCGACGAACGGCGTATGCTCCTCCCCAGCTTCGTCTTCCTCGTAACGAACCCGTTTTGGCTGAGCTGCGGATGACGAATTCGGTCGGCCTGACTTCCCAAATACTCGAAGATCGAGGGACCCTCGCAGCCGAAGACGCAAGGGATCCTCCTCGTCGGCGAGCTGGTCTGCGATGTCACCGGAATCCGACCAGACGGAAAAGTTGGACTCTGACGGGGTGGGAGACGGGGTCCGCCGGCTGCCTGGTTTGTCACGATCGGCGTCGAAGAGAGATGAGGACTGTTCAGACGATGGCCGGGATGTCTGTATCGACTGCAGAGGTATGGAAGCGGAGGAGGTGGAGGGTTTGAGTGATGGAGGAATCGTGGCGGTTTAAGACCAGGGCTTGCCCGAGGCAGCCCTACGACTCCGGCTAAAAGGTAAAAGACTGAATTACGGAGTAAAGGGCGTTATGTAACACGGCGGAGACGATAGAGCGGAGGTCAGATCAGGTCAGGGGGGGCGGCTCTGCAGTTCGATGTGGGCATGGAGATGAGAACCCGTTGGTGGTTGATGGCAACGGGGGTTGGAGGTGCATCCGATGACTGAAGGGAAAAGGAAAGCAGAGAAGGGCGAGGCGAGCGTGATCGCTTTTGGCCCAGGTGTTCCACCCTGGGCTTGTCAGGCTGGGGCTGAGACGCTGTGGTTGGCTACGAAGGGACGCTGGATGCCGGCCAACTGGCGGATTGACTCGACTGCTTGGTTCGCTTGGATGCCCTGGGGTTGACTTTTGCGGTGATGCTGGCGCTGCGTCTGCTGGTTGTTCGTCCTTTTTTTGCGGTTGCTTTCGTTTTCCGCTTCTGGGGATGGGAGGATGACGAGGTCATGTGCTGATTAGTCATCCCGCTGACTCCACAGGGCGGGAAGGGACCGTGAGTGGCACGTGATGTGTTACTGCCTGGCATTTCCTCTTTGGCTGACATCGACATCGACATGGACGGAGACGAGGTGGACGACATGGACGACATGGACGACATGGGGAGAAGAAGAGTGGAAGAAAAGACGAACGAGGATGTGAAGACACGGAGAGGCGAGAGGCGAGAGGAACAGCGTCGGAAAAGGAGTGAAAGTGAAGACTTACATAGACCACCAGACCTTGCCTGCCTGACCGATCAGGTAGGAAGTCACCCTACTTACACGCCATGGCCCCGAAGGACGAAATGACGGCTCAGAGGCCTCGCGGCTGAAGATCATTGCTGTCGACCACCGACAACCAGAATAGCGTTCACGTTCTGCATAGTGACAAAATAGAGCCTAAAAAAAAGCTCATAGCGCCAACGCTCGCAACTGAGTGAGCCTATGGTTCCGTTGTCCTGGGATGAGCAGGTGGCTGCAAACCGTCTCCGGACTTGTCCCGTAAGCACAATCCAGTACGAAAAAAATGGCTGAATCCAACAGGCATCCTCCCCTGATGCATACAGACCACGGGCTAAAAATCGGTGGATTAGCAGCCCATTGCCACTGTCGGGCTTCCCTTGAATGCACCAAGAGGCTATCTATGGCTTGAAACAGAAAAACTCCGCAATGTTTGCTGCAGGAAAATACGTACATCTCCATGTATGCGGGCCTCTCCGTCGATTAACCGTTTAGTCGATCATGGTATGTACCCACACTGACGTTATGTCTAACATGTACGACTTTTGCGTCCTCGAATGATATTCTACTTATTGGACCCCTCAATGGGGGCATTCTCGTCTAGTTTACCTGCTTTGTCATGACGTACAGAAGATGGAGCAGGCGGCCAGGATATAGCGGGATAGCTTATTACTATTAACAATTAAATCCAGGATCCGGCGTCAGCTAAGTAGTCGATTAATTAACTATGCGAGAGTTGCCCGCCATGCAGTGTCCCCAGAGAAATGCCGAGGTCCATCCCACACCTGGCGCTGGGAGAAGGGGAGAGGGAAGACGTCCAACTCTCCAGCCATGGGACGTCGCATCTATAACTCTACATCATCATAAAAGCAAAGAGGCAACGACGTAAAGAGGCTGCATGATGGGCTGAGGAGTTGCTCACCAGCAGTCATAGTGAGTCAACCTGATGGAACCATCAGAGTTTGCCCCCCATAGTTTATTTGGGCGACCTACATAAACAGGTTGAGTCCTTCAATTCAGGTCAACTAACAATCCAATTCTCCTAATCAACGGTCCGATAGCTGCATGTACACCGAGCAACCTCCAAGAGACGAGACTTCTATTGACCTACTACCCGCCATGTCTTCTAATTCCCAACCCATTGTCTTCTACGACATTGCAATGCGCCCACCAGTGGAGAAGAACTGCTGCTCTCCAAACCCATGGAAAGCTCGTCTGGCCCTCAATTTCAAAGCTGTCCCTTACACGACCAAATGGGTGCCTCTGCCTGACGTAGCCAAAGTGCGTAGTGGGCTCAAAGTGCCCGCTGTCCGCAAGTTTGCTGATGGGTCAGACTTCTACACGTTGCCCATTATCCAGGACCCCGCCACCAAGACGGATGTCGGCGACTCCTACGATATCGCAGTCTACCTGCAGAAAACCTACCCAGATTCTGGCGCTGGCGACCTCTTCCCGGATCAGAAGCTCGACTACACCTTTACCCCTGATTCTGAGATTTTAGTGCCCCTCTCAGAGGTGCCGCAGAGCGGATTCATTGAATACGCCAAGTTCAACGTCAACGTCGACGCCGCATTCAGCACATATGTGCAGCTTTCGACCCAAGAGTTCCCATTCGACCCAGCCACTGCTGAGATCAGTAAAGCTGAGTTTGTCCGCCGTGCAGGCGTTTCGTCTTGGGATGACTTTGCGCTTGTCGGCGAGGCGCGGGAGAAGGCCAAAGAGGGGCTCCGGAAAACGCTCGGTGAGCTCGCCAAGCTCTTCCTGAAGGACACCAGCGGACCCTTTATTATGGGAACAAGAGCTACCTATGCGGACTTGATCGTTGGTGCATGGTTGCGAATGATGCGTGCGACATTACCGTCAAGTGAGTGGGAGGAATTGAGAAGCTGGCATGATGGTGTATTTGCGAAGTTGCATGATGCCCTGGACGTATATGCAGAGGTCAAATAGGTGACGAGCAAGCAGGTTCCCCTCGCTTTAGGCGATGTTGACCTACGGCGAGGATAAGCTGTTAAATATTGTTCGTTATCAAGGATGATTAGCACTATCTATGAGTAACTAGCTTGCTGAATTAGAGCAAAGAATACGAGCGGCAGATATGCACAGATTGAGACTAGGGCTGAGTCAGTCAGCCTCGAGATCAAGCATGTATATAAACAGACGACCAAACGTATTAGATAGATATGCTACCCTCCCAGCACAAACAAAGTTCTTCATAGCAACAAAAATGTCTTCAAAGCAACAGCTCACTCGCCTGCCATTTAGAGGCACTTTACTTTCGCGCATTCAAGTCCAACCACAGAACCCCCTCCTCCAAATACATCTTCTCCGGCGTTGTCGACCAACGGCAACATCAAAATTCTCTACATACCCAGGACGGTTTAATTCAAAGACTACCAGCAATACATCATCATCAAGACTCGATTCCGATCCAAACAATGATCCGTATCGAACTCCACCCGTGAGCCTGGAATCCCTTGGTATTGGGAAGAATATGAAAATCGTCTTGCTCGCTGTACTCTCTCTTCTCGGAACTATTGAGACGTGGTTTTGGTGCACGGCTATCTGGGCTTGGTGGAAGGGAGGTGAGAAGGACAAAAACGTCGAACAAGGCTGCTAATGACAGTCCTTCAAGTGGTGATATCATTTGTACGATATTTGGGTTTTTAGAGTTACGGCCCGTGTCTTGGCAGGTATAGGCAATTAACACATCTCATCTCAATATGACCTTAAGAATAGGAGAGAACTACTAATTCGTAATTCAGAAATAGTCTACCCTATAGTGAAAGAGAAAGGGCTCTTCTTGTATATCATATTAACTATCTATTTGCTTGATCTATGTCCATGAAATTGCAAGATTTACACAGTAAGATCATCACCAATTCGATCTCATCAAAAAGTAGATCGAAGGCTCTGAATTAACCAGAGCTTTCCCCGAGCATGTCTCGTTCCTTCATATTCCAGAAGATATCTGGGGCTGAAGCTCAGTGGTGAATAAAAAAGAGAGATCTATATGGAGTGTGGTATATAGTAAAAAAGCGCTCGAAAATAAAAGAGAGGAGGAAACCACCCAATATAACCAAGAGAGTTATGTTACTCAAGTAAGGATAATATCGTATCCGTCAAGTTGGATGTGCACAGCATCAGTGGGCACGCCATACTTGCGCCTAACAAGTTCGAAGATGATCAGGCCGGCACTGGTGCTTGGAAGTTGGCGAAGGGTATTCATGAAGAACCCCCCATACAGCCATGTTCGCCAACCACCTATTCGCCGCACCTGGCGTTGACATTTCTTGAATGTCTCCATATATGCGTTGGCACGATGCTCCATCATCTCTCTACCCGAGCGAGAATGACGGACCCGTTTATCAAGGTGGTCTAGGTTCCGGTAATAGATATTTTGCACCAGGCTTAGCGGATGTAGAACGGCTTGCTGGAAGATGGTAGCTGTGATTCCAGCCAGCATGAGGAATGCGGGCTCCAGGGCATAATGCGGCTTGATCACAGGAATTTCACCGGGCTGAGTAGGTGAGGAAAGTTTTTGGATGGAGGTCGCCTGGAGAGAGCCATAGTATCGGGTAATAAAATGGTAATATCCTTGTGCCTTGACAGTTTCGAACAAGCTGAAAAACACTGCCGATCCAAGGCTGTCTTTCAAGAAGGACAGTGTCCAGCCAGAAAATACCCCACGAGCACCGAGCGTTTTGAGTTTATCCCAGCCATAATGCCATGCGCTGCGGTACTGGCCGTTTATCATATCGCTGGTCCTTGACCGGGCTTGTATGGCGTCCAGGGGCGCTGCGACAACGGATTGTATGGCACCTGCAGCGAAGCCCGCAAAGAAGGTGACAGGCGGCGATGGAGGTGGATAAACCCGCTTACCGCCCATCAATGTTGGTTCGTGCATAGCTCCAAGTATCTGTAGATAGGAAGTATACAGTATGGCCCCGACTCTGTATCTTGCATTAGAACGTTACTTCGTTTCATCGGGGGTTAACTAACCCAACATTTGCTATCAGCGGTGGAAGAACCTGGTACGGTATAAAGACCCAACCATGCGTCTGGACAGCATTTGCAAGAAGTCCAGGGGTAGTTGTCTTCCATGACCATCCTCCTGTTGTAGTTTGTGGTCCGATTGCTTTGGCTAGAGCCTATTCGCGACACTTCTTTAGCGGTGGATATGCATGGTCTGAAAAAGTTAACGTCATACCATATAGCTACACATAAATATATTATTAGCATTAGCTTAGACATATGTACACACTGGGGAGCTACCTACTCAACCCTGGTGCGAAAGAATGCCTTCACCGGAGTTCTAAAGTAAAAAGCTACAGCTTGAGCACTTATGGCGCGCATTCCAGCGGCCGAAGCACCCGTAGCCGCATTTGTTCGGGGTTTCCGGCGCCCCGTACCGTCACCATCAGAATCATCGTTCCCTACTTTGGAATGGCTTGCTTTCAGTTGTGCCGGGCTACTGATGGGTACGGACATGGTCGTCGTGTAGGAGGGAGAGGATATCCATCGGCAGGGAGGGTGGCTCAAAGAGAGAACAGTCTTAAGACGAAAAGCATGATGGTCTATCCAAGGAGAATACGCTAAAATATACCGGTCAAATGAATAAAATCAGCCCTCTCACCATCGTCATCTGCCTCTCCTTCTGCTGCTTCGTATCTTCTTCGGCTTCTTGCTTTCGCCTTTTTTTTTTTTTGATGGATGACCTTCGTGTGCAAACAGTGCAAACAGGCTCTCTTTTACGCTAACCAAAAGCGGTTAGATTGCAGACGCGCCTCACGTCGGTTTCTCTAAAGTGAAAAGAGCGAAAAGAAAGTTGAAAAGGTCGAAGACAGACAGAGAGAGGCAAGAATATTGAGCATCCACCGCGCAGCTTGCTCCCGCAGCTCTTCGACATCATCCCCTACAGGCTCACCGATGAGCTAGTGACCCTCTTTTGCTTGGAGAGGGATAAAAAAAAGGAACAGTTCCGCTTCTTTTTGATACCTCGTTCGCGGCTACTTTGGCTACCAAGCTCTAAAGCAAGCTCCTGAAAGCTCAGCCCGTCCTCACTTCACCAGTCCTCCTCGGAGGCACAACGAATAATCATGGGTGACGCTATCAAAATTGATGCCACGGCCTTCTCAACCCGTCTTTCAAGCTTCTATTCAGCATGGAAGGCAGATAAGAGATCGGCAAACCAGGTCTTTGGCGGCGCCTCGTCGATAGTTATCCTCATGGGCAAGACCGAGGACTCCAACTCATTCCAGAAGAACAATGCGATGCATGTGCGTATCCATAACGGCTTCGGGAGTCTAGAAGAAGGCTCTGTTGCAATATTAGGGTTATACTAATATGCCTTATCTATAGTTCTGGCTCCTCGGTTATGAGTTTCCGGCTACGCTCTTCCTGTTCACCATGGAGGCAATGTATGTGGTGACTACAGCAAAGAAGGGTATGTAAACGCTTAATTTTCTCCTTCGTCAAGTGGGGCTATGCTAATCCTTTGATTCTACTCCCAACAGCCAAACACCTCGAACCACTTCAAGGCGGCAAAATTCCAGTCGAACTTTTGATAACCTCCCGCGATGCAGAACAAAAGACAAAAATTTTTGAGAAGTGTTTGGATATAATCAAAAATGCTGGGGTATGCTCCTTCTGTCCATACGAACGCTGGCTTGTCCTTCAGGTCTAACTTGCGAATATAGAAAAAAGTCGGAACTCTACCGAAGGATACTTCGTCTGGTCCATTTGCTGAAGAATGGAAGCGGATGTTCGGAGATATTTCTAAGGATATTGAGGAGGTGGACATTAGCCCCGCCTTATCAGCTCACGCTTTCTCCGTAAAGGGCCCAGAGGAATTGGTCAGTGAAAAGTTCCCTTGATAGGCTGTTATACATATGACTAATTTATCTAATAGACATCGATGCGAAATGCTGCCAGGGCTTGTTCTGGTCTTATGTCTGAATATTTCGTGGATGAGATGTCAGAGCTCCTTGATGAAGAAAAGAAAATGAGCCATAAAACTCTTTCTGGCAAAATTGAGGCTAAAATCGATGATGCTAAGTTTTTTAATAAATTGGCGAAATTGCCAACCGGTTTCGATGCTCAGCAAATCGATTGGGCTTATGGACCTGTTGTTCAGAGTGGTGGAAACTACGATCTCAGATTTTCCGCAACTCCCGATGATAAAAACCTCTCCCCTGGTATCATCATTGCAGGATTTGGGATTCGTTACAAAACTTACGCTGCAGCTATTGCACGAACATTCTTGGTGGATCCCAGCAAATCACAAGAGGCTAACTATGGCTTCCTTCTTGCTATTTATGATGCAGTTGTGAAAGATATTCGGGATGGAACCGTTGTTAAAGATCTGTACAACAAAGCCTTGGGGATGATCAAAGCAAAGAAACCAGAGCTCGAGAAGCACTTTGTACGCCACATTGGTGCTGGAATTGGCATTGAGCTACGTGATGCCAATATGGTCCTTAATGGAAAGAATACCAAGACTCTCAGAAGTGGAATGACGCTTTGTGTGTCCATTGGATTCACTGATGTCACCGACCCAGACCCCCAAGACAAGAAAAACGCTGTCTATTCGATGGTGGTCACTGATACGATCCGCGTCGGTGAGAGTGGGCCACTAGTTTTTACCAAGGATGCAGGAATCGACATGGACTCCGTCTCATTCTACTTTGGTGATGAGGAGGAAACTCAAAAGCCAAAAAAGAGTCAGGGAGAGAGCAACAGAAACAGCACTATTGTCAGCAAGAACATTATTCAGACGAAACTTCGAGCTGAACGTCCAACACAAGTCAGTGATGGTGCTGATGTACGTCGACGTGAGCACCAAAAGGAGCTACATGCGAAGAAGAATAAGGAGGGCCTGGAGCGCTTCGCCGGTACCAAAGGAAACCAAAACGGAGTTGCACAGAAGACCTTCCAACGCTTCGAATCGTATAAACGAGATAGCCAGCTACCTTCTCGCGTTAAGGACTTGATCATTTATGTTGACCATAAAGCTGCCTCAGTTATTGTTCCTATCCTGGGACGCCCAGTTCCATTCCATATTAACACTATCAAGAACGCAAGCAAGAGTGACGAAGGAGAATATGCCTATCTCCGTATCAACTTCTTGTCCCCTGGTCAGGGTGTTGGAAGGAAAGATGATCAGCCATTCGAGGATGCATCTGCACATTTTGTGCGAAACCTTACCCTTAGGTCCAAAGACCATGATCGTTTTGCTCAGATTGCAAAGGATATAACTGAGCTTAGGAAAAATGCCCTAAGGCGAGAGCAGGTGAAGAAACAGATGGAGGACGTTGTGGAGCAGGACAAGCTCATTGAAATAAGAAGTATGTCCGCTCATCTTCTTTTCATCATTTGATAGTTGGTATACTGACAGTTTTATTAGATCGCCGACCAATTAAGCTGCCAGACGTCTACCTCCGTCCACAGTTGGATGGTAAACGTGTGCCTGGAGAAGTTGAAATTCACCAAAACGGTCTACGTTACCTGTCCCCTCTCAGAAGCGACAATGTTGATGTTCTGTTCAACAACGTCAAACATTTGTTTTTCCAACCCTGTCAGCACGAATTGACCGTTATTATTCATGTACATCTCAAGACACCGATCATGATTGGGAAGCGCACTACTAGGGATGTTCAATTCTACCGTGAGGCTACAGACATGCAATTCGATGAAACTGGCAACAGACGACGAAAACACCGATATGGAGATGAAGAAGAATTTGAAGCTGAACAAGAGGAAAGAAGACGCAGAGCTGCTTTGGATAAAGAATTCAAGGCCTTTGCAGAGAAGATCTCTGACGCCGGAAAGGACGAAGGCGTCGATGTTGATATCCCATTCAGAGAAATCGGTTTCACCGGTGTTCCTCACACTTACCGTTCCAATGTTTTGATCCAACCAACTACTGACGCGATTGCTCAGCTAACTGAGCCTCCTTTCCTTGCCCTAACACTAAGCGAAATTGAAGTTGCGCACTTGGAGAGAGTACAGGTAAGAATAATCCTTAAACAAAAGCGGAAAATTTGGACGCTAACATGTGTATAGTTCGGCCTTAAAAACTTTGATCTTGTCTTTGTTTTCAAAGACTTCCATCGTCCACCAATGCACATCAACACCATTCCAATGGAGAATCTTGAAGGAGTCAAGGATTGGCTCGACTCTGTTGATATTCCTTTCAGCGAAGGTCCTCTCAATCTCAGCTGGGGTGCCATCATGAAGACTGTTACCAGCGATCCATATGGCTTCTTCCAGGATGGTGGTTGGTCGTTCCTGGGCGGTGACTCCGACTCCGAGGGAGAGGATGAAGAAGAGGAGTCTGCATTTGAGGTATCTGACTCCGAAATTGCTGCGGATGAAAGCTCGGAGGAGGAGAGTGGCTATGACGATGACAACGCTAGTGATGAGAGCGAAGCTGCCAGTGAGGACGAGAGTGATGAGGGTGCTGACTGGGATGAATTGGAAAAGGAAGCTATTAGGAAAGACAAGGAGGCTGCTCGAGGAGGGCATGATGATGGAGACAAGCCAAGGAAGAGAAAGCGCTAAAGGCCTTGATTTCCACCACCTTTCCCTCCCAATGGTGTCCGGTCCATGTTTATGCCCCCAAATTTTATCTACGATTTGTCTTCTTTTCCTTTGCGATATGTATTTTGTTCTTTAATTTTCTACTTGAACGCTGTAAAAACATAGGGACGGGAATGGGCAAAAAGAGCTTTATTCATTTTAGGCCATCAATACTTCAATGCCGATACAGCAAACTGCGATATTCCGATACTACCGCTTTCATGGGAAAAGATATTGAGAACCGTAGCGATAGACCCATCATCATCATACATACATGAACGGACAATTTCGAACGCTTTAAAGGTATTATGAATATATATATACCTGAAAGGAAAGACCATTGTACTACCGTGAAGTGTACGAGACTACCGTGTACTTCAAGTGCTTTAATCATACGTGGATCAATCAAGAAAAGCCTAGAGATAGTGAATAAACGCCAAAAATAATCTCACACACATAAGGGCAACACAACAGCCCAGTTAAGTTCATTCCCCCTCATATCCACCCTGGTGAACAAAAAGCAAAGGAAAGAAAACAATTGATACGGAAAAACGGGGGCAAAAAGAAGAAGTGGTATAAAGTGAATTGAATCCAAGGCAGTTTTTCTTTAAGCTTGAGGTATCAGGGTAGTGATAAAACAGTAGCATGGTTGCTGCTTCTAAGATGGCAGGCTGAAAAACAAGTAAAGAAAAAACAAAAACAAAGGTAAGTAAGAGACATAACTGAGACGCCGATGAGTTTACATAAATACATAACAGCTTATAAGGTAGGAGCGTGGAGGAGCAGTAACGGGAATATCAGCTTAACCTCGTCGTCGAAAATTGAAGAACGATTTTGGTGTGGTTGATGCCCCCGTTGCTACACCTGTACCGTCATGCTCGCTGTTCCAAGTGAGATAGCGATGATCACCGAGTTTTCTTTGAAGCTCGTTAGCCACGTACTGGAATAAATAGGGGATAAGAATGAGGGCGTGTTGACATACCTTGGTTTTACCAAATGGACAAAGGTGAAGATTGTTCCGAGGACAATGCAGATTCCACCAACAACGACGTATGCAATTCCCAGGAATGGGTTCTTGCCACCCATCACGCTTCGTGTAGTGAGGACGATAGATTTGGTGCCACCGAAGATATCGACCTTGAAGTCTGTCTGCTTGTTAGTAACAGGATGGCGCGGCAAGTGTAAACATATCTCGGAAGATCAAACATACTGTCCTGGATATCAATCTGATAGGATCCGGCAAGCATTCGGTCACCGTCATTTCGTCTTGCTAATTTGCTGAATGTTGGCAGACCGGCGGTACGCATCCAAACCTGCAATTCTTCCCACTCCTGAACGTTTGGTGGCGGGTTCTTCTCCGTGTATCCGTCTGGATATCTCTTTATCCAGTTCGGGGGCGGCGAGACTTGGTCGTAGGAATATTTCGTGGGCTTGTAAAGGTCCTTATCGGACGACCAGGAGATGCCCTTGTTAGTCATTGGGTAGGTCTGGTTTCCATCATTACCACCACCAATACGTCTGGGTTCCAATATCGTATCATTAAACACGGAGTTCGCAATCAAGCCGCATGGATAGTATGCCTTGCCCTTGGGGTCAAGCCTTAGAGGGTCACAAGTGCTGGTTCCAATAGTGGCGTTTGGTACGGCAACACCTTTCAACTGGTCTAGATCCAGAGATTTGACGTATCGACGGTGGTTTTGGTAGAAGTTGGTAAGGCGGTAGTAGAGGTATACTGGCGCGCCGATGTCATTCGGTATGTCGAAAATGAGGGAGCAGACGGTTGTATTGATGTGCACGCCATTGTCAAGTGTGACGTCGACATCGTCATTCTTATACCACTGATAAGGGGTATCACCCTTCGACTGTGTTTTGAACGAGGCTCGAACGTTGGCCCTGGCATCTTTGGCGTTGTCCTTGCCAACAGGCGCGTCTTTGCAATTGGAGTAATCGAATATTAACTCTTCGACCTGTGCTTTTGTCAATGCCGTAATCCCTCTTTACAGATATGCGGTCGCAAAGTGCAAACATACCTGCGAACTAGCATATATCAACAATCCTCCTATCGGCGCGAATATGATGCCCATAATGAAGAAGAGCGGCAGGACGGTTTTGGGGGTTAAAATCGGCCTATAGTCACGGCGTGCGTAAGCTCCACTGCTTTAGAATACCGCTTCTCTCTAGTTGTTCATTCCTCGCAATCCGAGAAATCACTTACTGCCATGCTTTCAATCGCTGTTGACGAAAAGCCGTATCTGTAAAGCAGCAAGGCCGCGCGCATCCGGTCAGCCCATCCTACTCCTCATTTCACTAATATAAAATAGCAAAAAGGTGTTGCTATGGTTATAACGCACTTGCGGGCCGTCTGCTCTTCTGTTTCTTCTCATTCTTATGAATATTTGGATCCTGCGCCTCGAGCGAGTCCGTATGTGTTAGAGTCGGCGCCATCACGGCCGCTTTGGACTATACGCCACGTCGAGAAATTTGTAGGCCCCGTTGAGGAGTCAAGATATCGATCTTTCGTCAAATGCCGGACTGTAGGCAGTCTAACAGCAAGTTGTCAAGACGTCCTTTTACCCCCTGTCCCGTCTCCTTTTCGATGTTCGTCGTCGCTGGCTTTTGTTGAATCGTCAGCCTGCAGTCAGTCGCTCCAAAGGTTTGTTCCCAAGGGGCGCCGCACTCGCCAAGGGAAGGACGACGAACCCGGTCATGTTTGCACTGTTTGCTTCCTCATGTCCAGTCACTTGCTAAGCCTTGGATTACGTGTGTAAGTTGCTTATGTAATACCGAGGCTATATCTATTAATAGACGCACTCCAGGGCGAAGTTGAAGGCGAGACAGAACGAGGCGATTCGACGAGGCTAGAATTGAGTCTGTGGAAGGATGGGAAAAGTCTGTGGCTTATTAGGCTGGCTGCGTAGGTTTATGGGTATATGCTGAGCCGTTTAGTCGCCGTTTTCAAGTGGTATTTTTTTCTGCATTGCAGATCAATAAGTGCATCTCCGTATGTACTCTGAACAGGAAGACGTCTTATGCAGAAATGCCCCGGTTGTCAATGGGATGATTGGATCTTTGGTGATCACCCATTGTTGTTATTGTTGGCAAGGGTAAATAGACTAGTTGAACATAGAATGCGCCGCTTGTGGTTATTGATTGTGTGTATTGTATGGAGAATTGTATTATTATATGGAGCAAACAGTTTAACAATGCAATGCCCTAGATAATGACCTGAAGAGGAAGGGGAAGGAAATATGAAAAGTTATGTCAAATGAAAGGAAAATAGTAATTCTTGTCTTGTCTTGTCTTGCTTGCTTGCTATGTGATGATAATTCGATGGATAATTGATAAAACAAAACGCAAAAAAAAAGGGGGGGAGAGACAAACAAAGGGGGAATGAAAAGGCTAGAAAAGCAAATAGCAACCACCCAATACCAGACCACCGATCCGATTCCCGTATCTTCCTCCCAATGAGAATGATATGATGCTAGTTCCCCGTTTGCCATTGCAATGCGTGTGTTAAAAGAAGCGCGAAAAATAAAAACAAGGAAGAACGTGGTATTCTGTGTTGTAAGTGCTGTGCTGGAAAGTAGAGCCGACGACCAAAGCAACAGGAAAGATGGCTACATGATGTTAAAAGAAAACCTCCTGGCATGAAATGGCCAGGCATGAGGATCACAGTCAAGGAGATAGGAAAAGCAGGGACGCCATGGGAAGAAGATGAGACAAGCGATGACCCGGTGTGTGGTGACTAGTTTCATCGACGTTGATATCTCAACACCGGAGGCTGTTGTGCGTGACCCCGAGTGTACGAAGAGTAGCAAGCGGTTGTCGTCGTCGTCGATGTAAGGTTGGTAAAGGTCGTCGGACGGGAGCAAGGTGGGTCGGGGAAACGTTAGTCCAGCTAAGGCCATCCCCCCAGAGCCGCACACCGGGTCAAGAAGGGAAAAAAAACTTTAACGCAACATCTCATCTTCATCTTCGAGCTGCGCATCGCGAATAAAAAGCAAGGAGAACACAGGCAAGCCAAACGCCGTTGGGTCATGATTGGAAGTCATTCTGGTATTAAAAGGGGAATAAGTGCAGGATGAAGAAAGAGAAGAGCGGGCAATAAAAGGCGCTGTCGCCGGGTCGTGAAATAGTAAGTAGCAAAAACGCGCGATGAATGAATGGGGTATTGGATGTGTTCAATTTCGTGTCTCAAAACCGATCAAAATGCTGAATAGGACGCAAAAAATAAACAGGCTGAATCAGTCAGAGGTCAATCTGAAGAAAGTGGCAAGCAAGTCAAGTCCAAGTTCGTTATGTCATGTTGTTGCAGTTGCTATTGCGCGCCTTAGACGTACTGGCGGAAATGCTCTTCGGCCAACCACCCAACTCTCTCGTACGCAGTCCAGAGCTTGCTGGCCTTGTTGACGTCAATCTTACAGGCCTGCTGAGCGTCGGTTTTGCGGAACTCTTTGCCGGCTCTCAAAGCGTTGACTCTTGCCTCAAAGATGCGACGCTTACTAGCGAGGTAGCTAGCGCAGGAGAGACGTAGAGTAGAGGCAAGGCTGATCTCAGCGGGATCAAGAGCGTCACGATCAGGGTCTGCCGAGAGATCGAGCAATTGGCCCTTCCAGTCGGCCTTAAGACCCTTGGTGTTGCCGCGGAGAGTCTCAATGGGTGGACAGAAGTTGGGCAGCATTCGGTAGTCTGTCTCATCACGGTTGGCGCCGATTACACGGGTAGGCTTGGGCAGAGGATCGAATGAGTCCCGGGCTTTGGTCTTAGGAGTCGACTTAGGGCTGCGTCTGGCCCGCGGCGGACGAACAGGCCTGGATACCTCGTTGGAAGAAGGGGAGGAACTGCTGCTAGGCCTGCGTCTTGTTGCAGGAGCAGGAGCCAAGGTCTTGAGTTTTGACTGAGTCGATGGCCGTGCAATGGGTCGGTATTGTTTCATCTCGGACATCTGGCGATCTAAACGGGCACGCTCGTCCCTGGCATATGCTGCTGGGTTTGAATTGTACTGGGTGGTGACCCAGGACCAGAAGTAGAGATACTCTCGACGGCTGGGCAGGTTTTCCTTGGAGACCTTGAGTTTGTATGAGCTGGCGGCGATGTGCTGGTCGATATCTGCAACGGTGGCCTCGTCCGAAGCGAAGAGTGGCTCATCATTGGGGATGGCGGTAGAACTCTCGTCTGAGCGAGGGAAGAGGACGGGATCCCGGTTATTGATGCTGCTGCCGACCGTGCCACCCTGTCTATCAACCGGCTCATCATCGTTTGTTCGCTGCTTCTTGCTCTCGACATAAGGTGTGACGGGTGGCGATGGCAGATCCATCATCTCGGACTGCTTTCTTTTGCGATCGTCTGAGATTGGAGGTAGTTTGTTATCTCTGTCGAAGGAGGATTGTTGTGGGACGGAGGGAGAGAGGGTTCGGCTGAAGGAGTCGTGGGGCTTTGCCTCTGGAGGAGACATCAGGCTGGCGACAGAGGGTAAGCGATTCATGTTGTGCATGCCCTTGTTCTGCATGCGTCGATTCGGTTGCTGCCTGCGGTGCTCGACTATGGTGATGTTGCCTAGTTCGAATGGACAACGAATCGACTCGTTTATATTCGATGGTGTGTCTGCTGATGGATGCGGACGATGGTGGATGGAGGACGGTGGATGGAGGAGCGAAGGAGAGATGCGCAAGAGATGGAGAGAGAGCGAGATGTAGATTATATTATATGCCTCCTCCCCCAACGGTCAGATGGACGGCAGCCCGACCCAGGGCAGGTGGAAGTCAATGGAAAAGGTTTGCTTGGCAGTGACGGAAGGCGAGGATTTGTCAGATGGCGCTAGTCCCCTTTCGGACGGGTCTCGTGTGGTCGTGGCGAGGGCGTTACGGGGATAAGCTGGCTGTAAAGTCCGGGCCTGCGCAGTCGCTCTTCGACGGGACAGGGTGAACAGCAGGAGAAGGACTGAGGAGAAAGAGAGGAGGCTAAGCGGCAGACGGTGCGAGGGAGACGGAGAACGGAGACTTTATAACCAGCTGGGACTTTTGTCGACCCAGCGAGTGACCAGTGACTGGTGACCTTTGATGAAGATGACTGATGACTGGGTGGGGAGCGCAGCGCAGCGCAGGCGAAGGCCGCCGTATTGCAAAATTACAAGGGTGCCGTATTTGCAATACAGAGGCTTAGCCTCCTTTCTTTGCTTTTTCTGTGACGAACACAGGTAAAATAACAGAAAGCAGAGCAGCGAAGCCAGCGACAAGACAGCGACAGCCTTGCTTCTGTTCTCTTCGCTGAGGTGGGAGATTTGCTTCTTTTGTCGTTCGCCGGCCGTGGGAGATGGGTTCGTGTTTGCTAGCGGGAGAGCAGCGGGTGAATTGGCTGGGAGTTTTGCGGGTTTGATCAGACGGTCGCGCAGTCAGTCGTTATTGATACGGCGTAGAAAGGCTGTTTTTCCTTGCTGCCTAGCCGAGCGAATTGAAGGCAACAGAAGACGGTGAGTCAACTGGAGAGAACGGTACGGTGAGCGAGAAGGTGAGAAAGGTGAGAGGGGGCAGAAGGGATGAGGAAGAGGCTTGGGAGGGCGGAAAGTGGCTGGTTTAAATAGCCGGTAGAGCCCTTCCTTTATTTATTGAGAGATCTGGTTCTCCCATTGAGGCAAACCGTGGATTCCTTGATACTCTCTCATTGACTGGTTCTCCTAGCCATATATGACACCATTGACTTGTCCCCGTCCTGCGTATTGATCCAGAGTATTATTATTATAGGCACTCTTGCTTATCCGTAATATGGCATAGCATAACTAGTTCGAACGAGCTACCACTACGACGGTCCCAGGCGGCTAAATCGCAACTCATCACCAACCTCTCACTGGCCCGTCTGCATGCTAACACTGCCTAAAAACAGGAAGGAAAAAGAAAAGAAAGGGAGCAATCCCCCAGACGGAACGCCATACTCCGGCCAGCCGTACCATTAACAGATAGACTAACATACAAGGCAGAGCGAAGAGGAGGAGGAGGAATCAGCAGAGCGCAGAGCTAGGCTACCGTCAATTTCGCTAGTGTTTGCGCTTCCCCTCTGTTGCACTCTTGTAACCTGTCTGGGGGTGGAAAAATGTGTTGTGGCCTGATTGATCAATTGAACCAAGCCAGCCAGCCATTGACTCTGCCCATTGACGTCAATGACTTGACTCCTCCCTGACTGCCCATTGACTGCCTTATTCTCCCTCCCTTTGTGCTGGGCTTCAATGCGCACACTAATGAAACTCCCTTATTTTATTTTCAGCAAAATAAAAAAAAAAAGGGATAACAGTGTGAAGCGAAGCAGAGTAACAGTAACACGCTGGCCCCCCCTGAGAGTCTTATACACACTTACAAAAAAGGAATAAAAAAGGGCGCCCTCCCCCCTGTCAAATGTCTTATTTGTCCCGTTGGTCGACCCACACCCACCTGTATTCTTTTATTTTTGCTTCAGCTGGAAGGGGGAGCCTAGCCTGCGAATGCGGCTGACGGGGGTTGTAGTTGTTGTGGTTATCCAGCAGCCTGGCCGTGGGCTTATCATCGATCACGATGACTTCGTTTGCTTCGTCGCAATCGATTTCAGGCAGCCATATCTGGCCAATGTACCCCCGTAGAAAGGGTCAATTGGACCTGAGGGAGACCAACCCAACAACAAGAATTAAGCACTGTAAATGATGGGGATCGGCCATCTTCCTCCTCTTCTCCCTCTCCTCTCCCCCATCCTTCCGACCCCATGTCAGTCACAAGCCGGTGGAGAATGACTTGATAAGCGAATTAACTTTTGCCCTTATCGGTCAGACCTTCATCACTTGGTGAGGAGGACGGAGTAAATATAACTCTATGGAGTTAGAGTAAGATATGATGGGGAATAACATCTCAACCCATCGGCAGTTTAGTTAGTTAGTCGGTTTCTCTCCCTGCTTGGCCCCCTTTTTCTCCTCTTTTCTGCTGGCCCTCATCCTTTCTCCCTGGCTGCCGTGTGGGTAAGGAAAGATGGAAGGGATGTCGCAGATATTAGAGAGAATCCATCGAGACCTAACTGCTGCCCAACGGGTAAGAAAAAAAAAAGAGGAGTAGAGGGACTCCATCTCCCATCTCTTGTTCGTCATTGTCCGTCAATTGACTCTAAGTCATAATCGTCATCTCGTCATCTCGTCATCCATCGATCGTCAGGCTACAAGTATCTCTCGCTCGACTGCCGTCCAACGGTTCTGCACTCTCGCCATCATGGCTGACCCGACCGTGTGATGTGCTCGTCGCCTCTTTCTCGTCTCGACCGCCCTTCGGAATTGTCATCTCGCTGCCATTATTGGCCAGGCTGCCTTGGGGGGCGCACAGAAGAGAGGCCAGAGTTTCCATGCATGCATGCGCCCGCCCCGCAGCGAACATGTACACACACACAGAGAGAGAGAGAGAGAGTCTCTCCCTCCCTCTCTCTCTATGCTCTCGTCAACACTCTCAAATCGTCTCTTCTTTGCTTTTTCCCTGTCTCGTTTCTTTTTCGTCATCTTCTTGTCTCTCGCTGTTCTCCTCTGCAGAAGGTCCTTTCGCAAACTGGAACCATGGAAACGCGTTTGTATTTTACCGTATCGTCCAATACAGTTTCACGTGACTCATCAGCCAGAAAGTAAACCCAAAAAGAAGAAAAACAACGTCATTGACTTGTGGCTGGAAAAACCTGTAAAATTCATCGCAAGTCAACAATAACAGTCGTCAGCAGGGACAGGCGGCGTCGCGGCGGAGGACGCAAGCGGCATCCGGCTCTCCCATCGCTGGCTCCCTCGCTGGCTCCCTTCTTCTCTCCTGGGCTTATCTGGCATGGCCCGAGTTACAGGTTGAGTTTTGCGGGGTGCATCAGGAAACAAAAAGGAAAGGCTCCAAGAAAAAGGAATAATAGCAAAAAAGGAGCGGACCATCCCTAGTGCGCTTTCGTCCATCCTGCTCGCCCCCCTGGAAAGCGGCCACCTTATTTCGTTTTGGGTTATCGATAACAGATAAGCAGGCGGCTTATCGATAACAGCGTCAGCAACTTCACACTTCCATATCGTCAAGCGTCACGACGTCGTTCTTTACATTTACACAACTGAGGAGTGCAGAAGCTGAAACACACGAGGTTAAATGGCAGCAATGGGTAGAGATCATGGAGATATGATGACTAGATACCTGAATAATCACTCTACATAGCCCTCTCTGACTACTCTGGCCTTCTAATCAACTTGAGAAGACCAGCGTAGGGGAGGGCTTTTTGATGAATAACGACATAACATAGCTTCTATCAGCAAGCTATAAAGCATGTCACTTCTTCGTTGCGATAATTCCCATCTCTCAGATCAACTGTTATCCTAGCTAAGGGGCAGTTGGAAGCAAAAAAAGACGACGAAGACCAAAAGTCAGAAGATGCATCTCCTCTCTCTTCTAGTGGTGTCGATGGCAGCTGTGGGACTTGCAAGGCCTAGGCCAGATGATCCAGAGGGTACGGGAGAGACTGGATTTTATAGAGGACTGGTATGATGCTCATCTAGTTGATATGTCATAGTCTGAAAGGAGCTAACATTCTACGGTAGACACCATTCGCTAAATTGCACGCAGGTCACATCAACTGTGCTGATGGAGGCGACCTTAGCCTGATACCCTTCGGCGAAAGTGACTCGGAGTGTACCGTTCTCAGTGTCAAAACTGGTAACAAGTGAGTACGGGCGTATATATAGAGTCAGCTGTTATATACTAACGAAAAAAAAAAAACCAACAGTGACAATTCCCTCTCCACCAGCATTGACATGGCCTGCATAACTTATAAGTATATCATCTCCTTGTACCTCCACATGTTGCATTCGACTGACTCGTCAACAGTGATGAGAATTGCAACGAGAAAGTCGACACGCTGATCATGAAGCCCTCGTCCTGCTGGAACCTCTCCAACTCCGTCAAGTCGTTCAAGTGCTTCATCTAAGTACGTACGGCTTATACCTAGCAACGACATGGATCCTTACTAGCTGTATCTATATCACATTACTCCTCTCTAGAGACAAGTTAATCTATTTGTCAATGCTATCAATCAAGATTGTGCACCCCCCGTGATAAAAATAGAGGACGGTTGTGACACCCTATTCCACGTTTGTTTCTCTCCGTTCTTGAACCGGGCACAAAGCGAGCTTGTACTCTGTACCGGCGCTAAGCTGCAGTGCAAGGATCCCTCTGACTAGACCATGATCTACGAACCGCAGCGCAGGCCAGGCCGAGAGAGAGGGGGGCTGTAACTAAGACTGTTTCTCACTCACTCAATTCCCATGCCATGCCCTACTTCGCTTGCCAACCGACATACATAGCCTGCGCATCTTCGTCTCTCCGCCTGCTCTGGCCTCCGTCAGGTAAATCCGTCTGCCTGGCTGGCGAAATAACTAACTAGCCACTTCACATGTCCTGGCATTCTCTCTTGGTAGCGACCATTGACTAATCACATGAACCCGTACAACATACATGCACACCTTGTTCCTGATCCAAGATTCCAGATTCCAGCTCTCAATCACGTCTCACAGCAACCCAACTCGTAAAAAGCAAATAACGCATCCCCTTGACTATCCCCCCCACCACCCTCCATCATCCAGGCAATCCCGCCAGCCAATAATGGCATCCTAAGGGACCGCTTGTTCGCTACTCGCCGTCTCGTGAATGAGTCAGGCGCTAGGCTGATCCCCTCATCTTCTCTCTGCTGTGCCTCCCGAACGAGACATCGAAAGTGTCAGTCGGACTCGCCCGCCCCCGGCAAGACTCCGCATGGACAGTCGAGATTAACTCGA
The DNA here is from genome assembly GCF_000151125.1 of Trichophyton benhamiae CBS 112371. Lineage (NCBI taxonomy): Eukaryota > Fungi > Ascomycota > Eurotiomycetes > Onygenales > Arthrodermataceae > Trichophyton > Trichophyton benhamiae. The sequence goes on from NW_003315113.1 coordinate 846,457, forward strand.
TGGTACGACGGCATACGGGCGCGGATGACCATGATGATAACCACTCGCGCCATCACTGCAGGGAGTAGTAACTAACTAAGTAACCCATCAGCTACAGCAACAGCAATCTAACCAGCTAGCTAACTAGTAGTTAAGGTAACTAACTATGCGGATGGGCCATGGTTGGTGGCGTATCAGTCGTATCACGCATCCACGCTCGAACCCAGGGGCCCATCCATCCACCCATCTTCCCCTCAGCAGTTGTTTGGTTTCTCCGTTTGTATTGGCTCTTCCTGCTATCATAGAAGAGAGATACTAAAGATACCGACGACGTTTTGCAAAAACAGCGGACCAAGGACAAGGTCGAAACGCTTTGATGGCTGGCGGGCGTAAGTAAGTAACAAACAAGACCGTCAACTGGTTGACTGAAACTCTATCACTCATCCTGAGTCACGCCAGAAGAAGCCGAATTGCTTGCTCTGCCTCCAATGTTCTCCATTATCAAGTCAATCGTAAGTTAATATCGTTTGATGCTGCCTAACTGATGAACTAATCAGTCGACAGGAAGCAGGTCGTTTCGTCCGGTATTACCGGAGCCCAGCGAATCGCATTGAGAGGAAGACGTCATCTCGCAGCTGCTAGTTCCCTCAACTAACAAGAAGGAACAAGGACGGACGATGGAGTCTTTTTGGGTTCCTGCGAAGGTGGCTTGTCAGTCCCGACTGCTTCTCGACGGATCGAGGCTTGCCCGTGTGCTCGGGGATAAGAGCGCGCGATGGCGATGAAGGTTGCTCCGGCAGTCGGGCCAGCTGGGCTGATTTACAGTCCGATGCGCCGCAAATGGATTCTTTCCTTTAATTCCATTACATTCCACCCCAGGCACTCTCGCATTGCCATGTCGTTTTCGACTCACAAACTGGCCCTTCAATTGAGAAAAATTGCTGCCTATCGGACGTAATTTGTCATCAGTCCGATCGAATGTTCTTGTTCGTCCGGGTGGTGTGAGTCAATTGGGTCTCGGAGTCCCCCCTTGGGCCTGACGTTTGCAGGCAAGGGGGGCAGAGCCAGAGAGGAGGAGGGGTCGCCTTCAGCGCATTTCGACTAAAAAAAATGAAACAAACATATGTCAAATTGACAGGTGGCGCATCTTCAAGGCAGACACGATTCTCAAACCTGGCTTACTTACTTACAGAGCGAGGGAAAAAAATTCTCAACTTGTCACGGTCTGGGCTGGACGTGGACCAGGATGTTCTGGGCTGATGTATAGTGAGTAGTAATATAATAAGCACAGGATTCCATTTAGTTATTCCTGAAAATTGAAATACCCGGAGAGAGCCAAGCGGAGGGTGGGGATGATATGCCATCCATTAGGTATTTTATAATCTATTTATTATACATTGGCGATTGCAGTGGAAATTTTCCAGGCTACGATAGCCCAATTGCAGTTCTGACTTGCCTCATCGTAATTGCTGCGTTGGCAGAGGCTTCTTCTGCTCCCTTACGAGCCACCATTCCCAAATAGCTTTCTTTTTCTGACGAGCCAGACGCCACCACTTTTGCGTCTTCCTCCATGATTTCAACATACCGTTCTCGAATTGAGCCTAACATCTCAATCAACTTAGAGGATAGATCCTGCTTGAGAGCCTTGAAGCTGCTGTTCTCATACTCCAATGCTATTTCAGTCGGGCTCCGGCCGGTGGTGCCTGAGGGGCCAGACGTCAGGGCCTCGGCATGACTGAACATTTCAAGCAGATTAGAGACACCTGGCCTCTTCTCGGGGTCATATGTGATGGTTGACCCTGCATCTGTCAGTGCGAGACGGATCTTGTGGTGGATCTCCATTGGCGTATCGGTGATGAGGATTCTGGACCTGATGTCCGCGTCGGATTTGGACATCTTCTGCTTTGGATTCTTAAGTGACATCACTCGTTTGGCGGGTGCTTTTAATTGTCCTAAATTAGCATTCCTGTGCGAATTGGAGCATCTTATGGTGAAAACTTACATATCATTGCTTCCGGAACAGTAAGAACGGGCCCGTGTAAGTGATTGAAACCATTGGCCACTTCGCGCGCAAATTCAATATGCTGCTTCTGATCTTCCCCGACGGGTATGTAATTTGCCCTGTTCTCCCAGTCAATGGTCAATTGCTATTTTCTCTCGAGGAATTAAATGGTATATTGAGCTACGGACCGGTGGACAAGCACATCAGCAGCTTGTAAAACAGGGTATGAGAAGAGGCCGAGCTTCAGTCGATTCCGCGCAGCGAGATCGAATTTCGCATTCTCGGGTAGATTCAATTTACTCTGTCATGACAACGGCGTTAGATCTTCCACCCACCATAGCTTAGGGGTTCATTACTTACCTTCCACTGTGTCATCCTCGATAGATATCCTGTCGATGCGTTTACGCTTAATATCCACATCAATTCCGAATGCGCCGGCACCTATACCCTCCTCAAACAGCACATTATCAGTAACATTCTCCCGAAAGCCATTTTCAATTTATGCACTGTGCAATTATCACACGAACATCGGATTGGTAGAACAACGTAGCCCTCTCTGGCTTTATTCCTATCGCCAACAGCACGGCGAGAGCTTCTTTCCGCCATCGTCGCAAGTCCTCTGCAGGTTTCGGTAATGTGAGCGCATGCAGATCGACGATCGAATATATCAGTTTCGTATCTGGCGAGGAGGTATTCTGTAGGTCTACCCAGGCGCGTAATGCTCCGAGGTAGTTACCGAGATGTGGAATGCCCGTGGGCTGTATACCGGAGAAAACGACTGTCTCCTTTGGCGGTGCAGGTTCGGTCGTCGTGGAGCTGTACCGAAGCCATTGGCGGTTATATTTTGCGCCTATTGAGTATTTTGATGGTATATATCGTCTGCAACATCTCAGAAGAGATTTCTGAGACGCCGGGGTGAACATCCTGAAGCTTTGTGTCGGTTTTCAATGTTTGCAGCCGCTGAAAGCTTTGGAAGAGAGCTTCATGCGTCACGTGGTAGGTCACAGCTAAATTTAGACAATAAAGCACTTCGACTGGTGTCAATTGATAACTTTTCTAGTTAACCTCTTGCTAGGGAATATCTCCATAGAGTGCCCTGTTTCCTCTGACTACGGATGAAGAATGCATGGTGGCCAAGAAAGGTGGTTTGATAAGTATACAGGTCCTGATAAATGATCTAAAAAAAACAGCCAGCTAGAAACACAGCATCCATCCTATATCAAGTGTCATATGGTACAGATTAAAAATGAAGCAAAGGCAAGCAAATAGGGTAGAAACATGCATATCAACCCTTTCGCCCCTCTGTGAGTGGTGCAGCTGTTCTCGTCTGTGTTTCTCTTTCCAGCATTGAAGCGAGGGACTCTGGGAACTCGGCGCCCTTCTTTGCTCCAAAATGCGCAAGTTCCTCGTCAAGAGCCTTCTCAAGGCTTTTAGCTGCTGTATCCATTTCCTTTCCAACATCTATAATTACAGTATTAGTACCAATCAACCACTTTTAAACCCAATATGCTAGAGACAATGACATACCTAGAGAAGCATGCTCAAATACGTTTGCCTTCATACCAACACCGTGGAAGGCGTGCTTTCTCAAAAAGGCTAACCACGCTTGGACGGCTTCCGGATGGCCATCCTGAAGCTGTATCAGCCTTCGACAAGTTATACGTTCAAAGTTCTCCTTGCTCTTCTTGTGTACGAAGGGACTTCGAATGACGGTCCATCTCTCAACTATACGCGGTAGTGGTACTGGTCCGGAAGCGGGGATATTAAGGTAGTACGCAGCACGGAGCGCGAAATCAGCAAAAAATTCGACGTGGCGTGCGCTGTACGAGCGGAGCTGTAGGTTGCAAACCGGTAGACCATATTCCGGTTTCCGCTTTAAAGGTTTCATGTACGCAGCCTGGATGGCCTTAGGCAAGCGGAACTTTTCCTTGTAGACTTCTAATCGGTCATTCCTGCAAGGTTAGGATGTCAGGTCAGCCGGGCTCAGGTGCGTTTGGAAAATTGAACGGAAAGCGCAAATGTTTGGTGCCGTGTTATTGAACCCGGAGCAAACAATCTTACCATTCCTGTGGTTTACTATCTGGTTCGGGCTCGGTAAAGACTTCTCGCCTGTAGGGATTGCTGGTTAGATATGATATTTCTTTGATGCGGGCTTTGCAAAAAGGTAGAATCTCGCCGGCCGTCAATCTCACTTTATTTCAGGAGTTCCAGAACTTGATTCCCCATTGCCTTTCTGTATAGCTGATAGAATCTCTGGAGGTATGTCGGAGGAGGAGGAAGAAGAAGAAGAAGGAGAAGAAGTTGAGAGAGGACGGAAGAGATTGGTGACCTGTTGAAATGCTGCAGTTAGCCATTGAGCTCCCATAACATCTGCAAAGAAGACGAGACCCACCTTGATTCGTTTGGTAGCTCCCAGCACGGAGCGGAAATAGGACGGCGAGAACATTGTGAGCGTGCTGGCTGTGTGTTTGCTGCTATCTCGTTGCTCATCGCTTTGTCCAATTCGACTTTCTGCTTCAACTGCGATTTTTCTTCTTGAAATATTACATAATCACATTTTAACATCAGCCAATGGGGATCAAGCCCTGCGTCTAGGAAGTACCATTTTGCCCTGCGGGGAGCTCCGTTTTAAAAATCGTTTCACCTAGGTTCATGCTGGAATTAATATATATATATAAACCGCTGTTGCCCTCTTCACTGGAAGAGGAAGAAGTTTATCTTGTTAGTGTATTGGATTTCACACTTGGAAAGAGACACGCTCTGTTTGGATCGTACAAAAGAACCTGCAGAACGCCAACATATACGCATAATTTGACTCGTGACTTTTGGCAAAGAATTATAAAAGGGACAGCAGATAAATATGGCAGAAGCTTCTGTTTTTGAACAGGCACAGGCTGCTGTAGAATATCTCAGACCCCAGTTACCGGAGGCTTTCCAAAGACCTAGAGTTGCTATTATTTGTGGCTCTGGCCTTGGTGGACTTGCTGATACCATAGATCCAAAGACGAAGTGCGAATTTGATTATGGCTCCATCCCGAATTTTCCCAGGTCTACAGGTAAGGGATGTCTGGATCCGTTTAGGATGTTCTATCTGACATCGTGGTACTTTACTAGTTCCCGGACATCTGGGAAAATTGGTATTTGGATATCTAGGGTCTAAGGTCCCAGCCGTGTTGATGGTTGGAAGAGCCCAGTAAGAGGCCTATTTGATTTGAAGATGAGTACGATGTTGACGAAGACCACAGTTTTTACGAGGGGCATTCAATGCAAAAGGTGACGCTGCCAGTGCGCATATTCAAGCTCCTTGGAGTTGAGACGGTAGTTGGTAAGGGTGTTTCTAAAAAAGGAAATTGTTATTGCGAATAGTGAAGAATTGGGCTAGCTGACAGGGAATAGTAACAAATGCATGCGGAGGGCTGAATCCTGACTATGTTGTGGGAGACGTGGTCATACTCAACGACGTACGTCTCTTCCACAACTCCAGGCAACTTTGGAATCTGTTACTAAAAGTCGCTTTCCACTGCAGCATTTATTCCTTGCAGGAGTTTCAGGAGCTCACCCCCTGCGTGGGCCAAATGCCGAAGAGTTTGGGACTCGCTTTCCGCCACTGTCCGACGCATACGATTTAGAACTGCGCCGGACAGCACACCGAGCTTGGAAAAAAGTTGTGCCCGCAGAGTCAAAGCGACGCATCCATGAGGGAGTATATGCGTACTGTTCTGGCCCAAGGTGAGGCTAAGCCCTTGAGAATTGGAAAAGGTATCATCACGTGCCTGCAGAGAACTAGAGGGCTAATAACACTGCAAAAAACAATGTAGCTTCGAGACTCGAGCTGAGTGTCGGATGATGAGAATGTTGGGTGCCGATACAGTTGGTATGTCGACTGTACCGGAAATCATTGTGGCACGGCACTGTGGCATGAAGGTACTTGCACTGAGCCTGGTGACGAATAACTGCGTCTTGTCACCGGCTCCTCGTGGCGATGACCATCTGCTTCAGAAGTCGACGGCAGAAGAGCTCAACGTGATCGTCGATGAAGGCAAGGCCAACCATGAGGAAGTGCTGGAAGCTGGTCGAGAGGCTGCGTCAGACATGCAGGTACGCAGCACACCGAATCTATGGATACCTAAGCAAGCCCAATGATATGATAGCTAACCTTGTTGCCCAACCACATAGAAACTTGTCTCGCAAGCTGTTGAGGACATGTTTGCTCAATGATTGGGCGAACACAGAGATCTGGCGTAGTGATATCACCCCGCTTGACTCGACAGCAGACAAGCCCCATCACATCTTAGGGCCATCAATGTAATAGAGAGTTAGATATACAATCAGTCCCCAGGGGCAATGCAATCATTTCATTGGCCTGGCCCGCTTTGCCTTTAATTTCTTGTAATATGCCTTCTTCCCGCTGGTCTTGGCTTCCTGAATTTCAGCATACTTGCGCTTGAAGCGGCCGCTCTCCTTCTCTGCAGCCATTATTTCTTCTGCAAAATTGTTCTTGCGCTCTTTCTTTGTGATACGGGCACTGAAGAATTCGGTGGGTCCTTCAATGATGGTACCAACCTGGGAGTACTCTGGTATCTTCGCCTTGCCGTTCTCCTTCTTGTAGTGGCGGTGAGGATCAAGTACGGATCTCATGCGGAGAATCTGAAGATCCCGCTTTAATTCGGGAGTAACTACTGTCTTGGGTAGATTGAACCACTTTGGCCCCGACGTTGGTTTTTCCTTGTTCTGGCGACTTATTAGCATGGTGTCCAACTAGATGTGTCGTTTTATAGTAATGGGTGAGATCAAATTGCAAAAGGGTCGAGTATTGTTCAGAGTAACTATGATTAAAAGAAACTTTCATGGGAGCAGCATAGTCCAAGACGGACTACAAACCTGCGTCAAGAGCACAAGGCTTGGGATAATTTTTCCTCATAACGGACCCGGGGAGATAGTGTGAATGGAAAAAAAAAAAGGAGGTTGTATTATGGGCTTACCTTGACAAGCGGTTGTTCCACGGTGTGAATGGTCTCAGCAAGCTTCTTTGCCGACTCCGGGACCAGTCTGGATTTGTCGATAGTAGCAATGCTATTGGACTGCCGCACATACGGCTGGACTGTTTGCTTATGGTTTAAATTCGGGATTCTGCAGGGTATATCAGTATGAAAGTGCATGTAAGTTGAAAAAAAAAAGAGGTGCAGAAGAAAGTACACACTTTGGCCGCGAGGCAGAGTCGCCAACCTCCCGTCCGGTAGCGAGGGAGACGACTCCGTCTTGCTTGATAGAGCTGCCAGAAGCCTTCTTCAACCTTGTTTCAGCTTCGAGCAAGAGACTCTGGATCTGCTCTTCGGAGAGCTCCTCATCCTCGTCCTTCTCCATTTTGGAAGCTGGACTCACGGACACCACTTCAACAGACATGGTTTCCGAATGAAACGTCCCTTGTGCAGCTCGAGAAGGAGATTCAAGTGGCTCGACAGGCCATCGCACTGCCCTTATTCACCCTCTTTTATGCGTCTTTCTTCTCTTCTGTTGACATTCAAAAAATGAAAAAAGAAGAAAAAACCCGAAATTTTTTTTTTTCCTTCTTGTGCGCGTAAAGTTAAATATGATAGCATCACTCACGTGATATGGCTATTGCGAAGGGGAGTGGAATTGCCCAATTAGGATAAAGGAACTACATTTTTCTGTTTGTTTTTTCCTCCTTTTTTTTTTTCTTCGTATTTATCATTCTTGAGGGATGGTACGGAGTAGGGGGATGTTTTCTTCTTTTGAGAGATACAGACAGACAGACAGGCAGACGACAGCACAGAGAGAGACAGGTAGACGGGGAATGACGCTCGCAGAATATGTAGCTCGACGAACCCGCCGTAGACGACCGAAGCGACCACGCCACCTGATTGCCCAGCTGCAATGCAGGCCAGATCCTCCTTTGCGCCCAACTGTCCCAATGACAACAACGCATAGAACCCCAAGGGGGGGCCCAAGGGACGGCCGGACGTCGAAATACACGCGACGCCGCACACGATTGGAGACCAGCTGCGAGCGAGGGGAGGCCCTTTGGGGCGTCAAGCAACGCTTCGCTGGTGCTTCATTGGCGCCCAATCTTGGGCGGATAGGGCTGCCAAGGGGGGGTCCGACAGCGCATCCGATTCGAGGACCAGCTGCTGCTGCCGGAGACGGTGTTCCAATCCTTGACCGGCTTCGCAGCCCATGATTGGGGCGCTGGGAGGTGATTGTTTGGTGAGCGGCCGCTGTCTCATGGCTTGTCTGGCTGCTGGTTGGTGTATGGAGAGAGCCCGTTGCTGGCGTGCCCGTCATCGTCTGGATGCGCGCTGTGCCCTCTGGAGCATGGATGGAGATGTCATCGAGGGATCGGGTGCCCGGTTACACCGAGAAGCAGGTACCTGCGAGACGGCGATGGGCGCAGAGACAAGCACGTCCGTCTATAGTCGAGTAGTTATTATATATATACACACTGGAGTTATCGTCCGCAGTAGTTTATATTGGACGCTGCCCTCAAGGACCAGCTCTCTTATTTTTCCCTCCAAGCTAGCTACCAAAAAACAAGAACGGAGAGAGAAGGCTCTTCTTCTGCCTGCTCGTCTTTCGCCTTCGTCTCTCTCTCTCTGTCTTCTTCCCCCTAAACTCGACCTAATCCTTGCCATCGCGACGGAAGAGCGTCCTGGAAGAAGAAAAGAAAAAGAACAGTAGCTCGCCATCCTCAGCTCTAAGGCGCACTCCCGTCTGGCTGCTGCGAGACCTGTCGTCCTGCCTGCCCATATAAGTATAATAATAACAACATCTCGCTCGCGGGCGCAGCATCCCGTCTCGTCTCTCTGCTCTTCGCTGCTCCGGCCTCACCTCCCCACCCAACACGGTAACACTTTTAGGCCTCTTTTCTCGCGGCCCTTTTTCACCGCCACTCGACCAGCAGCTCTTCACGACTTCGATCCGGCCTGCCGTCCTCCTTCGCCCTCCGCCGTCTCGACCAGGTAGCCAGCATCGCCGCATCTCGCATCGGACGACGACGGACTGAAGGCGTCAACAGACAACTCGCACCCAGCGACAGCCAGACAGACACACACTTATGGAGCAACAAAACCAGGCTGCGGGCCAGCCATCGCAATCCGCTCGTCAGAACCTCATGCACCACCAGCCAGCGTCGTCGCAGCCGCAGTCACAGCAGTCGCAGCCGGTATATGACACTCGGAATGGGGGCCATTATGGTTCGTTCAGCTGTTTCTCCTGCTCTTCCTCTTACTGTTTTTGCTACAAAATAACACCAAAATAATATATATATGCTAACATCACGGCTCTCTCTCCTCCAGGCGCAAGCGCAGCGGTATGTCTAAATAAGAGAATTATACTCCCTCTTCTCCTCCCCACACATACACTCGTTTGATCAGCAGTAATCCTCTCTCCATAGAGATGGTTCGATGCTTGACCTATAGATATAGATACATATATATACGAGAGGCCGGACACTAATTGGTTGTTTTTGATGGACCAGCTCTCTGCACAAGGATACGCGCCGGTTCCAGAGCTATATGCAGGTACATGGGCAAATGTATGGAGTCGCATAACCCATCTTTTACCCTCACCATTCTGGAAGCACGCGCGCTAACCATTGAATCATGGCGGAACAGGTCAATCAGGGCCTCCAGGGCTCTGCGCGTGATATCTTGACGACATACTGGCAGCACACCATCAACCACCTCGAGTCCGATAACCATGACTACAAAATCCACCAATTACCGCTGGCACGCATCAAAAAGGTGATGAAAGCCGACCCGGAAGTGAAGATGATTTCAGCCGAAGCGCCCATCCTGTTCGCCAAAGGCTGCGACGTATTCATAACCGAATTGACCATGCGTGCCTGGATACATGCCGAAGACAACAAACGACGCACCTTGCAGCGATCAGACATTGCAGCTGCCCTGGCAAAGTCAGACATGTTTGATTTCCTGATCGATATCGTTCCCAGGGAAGAAGCTACTTCTCATACCAAACGGTCAGCTCCCCAGGCCCCCGGTGCCCCCCAGGCGCCAGGACCGGGCCAGCTACCACCCCAGCCACCAGGTGTACCTCAGCAGCACCCCATGGGCCCTCCAGAGTACGGCGCCATGGGACAGCATCCTCTCGGCCAGGAACAGGACTACAGACAGCAGCCTCCCATGTACGGTGGGGCAGTACAGTCAGACCCTGCCTACGGCCACCCCCAACCCCAGATGTTTGGCGAGATGTACGGATATTCTCAATTACCCCCTCAGCAGGTGAGTTGTACTCCGCGCGTACGATACCGGTTTTGTTTCCAAGGTTCCCTCCCTTATGCATCGATGCCCTAACCTTTCCACCTTACAGTGATCAAAGTTGAAAGCAGCCGATTGAGCTCCGGATGTCGGTGCGAGCGACCCTGAAATTTTTCTTTCTAATTCATATGTTACATACCAAGTCGGTGCACTATCAAAGTAGAATCCCAAAAAGGGCGACTCGACAATCGCTCTCTAGGGATTAATGGGCAAGAAAAACGGAGCTCCTGGTGGGACGAAACCTTAATTATATACATTTTTATTATTCTTATGACCTGTCATTCTAAGCTCTCTCACCTCCGTTGCCCTTTTCAAACCATTTCTTGATACCTTCTCTCTTCTCCCCCCTTTTCCCTCATTCTTGGTGGCCGTCGAGACTCAGAGATGTGGGTTGTTATTAAGTATTGATTGTCGTTTGCTGGGTGCTATCATTATCATTACTGCCTGCCTACCCCTACCACTGCTTATCCCGCTGCTGTCCTGTCTGTTCACCCGTCTCTCCCGTTCCCTTACATGAAAAGAATTTGGTATCATCAAACCGTGCATCTTCCTCCTTGCCTCGCCCCTTATTTCAATTTATCCTGTTCCATTCCCAAGACTTCTCTTGTACAGTTTTCAACATCTCGCAATGGGGCATATTAATAAGAATGCAAGGCGGGGAGGCGTCTGAAGGTAGCTTCAACCGTGGCGGGTATATATAGTACATAACGACGTGTATATTTTCAAAGAAAGAACCCCCCTCCGTTGTTCTTGGAGACATGACATCGCGCTCGGCTCAGCTCAATACTTCTTTCCAAACCGATTTGACAGGCTGAATTTACTGTCTGGCTTGGATGGACTTTGTACCGCTCGAGAAAGCCTATGCAAATGTTAATGTGAGTCGTTTGGCTAGTTCTCTGTTTTCAAGATACTGTAAGATAACGATTAAAGTGGGTAGGCAGAAACTTACTTTTCAAGCAAGACTGGTCCGTTCATAGGATCAACGCGTCCGTACTTCTTGTTTCTCACCGCAATGTCGTAATACTCATCGGTGTTCTCGGCCATCATCAATTGGACAGTTTGTTGCAATTCATCAAGGTTTTCTCGTAGGATGGGGACTTCCAAACTATCCACGAATTTCGACAGGTAGTCTGCATCTCGGGCTAATGCGGCAACCCCATTAGGATTGATGATTTTAACCTCAGGATCGAGTGGGAGGGCCTGGGTGATTGAAGTGTTAGACAAGTACAACCTGCATCAAGTTGGAAGCAAAAGACCACACATACTATAACCCTATTAGCAACATGGCTGAGGGCATCGAAATAGATAAGCTCCTTGATCTCCGTTGGCAGGCCAAGAAGCGTAGAGTTCATGATGTTCGACAAGAATCTGGTCAGCGTCTGCATGTAATTGCTTGGTTCCATCTGTAGCTTAGGCGCATTCCAGTCATATTCAGCTGTTTCGATAAGGTCGTCGATCTTCGAGTTGACGACCTCGAAAATCCGTTTCTCAGCTGCCTTCTTGTTCATGCGGAACTTCTCCGTAGCATTAAGGGCGATAGGACCCTCGCCGGAGTTGGATGATCGGGCAGCTGCCAGAAGAACCTCGAGTTCCTGGCATGCAATTTCGAAGTGCTCCAGGTTGATGAGAATTTGGACTATTTGGCCAAGGTATTGCGAACCGAGGCGCTCCGTGAGCATTTCACATACTTTGTTGCAGAGGAGCTCGTCCAGAGACTGTAATAATAAAATTTAGTAACTGAAGCGATGAACTCAAATTAATTGTGGAGGGAAGTTCGAATAACCGGAGGGAGCCATAAAACGTACACTTCGAACGGTTTCATCTATAACGGCTGGATGATTAAAGTTGTCCCCTGAGAAATAGTAGAACTGGTTTAAAAGGTTTCTGATATCGATGCAGCACAAAGGATACATCTGTGAGAACGGGAGAACACAAGGATATCTACATTGCCGTTAGAAAAATCATATATATTAAGGGGCATATGGCAATATCTTACGTTTGTTCTTCTCGAGGTTTCTCAGGAGTATACCAGCTGACATTCAGGACCTTGTCATACTCCTCGTCACTCCGGATGGGCATGGGCATGTAGTCATCTGTTTGAACGATCTGATACAAAGTAAGCAACTAGCAATACAGAAACAGAAGATAAGCGCTCACCTCTTGGAAATCATCACTAAATCTCCTTTTTAGTAGTTCGGTATATTTTTCGAATAATGTAAGAAGAAGTCTATCAAACGGGCCAACAGAGAATGACTTGAAAACAAACTAAGTTAGCAGTCTATAGGCGGTAGTTGGGAGAAGAGGTAGACGTACGCTCATGGTTTGCATAAAAAGAGTAATGAGATTCTTTATCTTAAGGATATCTTCCGAGTTATCAACTGTCGGCAGCGCCTTTGAAATCAATCCGACGGCAGTCTGAGACATTGAATCCCATAATTCTTCAACCTGTTTACAAGGGTATAATTAGTTTATTGCTTAATGCATGAATGAATGACGGCCACTTACATCTACAGGAGACCTCAACTCGGGGACTCTCTTCATTGTAGCTCGCTCAACCAAGGCAAAGCCAGCAATCTCTTCTAGTAGAGTATGCAGACTCGAGCCGTCTTCTGACAGTAAAGTGATGGAAGTAGGTAGTAGGAGATCCTTTTGCTGTCTTCTTGTCGTCGCATACTCAACCTGGAACTTGTCCATCTGGCCAAGGGACTGATGTATATGCATACACTCGAGCAAGGGCGAGAAGTCCACTTGCAGGTCGTCATTATAAAGTAAATCAAACTCCTCCATCTCATCAGACACCAGTTCTATAGCTGAATTAAGTTTAAACCGCGACAGGTAGGGTATCTTCTCACTACGCTCTGCTAGCCTCTCCTTTCGCTTATCCGTGTGGAATAGTGATAGTTCACCTAGATACTGCGACATTTCACGAATGCGGTATAACCACGTATTCAAATCGTCCATGACCGCATCCGCAATCGCCTTCTGCGTCATTGGCACGGATCGCTGTATAACTTCTGCAATCTTATACTGCGTGACGCCCTTGAGATGAACATTCTGCAACTCATCCAGAGCTCTGAGCGCGGCATAATGGTTCTTCTTAGCAAGCAGTTCGTGAACTTGGTTTGCAAGACGGAGAACCTCCAAACAATCCTGTAAGGCCTTAGAGGTCTCATCAATATTCTGGCGATGACTGCGTGATTCAACCAGGGCCTTCTTTTGTTCGGCTAGGCGCTTTGTGCTGGCGAGGATGGATTGGTTGAGGCCGAGAATCTCTTGGGTGAGGTTGACGGTACCCTCACGGACTTGAAGGAGTTGGTTGACCGAAGAGACAAAGTCTTGGTGTGTCGAGTTGCATATGCTTTCAATCTTCGCTTCCCGGTCGTCTGCGAATTTGGTAAGGGAGTGTAGGAGCTGTGTGGTTCGGTTTCCATGGCTATATTCGCGGATAGAAGGAATGAGTTGGTCGAGGTAGTCAGTGTCTGAGGAGGATAGGACGATCTATCACAGTATTTTTTTAGTTAGCCGGAGTAGCAAAATATCAAGCGGCTCATTATTGACTTACCTGGTTCAGGACGGAGGAGAGGTCATTACGATGCGATATTTGGGCAGGCATCTTGATTAATTGATGTAGTTTGAGACGAGGTAATAAGAAAAGAAAACGTTGTGCATTGTTCTTCTAATTAGGAGGATGTAGTATTAGAGACTCGAGATAATGCGCTGTTGCCCTTGCTCAGGGGTTATCAGCTAGCAAACAACCACCCCGTCGCATCGTCCATCGCTATCGCGAGATTTTGATATCTACTCTAAACGGGAGCATCTCAATGATGTATTTGATTATATAAGCATTTAGTTTATCTATCACGTGATATGGTAAGGGCCAAGCCAAAACTGTTTGGAAAAAAAAAAAGATATAAAAGAGCTTTGTATAGCCAGCTAATGAAAGGATGATGACATGAATCAAGTAAACGGCTATGCATGTGCTATATTTAGTCTGATCTATGGCAAAAAGTGCGGTGAGAACGGGGACCAAAGTTAGACTAGCGGCCAAGGGCGCACTCAGTTTTCTTATCCTGACTTCTGTGAACACCCAAGTACCATCCCTCTTCGATCAGCTCAGTTTCGGTATCTTGCCAGTACTGGAGTTTGCCCCCGTCCTCACTCTTGAAGTCAAGATCACCCAGGCGAAGCTCAAGGGGTTCATTATGTTTCCGTGGAACCTACAAAAAACCCGTCAGGTACGGTATACACATATATGTTGGTGAAAGAGGAAGATGACACCGATGAGACATATTGTATTTCTAGTCCTGTATGCATGGAACCCTACCTTGACAAACATCGTGCAGTCTCTCAGCGTCATAGAGATAGCTCTCTCCTCTGGTGACGCATGGATACCTTCTAGCCCAACAGCGTTCATTTGGCGCTGCTTATCTCGAAGTTTGAGCAGCGTTGGGTTTTGGTATATGAAGGCAGCTATTCGACGAGCATCGTCGGGGCTATCAATGATCACCGACACCGCAGACATGATGTCCTCGAGCCTGTTTGAGACCAAATCAAGCGGACAAAATGATCTTTTGACTTGAAGCTGTTCAGCTTTCTTGTCCATGGTTGCTCCCCGACTGGTTGTAAATTGCCTCTTTTCCCGTAGAGCACAGGTGCGGCACCGGCGAGAGTCTTGGGGCGCAGAGGGAGACTGGACGAGCCATTTGGGCTTGAACTCCCAGAGCGTTGCACCTGAGCCAGGGGAAGCAGTCATGTCCTTGATGAGAAGGCCGAATGGCTCATCGGTGCAGAGATAGACACCTCGCCGCTTCATGGGCCGACGGTCCTGCGCTTCATCGTCTCTCAGACGCTCATTGCAGGCCGCGATGAAGCCTTCTGGTAGCCTGACAAGTTCCTGCGAGACGAGCTCCTCGTCTTGGAACAGGGAGCGGACCTGCGAGTTGAATCTGCTGGTAATCTCTAGGTAAGGTGTTCCCGAGTCGATCTTCTTCCTCAGACGAAGCAGTTTGCCCGGATACGCAGCTTGAGCTTGACCCAACTCTGCTCGTGGCTTGGTGCCTGAGACGTCTGGAGCTCTGGCGGGAGCAGTTGAGGGATGGGGGCCAGAGGAGATACTGTAGACTATGTTGGCGGCACCCTCTGCCAGATAGGTCAACTTGACGCCGGCCGTAAGTTCCAGCATGAGTGTCGACGCTGGGACAGGCTCCCAGGATGCCTCGCGATGCCTGCAAATCTCATATGCAAGGTGCTTCTATTATTATTTTCATTGTTGACTCCACCAGCTTTATTTTTGCGCTTTTGGTTCTTTTTTTTTTTTTTTCTTCCGATTCGAGGCCGCGGGATGTCACGTGGAGACATGATTAAGTAATCCCAACGTCAACCTCAAGACAACAAGCAAAGACGAGGATTAGAGAGATGGAGATGAACAAGAGACCTCGAGATACCAGGCGGGCAAGGGAGACCTGGAGTCATGGACAAGTAGAGTAGAAGAAGCAGAAGCAGCAGAAGGAGAAGATAGCAAAAAACAGTAAGAAAAGGCCAAAAGTGAAGGTGACTGCCGCCCTTCACTGACCCGCGTGTCTTTCAAAGGCCAGATGAGAGCCAGCCATGGAAATAAGATACCCAGATACCTCCAAAGAGCCAGCAACAGAAAGAAGCAGAAGAGGAAGAAGAAGTGAAGTGAATATGGTGGAATTGGCCCTAGAAGTGATGCAAGGCTTTCTAGCCTTATTATACCTCTTCCTTGCCCTATAAAAATACCCCCTTTTCACTCTTCGTTTCTTCTTTCTTTCTTTCTTTCTCTGCACAGCTTTAAATATATATATAAGTATACCTTATGATATGTAAATGTCTTGGAGTGTATACTTTTGGATATATATAGCTGTACCTATCTTATCCTATATATTTGATATCATCTATATATCAATAGTTAATATGGATAATAACAGATGATACACATATATCCTCTCTAGTGTGTCTAGCCACTAGATCCCTGGCATATACAGTGACTGTCTGGGCCTCTGTCACTCCTAGAAAGTAAGTCTCTTCTTCTTCTCCTCCACCATCTCCTTCTTCCTCTCCCTCTCCCTCTTCTTCCGCTTCCACTGTCTTCTGTCTGCGTCCTCGCTGTCCCTGCCCTGTCTCCGCCCTTCTGTGTTCCTCCTCCTCCTCCTCCTCCCCCTCCTCCTTGCTGACTTAATGAGTGACAGCAGCAACTCCTAGCAGACAAGCCAGACTATCGGCCCGCCCGATGCTGGCAGTGGCAGTCCAGCCTGTGCAGCAGCTGTCGCACCTTGTGCCTACACAGTGCCTGGTAAGCAGACACTTCCTGCACTCTCCTTGCACTCTCTTCTTCTTCTTCTTCTTCTTCTTCTTCTTCTCCTCTTCTCCTCCTCTTTCCTGCTCAAAAAGGAGGGGCTGGCAGCTGGCAGAAAAAAAGAGGGGTTCGACGTCTGCTTCCGCCTTTGCTCGCCGCCCTCCTCCCAGCCTCCTCCCGCCGTCAAGTCTACTTAAACCCCCTCGTCGTCCTTCTTCCGTCCTCTTTTTCCTCTTCTTCTTCTCTTCACCCTCATCCTCATCTTCCTCTTCGCCTCCAGAAGCTGTTCAGTCGCTCTGTCCAGCGCAATTCCTCTGCCAGTTCCTCTGTTGCTATCTCTACTCCGTCCGTTTCAGCTATTTTCTACCCACAGCTATCCTCTATCCGCCATTTCTCACTTTTCTCCCGTTTCTCCCTATCTTCAGCTCTGCGGTCCAGCTCAATTGACAGCCAGGTAGGCCTTCAGACCAAGACACCCTCGTATATATCATATCCTGACTGGTGACAGGAGTCAAGACGAAATGTCGAAACTCGCAAGCAGTCCTCGGTCTTCCGAGCAGGCCAATTCTCGCAATGGCTCGCCAGAGACGAGACTCACTGCGTTTTCTCCAGAGCATTCTCGTTCCCAGCAGTTTGCTCCCGCTTCTTCCGAGTTGCCTCTTCGTTCCTCTCTGAGGCGCTCCATCTTTCAGCAGTAAGTCACTTTATAAATCAATTTTTTTCCTTTCTTTCCTTTCTTTCCTTCAACTTATTCATTTTCCTCGGTTTCTTCGGTTTCTTCTTTTTGCTCGGATTTTTCTGACTTGGTATTCAGAGAGGCACAAAATCCGTTTATTACTGTTCCTCCTCCTGGCTTCTCTTCCGGCCGTATTCAGCTCTCCCCCACTGCATCCAGCTTCACTCCTGGCAGTTTTGACAGGAACGCATCGTCTGGCCCCATGTCTTCTCCTACCTTCATCCAGGACCAAAATCCTGCCAATCTTGCTGATCTAACTAAAACTTCTGTTCCTGATACTCCCGGCCTTGTCAGTGCCTTCACTCCTCGTGGCTCTGTTGATTTTGGTCCAATTGGCGGCGCCAGAGTCTCTCCTCCTTCTTCGGCCAGCTCCAAATACATTCCCGGTCCCTATGTCATGTACTACCAGCAAGGCCATTTTGATGCTGAGAACAGAAATCGTGCATTTGTCATCGAGGGTGTCCCAGTGGACATGCCTTACCATGATATTGCTGCAATCTTCAATGTAAGAAATTCTTGCATCTTTTCTCCTCGTTTAGCTTCTCTTCATTTTCTTTGTTTGTTTCGCTACTAACACATTCTTAGCATCGTGAATTCAATACAGTCAAGGGACCCGTCCTGTCTGAGCTTGCTTCTCATGGCAGAATCTACGTTGGTTTCACCGACATCTACGAAGCAAAGATGGCTGCCGTCAAAGCAAAGTCCTTCTTCCCCAATTGGCGTTTCCATGCCTTGACTGCAAAGGAGTTCACCCAAAAGTTTGAGCCTTCGCTTGCCCCAACCACCTCCGACTATGAAGGTCAAATATTTGCTACTGTCTACTACAACAGTGGCCCTGAAGAGACAGATGGCCGTATCATCTCTCACTCTTTCAAGACCTTGCTCTCCACCTACGGTGAAATCAAAGCCTTCCACAGCATCCCAACTGATCACAACAACATCGTCAACTTCCATGTTGAATTCAGCGATACTCGTGCTGCTGACAACGTCGTTTCTGGCCTCAATGGCTCTTCTCTTCCTGTAAGTCATCTTTCCCTACTTCTCCCATTTTCTTCTTTTGCTCATACATCATTCCACAGGAGTGTGTCATCGATGTCAAGTACTTCAAACCTGATGTCACTTATCATGCACATGCCCATCACCCAGTTGAGGAGCCTGCCCCTCGCACTTCTCCAATCATCATGCACGATCGCGCTATTCCCATGGCTCGTCGTCGAAGCTTTGCCTCCCCTAACCCTTACATGGAGCTCAGCCCAACCGGCCGTTCTACCATCCCCATTGGTGATCCTGCAGTTGCAACTTGGAACCGCAGATCTGATGAGTGCCACAACTTCCGTTCTCGTCATGGCTCCGGACGTAACCGCAACAGTACTCATAACAACATGAACCAAAACCACGTTGACATTGAACGCATTCGTCTTGGTCTCGACGTCCGCACTACAGTTAGTATCTTCCTCTTTCCCTTCCCAATGCATTGTCTAACTTTTGACTTATACAGATCATGCTCCGCAACATCCCAAACAAAATTGATCAAGCTATGCTTAAGGATATCGTGGATGAGACTAGCCATGGCAAATACGACTTCATGTATCTTCGCATCGGTAAGAAGCCTATTTTCCTTTCGCCTTCAGTCTACATCAGCTGACCTTTTGTAGATTTTGCCAACAACTGCAAGTCAGTTTACACTGCCCCTGATAATCATATCATGAGTTTGCTCCTAATCATCTAATAGCGTTGGCTATGCATTCATCAATTTTGAAGATGTAAGCCGCCTTCCTATCGTCTGTCTACCTGAAATTCGATGCTAACTTGCCATATAGCCAATTGACATTATTGATGTGAGTTCCACGTCTATATGTCAACCAACTAAAAGCACCTACTAACGGCGGCATACAGTTTGCCAAAGCCCGTGCTGGTCGTTCTTGGTATTCCATCCTTATATCCATCCGCTCAACCCACAGTTGCTAATATTCCCAATAGGAACTGCTTCAACAGTGACAAAGTTGCTGAGATTTCCTATGCCAGTAAGCGTTTTCTCTTTCTTAATTTGTCATATCTATATATACTAACATGGTACCAGCCATTCAAGGAAAAGACTGCCTTGTTCAAAAGTTCCGCAACAGTTCTGTTATGCTCGAACATCCCTCATTCCGTCCAAAGGTAAGTATATCACCAATATATCATCCTCCTCTCATTTAACTGCCTCACTAACAACTACTAGATCTTTCACACTGGCACTGGCCCAATGGCTGGCACCGAAGACCACTTCCCTGGCCCTGACAACCCATCCAAGATGCGCCGCAGTGTTGAAAATGCCGAGCATGTCGGTATGCATATCATTGCCCATCGTTATATTCATGCAGTATCTGACTCTCCTTACAGGCTTGTTCGCTCCCAGAGTTGGTCAGCAATACCGTGATGAGCAACGTCGCCGTCGCTCTCAGTTCGACCGTGGCACTACCGCAGCTGAGCGTGAATCTCACTGGACTCGTGACTGGCCAGCCCACTCCGATAGGATGGAACAGATGCGTCCCAGCATTATGAGTCCTTGGTATGAGCCAACTGGTGGCAGTCGCCATCATCACCATCTCTCTGGATAATTCTTCCTCATACTTACCCATCTTTCATGCCATCATGAATTTGAACTTCTCCGGTTCAACTAACATGATACACATCGTCGATCTCGATGTTTTTTTTTTTTGTTCTTTGCCTCTTCTCCTTATCTTCAATTATCTTTCAGGCAATCTTTCCACTCTTTTAGCATTTTTTTCTTCTTCGTTACATGTATTATCTTTTCCATTTTTCCATCTTTCCTTCTACTTCCCTGCTTTCTGTCTTTTGCCTTACATACCCCATATACCCCGAAAACACAGGTCAAATCAGGCTAGCACGGAGCTTGGGCAGACCCGTCCATATCCACAGGAGCATCCCCGTCAAACACTGGTTCAACATATTTATCTGCCTGGCTTCGCCTTTGCAGATTTGGGTATCAAGGCTATTGCCGCCCTGTTCAACTACCAGGTTTCTTTGACTCCAATCTTGCCTTTTTTGTTCTTCCTACTCCTGAGTCTTGCATTGCCTTGAAATTGTTTTGCAAAGGACCATTGACTCGACCATTCATCACCTTGGGAGAACAGAATCAGGACATCCTGGGCCTGCCTGCCTGCACTCGATACCCTACACACCTACCTTTTCACCCCCCCTTCTGTCATTCACTTCTGTTTTACTGATATCCTTTGCGATATGCTCCAACTTCTAACACTCATTCATCTTCTGTATTTAACTCACTTTGGTATTTTCTCCTTTTCTCCTTGTTTTGTTTTTCTCTTCTCAAGCATGTATTATCACCAACGCGGCAATTTGCACATTTCGTGGCGTCAAGGATGGGACTTACGATGACCACGACCATGACCATGTCACGGAGCGAAGAAGGGACGTTTGTTTGTTTTTGTTTTTCTTTCGTTTCATCGTTATTATAATTATTACTTGCTTGTTCTTTAACACGGCGCAACAGACGGCAGCGAAGGGAGGGGTGGCATCGCTCAAAGGCGCATTTGCTTTTCAAGTTGCGAAAAACACAATGTACTTTAGTTGACAAAGCGCACTTTATGCGGCTTCAGATCAAATCGAAGACAAGTATGCTTCTTTTTGACATGGCTCTTCCCCCGTAAAGAATGTATCAAACTACTGAAGCCAAACTAACTATCATCGTACTCCCTTCTACCGAAAACAACGTAGACAGTAAACCCAGCCAGATGCATTCTCACTCATTTGCACCCCAACCTCTAGCATGATCAAACTCACTCCTCAGCTCGGACACGCCCCTAGCTATACCAATAACAGAATCCATAAACGATCCATTCCCGCTGTTCAGCCTTGCTCTCCTATCTCTTTCGGCTGCAGATTCCTCCCGTCGACCATTGAGAGCCGCATCATTAGCCCGCTGCACATCAGCTGTGGTAACAATTTCATCCTTCCTTCTATTTAGCGCTGCCGCACTAATAGCACGAGCGAACAGCTTTGTCCATTCAACTTCTCCTTTGAAAGGAGGGTTGTACTCTGAATCCCGGCGGACGTAGTATTGGGCCTTAACGGGCTCATACCGTCTCTCAAGCAAGATGATGATAGGCCAAGTAATTATCCAGAGCTGAAGAATAACAACTACCCACCAGACGAATCTGTTGGTTCGAAGCTTGTTTATCCAGTGTGGTGAATAGATAGTTAGTGCTGTGTGGGTTGTTACCTGGTTAACGGAGATAGTGCCACGGTAGTTTGTCGAGCGGATGATGGAGGTGATTTCATTTTTGATAATAGCCATATTGAGCTCTTCAACTGTGCTGCGTAGCGTAAATCTGTGAAAGAGTGGTTAGTATACTGGTAACTTTATCTGCGGTTTGATTGTTTTTTACTTACGATTTCACTCCGCTTTTGTCTTCGCAGTATCGAGTGCACCATTCCTGTAGCATACTCTCGAGACTCGTCTCGGCCTCGGTCTGTTCGCCATCCATAACTGCTTGCTCCAGATCACCAGCTCCAGTGGGTTTATACTTCTTGTTTGCTTTGCTCCTAAACCGTCCTCCACGGTAAGCTGACTGTCCGTCATTGTCTCGCACGACGTTTAGTTCGCGGTAGAAATCGAATAAAGGACGTCGAGTCAGATCGTATGAAGACAATGGCAATATAGTTCCTCGAGTCTCAATTCGAAAATCAAAGTCCGTAACCTTGGAGCTGGAGTCCTTTTTTCCATCCCGCTGCTTGACCGTGTGGGTTCCCGTGACAGAGATGAGAACTGTAGGAGCAACACAAGCTTGGTCGAATATGGCATTGTATAGAGCACTTGGCGTGTTCGTGTATTCAGGATGGACAGAAACGAGGTATGATTCATGTCCTGAAAATGTTTTGACAACACGACTTCCAGTAACCTCTTGGTATGGGTTGACATAGGCGCCAGGAGTTGATAGATCAGGGAGACTAACTTGTACCTGGCTTGAGCTTCCTGGGATTGCATCTGTATAAGCTGGCGGCTCGTCACTGGGTTCGTCCGTGTACGGCTCGACTGGCTGCTGATAGTGCAGACTAATCGCTGAACGTTTGGAGGCCAGGCCCCGTTTGCCGCCCGCAGTGGTAAAACCCATTGGTATAGATGGTTTCTTCTAGCGCCACTTCAACAGTGATAATATTCAAGGAGACGTCCTTGAATATTTCAAAAGGGAAAAGGAGGAAGAGGAACTCGTCCGAAGGGAGAGTTTCCTTTTATATAGGTGTCATATCCATGTAGCGGAGTGGATGTCTCAGGGCACAGCTCCAGGCACCAACGTCGGCGGTTGCCCCTTAACGGGCTCCGGCCGCCAATATTTCGACATGGGTGAAACCCTCCGGGGGGTGCTGCACCAACCTGCAATTGGAAGGCTACATTTGAGCCTCAATCCTTCAGCTTCTCCTCGTCTGCTTGTTGGGCGAGAGGAGGAAGAGTTCGTCTATTTGACTTCTCGTATTTGAAGGAGGTTGCAAGCGAACTTCGATAAAACGTATAACTATAGAGTGGAGCTGACTAAGCCGTTTAAGAAGATTTTGTTGCTTTTTCTCGGAGTTTGATATCCTCGAAGACCTTGGAATTTATGCAGACTTGACTTTCAAAACGACCGCGAGCCAGAGCTGGTGGACGGGACGTGAGGAGGCTAAGGAAGAAAGAGGAAGACGAAGTCAGCTATCCGGCGTAAATGTCTGCCCAATTGACTGAATCATTGCCGTTTACAGCCTCTAGTGACGTCCGATCAATCCACCGAACACTGCATCTGCTCTACCACCACAACAAGAATCAGCATCGCTGCACGAAATGGTGGAAATGGCTGAGCATGCTGAGGCGATGGACGTTGAATCTTGCGTGTGAAATCGAAAAGATTGAGAAGTTCGAGGATGTCCTGGGCGCAGATGGCAGTGACGAGCACCCTTTTGCTCCAGTGTGGAAGATAATGAGGTATCTTCACGATGAGCTCATTCCGCGGTGTTACAGGTTAGTCGATCTGAGGAGCAGCGTCCATGTTGAATGTTAATTCATGACTGACTTCTCTGGGCAGGGCGTTTTCTACTGTGGTTGCAGATATACAGTTCTGTTCCTTAGGGATTACTCTACTAGCTACGCTTGCTGAAGTATTCAAGGTCGTCCAAATTAATAAGGGCGAGCTGTCAAATATTGCTCGTGAGCTTGGAGATGAGAAGACCCTGGAGACCATTCCCAGGTCGGCCAGTAACGTTACTGTGGCTGAAGATTTTGGTGAGGTGATCAGACGGTCTGAGGTTGGCTCTCATATCAAAACGACAGTCGACTCGACTGTGTCTACAGACGGTGAAGCCGGAACGAAGAAAAAGAGAAAGTCATGCCTTGATGAGAGCATGAAACGAAAAGTTGACTATGATACCGCTATGACTACCAGCTTGGGCGTGGCCGACAGCTCTAAGGAGAAAAAGAAGAAAAAGAAACGGAAAGTCAATGCGATAGATGATATATTTGCTGGCCTATAATATGCAATGGGAAATCGCATAAAGAATATTATATCTTTGAAAAGTAAAATTAAGAAGCAATTCTCACATCAAAAGGGGAAAACGTCTAATTGTATAACCATCGCAGCAAATGCTCTCCGAATAGAATATTAATGATGATATGTTGGGCCAGCGTCCATGCCATGCTGTAAAGAAACTTGGGGGAAAACACAGTCCATATAAACAGATGCGTTCGAAGGGCAGTACAAGCTATCATCACAGCTAACAGGCTCGTAGCAACGAACAAGGTCAAGAGCTGGATATGCTTGTTTGGCTGGTTCTGGCGTGCAGAGCGAGTAATGCTCAACAAGTGGTGAGTAGCAGATACCCACCAGATAGGACCAGCCCAGTTACTGATAAAGGTCAGTATGCCTACTACGCCAACATTATACCCACTCACACCGTTGTAGGCATTAGACAAGTCGACCGAGGAAATAGCATTAGAGCCACCGAGAGCGAAAAAGCTTGCGTACTGAAACAGGAGGGACGTGACAGTGATTTCTGTGGTAGACAGTGACATGGAGCTGAGAACCTGTTGCTGGATACGGAAGAGAGCGAACAGAGGTATATTGGTTGCTCGAGATTGAGTGATGAGGAATAAACTGAGCAAAGTATGGAAGGTTCCTCGAATGTCTGGTTGATAAAATGTTAGTACGGATATTTTATTCCAAGCCGGAACATTTATGGGTTTGATTCACCTCTTCTTGCACCAGTTCGATTGCTGTTTCTGGTAGCTCTCAAGTATATCGCGTACAGGGAGCATACCAAGACTCCTATAAGAACAACCCGGGCCTGGAAAACAAGGGACAGTCCTCGCACACCTCTGATCAAGAATGGGAGGAAAGGGATATTCCGTATAAGCTCTGGTGCATCAGCATCTGTGAATACCACCTTGAATATGAACGAGAAACTAGTCAGAGGGAGATATAGTAGCGACAATAGCTTATTTGTCGGATCTGCTATGGACGTGTTTGGCAGTAGCCTTTGATAGAGGTCAGTATATGTGAAGAGAATCAGTAGCCACATCACGTTGGGATGGTCCCTGAAGAAGGTGTTGGCAATATCTGGTTCTCCCGCGAACTTTTGACCAGTCTGGTTCCAACGTCTCATAATTCGTGTCAATGTGGCAAGCACAAATGCGCCAACATAGCCCGACTTGACTTTGTGGTTGTTGGAGCTAGCGGAACAAGCGATTAGTCTTGAACGTAATGATATAGGGAAAGGCCAGGTCTAACGTACGATTTCCAGTAGATGTAGAATATCCAGCCGGAAGCCATCCAGTACCAAAAATGCTGCTCTTCCTCAACGTAGCTACTTGCAAACATTAGGGCTCCGTATCCGAGAAGGACTAGGAACATGTATCCCATAGCTGCAGTCCCATTACGGCCCTTTTGCATGCATGAATAGAGAGAGAGCAAAAAGGCGATCCCCGAGAATGCTATGCCCTGATATAGTCTTGACAGGTTGTAATTGCTTGCCGTGCTAGACATCATGGTTTGTGCAGTACGTAGGAAGTCTATAAGGGGTTGTTCTATGTCCAGGGAGAGAGTGGTATCTTCAGCAGGCTGAGAAATCATTCGCTGTGCCCTCTGCCATTTGCATTCGAGCTCTGCTATCTCGGAGTTTGGACTGCCGTCACAATGGGTCAACTGGGCAGTAGTAGAGTCGAACTTGTAGCCTGGATATGTTTGCTTGACGATTTTTATGATCTGTTGAGCATTTTCTTGGAGAAGTTGTAGCCGTTCCTCGCCTGTGACGTCGTATTAGCCTTTATTTCTGACTACGATAGACAAAGACGAAGCAATTTGAGAAACGGACCTTTTTTCCATAGCGGGAGAAACTGGGGGATAAAAACTCCAAGGTTGTTCAGGGGAACTGGAAAGCCGAGCAGACCACCCAGAGTAGGAGCTATATCTGATTGGTCTATTATGTCGTAGAAATCGAATTCCCCGGGCGAAGGCTTGAGGGGCGCCTTTACAAGTCCCATGTCT
Source organism: Trichophyton benhamiae CBS 112371 (assembly GCF_000151125.1). Taxonomy (NCBI): domain Eukaryota; kingdom Fungi; phylum Ascomycota; class Eurotiomycetes; order Onygenales; family Arthrodermataceae; genus Trichophyton; species Trichophyton benhamiae. Next base: position 872,315 of record NW_003315113.1, read on the forward strand.
TGAAATTTAGGGGATATGAAGGTAAGAGCCGGGGAGGTCTCTCCTGCCGATGCACCGCCATGATTACCACCGTCGTTCATACCGTGGTCACCGCATAGAATAAGAAGTGCGGAAGACAAATGGGCCTCCTTTTCCATGGAACTGTATATTTGTTTGACTATGGAATCCATCTCCTTCTGCTTGGGTATCATATGGGGACTGCCACAAAGTTAGGTTCCCTTTATCATAAATATTTAGTCCATATGATAGTTTCATTAGCTCACCTTCTAGGACCGGCTTTGTGGCCAATATGGTCAAGGCCTAGATAATGCATTATCATGGCATTCCAGTCAGCATTACCCATTTCCTCAGGTATATGCCGGGTGACATTGTTGTCGACTTCAGTAAAATCCTTTGCTCAGGGTCAGATGATTGATCCAACAAGAAGGGAAGATTGGATGTTCTTACAGAGACAAAGAAGCTTGTAGTCCCATCATGTCTGTAGAACATGCCAGGAAACAGCTTCAGCCACGTATCGTCTCCGTACATGACCAGTCGACCGCCGGGCTTAACTCTCAGCTGGGCTAGCCAGGTATCCTGGTGAGCGAGAGTCGAGGTGGTATCTGATTCTGCAAAGTTAAGGATCACATCAACGAAAGATGGGACAGATCCTGTTGTAATTGCCTTTACCCGAGGCATGGTGATAGTCGGCGAGCTTGCATGAGCGGTAAACGGTACTGCTGCACCAGACTTGATCAATCTACCCACAAATTAGAATGACCAGATTTGATAATGCCCTGCTGGGGCATAGGATATTTCTTTACTGACTTTTGGGTGAATTGAAATCCGGAGTGGTTTCCATACACAAAGTCGCTGTACATGGGGGTTAGCTGGCGCGGGAAATATGGAAAAGACAATAAGAGGATTAAGCCACCTTCGCAACGCATCTACCACCATGAAGATGACCCGGTCAAAGACGGGAGATGGCCGACTGCCATATTCACTTTCATCGAAAGTTGCCAGCCCTGGTATGAACGGCTTGTACGGGAAGAACCCGCTGGCGAAGATGAGCAGCGCCAGGGGAAAGAGAATAAAGGAGACCAGCGTGGCCGCATTGGAAGTGATGAAGCGCATCCTTGAAAGAGAGGCTGTCTAAACGAGTGTCATTAACTAAGAACCATAACTCCTCCGCTGTGGTCTCCTACTCGCTGTCTATATCGTCTCCATCATCTTCGCCGTGGTAGATGTTGTTGTGTTTACGCCTTTGATGCCTTCGTCTTCCCTCAAGGTCTTGCGATAAGATAAGGAAAAAAAAAAAAAAAAAAAAAAAGAAGCCGTTCGTGCCTGCGCCCGCAATTCTGATTAGCGATAGCTGGAGCAACTAACTAAAGTATTTTTGCGCCATGGATCAATTGACTAAAGGAGATGGCGGATTCTACGTTGGCTAACAGGTTGGAAGATCAGGTTGTTTAGCAGGTCAAGTTAGGAGCTGTAGAGTCTATGGAAGACTAATGTCAACCTCTGATATCACTCGTCTTATATAGTCGTTAGTTAGACAGAAGAAAAGACCAAAAGAAAATCCCGTATCAATAGCCATTAGAACTCCGCTTAACTCCTGATCCCTTTTTTATGTTGAGATGCAATATTGAAAAGAGACTCCGTCCGCAGTCTAAACTGAAATCAGACAGTGCAAACATTCAGCCGGAAGATCATAACACATCATCGCTTCTTGTTCCCATTGAGTCTCTTCACTTTCCCCGGGTGAGGAGCAAACGTTATGGTGTTACGCGGTTTTCTGCGTGTGCGCTTCTCCACTCGGCCGGTCTTGCGAGAAAGTCCGCCCTCGATCTTGAGAGGGGTGGGCTCGTCATCTATCGTAGTTATCTAGTATTAGAGCAGGTTCCAAATGTAGCCTGTGGCCACGGAGACTAAGGCAAAATTGAAAGAAAAGTGACGAGGATATACGATGTTGACTCGGGCAGTCGTTACCTTTCACTATATCAGTTTTGGATTTCTCTGCAGCAGCATCTAAGAGACCGGTCTGTTAGCATCGACAATATAGCCCCTGGCAGCGTCCATATTCCATATCGGGGCTACACACCTGCATTACTCGGGTCTGCATCTGTCATGTCCGCATCCCTCTTGGAGGTCCCTGCGAGCTCTTGCAGTTTAGCAGAGAGGCGCTCTGTTCTCGCATCTGCTACTGGCCCAAAGACTTTCTCGCGCAACAGGGCCTTGTTGTGCTTCTTGACGCTCGATCTGAGTCCCTTCGCCATGGCTTCGCAGATGTAGTTAATCCGAGCTCGAAATGCACAGTAAAAGAGAATCCCAGCTGGTTAATTAAATATATCAACCTCGCTGCCTTTGCATTCCTGCTTTCACCAAAAAGATAAAAAAAAAAAAAAAAGACTCGACCTCGCTTACATCATCAAGTACAAGATTACTAAGCCATCGTCCTATCCGCAACTTTCTTTTTAGATCCGATCGTGGGCGAGAACAGCGAAAGGCAGCAGAAAGAAGCACCCGGACGCTGCGACGGTGACCCTCGAACGGAGGACTGGAGCGAGCGCACAAACAGTCGCTGAGGTTGACAGAAGATATACCATGGTAGAACTGCTTCAGGCTTGAGCAGTCGCCCCTCGAGATCCCCCGAACACCTCACCTACAGCCCGCCGTTCAGGCCAGGGAGACCAGCGAGCCTCGAGAACCACCAGTGAAGCGGCCAAGATGGCGCCCCCGGCGCTGAACCAAGAGGTCGAGCGTGTCAGGGAGACGCTGTATAAGCTTATCATCACCCAGTTGAAGGCGATCCTCAAGAGTGAGGGCCTACCGGTCTCGGGGGTCAAGCTAACACTACAGGCGAGGCTTATAGGCCGTGAGTTCTCTCGATAACTACCTTATATATACATAATACGTTTAGTAACGCACATTCCTTGCTACAGGCCTCAACTACTATGCGTATGGCGAGTGGGCGAACCAAGACCGGCTGAATAGTCTCATTGCGCGGATATACGCAGTCGCTCGAGGCCAACCGTCACCTCCGCCCTTGACTCCATTATCACCGCATTACCCCCCGGCTCCCCAGCCGCAGTCTTCGCATACATTACCACAATACCGGACAACAGTCCCTCTCCCTCCTCCGAGTCCTATGGGTGCGTTGGTGTCGATCCCTTTATAACAAGAGCCTGGCTGATGGGGTTATATAGGCCGCTTGACCTTCAAGAAAAGCCCGTTTTATACCATTCTAGAACCTTTGACTTCGGTTATGGAATGTCAAGGTACGATACTACAAAATAATACCCGTAAAACTATAAGCTGCAGAATAAGACAACGAGTGTCTGACTTACTTCTAAAGCTCGAGATTCCTCTCGAGATACAGTTTGCTTGAGAGTTGTTCTCACCTCTGAAACTGCCTCACGGCTTTTATCAAATCCAAACCTCCGGATCATGGTTTATGGTGCTGCAGATAATGGCCTTACGCATTATTCTCCGAGTGACATTGCTTTCCCACATCAAGTGGAACTCAAAGTCAATCATGACGACGTCAAAGCAAACCTACGCGGTCTAAAAAACAAGCCAGGTACAACCAGACCCGCTGATATAACGAACTTCATCCGGAAGAAAGTAGGCTATGTGAACACTGTGACGATGACATATGCTCTGACCCAGAAGGTTGTTCCCCACTCTTTCATGCAAATCGCAGTCAAACAGCTAACATAAACACAAGAAATTCTTTATCGTCGTCAACCTTGTACAAAAGCATCCTGTGGAAGAATTGGTTACCCAGCTCCAGGTCAGAAAAACAATTTCTGCTGAGCAAGTGGTTAGGGAGAGTAAGTTCTACCCAAGTTGTTTGTTTATCTCTCAAAGTATGCCGCCAGAATCTTACAACGGTTTATAGTGCAGACCAGGGCCCAGGATGCGGATATTGTGACAACGTCAGCCATAATGTCACTGAAATGTCCGCTCTCAACTCTCCGGATTTCGGTTCCATGTCGTACCTCACTTTGCACACATAACCAGTGCTTCGATGCAACATCTTTCCTCCAACTACAGGAACAGGCGCCAACGTGGAGTTGTCCTATCTGCTATAAAGCAACCAGCTTTGAAGCTTTACAGGTTGACCAGTAAGTCTTCAACAACCCTGAGCATTCCAGTGTCTAGCAACTAACATGCCCTAGATATGTTGACAACATACTACGTGCAACGCCACAGTCAGTTGATCAAGTGACAATTGAGCAGAACGGGGAGTGGTCAAACCCGAATGACGCTCCTGAAGCCGCACCGGATAGTAATGGTGTTGAAAATGGAGACAATGACGACCTTGATCTAGTAGAGGTAGACAGTTGTGGCGTGCCAACTGTCAAGAGGGAATTTGACTCCCAGTCCTATATCAACCACACAACCCCCACTCCATCTAGGGAAGCCTCCTCAGTTGCATCGGCTCCTCGACCTTCAACCGGTAAAAGGGCCATTAGTCAAGTCATTGATTTGACCGGCAGTGATGACGAGGAGGAGCCCCCTCGTCCCGCTAAGCGGCTCGCATTCCACCTACCAAATGGAACTCATCAGCAACCTTTCGACCCGCTTAGGCTCTCCGCTTCGAATTCGCCGGTTCCAGGCTCATATCACTACGACAGATAGAGAACCTCCAGGGGCTCAATATTTTTTTTTTTTGGTTTTTTTTTTTTTTTTTTTTTTTTTTTTTTTTTTTTTTTTTTTTTTTTTTTTTTTTGTTTTCTTGGCCACAGATAAAAGTCGTTTCCGCATTTTCAGGAAGCAGCTTGCTTGTTTTCTCTCATAATATTATTTCCGACCCTTTTTTCCCCTTTTCCTATTAGATCATTTGAGGAGTTTGCCTATGCTCATTTATTCTGCGGGTTTATACCAATCGTCATCATTTATGGGCCGAGGATGGGAAACGGACAAACGGGGCATAACGGAGGCGTGGAGTTTTTCGACGGTATTTTTACCCTCTTGGTTTCTTTCTTTCTTTCTTTTACAGTACATCCATCTTTGTCTTCATCAGGATAAGAACTAGGGTGGACTGCTTGTCGATAGGTTTAAAAAGACTACCACGGCATCTATCAGCGTCATTGAATAAGGACGATTTTCTACGGAACAATTGGTCTACACAGCTAAAGCAAAGGGAACACTGATAGCTAGTCTGAGGAAAGAAGTGGTTATTATTTATATTAAAATGGCATAAGATAGATAACCAAGTTCTAAATGATTGATTCCCTATTTCCCCAAATGAAATATAGTACATGGCTGCCCAAGTTTTGAAGCATGTACCACACAAATCAGCAAAGACCGAAGCCGCACATATGTACTCCGTACAAACAAACACATAATATATATTCCATGAACCAAATCGCCGTTCATTAAAATTATCACCGCGTCAAATGCTCGTCAAATTCTTTTAGTTCGCTGCCATCACCATGGTAGCCAATGGAGTCCCGGTTGTCATCGATGACTCGACCATATTCAAGAAGAAGCCGGTACATATATGCTTCAATATCTTCATTCCGAAGAACTTTCTCAGCCCATTCGCGACCTTGCCTGGCCAAATTCTGCGCAGCCTTATCATGACGGGCAACATGGGGGTTGCTAGAGGTAGTGTTACTTGTCCCCGTCCCGATGAAATAAGTCATAAGGGCATAGAAGTCATCGTATCGGTTGTCCAGGGGCACGAAATGTCTCCATGCAAAGAGGCGCGAGTCGTGCCATTCACGGAATATGGTGGCTTTTATACCTAGGGACTTGCTAAGGAGGAACGCACGCCACCTGCCAGAGAAGCTGTGTCCGTCTATATCCACCAGGTATTTGTTCACGAACTGATGTGAAAGGGGGATCTTCTCCTTGTACGTGTAGGTGTCATTGTAGAATTCGCAGTTGGCTGGCACACAAGCCATGGGGTCCGTGAATCCGAAATCAAAATGCTCGTTGGCGAAATCGGTTGGTTGGAAATTCGACGACGCGGAATCGCCTGAGCTCAAAGATTGGTCGTTGCATGGCAGGACTCGCTCTGTTTTGCCAATGAGTTTTGTCCCATTCATCTTGAACTCCAGTCGCTGACGATGCATTCGAGACCAATTATCAGCTGTTTGGATACCGCCAGAAGTGGCTCCTCTCCAGAAGAGCGTATCGTTTTTCATCTTCCAGTCAATATCTTCAGCGCCGTTGTAGGTATATCGTTCATCATCCTTCCAGTACATATTGGCCGGGAAGAGGATATCATTATTGACGTTGACCTTACATTCGCTAAAGATCGGTATAAGGGCATCTGAGTGGCTAATACTCGACGACGAAAATAGGAATCCGTGGAGATTCTTTATGGCTGGCCCGACAACGCATAGATCACTGGACGTGTTGAAATTTGACACCAGGCCGGCACCGGGTATTTTGTAACGGCTATCAGCCTCTTGAATACTCAGGATTGGATTCCGGGCTGGAGATTCAGGAGGACAGGCAGTCGCCGCAATCTCCATGTACTGCTTGGAAGGGATTCCAGCCCATTTGATCTTGTCTTCCTCTGTCACGTTGTTTTTGCTCGTCAGCGAGACAAATCCTTCCATATTCTTTGTAAACGAATAGGTGGCATCAGGAGGAGTAGCACGGGATGCTATCTCCTTGTTGAGCATGGCCTGCATGTCCTCCCACTTGGTTACGAGTCGAGGTTGGTCCAGCGTATTCATGGCAATGTCCATGTCCGGTAGCTTCTGCGCAAACCGCGCAACTAGCGACTTCAGAGTATCTATCCGCCATCCATCGCCAGTGATGTTCGCAATAGCCCCATCCCTTATGTGGATCGCCGCGATCGAGTTTCCGCTATGATCCTGGCAAGCTGCAGCTACTCTCCGCCGGATGGTTTTTGGCTCCGCTGACCAGAACGGCCGGAGGTCGTCGTTTATCTGATCGAAGTCGTCCACATTTCGGACGTCGTTCTCTCGGGCAAATATATACCACTACGTATAGTCCGTAAATTAGTTATATGCTCCCCCTTTTCCCCCGAATTGGTCCAGTGTAGTTAAGGGGCCGAGGAGGAGAACCGGCAGTGGCACGAAGCCAGCGCAAAAGTACAAAGACAGTGAAACGCATAGCTATACAACGCGAGGACTCACCTCCTTAAACCCAGGCGGCGGATGGCGACCATACCGCACCCGATACTCGACAACAGCGTCGCTGAAGGTCATCGACCGGGCAGAGTCGTACTTGCGCCATGCATTGTCCGCCTTGTCCAACAATGCCTTTATTGGATCATTGCCCATGCAAATCTCTTCGATCTCCTCAGGTTCTTCATGCACCGTACCGCCATGTTTAGGTACAACACCCAGCCTGTGTCGGTATACGGTGCCAAAGTAATATATGAACAGCAGGACGAATGCGCCGCTGGTGAGAAGCAGCAGCCGTCGGTGGAAGGAATGCGAGACCGGCATGGTAGCTAGTCAGTGATATCGACAAAGCGGCCCTGTCGCAGGCCTGAGGTTGTGCTTTATAGAATTCTCATCGCATCAGTCGGATCTGGGCCGCGCAAGGCTCTCCTGACGTCCCTTTGAACGATATAATGCTGATCCAAAGATTCTCCAGAGCCAAGGGGTTTGCGGATATACGAGATTTCGTCCATTTGAAATAAAATGTACGCCCCAGCCTGCCGCTCCACCAATCCCGGATTGCCGTTGCTTATGTGTGCGTTCTAGGTCCATTTTTGAGGCCTTCCTAGTGGTTTACGGGGTTGGGATTAACCCAAATCCTATTTTCTGGGGGCGAGCCACGGTGGCTCACGCTGGCGGACGCTCTTGATACGGCCATGATTTCCAGGAGTAACTCGTTACTATTAACCAGGAAGCAGTATAAAAGTGACTGGCCTCCAGGGGCCGCTGATGTCTGTCCGTCTATCTGGAAAACTACTCTGCGCAGGATCCGTCAAGCGTTCAATCGGTGCCATTACCAGCCACACGCTGCCTGCTATCCACGCAAGTGACACCTGGTTGTGCTGTTTCATACTCAATCCTTCAAACTACGGAGTACCTAGGGCGCATTGTAGGACCGAAGCTGGTAGACTCTGTGGGCTTTTGCTATGTGAAAGTATGTCGGTAACTAGGGCGTGGATCAAAGACAGGGCCTGTAGGTAGCTGGCCCGAAGCTCATGAAGGCAATCTGCTGCCATTATCTGTAGTGACACGATTCAGTCCCATAGCTCGTGACTGCTCATCAGGACATGATAATATCCAGACATGTGTAACCAAGTACTTCAACGCATGTCGTCTTATCCAGAGCTGAACTACTCGAACGCTAACTAGGTAGGGACATTAGTTATGCAAGTAAGACGGCCCGTTGAGAATCCCTTATTTAGCAGTTAAAGTATCTCGAAAGCCGAAGACAGACCCTTGACTAGGCAGCAATGGGCCTCCAGTGCCGTGGAGCGCCTCAAAGACAACAATCCCCTATCAATCACTAGACGTAGAACGGGGTGGACACGCACAGTTGTATTTCTGGACATTGAATTCTTGCAGCTCGAGATAAGTTAAAGACTATGATTACATAATAATACAAATCAGCGACCTAACTAGCTGGTTGGTTAGTCTGACGGCGACTTCGAGCTCGAGCAACACCAACAACCGCCAGGAAAGACAAAGGTCAATCAAAACTGTCGCATAAGGCTTTTCAATTTTAATACTTTATACACGAACGTACCCTCCACTCGACTTCATCCACAAGGGCCGACGGAATCAGACCCCATTACCGCCTCCCCACAAGCTAAAGCGAACCGCAGCAATGTCCTTCGACACACCTACACCCCCCTTCAGCGCTTCCGATCCTCACGCCCGTTTCCTAAACGCATCATGCCTGGATCTATTATTAATCGAGCTGGTACCTATGGCGGAACGAATAGTACAAGAACTCGAGCTCGGAGAAAAGGATTCCCCAGTCAAGCAAGACGAAGCACTAGATATACAAAATAAGGAAAGAGAGAAAGAAAAAGAGAAGGATAGCAAGTCGTCTGTGGCCGTTATGGATGACGAAGAGTATCGCGAGGCTATATATTTTAGACTGGAGTCATTGGGGTATAGAGTCGGTCTGGGATTGGGAGAAAGGTAATCCTGACCACAACCGCTACTGGTATACCCACACGAAGGCACAGGAAAGATGCTGACGTATACCAATTTTCTTTGCAGATTCTCCAGAGATAGGCCCCGGTTTGCTGATAATCTCGATGTGATTAAATTTTTATGCAAAGATCTTTGGACAATTCTGTTCAGGAAACAGGTGGATAACCTGAAGACAAATCATAGGGTGTGTTTTCATGTCTAAGGCCTACAATATCTATATCGGTTGCCCCCTTAGCTTACCCAAATTTGACACAGGGAGTATATGTTTTAACCGATAATGCTTTCCGGCCATTTATCCGCATGAGCATGTCTGTTAGAAGTGAGGCAGTTATGCGTGCACAGACAGTACGGGATACCTCACTTAAACACCCCCCCATTTTACCCTTTACCCTTTAGTTAATCGATGCAAGCTAACGTTGACTGAAGTATCTTTGGTTCCCTTGCGGTATAATCCGCGGCACCCTCGCAAGCGTGGGGATTGAGGCTACGGTCCAGGCTGAAAGCTCGGATCTCCCGCTAGCTACCTTTCAGATCAAGACTATCAATAGCACAGTTACTGCCAATGCCGGTGGCTCTGGTACACCAGTAGTAACTTGATGATAGGTTTATGCTAGTAAATGCATTGCTTATATACCTACCAGGCAAAGCATATCTCTCGTGTATTTGTTTCGTTATCTTCTCTATGCTGTACAGATACCCCTACAATATACTATTTCCCTTTGGTGTTCCCTTTTTGACCCGACGGCTAGTCCTCATTTACTTCGAATGGCAGAGAGTTACAGACAGGTGAAGTAGGGGAATGCTAGAAGGTGTAACCCTATTTTTATTCATTTGTTTGCTGTCATCTAAAAACTATTCGTTCCTCAATCTCAGGAGAAATGTGAGGGCAATATTTTCTGTTCTGGCTAGGGAAAAGGGATATATTAACATAAAAGAATGGGAGGTATGGATGGGCAAACTAATTTTTGCAATCTCCTAGCAGCGAATGCATCCTTGCCATCGTTCTTGAGAATGAATGAAAAGAAAACCAGTGCTTCTTCGACCATTCAGAGCTTATGTATGTATTCTCCTGACCTACAGCCTATATGCGCAGAAACAGGATGTTTGGTTAGTAACAATTCGCTATTAGGCTGTGAGCCGTGATCGAATGAAAGATGCAACCCGTGAAGGCCACGGTAAAACGGATTGATGGGAAGAAGCAACAGACGACCAAGGATGATCCGATAAACACGACACCAGAGGATGGAAGGCAGACGCTTCGGGGGCAGCTGGAAGTGAGGTGGGTGTTTTTACTTTTGTGGAGGGTTCTGAACAAAGCTGATTCCCTTAGCAATGTTGCCCTGGAGGCCGGTCTTGCAAACCTCAAGGAGGGCCTTCTCCCTCTCGTTGACCTCGGGGAGGATGTTGATGATGTTCTCAGCACCAGATGGCTATATCAAATTGTTAGCTGTAGCAGTGGGAAGAGGTATGAAGGGATTCGAGGCATGGATATACTCACTCCGAGTTCCACTGGCATGGAGAAATATTCAAGACCGGTCTCCTTAGCGATGACATCGCCGCCGTTGATGCCGCTAAGGTGAACAAAAGTAGGCTCAACAATACCCTTCTCACCCTTGGCAGCCTTCATGACGCTCAAAGCAAAGCTGCAATCATCATGTCAGTCGGCTTGAATCTCTAATGATTCCTGGAAGCGAAAAGAAAGGAATGGAGATTTACCGGTAACCAGCATAAGCCATGGACAAGGTGGCAGAGCCAGCACCGTCTTTGGCCTTAACAACCTCGTCACCGCCAAACTGGACACCTGCCGTGATGAGCTCACGTTAGTGCTTAACTATAAGCAACTAGAGAAGGAAAGCGAGTGGCAATTGTGTACTCACGCTTAATGATCTCGGAGTACTCGCTCTCTGGGATCTCAGCAGCTGGCTTAGCCAAGCTGTAAACTGGGACAATAGTCTCGCCAGAGTGTCCTCCAATGACGTGGATGGTAGCATCAGATGGGTTCTTCTCCCCAGTGTATTTTTGGGCGAAGGTCTCTGCACGGAGGATGTCAAGGGTAGTGACACCGAAAAGACGCTTGGCATCGAAGACGCCTGCCTTCTTGAGCACCTCGGCAGCAATTGGGACGGTAGAGTTAACTGGGTTGGAGATAATGAGGACAAACGCCTTGGGGCAGAACTCAGCAACTCCCTGGACGAGGTCTCTCACAATGCCAGCATTGACGGTGAAGAGGTCGTCACGGGTCATTCCAGGCTTGCCTTTTGCCGGGTTGTTAGCAACAAATACAAGGCGAAACAAAACGCCAAAAAACAGGGGGGAAGGGGAAGTGTCAGCATGTTTGGGATTACGTACGAGGAATTCCAGCTGGGATGAGGACGAGTTCACAGCCTGTGAGGGCATTTTTCAAACCTTCATCCTTTGGCAGGTAGCCAGAGGTTTTCTGATAACGATGCAAGTTAGTCCAGGGGAGCCATAGATGCCACTAATTCATACCAAGAGGGTAACTTACGGCGGCAGTAGAGATGTGAGAGAGATCGGCGGTAACACCGGGGCTGTTAACGACATCATAAAGAACAAGCTCGTCGACGAGAGGACAGATCTTCAACAGAAGAGATAGAGGCTGTATACCCGAGGGTTCACCTGGTCAGCACACTCGCCCCTCCTCCAAGACAAACAGGAGTCTCCCATCCAACAGGACTACCAACCTGGCCAATGCCACCAGAAGCACCGAGAACAGCTATTCAGCATAAAATATATGGTTAGAAACACCTTCGATGTCATGGTTATACTCTCTGAAGCATTGGGTCAGGAACTGGAATCTCACCTGCTTTAACCATGGTTGCTCGGACGGAAGCGGGGAACTATGACGAGCAAGCTGCAGAGGACAATTAGCAAGTAGAAAGGCGGGCACTTAGTCCCAACACACACTCACGAAACGAGGCTGGTCGTGGAGCTGGAGAGACTGAAGCTGGAGAAGAGAATGAAGCTGAAGCTGGAGTTGAAGTTGAAGTTGGAGGAGGAGAAGAAGAAGAAGAAGAAGACGAAGAAGAGAAAAGGTCTCAAGTTTCCTTTTGCGGAGTTTATCAGCCCGCGGCTAAAGTCACATGCAGCTGACTCAGCTGATAAGGGAGTTTCTTTATGTTCGTTTTCTTCTTCTCCAGCTTCAACTTCCAGCTTTTTGCTTCTTCCACTGCCCTGCCTACCTTAGCCTTTGCAGATGCCTTGCTCCCCCTGCCGGGCCGCTGCCTTCTGCTCACCCGACGCCTCTGCTGCTCAACTACGCGAGACCACGGGCGGCGTGCAAGGAGCTCTGCACATCTACCCAATCGCCATCACGTGAGTCCAGGTATCGTCCCTCCGGTTCGGTTGCTGTACATCCCGCTTGGCGGGTTGGGATGATTGCCTTTTCTCTGGCAGCGGGAGCGATGTCGAGTCAAGAACACGGCCTGTCCGGCGGCGGCGACAATCCATCCGCCGCCGAGGGAGAAGTCGGACGCTCTCCAGCTTCTCTGAATATCATCGTCATCGTCATCGTCGATGGGTTCGACGTCGGATGCATGCCAGGCCCCACTCTCGAGCTCCAGGAACGCGGCGCGGGAAAGCTTGAATCGAAGCCATAGAAAAAAGCAATTGTCCGCATAGTCGCCCTCTCTCCATGGACTAGCACTCCGTATTGCCCTCTAGCCACGTCTCTAGAGAGCTATTTATCGAGAAACATAAAATGATACCATATTATCAACCGACATGCGTTGACGGAGGCGCCTTCATTCGTCTTTCAGGAACTCTACCGAGGCATAAGAAGACGCTTGTCAACCCACCCTGACACGGAATGAATCGTTACGGATTATTCCGATCCTTCTTCGACGGAGGCAGGGCGAGTGCGCTTCTACGGAGTAAGCCACGTTACCATGCATGGTTAGGTTTCTCGAAGGTACAGTGGGGGTTCAGCGAGCTACAAGAATAGCTTTAACCTGGCCCTGCTCTCACGGAAACCGTCCGATACAGTATTTCGAGGGTGCGAGCGGCGAGGCCAGAAGTAAATATAGACGTCATTATTGGGCAGCTTTCGCCTCGAGTTAAGCCTGCGGATGTTCCAAGATAATTATAGAAAAGATCATGACAAATTGTAATTCCACAAGGTCATGAATGTAAACAGGGTGGAAAGCGGAAGAGAACTCTCATAATATGGTATCAATACGCAGCCATGATTCGTATTTATTCTTTTTGATTTAATTATGTCATGCCCCTGACTATGGAAGTATAGCTCAGGCCGACTGGGAGACAGTTGGAAAACGATATCTCCAGAGTTCACAGCAACACACTTCCAGCTTCCCTCAACTCCCAACTTTCACCGACACATCTAAGCATCCTTCTCAGCAGCGGCCTTTCGGGCCTTGGCACCTCTGAGCTTCTTCTCAGGGCTGTCCTTCTTTGGTCGTTGGGATAGTCGGATAGCACTGGCACGGGAAACGGCCTCAGCGCGGAGGTCGGCTCGGTATCCACCGCTTACAGCTCGGCTGGCAACAGCCTTGTATACCCTGGACAGAAACATATATGTTTAGCAGGATGCTCAGTAAAAGTGGGCTCTACCATCTCTCTCTTGGACTACCTCCATAGAGTATAGAAAATAGGCAGCTGGTGCGGAATTTTTGGGGCTTATCCTTACTTGCGGTTGGAGGAGCCAGAGCCGTGGGTAGCAATGTAGGTGTTGGAGCCTGGCTTGTTGCAGTTGTTTGGTCTCTTGGAGATGACGGCGACACCACCGTTCTCAGCGGCTTGGACACCGATAGCCTATTATAACCAGTAAAATTCCCCGTCAGAAAATTGTAATCACTCCATCGATGTGCATTCTGCGCTGCAGAGCCCTTCCTAAATTCCTCCTCTTTCTCTTCTATTTTAAACCTCCTGGTTTCATTCCTTTTGTGGCGCAAAGAAAAAAAAATATCGCTAGGATGTGAGTGGACGAAATACCTTGGAGTTGGCAAAACCGGCATACTATAGTAGAAATAACTAGTCAGTATAGCCATTCTAATCATGTCCCTATGTGCACATCTTCGAGAGAATAACCAACCTTTCTGGAGTGCTTGTTGACCAAGTTCAATGGGTCACGGGAGAACTGAACACCACCACCACATTTCCGCTTAACCAGGAAAGAGTTCTGGGTTCCTAATCATTCGAAAAACAACCACTTATCAGCTTCATCCATACGTCTGACCGCGCGCGTCTTCAGTTGCAACATGTTTGCCTATTGCAGCACATTCAAGGTCCAGATAAGAGACGGGGATAGGAATTCGTACTGGCAATGGCCCAGACCAAGTCATCAGACACGTTAGAACGGGCGGAGGCAGCCATGGCGTCTAGCGAAGGAGAAACCGGAGGTTTGGTGAAGGGAGACGGAGGGGTTGGTTGTTGGTTGTTTGCGTGAACTTGATATCCCTTTCTTCCCTTTCTTCTGCTCTCAATTTACGACTAATTTTTGTTGTGTGTATTTTTCTAGACGCCCAGCCAATATGGTCTTGGCACGCGGCTAACCTTCCTCTCCGGGACGTCCTCGCTAACTTGGCCCGTTTTAGACTAGAGGATGATTCATGTATTAGTAATACAAAACCACGTGTTTGATTATATAATCTCCCCAGGCTAAACGCTTAAACCTTGATAGAGAAGAAAAGAGACGACGAAGAAGATATTAACGACGACAACAATCATATCAAGCAAGTGGAAGAAATATCGAGGGGGCAGCGCCACTCGTACACTCGTTCTTATTTGTTCTATACCGGTCTACCTCTCTATAGTAGACTGTGCTTTGCGGCAGCCACCTAAGGACCCTCGAAACAGACTTAGTCTTTCTTACCCACGGCCTGACGCAAGATCCCTGATCTGCCTAATATATCGGCGTCATGGGCTACTTTTACTATTCTCTCACCTTTTTTGCCTTTTTAGCTGTTGCAGGTAAGATGGAGACGTTTTCTATCTCCCATTTCTTCCCATCATTATAATTTTACTCCCCTTGGATGCCACCGGAGTTGACCTCCATGCTAATATTACCTTGTGCAGCGGCGTACTTTACCCGTGAACGCTGGCTTCCTCATCTCCCCCTACCGGACCACCTCTATACCAAACTGCCTACAAGTTTCCGAGGCGATGCTGAAGCAGGCTTGTCCTCTGCTGACTTTAATCTCGCGGACAACATTGTGGAAGGTGACTCGCGTGCTGGCCTAGATAAGCGCGGCAAGTCAGAGGTTCTCCGCATAATGAGGAGTAAAAAGGTCGATTTCAATGAAGCAAGGCGGATATATACTGAACAACGATTTGCGAAGAATAATATCGGCCCCGATGGGAGACCGCGGGATCCGAAATTTGTGTCATTCTCATGACGGGCGGGCTATTGTCGAATTTGCGCAAGCCCTCGGGGGAATAATACCTCTCTGCCTTTCCTAAACACTCGTTTATAGTCATTTCTTTAATCTCCTTCGGATTGGAGCACAGGAGCACGGTGTTTTGCATTTCGTTCTAATTTCCTACTTTGATTTCACTTGCATGTGCTATGGACATGCACCGGCTATCCACTACTTCTCTTCACTATTCCTGACCGGGCCTATCTCTTTTGGTCTATTCTATTCCAGCGTTGATCGTTTGTATCATCTTTCCTTCGTTTGTTTTTCTGCCGTTATTGTATTAATAGCCATCCTTCATATATTTCACTTGCAATATTTTTGCGTATAGCCACAAAAAGAGGGCTCGTGACACACTCTCTCTATTCTACTCACAGACACCGCTTCGGATACAGCGAATGGAGAGCTTAAACTTTAGAGAAGCCTCAGAGGCAAGAGGCGTAGCTGGGACGCTTCCGTGTGTAAAGGCGCTTCGGAGGTTGCAACTTTCCTCCCATGACGTATAATTCTTTTACAGCTTCTTGGATTATTTTGCAAATTCAACGGCCACGACCATAACCTTGTTGCTGGAACCCAGGCGGGAGCTGTCCTGGCGGACCACCAGGACCGGGAGGACCTCCTGCTGGTGGTGGAGCAAAACCTGCAGGCGGAGGCTGGCCAAATCGAGGTGCCTGGGGGGGAAAGCCTGGGTGAGGTCCGCCATACCCAGCTTGCGATGGCGGGGGACGGGCAGGAAGTCCGGCAGGAGGAGTAACAAGCGGCTGAGGAGGATGAGTTGGTGGGTGAGGTGTGTGAGGTGCATGCGGCGCGCGATGGTGTGGGAGTGGGCCGGCCATGTTCATATTCGGATATCCGCCGTTCATAACGGGGGGCATGCCTCTGCCTGCGCCGAAGTCCGGTGGTGCTGGTCCAACATTGATCGGCGGTCGTTGTTGCTCGGCATCCATCCCCGCTGCCACCGGCACGGCAGAAGGTACGTTCTGTACACCGGCATTCATAGCACCGCCGGGAGCAGTGGGCGCACCGCCGGCGAATTGAGGCGGTATTGGTTGTTGTGGCTGTGGTTGGACATTGTGTTTCCGGGCCTGGGCGGCGAGCATTCTCTCCGCTTGATCACCGTGTCTCTCTCCCTTGCCGTCTTTCTTGTAGGCATATTGCACAGATATCTCTTTGTTCATAAGGTACTGTCCGTTCATATTGGCAATAGCATCATCCGAAGCTTCAAAGTTTGAGAACGATATGAATCCATAACCCTTGGACAAGTTTGAATCATCTCGAGCAACCTAGAGTCCACATGATTAGTAGCAGACTTACATGAAGACCTGTTATACAGTGAAAAACTAACCTTAGGGAGAGATATCAAAGATCCAAATCGGCTAAAGGTATCATAGAGCACCTGCTCTGTGACCATGGGATCCAGATTGCCAACGAATAGCTCTGCGCCAACTTCGACAGCTTTCTGCTTATCGGCCGACGCCTTATTGACTCGAATGGGTTTCCCGTACAGACGGACTTGGTTCATAATCCTGGATGCATATTCTGCATCTTCTTCACTGTTAAACTCGACGAAGCCGTAGCCCTGGTGTGTTTGGGTGACGCGGTCTTTCGGGAGGTGTACGTTAACAATCCGGCCAGCCTGGAGCATCAACTCCCATACCAGCTTATCTGTAACCCGCTCATCGAGGTTACCAATATACACGGTGGCCTCCTTATCTTGTTCCCTAAGACACCTCGTAGTTAGCTCTCTGTCCGAACCGCACCCAAGCAAATGTGCTGCTCACCAATGCCTTGCGCCAGACATGACTGCCGCTTAAATTGGTAAATACGCAAGATGAGGGTTTGTATAACACGCGCGACAGCTGCAAAACTCCTTTTCCCTCCTGTTGCCGAGTCCCTCGGGGTCTTTTTCAATGTGTCGGTTGTTCAAATATTGTTTGGAGGTTGAGAGCAAAGACGGAAAAAAGAACAAAGTTGAACGCCAAGAAAGCAAGCTAAGTTAAGTAATTTTTTTCCAGACCTTTCAATCTCTCGATGCTTCTTCAGCGACGCAGAAAAAGGACGAACTTCTGTATTCCAGCCAAATAATACAGCGAACCCTGCTGAAGCCTTTCCTTGCATAATTTGATTACGATAACATCGGAAGAAAAGACAAGATGATGCAGTTTTCGGAAGAGACAAAGGTAAACACATCTCTTGTCGCGGCTGATCTGGCTTGGTCTGACATGAGTATAGGAGCGCATCTCCAAGGTCATCGATATTTCGCGAGTTGCTATTCACTAGTATGTGGAAAATATGCTCCTTATGACACCTTCAATGTGCTATTACTGTCTGGTTCCGTTGAGACAGCAATCCGGAGGGCTAACCTCTGCTATCTGATGGCTCTACAGTGGATATCTTCCATTGATTGTCTACCTTGGTAAGCGACGAGCAGGCTAATATCAAAATGCTAAAACGGTATCAATTGGCTAACATCTTGCCAGGATACACATATAGTGAGCCACGACCGGCTCTTCTCAAGTAGGATATTGAGCTTCGAATTACTTTTAACCTCTCAAACTTACGCGGCTCCTCATTAGACTCCTCTCTCCTCTCGCATAAACCTCTACGACGAATATTTTAAGGACGGCATGGAAAGGCGTACGACTATACGGATGGTGGTGTTTTATACGAACGACTGGAAATAATACACTTTCGACAACACAGGCTTGAGGCCATGTGCAAACTCGATTATGTTCCTCCTCTCGATTGACCGGCCAGTATACCTACTCAGACTGAAACCACGCTGCAATTCTACCGCATCTGCTTTTACGGCTACTGGGGAGGTTGATTACCGTCTCTTCTACTGCGGAATATCTCTGTTTCCCTTCTTCATGTATTACTATAGTTTCTCAATCGAGCACAGCATCTTTAATGTCCGCCCCAGTCACATCCCATCATGATCAACAAAGGCACCAAATTAAAGAGAGCGTCAGTCATGCCCTAGTCCTCGAATTTCTGTACTTTGAACTGCTGTTGGTTATGAGTGGGTTTTCCTTGTGTACAGCCGATGATCCGGTGTTCCCAAAAGTTCGTAGAATCCTCGTGTATGAGGACCAGGAGAGATCCAACTACCTGAATACACTCTCGATGTCTCATTGACAACTCTCTCAGCCAGGGAACGGGGAATCTTTAAACGTAATAAAACCGGAATAAGCAACCGAATATCTTCGGCCAAAGAAGCTCAGCCACTCGGCAAAAGAGGCCAAAAAAAAGAAAATTTTTAACTAGCTAACAGTTATCAATCTCTGCTTCAAGATGACAACGACGCTGGACTACCGCACTATATCACAACGATAAACCAAGCAACATCAAGAAACTCCTAGCTACAAGGGTTCATGAATGACAAAAATGGTCTTTCCCCGTCGTTGGTCGAAACGATAGCTGGATTTACTGCCGGCGTTTGCTCAACTCTCGTCGTCCATCCGCTTGATATTGTCAAGACACGGCTCCAAGGTATGGAATGTCAACCCAATTACTGAAGAGCCCAGTGCTAATATTGCTTCACTCGTTCGATTATAGTGGACCGGTTTTCTTCCTCGAGGATTGGCAGTTCACTCCGTATCATCCGTGGAATTTCCCGCAATGAAGGTGGAATACAGGCGTTCTACCGAGGGCTCACGCCCAACCTTGTCGGAAACTCCGTGAGTTGGGGACTATATTTCCTATGGTACGGCGAGATTAAGGAGCTTTTAAGCGTTTCTCGTGGGTCTGGTGGTCTTACTTCGTTGGATTATTTCGTGGCATCCGGGGCATCTGGTATGTTGAGATAACACATGGCTAAGACCTCCATATACACTAACATTTATATTCTTTCAGGAGTGCTAACAACCATTCTCACCAATCCAATATGGGTTATCAAAACGCGAATGCTCTCCACAGGCGCTCATGTGCCAGGTGCCTACCGGTCAATGATGTCTGGATTCCAGCAAATATACCGTATGGAGGGCTTCACTGGATTCTACCAAGGTTTAATACCAGCTATGTTCGGAGTGTGCCACGGTGCTCTACAATTCATGGCCTACGAGCAGCTTAAGAGGTATCGCACACGGATGACTCAAGCTTCTTCCTCGGACCGACTCTCAGCAACAAATGATACCCCTTCAACGCAGCTGAAGACCCTGAGCAATATGGACTATCTCCTTCTTTCAGGAACCTCAAAAATTTTTGCCGGCGGCGTGACGTATCCATACCAAGTTCTTCGAGCCCGCCTGCAAACATATGATGCCAGGGGTACCTATAAGGGCGTACGAGATGCGTTTGTACAGATATTACGAACGGAAGGATTGTCGGGATTCTATAAAGGCCTAGGGCCGAACCTGGTCCGCGTTTTGCCCAGTACGTGGGTTACTTTCCTTGTATATGAGAATGCCAGGGTATATCTCATGGTAGATAAATGATGGTTATTATTTTATTAACTCCCGTGAGACATCCCTCCTCA
This sequence comes from Trichophyton benhamiae CBS 112371, assembly GCF_000151125.1. NCBI lineage: Eukaryota > Fungi > Ascomycota > Eurotiomycetes > Onygenales > Arthrodermataceae > Trichophyton > Trichophyton benhamiae. The sequence continues at coordinate 892,273 of NW_003315113.1, forward strand.
GCCCATACATATAAGGAACAAGGGGCTATATTAATATACACCATTAAAGGGTAACAAACGCTTCTAAAGCTTGTGTTGGATCAAGACAGAGTTTGATATTCTGCAGTCGTCCGCCGAAGTAATGGTATATAATGAATGAGATATAAGCTAGCATTCATTACTTCGGCTGATCGACCCTCCATGATCATTAATATGGCACCGTGGTGGATGTGGCACAGCGTCCGCTTTCCTTGTCTCAGCGAAATAATTCCCAATTAAGCTATTACCAGGGATGTCCCGGTCCGACAACGGCTAGCGGCTATTGATATGGTTAATTCCTCCCGTAATTATCTAGGTATTCGGAAGCACCGCAAACTATATAGACAAAATGGCAGGAAGGCTATCATTCGAATAGAGAACTAACAGGTTTTGACTACAACGTAGGTAGAGAATCGGTAGAACGTATGGAATCGAAAGGGCTAATTGAGGATAGAGGCCGAAACGGGAGTCTTGACAAATACAGAACGCCGGGAAGTGACGGTGAGACGCAAGAGGAATTTAGTAAATACAGTTGACGCAAGTAGCTTTGATTGATAGGATTGGGTTGGTATAAAGGTAACAAAACAGATTGGTATAATGGTATGAAACTACAGCCAGACAAGTATCTCGAGCACAGAAAGCAAAGAAGACAAGTAAAGAAAACATGAAGGGAGATAATAAAGGTCGAGGTATGCTAGCTGCTCATGCTTTATATTGAAAAGAAAGAGGCCATTGAAAGGGGAAAAAGGAAAGGAAAGGGAAGAGATAAAACGCAGGTCCCCTCCATAAACGATGCAACAGAGCAGAATGGTTAGTAGTAGCAGGAATGTAGTAGAAAGATATGGAATTAAGCAATTATTCCTCTCACTGTTGGGTGGGAATGTAAGAATAGGAACGCGTTTGTCCTTCCCTTTTGCTGGCATGAACAAAAGAAGAAAAAGAAAAGGGAAGAGTTGGCAGAGCCGAGTGCTTTTTCATCGTATTTTTTTTTTGGTGCGGTAATACTTCCGCCAAATGCTCCAAACCCTCCTTTATGTACTCCAGATACCCATAACTGTGCTCGGTTTCTGTCCCTTTTTTTGGTTTTTATAGTGGTATAATATTAATAGTTTTGAGTCATCGAACTGGAGTTGGCAGACGAGGTGCTGTTCACTAATTTATCCTTCCTTCAGGAGCCCAGTCAGTGCGCGCCTCGTTGATATATTTGTTCATGAAATTCAACATCATCACTGCTGGGTGTCCCAAGGTAAGTACCACGATGGTAGCTTCGCTCTCGCATCAGCTTTGCCTCTTCTTCGCTGCCAAGAGGGAGCTGGTGGGCGGGCATTCTGCTACTTGAGGGGGCCGCGGGAGTAGGAGCAGGAGCAGAACTGATGATATTATTGGCAGCAGCATCTGAGGTGGTCGTCTTGGTAGAATTCGCGCGGGTTTTGGCAGTTGACGAAACGCGACGGTCCTTGCCACGGCCTTTGATTCCCTTGTTGCTGTTTTTATAGAGCATGGCAAAGTACTCCCATAGCTCGGCATCCTGCGGGCTCATTCTGTCAGGTTCAGTTATCATAGCAAAGCGCACGGTGAGGTTCCTCAGAGTCTGCGCATGGAACTTGTTCTGGTGAGACTATTATGATGTTAGTGTCGGGGTTAATTTTCTCGGTTATCCTTGTTTCCAGTCAGGGAATGAAAAAATGCATACCTTGAGGTTTCCTAGTTGAGTGAATTGCTTTCCACAGTCATCGAGCCTGCAAGTAAACGGCTTTGCTTGGTCATGGGTAATCTTGTGGGCGCGAACATTCCCTCGCTGAGCAAAACGCTTGTGGCAGATATCACAGGAATAAGGCTTTTCTCCTGTGTGTCGCCGTTCGTGAGTCTAGATAAGAAAGTCAGCTTAGCTGAATTCAATAATGTCAGATCCGGGTTGTCGCCAATTACCTTCAGATTTCCTAATTGAGAGAATCGTTGGCCACAGCCGGGCTCGCTGCAGAGCTATATGCATTACCGGAGTCAGTAGGCCGACTTCAAAAAGGTTGATGAGATAGCGTGACGGGGTTTACATACGAATGGTTTATCACCGGTATGAGCTCGCATGTGAATGTCCAAATGGGTCTTCTGGGTGAAATTCTTGCGACAGTCGGGAAGAGTACATTCATATTTGCGTCGCGACTTTTGCTTCGAAGCACCACGAGTTTGCTGATGAGGGGCATAGCCAGGCTGTTGTATTTGTTGGGCCTGTTCCTGAGACATGGGAGCCCCATAGTTTGGTTGAGCCCATTCGGGAGCCCCTCCGTGCATGGCAACATTACTCGACGCAGATGTGCCATTGTTGAACTTTTGGAGTGGCGGTAGTTGTAGCTGAGTTTGCGACGTGGTTCGTGGCTTTGATTGAATTGCTCTCATAAGAGTATCGATTTCGGTAGAGAACTCAACCTCCGGCTTGCTACCTGGTGGTGACGGCAGCTTGCTGATTTCAGCACTCCGAGGTGGTTGATCAATAGGGGCGCGCGCAGGCTGCGTTTCCTCTACCCGTGTGGCCGGTGTCCCAACCATGCGAGAGACGCCATTCTTTGCGTGCCGAGGCTCCTGGATTGGCTGTTGCAGAGTAGTTGGTTGGTTTGGTGGCAACCGTGACTGCGAAGGTGGCAAGTGCGGCTGAGGTTGCGTCTGCGGTTGTTGATGCTGCTGTTGCTGTTGCTGTTGTGGGTGAGGATGATGCTGTGGGTGCTGGGGATGTTGCGCGTGCGGAGGCGGCGGCGGTGGTGGTTGCTGCTGCGGGTGGTGCGGATGGGGTTGATGCTGTTGCTGCTGGTGCGGTTGATGCGGCTGATGCGATGGGTGAGGTTGGTGAGATGGGTGAGGCTGATGCGGTGGGTGCTGCTGGTGCTGCGGATGTGGTGGATGGGGCTGATGAGGGTGCTGCGGTTGGTGTTGTGGATGGTGTTGCGGATGGTGTTGTGGGTGATGCTGTGGATGATGCGGGTGCTGCTGCTGTTGCTGCTGCTGCTGCTGTGGCGGCGGTGGTTGCTGCTGCGAATGGTTCTGTCCAAAGAATCCGTGGTAGGATGCCGCCGGATGCTGGTTGGTATTCAGAATATGGCCGAAGTCGAGCGAGGAGGACTGGATCGGAGCTGCGTATGAAAGCGCCGGGTTCGAGTAGTAAGTGATGTTTTGCTCGTGGTGAGGTGCCATCATGCGTCGATGAGTGACATTAGCCAGATCATGGCTAGAAAAAGTACACGGAACAGGCACTGCGGTCTCCATTTTGGATCACAATGATATCGATGCTCCAAGTGCGGTGGCCGAACCACATCCCCGGGCAGGAGCGAGATTCGAAGGCAGTCGACGATGTGTTTTGGACGTCAACAGAAGTAGCTGGCTGTCCACTGCTGAAGGAACAAACAACGATCCAACGGCCTGGGGTTAAGAGACAACGAGCGTAATTATTTGTTTTTGCCTGCTGGATGCTTTTTCTCTTATGTTTCTTTTTCGGAGTCGTGCTGCTCGGTGAATATTTTCTTTTTCTTTTTCTTTTTTTTCCCTTTTTTTTTTTTTTTTTTTTTATTTCCTTCTTATCCTCTTCACTTGTCGATGCTCTTTTTCAAGGTCCTCTTTTGCTATGTTCACGCGGGTATTCGCTGGTTGATATGAAGATATCTGCTGTTAATCTGGCTTTCTACCTGGCTTATGTGGTGTTGACGAAAGTCGACGTGAGAAGTCGAGAGAACAAAAAGTGAGAGAGAAACACGTCGTCAGCGACGGAGAACGGATCTAGCAGGCGATACAGTCTAGGGAGCGTCGCGAGAAGACGTCAATGGAGCGAGAAGGCAAGGACGCTGCGGTGAGAAGCAGACGTTGTTGATGCTGTGCTGTCCTCTTCCTTGGTTGATGCCAGACAAGCCAGAAAACCAGGCGGTGACTTGGTCGTTAAGGAAAAAAAAAAAAAAAAAGGAAGAAGAGGTCGCTTGCTGGGCTGAGGCGAAGGGGGGAAAAAAGTTGGCTCGACGATCCTGCACGGCGATTGGCTGTCGGCGCGGCGAGGCAACAGGCAACAAAGACCGTGGCCAACACCAAGTAGTGTTTCTTGTCCGATGCTAGGGGTTTCGTTTCCCTGAGGATGTGGGCAAGAAGTCTCGCAAAAGGGAAGGTTGGGAGGGAGAAAAGGAGCTTATGTATAAATTATATATCGGCGGCAGAAGGAAAAATTAAGCATAAATCATTGGTATGATTTTTGGTCGCGGGGAGAGGAGGGAAAAGAAAAAGGAAAAGGGAAAAGAAAGAGATAAATCGAGTGAACGATATAAATGGAGCAAATGACCACTCTCTCAAGGTGAAATCGTCGGGGATGTAATCCGCAGTGTTATAATACGGAACGAATGTAAAAAAAACTCTCTTCCGATAGCTTAAACTCTCCCTTGAAGCTTGGTCGCGGAAACTTGACGTTAGCGAAGCTGCAGAGTGGGGTTTAACAGCCCGGCTCTCACTTCAATAGGATTGCCAGGGGGAGTCAAGCTCGAGATGAAGATGGTGAGATGCTGCTTGATAACAGTGCGCAGCGCAGGCGTGCGAGAAGTGCATGTATATGTAGATCGCGATTCATCGAACGTGAGATGCAGAAGCGAGTCTATTTGGCGGTTGGATGCTGGGTGGATGCCTTCCTGTGGGTCATATGCTCCAAGAGATGGAGAGGTTTCGATATGTAAGGAAGCGTAATAAAAAAAGAGGTTGTTCGGCTTGTTCGTTTTGGGCGGTACCGCGGAGATTCTGGTTCTCTCTGTCTGACGGTATGTCACTCCCCTATCTTCTGGGTGGGTTTGCCGGCTCGCCTGCTTGCCTTTCTCTGCTGGCTCTTTAGTGTTGGCTTTCTGTCTCTCCCTGCAACACTGAAAAGAGAACGGATCCTGAGTAATTTATCGTCATGGCAGAGGGATGGTCTAACGTTTCCGACGAATGAGCTAGGGATCGCACGGATTCAAACACCTAAAAAAAATACCAGATGGGTAGCACAAGAGAAGATTAAAAAAAAGAGAGAGGGAGGGAGGGAGGGCGAAGAAGAAAAAAAAAGTGGATATTTTAGGGGCAGAAGGGAGAAGGGGTGTGGACGAAAGCAAGCTCAGATGCAGGATTGTGATCTGGCGGCCGGCATCCATGTTTGGACAGGAAAAGCGGGCTTGAGTTCAAGTCTATGGAGACTCTGTATGCAGCCGAGAGCACCTAAATCGAGCCTAAGGCTTGGTTAGGCTAAGGCTGAAATGGTGGCAGAGCCCATTGTTGTGGTGGGCGGTCGAGGGAGAAAAAGGAAGCCTGGCAAGAGCAGAAAAAGCAAAAGGCCAAATCCCACTGGCCAGAGGTGGTCCATTCGAGGGTCAGGTCTGGAGTAGTACAGGCAAGGGTAGTGGAGTACCACTAGTCGCCCAAAATTGGTAGACCATTGACGCTCAATTCGGAATGCCCAAAAGCCCCATCCACAGTATCGAAATATAATACACGGAGGGCACGGAGCTTTTAGCGTAATAGCGTAATGCAGCAGTCGAGGGGGGGGGGGGAGGGTCGGTCCTGGGAATATCGATGATCAAGGGACTTGTTTTCCACCCTCTCTCCCTTCCCCATGTCCTCTAGCTGTCTCGGGGCTCTTGTTGGGTTGGGCCATGCACTGTTCATGAGGATGACAGACAGGTTCATCCCCCGAAACCAAGTGTTCTCCCTCGCCATGCCTTGCTTCCGAGGGTAGGGAAGCCAAATGGTGACAGGCGATCGGCACAGCGACCAGACCAAAGAAGCCTCTCTGTTCGCCGTCGAGAAAGCGGAGCAGGCGTTATAGTTGCACGCCGAGAAATACGGCACAATTTCTGAGAATGAGAGGTGAACTCTCCATCAAAACACGGTCAGCCGACAACCAAAGCCAAGAACTGCCTTGGCTCTTTGAAACTTCGCCCACCCCCAGGTCTAGCTCCTTCGAGTGATGGATGGACAGCCCAACCTTGGTTCCCGTCCAGAGCGTGCTGATTATCTGGCAAATTCTCGATCGATACCCCGTAGCAGAGTTAGCATTTCGTGAGAGCCACGGCAATTCAATCAATCATATCAATCCTGACTCTGGAGACCGACTGATGGGGTACGCAACCCTGTCCACTTTGGATGGGCCACCAGTTACGGAGTACATCCTTAGTGCGTACCCCAATCGTGAGTGCGTACAGAGTACGATGACACCCTCCCATCCATACATAAAATAGGTAGTACTCCGTGGTGTCTTCGTCCCGTACGCTGTCAGGTTGTTGGTAGCGCACTCCCCTTGACCTCTCATTATTTAGGTTATGTACCGTAACTCCGGGCTATGGAGTCGCTCATTGTTCCAAAGTGGCGAGCTCCCAGACTATTGTTTGCTAGCTGCTGATTGTTGGGCCAGGGTGGCTGACGCCTGATTGGAGAGCCTGCCCGTCCACCCATCTCCTCCAACTGTCGCTTTCTCACTTGTCCCCAGACCAGCAACCGCTCTTATTGGCCTGACATCCGTAAAGATCCGGCAGAGGCACGAGACCTGCCGCCAATCGCGGAAGATTTCAAGAACATCCGGCCTGAGGAGAGGCATTTTATTTTATTTTATTTTTTTTTCGTTCTTTTGCTCCGCTAAGCGCTGCAAGGGTTGGTGCGTACGGTCCCAAATGACGGGAATTCATGTGGGTCGGTATCCCTGGGAAATGGACGAGAAACGGATGGGATGAAATCGTGGTGGTCGGATCGAGGCTGATATATCAATAAGGCTAGTCATCAACTGTGGCTCAGCCGGCTGAACCACTGCCACGTACCCTCTTTTCATGATCTCCCACGCCCATCTGATACGTCTCACCAGCGCCGGCGTCCAGTGTGTCGAGGTTGGTTGACGTTTGGAAGCGGACGTCGAAAGGATGTGACGTCGGAGTTTTTGTATCAGGCGAAGAAGAAGCTCGTGAGCTTTCCTCTTTCGGCGGCTGAGGTAAGCCGATGACGCAGGCGATTGGTTCCTGGTAGCGCATTTTGATTGGCCGATAAAGGGTCTTTGTGGTCGCAGCGGGCCAATGAAAAACGGCCAATGGCTGAGCTTACTAACTAACTAAACCACAAGCGAGTCGCGACACCTCCTGCGGCCACCGAAAGCGACTTCGACTCTTTTCAACGTCAACTTTTCTTCTTCAGCGTTTTGCGAGCTCCCATCTCCACTGCGGATGCTATTTTAATCTGGATACTCCATCGATGAGATGCATGAAATCTTCAGCACAAGGACTCTTAGAACGTCGAAAAACTGGATGTATCGGCTTGTTTTCAGCACAGGCACTCCCGGCAAAAGGGAAAGCCGATCGGTGGCTTGTCCAGGCGGAGCCCTCATCGTGGATTCGAACAGCCAATATCAGCGTCCTACTAGCAACAGAAACGGTGTAGCCTCAAGTTGGATTTACAACGAGAATCAAAAACTTGCTTTTGGTATGTCTGCTTTTCCTAGCTGACGTCTCGGCTCCCTCTCCCTTGGGATCCCATGTGGAGCGGCGATATCTGTATGTAAGTTGTGCATATATCTGGGAAAGGCTGAAGGAAAAGTAAACATCATCCTGAAACCCGAGGCGTTTCTGCAGTTTTCCCTTTCTCGCCAGGCAGGAAGCATTAAACCGAAAAACAAATGCCCCTACTCCGTACAGTCCGATGTCCAAGAGCGAACAGTACATCTTGTGCTCGAATCTTGATGAACATAATGACGTACGGAGAACACCAGGGACCTTTCAGAGCTTGCATGCCACGCGACTCGCAACACGAAGCGTTCTCTACGTGGATGAATATCTATCTATGAAAGGGGGGAGGAAAATTATGATAAATATAACTTCATACGGCTGGCATGACTTCAATATCAACCGACAGCCGCCACCCCAACCCGAGAATTCGTGTTGTTTCCCTGGGTTATACTCCGTAAGGATAGTTTAAATCTTCTCCATGGCCAGCTTCCTACTACTTACAACCAGCCCTCCAGCTTCAAGGTTATGAGAGCGCGGTGACCGTGTTGAACAGCCGACCGCTCCGCACTTTGTAGAGCAGACGTCATGGATCGACCTATGCAGCTCGAGGTACAAGCAGAGCACGTTTCTTTTCTACATACTGTCTCAACATAGGGAGGAGCCTATGCCTCCTACTCTATCCTTGGATATCAGCGAAGAAGAGGCCAAACATTCAATATCTCATCGACCCAGGAAAAAGCAGCCGCTAACTTCTCGGACCCCTATTTAGCTCCCGGCTAACCTTGATCACGGAACGTGGCAGCAAAAAGAAATAAACTACAACGACTGAAAAGAAAAGAGAGAAAAGAAAACAAACCAAGAAGGAAAAAAAAAAAAAAAAAGAAGAAGGGGAAAAAGTAATGGGAGGCGGCAAAAGAAAACAACGAAAATATGCAAGGCTAAATTGTCATATCGTCCCTCGAGGGCCTCCAAGGCATGCTGTCAGAAGGGCACGTATTCAACGATCATCTATCCAATGAAGAAGACCAAGGTGAAATTGAAAGCCATCCCACACGAAAATAATCGCCAGGAACGGACATCTGAGACGCCCTCGCTTTTCAGCTCACTTCTTGCCTCCCCCTTTTTTTAGATGTGCTGGGATCATAAAAATAGCTTTCAGTTTTGCTGGCCTCCTCCTGCCACTCTCCTAGCTCCTCCACAGATTCCAAATGCGTTTATGTCCCTTCGGCTGCCCACAACGCGCCAAACGAGAGGAAATGGGGCGCAAAACAAAAGGGGAGAACTAAAATAAACATCCTTGCGATTCAACGCAGGCCCTTGCCTGGCCTCTCGTTTAGGCCCGTGCTTTTGCGGACGGGAAGGGCTTGCTTTTTTTTTTTTCCTTTTGCTTTTTCATCCCAGAATCTCTCCAGCCTGCCGGCACTCTCTGTCAAGCTGGAGGCTTAGTGCGTTACAAGGCATACTCACGGCTATCACTATATCTTGACACCTTGAAGGAATGATCTTGACAAGCGCCTAATCCGACTCGTCCGTTCAAGCCGAACCTCCTACTGGCAACGGCATCTAACGTCTCTTGCAATGCCGCTCGCTCGCTATCCTTCGCTATCCGACTCTTTACGCATATTACGAGTGCATGAAGTAGCTCCATCTCAGTCGATGGATAATACTTTACGCCGAGCTTACTTTTATCATTTACACTGTACTCCGTATGCAAACAATTATCCTTGCTGCCTATACATAGCAATATTACTTCGACAACACGTAATATGGAGTTGGTGGATTCCTGATCAAACCCTTGCAGCAATATTGGACAGGGGAGGCATGGCGCGCAAGAGCAACGCAACGACACACAGAAATCTTTCCATACCCAACTGCTCGGGATGACTTCGACCTTCTTTCCCCTCTTATATTACTTTTTCAATCTTAAAATCACACAAAAAGCAATAACCATCAGCCTGGCACGTTCAAAGTAACTTTCTCTCTTGCCCCGTGCACGGTAACTACCCTGAAAAGACTGACAGACTCGAACACCACCCAGGTGGAATTACTTGTCGATGGATCGCAGGATGTGGGTTCAACGATGAATGTGAAAAAAAAGAAAGGCTTTCAAAAAGGGGCGCCACCTATCCTAGGATCAAGAGACAGAGTATCTCCGCGTGACTGATCTTCCCCTTCCACTTCCCCAGCGGCGCTTCCAGCTTCCCAATTATGGTATAGGGGCTCGCTGCTTAATCTGATACAAGGAGTCCCCCCCCCCTTTTAAGATTTACTAGCTGTATTTTTCCCGCAGACTACTTGACTTACCTTGCTGTTATGGATATCTTGCTAAGGCGTACTTCGCCGAACAACCCCGTTTAATCTTTTCAGCGCAAAATCGAGTTGTCATAACCGCAAAAGCAAAACGGAAATGATCAACCACTTGGTCTCGGCATAGTGGGAAGGAAGAGACGATTCACAGTCGCTGGCCCTTCTTGCCTCTCCTCCCTCCGAATGCTCTCAAATCAAGACAAGGGCACTGTGGCCACAAGGCCTAGAGTGTCATCGATTTGGACTGCTTTGATGAGTGCAAATAGTTTTGTGATTGGTCAAGATATGGAATGACTTCTCAGCATGTCAAACAGAATAAAGGGGTAAACCCTTGGATCATCCAAAAAGGTCTCCACGATAAATCCCCTACATGCATAGCTAACTGGAAGAACTACTATCGATTGTCTATCGACAGCTATCGATTGACAACAAAAATCGATGTGTCTATTTCGCGCCCCCCTTACGGAGTACATTTTTTACAATGAGCAAAGGAGAAGCCCAAGTAAGCAAGACACGGCTAAAGTGGCCAGAAAATACCACACTATCCGTTGCCGCATCACCGCCAGCGGCAGGCACTTACCATAAGTGTTTCTTACCTGATACCATACCTGACGCTAAAACTGTCCCATCTTGAACTTTGAAAAGCAGGAGACGGAGCACTGGCTGAGTCCACGAAGCACGCTGTGCAGCAGACATGCACCGTATGGTTTCGATTATACGTCGTCCTTCCACGGCGTATATTCTCCGTCACACAGGAAAGGGCGTCCTGAGCGCGGATAGGATATCAATTAGGCCAAAAAGAAATTACGCGGAAGAACTCATGTCTGTCTCGAACACTAAAGAGGAACGCAGGCCAGCTTGAAACAGGAACGAACCGTGGGACTCGCTTTCAGTTTCTCTCCCGCACTCGGCCTCATTTTTGCCTTCCCTGTTTAGTTATGAGGGGGCGCGCAAAACAAAAGTGAGGCTTTGTATGAAAGGGAAATGCTGGCACGTTAACTGGCCCACCCAATCAATGATTTTAGAGAGATGTACAAGGTGGCGTTTCCTGGATACCCTTTCATCAACTTTGCCTCTAGATCGGGGTACTAAGATCGATGATCTTCACCTAAATACCAAGGCGAGAGAGGTCATCGTCTGCAAGGCTTCACATTAGGCGCTGATATCTTATGCGGATGATGCAAATGTGCTCCCCCATCTCGGCTTCAGCTTCTCACACTTGAAATTGAATACGAAACTGTGTTCCCATGAAAAGGACATGATCATGAATTCCCTTTTGTAAATCCTTTTGTTTCCGCTTGTATTTGCGCGGGATTCGCCCTCAATATACGAAGGAGACAAACGGGATACATTCACCGGCTGCATGCATGTTGCATGTTCTCCTGCCATCCAAAGGGCTGGTTTGCATTTTTTTTTAGCTTCCTTGAAGTAAGAAGAAACCACAAGCCGACGTTCAACAGTGTGCTTCGGCTATTTGGTGAAGGAACAAGCTAGCCTGCTTCCTTTTTTTTTTTTTTTTTTTTTTTTTTTTTTTTTTTTCCCCTCGTCTATGCGGGATGGCATCCAGCTTGTAATATCCGCTTCGTTGGGCAGGGAAATGGGGTATTTTTCGGCATTGTCCCCCGTCACTTGCGGAGATACTAACAATTGCAGATGAGTAGGGAGTCTATGCTCTCTCCATTGTGTTGTTATTTTATTGGAGCGTCTCCGGTGTTACAATCCACAAATTTTGGCCGAGCATGTGTAGGAGAGAACTGCCTTTATTCACTTCATCATAACCATCATCCGGAGCAACCCCAAGAGTTGTCAATAAGTATACCAGAATGAAAGGCACAGGTCATGGGTGATATCATGTTGTGATACCTGTTGTACCCCGTCTACAGCCAGAATGATAGGTCGGAATCCTTTTCATCCTATCTCCGCCCATCCCTTTCCATTAGAGTCAAGCTTCGTTGTCTTGACTAACGACTTGCGGTTGGTTATCGGGGACCTGCTTCTCAGTTATCCGTATGGGTGGTATCTGATATATTCTATCGACCATAGTCTCCGTCACATCAAAATCTCTAGCTGTGTGCGCGTTGGATTTGGCAAGGCAAATTCGTCCCACGTAGTAACCTGATGAGAATCCCGCTGAAAAGTCACTTGGAGGCGTGAGAAGGGACACGAGGATACGTACTGCCTGTGACTGGCCGTTGTTCTCCCCCTAGTCGAAGTCACACTACATTTATTCGTTTACAGGCATGCAGAAACTATTCCGCTCTGGTGGCCTCGACATGGGTATGACAACCCGCATACCAACTTCAATAAATCAGGATACTGTGCCTCTCACCCATTTGACAGTGGCGGGAAAATTAAGGAACCCTCTAGCGAGCAACGGCTAACTGACATCCACCTAGGGAAGCATTAGCCAGCCGTCTCATGGGAGGTATTCTGTCCGTGAGTAGGCGAGTGAATATTCATATATGCGATGCCAGAGCACAGCGAATACCATAGAACACTACTCCGTATATAGTTAAATATTCTCAAAACCAGGATATCTTTCTTCTACCAGCTAATTATCAGTCCACAGGACCAGAATGGCGGCCGGTTCGGAATCTCATGTACAGCTGAGGGTTGAGCCGACAAGTATCGTATAACCTCGGGTCCGGTCCGAATTCCTAGACCCTCCTCCCACGGTCTACTTGTGGCTCTGTATGCCCGGTTTCTAGCCTAGAAAACGACAACCTCCAAGGTGTGGACATGGTCGAGGCTTTATGGGGGTCAATAAACCTGGCCACGCAATAATGAGAATATCCAGCAAGAAAAATAAATCGCAGCTTCATAAAGGCCCCGACTTCCTCCACGTATGTACATTAGGCGTTTAGATGCGGGATCCTCTGGATGTAATAGGGCGAACTGCATTCGAAACTGGTCCGGGTCTGGTTTCCTTTACACAGGGCCCCTTGCACAGCAAAATGAAACCAATAGGTGCTCACGGCCCCCGTAACAAAAGTCCAGCCAATTTCAAACATGGAGAGAGCGAAGTTGATTGAAAATGATAGATAAACATGGAGTCAAGCCGTGTATCGGTCTAGATATCAACCCATTGGTACTCCGTATATACACACCAAATGAAACAAGCTCTTGCTGTTCCATTTTTGTGGAGGGATTTAATCGACTTGCCATTCAGGCTGAGTTTCGTCAGCTGCCCGTTATCGTTATGAGTAACCGCATGGATTTATCAGGTATCAGGTATAAATATGGAGACTGGGCGTAGATGTTCCTTGTTCTTCTCCTTGGAATAGTTCATGCAAGGAGAGCAATAGTTTACTTCTCCCGTGACAGTAGTCAAACGGCATGGCCTCAGACAGGTCCCCAATTTAGCAACAGTCCAGGAACTAATCTTGTCCAAGGAAATTAATAATGGGATGTCTGAGATGGGGGTTGGTTTCTCATAGCCCTGCGTCCGAAGTAAGCCGGAGCGGAGCTGGGGTACGCAATAACTAATGGCGCCAAATTGGAGTTGAACGATGGATGGCTGGTGTAGGCCAGTATTTAGCAGATGGACGGACCACTTCTTCCGCCTCACTGATAACATATCATAGAGCATGCACAATAAGGGGTGGACAGTACTCCGTACAGGGGCTAACTAAATTGTAGAAGTGGGCAATTTAATGGCCGAACAACCAACCCGCCATCCTAATCATGTGTAGCTTGTAGGTAGGTATGTAGTGGCTGCCTACCTAAACGGAACCCTTTGGTAAATAGTTTCTGGTCAATTTTACGTTCCGTCGACTTTGATAGCTCTTACGGGAGAGCCAGGCTCGCATGCAGGAAGAGAATAGACGAGAGACTCTGATATTACCCGAAAAAAGCACAACGGACACAAGATAACACACAAAGTACATGATAACTAAAAAAAACGTAGAGAAGGACAAAAGAAGACATGAGGTCCACAAGCATATCAAGAACCCACCGCCGCACCATGGTCATCGTGATATCATCTTAGTGGGCCAATTACTCCCTCCAGCCCGGGCAAATCTTTGTTTCCTTCTGCCTCCTCTGAAATGCAATTGAGAGCAGCCAATGTAGAGAAGGAGAGTTGATCGAATACAGTTAGTGACGAAACACTCAACTCGAGGTACGTACAAAGTGGTAAGAGCAGCAAGGGAGGGATTAGCCAGATATTGGTGTAAAACTGCAGGAGCTTTCTTTTTTTTTTGGGCAGACTTTGAAGCTGCAGGCAAGAGCATGGATATTATACCCGTGGTTTCAGGACGGGAGGGTGCATAGCCAAAGGGCAGAGGGAGCAATGAGTACAGAGGCATTGCGGAACGATAACGGGAACGGTGAAATAGAACGGAATACAGGAGAACTCAGATCGAGGCACAAACAAAATATAAAGGTAAAAAAAAAGTATTCATTTTGCATATAGTTTTTTTCTTCATTTCCGTTTGTCGTTGAGGCACATTGATAAGCACACAAACAGAACGAGACTGGTAGAAATGTGGGCGAAAAACACAATAAGCTGACAGGCAAGAAGGAACAGGGAAGAGGAAGTAAAATTGCGCCATTATTTCTAAAGATGTAAGTAGTTAAAAGCATTGCTAAGGAGTGGCGGTGTGAAAAGAAGCTGGATGGGGATGTGAGTGACAATAGATTTATCGGCGGTTCCATGTCGAGTAGCTAAGTATAACAATGGTTAGCGAAGGGTTACTGACCGAATTTAATAAGGGATAACGGGGATTTGTACTAACCTCCAGATTCTGGCACGCATGTCTCCACTTCCAGTTGCGAATAGCTGGCCAGTTGGGCTCGGGGCAACAGAGATAACTATAAGTAGTAAATAGGTCAGTCATAATCTAGAGCACGAAACATGTTAGAGGAATGGCAGGAGGACATACCCGAGTTTTTGTGACCCTGAAGCATCATCTGAGCGTGGCCTGTAGCAGGATCCCAGAATTGAACACCTCTATCTTTCGAACCGCTCATCACCCAGTGACCGTCAGGTGTCAGACAGACACTAAGCACAAAGTCCTGTAAATAGATGGTTAGCCAGGAAAACACGTCCAAGATAATATGGCGATCGCTCCGGGGTTGGCATACCTTGTGTCCTTCGAAAGTGCGTACACACTTTCCTCCCTTTGGTCCTGTTCCGGGTACCATTCCTCTTGGGGGTGTGAGCTCCCACATCTTGATAGTCTTGTCCAAACTGCCGCTAACAAGGTCTCTGCCATTTGGTGCAAAAGCAACACTGTAAACACTGTCTCTATGGCCATCAGGGCTCTCAAGACGCTCAACAAGGTATCCAGTGGTGGTATCCCAGACACGGACGCTCTTATCAAGAGACCCAGCAGCCACATAGCGACCGTCTGGGGAGATGGCAACGGTGGTGACGCCGTCCTCGATGCTGAGGATGAGTTCCTGCTTGCCATCAACGATATCCCAGAGACGGACGGTCTTATCGCCACTTCCTGAGGCGATATAACGGCCATTTCGGGCAAAATCAAGGGAGTAGATATCTTGCTCGTGCCCAGAGAAGATGTTCTTGATTGTGCGGCTAGCAATATCCCAGACCTAGTGGAGACAGTTAGCCAAAGAAATTTGGTACAATTATATATTGTTAACAATGAAACAGAGGCGGAAAGCATGAGAACCTACCCTAATCTGCTTATCTTCAGCACCAGTAGCAAGGTATCTGCCATCAGGGCTGAAACAGACGCTTCGAATGTAGAGGTCACCGTCCTTATCAACGGAGTCATCCTGGAGAGTGCTAACTAGCAAGCCAGTGCTCACTTCGAAAATCTGTGCAGAGCGGTTACATCCAGTGGCTACGTGCTTACCATCGGCACTGAAGCGGACACAGCACACAACACTGTCGTGGATAAGGTTGTGAACCAGGTCGACATCCAGGACACGAGGAATGTCCGGATTAAAGACAGCGTACCAGTCGCTGCTTTCCTTCTTCTGGCTGGGTGGGAGCTTATCTGGGTCGAGCTCTGCAAGAGTATTACCAACAGTGCGGTAAGGGGGCCCTCCCTGTGGGTTTGCAGCGGTCTGGAGGGGCATCTGGGGGGATGGGCGAGCATCAGAGAAGGCCATCTGCTGGCTTTGCTGGGGGGTTGCAGGGCCGGCTGGAGCACGGGCATTACGGCCTTTTCCGGGACCTGGAGAGGCAGTAGGAGCTGGAGGACCAAATGCTAATTAGAAGAGTATGGTTAATACACAGTGTACATGTACGTCTGTGTACGACAAGGCATTTCTGGTGACATACCTGAGCCATTAACGGCAGAACCCTGCTGGTAACCGCCAAAGGCGCCTTGAGGAGGTTGTGGAGGTCCCTGGGCGTTGGGAGGATTCTGTAGTGAGTGTTGAGCGCCCTGTTGCTGGTCTTGCGGCGGAGGTGGGGGAGCAAGAGCTGGCGCACCGCCGCCCTGGTTAGCCATAATGCCTCCGAAGAGGTTGCTGGGGCCGTGTCCAAGGGCTGGAGGGGGTGCCTGGGAGGGGCCTCCGTGTGGTGGTGGACCGCCGACGTGAGATGGGGGAACGTGGATACCGCGAGATTCGAGCTCCATGCGTAGTGTGCGTATTTCAGCCTCGTAGCTAGTACAGCATGTTAGAGATAGCATTGTGCCGGTAGAAATAAAAAGAGGACGTACTCTTGTTTCATCTTGAGCTGAGCCTGCTCCAACTGGTAGACCTTTTGCCGGATCATCTCCATCTCCTGGAGCTGGCCGGTCACTACAAATGTCAGTCAGACTAGGTATTGTACATCGCAAAAACGGGAGGGGAATCATACGCTGATGTTCGAACTCGCCGGTGCTGCGCGACTGGTTATCGAACTCTTGTCGTAGCTGGTCGAGCAGCTCGGTCAGGCGCGTGTTTGGCGGCGCGGTGACCATGGCTCGATGAGACCCATACATGGCGGCGGTGCTGCTGTTTCGTGTATCTCGTGAAGCCGAAGCGTGGTTAATGGGAGAAGAAGGAAGCGAACAGCGCCCTGGGAAAGCGGGAACAAGAGCGTCAGCGTTGTACTTTTTGCAATATATATTAATTTATATAACCCAAACTGGTCGTTTTGTTATGGACCCGCACGGACTTTTTGGCGACAGGGGGATGAGGCTGAAGTCTGGCGCAACAAGAGACCAACAGGGCAAAGGGGAAAGCTAGGGGAGCTGTATATACCGGGAGAACAATCGCGTGTTCAGGCTTTGGGAGAACCTCGAGCCGAAGTCAGCGAGAGAAACGGGCGTGGTGGGTGTTGCTTTTTTGGTGATGCGATTGCGCCAAATTGAACGGTGACGGCGGCAACAACCGCAGCAGCCACAGCAAAAGGGTTGAAAAAGAAAGGCAAACGAAAGAGGAGGAGGAGAAGTAAAGGCGAACTCGGTCAGGATAGAGAGTTGAAGCCCAAGAGCTGCCGGCGTGGTGGGTGATCGCAGGGAGGTTGGCTTGAATTGGGCGAGTTTGAAGGTTGAAGGGAGAAGAAGTTGAAGAAGGATGAAGAGCGAGGAAGAAGAAAAGAAGAAAGTTTCCTAGTGGATGCTTGGGAGATGCTTCTGGGGTTTCAGGCCCAAAACCTCGCTCTGCTTCTCCTGACGTTTGCCTCGTCTTCTCCGTTCGCTTGTCCGAGCTGTTTTCTGCGTAGTTTTCGACGCTGAAGTCGCTGAGGTCGTCAGATTAGGCGTTGCTGCGTCTATTTATCCAGTTTCCTCGTCCCTTTCAGTCCATCTTATGCTCCTGTTCTGCCTGTTTTTGGAAGTGCCAAGACAGTTGTACATGCATAAATCATCGCTTAGATAACCAGCCACCCGGCTTAGTCATAGAGCACAGACCATGCTGAATAAGGAACTCAATTGGGACTAGCGGGGTTTTCTGTTTGTCTTACTAAGCAGTTCTTTATCTGATCCAGATGGGGTTGCTTTTTCGGGTTAGTCACTTTCTTTATTCGGCGCCCTTTTTCCCTCGCGATTTCAAATCCTCCCGTCGACTGCGACGTCGTCGATATCTGCGATCCTCAGATTCCTCCTCAACTTCCGTCCATCCCTCCTCTCCCTACCTGAGCTCAGGGCGACGCTCGCTGATACCTCGGCGCATTGCTTTTTCAGGCCAGCTTTTCGTCGACGCACCAGTCAACAAGCTCAAACTTCGAGAAACTTTTTTTTTTTTTAAGCTTGGCCTTAGTGACTATCTATCAATCAGATATCAGCAGCGCCCAATTGGTAACAGGCAAGCAGATACACACACGGCGCCCGCCATGGATATCGTTTTAGAAGTCTTCGATACACTCGTGTTCGACTACTTGTATGCCTGTGCGCTGCCTCTTTCTGCGCCGTCCAGTGATATCATCTCCAACGTTTTTAACGGCGTCAACTCGACCACTGCCTCAACCATCGCACAAGTCAACGGGATCGGCAATGGCTTTGTCTACACTCCTGCTACCAAGTATTTCTCTTTGGAGCCATTCGAGTATGCCTACCAGTCGTCTCTGCCTCGAGATAACGGCTTCCGTCAAGTCCTCAGTCTTTTCTTGATTACATGGTGAGTGTTCTCCAGTGTAGTTACTCTATGCCTCCCAATCAACTATGTATCTAATTTCAACCACAGGGTCTTTGGTTTAGTACTCTACTTCACTGTTGCCTCGCTTTCCTATGTTTTCGTTTTCGATAAAACCGCCTTCAACCATCCAAAGTACCTCAAGAACCAAATATCTCTTGAAATCGGCCAGGCCATGAGTTCAATGCCTGTCATGGCCCTCCTTACAGCTCCCATCTTTCTCACCGAGGTCAAGGGCTACTCCAAGATATACGACACCATTGAAGAGGCTCCCTTCCCCATGTACAATATCTTGCAGTTCCCGCTTTTCCTCCTTTTTACCGACTTCTGCATTTACTGGATTCACCGTGGCCTGCATCACCCTCTCGTCTACAAGAATATCCACAAACCACATCATAAATGGATCATGCCCACTCCCTATGCAAGCCACGCCTTCCACCCCTTAGATGGATGGAGCCAGGGCCTCCCATACCATATCTTCCCATTCATCTTTCCGCTCCAGAAGTTTGCCTATGTCCTGCTCTTCGTCGCTATCAATATTTGGACCGTCATGATCCACGATGGCGAATATGTGGCCAACAGTCCCATTATCAATGGTGCAGCATGCCACACCATGCACCATCTTTACTTCAATTACAATTACGGCCAGTTCACTACCCTCTGGGATAGACTAGGTAAAAGCTACCGTAAGCCCAATGACGAACTATTCCGTCGCGAGACCAAGATGGGACAAGCCGAATGGAATCGACAGGCTAAGGAGATGGAAAAGATGGTCAAAGAAGTCGAAGGCTGCGATGATCGCACGTACGAAGGCACTGAGGCCAAGAAGAACATTTGAGTTCGGACTCAACTGTCTCTGCCGTCTGCTTCTTCTCCATTCTATCCTTCTACCCGAACTGACTGCGTCTGCCGGTCAGATATCATAGTCAATTTTTTTTTTGGTCTACCGTTTCAATTTTGCATTTATTGGCTAATAACTAACGAGTAAATATGCCCCCACGCTCCCACGCTCCCACGCTTTGGGAGCTCTGCATATATGCTACTTTTCGTGCCCCCCCCCCCCCCCCCCCCCCATTGCACCCAGCCTACTTACGTTTCTAATTGTTGAATTTCCACGTCTATCAACTGATTTGTTGATATATCTGTCTTCTTTCAATGTCACCTTATTTTCACCCTGCACAAAGTACAAATCCCTATTTCTTATGCCCCCCACGTTACCCATGGCACAGAGACCACTGAAGAGTCTAGAAGAGAAATATTATAAATCGGTGGAGATTTTCGGTCAATAATTGTGATACTAATATTTCGCTTCCCAGGCTTTACTGGTCAGCTTTTGATAGAGTTGTCCAGACCTTAGTTAATATACACTCTTAGGTCTATAAAAACATTCAAAATTTAATTGACTAAAACTTAGTACATTGAGCTAGAACCTGAATATTAACACATAACCTGAACTCAAACATTGGAAGGATTGAAAATCAAGTGAAAGTGAACCAGAAAGAGAACATAAAGTACACATCAAGATACAGAGCATGGAAAGCAGCGGTTAGATAGGGGTATGAATGAGTGAGAAAAGGCCATGGTCTAGCCTAGTCAATCTCTGCAGTGTCGTGCATTTCTTCGACATCCATAGCCGGTTCCTCGAGTGTCTTGCTTTCCTCGGTTTTCTCGTCAATTCCCAGCGGTGGTGCAGGAGGAGCCATGGTTCCAAGAGCCGGAGCGGAGGTCATTGCCTCATCAATAAACGCTCTCTCAACTGCAACCTTGCGTCTAAAGACGTTCAACCATCTGCTTCCCCACTGCTGGATCATCACATTTTCAGGCTGGAGTGAGTCGTCCTCCGTCCGCTCCATCATGCCATCACTATAGCCACCAGCTACGGGGACTAGTGTATCTTCGATCAGCTGGAACATAGAAAGCATATCCGCCTTCTCTTTCTTGAGCGTTTCATCTAGAATGCTGAGCTGCGGTTCATATAGCGTTGGCTGAGTTCTGGCTGCCACAATCTGGCGCATTCGGTTTGTCACCTTCCGCATAGTGGCAGATATCATTTCGAAAATATGTGGTTTTGCCAACGTTGAACCCGCGGCGAGGTTGTCAACTAGGGCCCATTCGAGGACAGAGAGAGGAGTGAGAATGGTATAATTCAATAGCTTGTCGATGATGTTGATGCCGATTCCGGGTTGGTCGACCCAGTATTCCATGACTGAGTTGATTATTTGACGGCGTGCAGCATCAGACTTTGGACCGATGGCGAGAAGTCGGTCCTTGCAGCGCTCGATGCAGGAGAGGAAGTGTGAGAGAGATTTGGATCCCACGTAGCAAATGGAAGTCATATAGACGTCAGTAGAAGCAATAAGAGGATCAGTCAGCCCGTGAGTTTTGGCTTGTTCTTCGATTGAAGTAATGACAGCTTCGATTTCTTCATCTGACGACTTCTGGCGGATGAGTTTCATCAATTCTTGTCCCTCCTTTGAATACGGAGTTGCTATCCTTAAGTCAGCGCTTGTTTTCTTCCATCAGTTTCACAGTATTAAACTTAAACGTACTCTCCTGGGAAAATTTGAAGTCCGGCGTGTCCTTCTCTTTGCCTTCAGTGATTAGCTCATGGTAAGGCTCTGGAAGGGTTCCTTTTATTCTCTGTGCAAAGCTCAGTCGAATCTCCTTGTCTATGGCTCCAATGATAAATGCCTTCTTGGGGTGGACGTCTGGTAACTCAAGGTCGGCAACCCTGTAAAAACGTTATTAGCAGCTGGGTTTATTTATCTCTCTTTTGGCGACCTTACCATTCAGTCCACTTCCATGTGAAACCGAAGTTGCTCAGGTGGTGGGAGAACCAATCCAAGAATCTATAAGCAAGTGAAAGGTCCAGCTTATCAATATTTCGGTATACGAATCGAATTGCACGCCCCAAACTAGGAGCGACTGCGGCAGGAGCGATCTTGCAGGATTCCGTAAGCACTGAATGGTAATATACCAGTTTATGCTCCGGGAATGGCAACCGCAGGAGCTGAGAAAAGGCAGCGTCAACAGCAACATCTTCTGGTTTCCAGGTTGATTTCTGAGGAGATGGAGAGTCACGCAGTTGGTCTAAAGGAACAGCTCGTTTAACAAAGGTATCTGGTGCAAAGTAGCAGTCCACATCGATCAGGAATTTGGCCGTTGCATTTCGGTTGAAGTCAAGAACATTGATAGTGTCGACCAATGCGTCACGAACCAATGACGATGCAATATCGGATGTCGGAGGAACTGTATCAATGTCTTGATGAGTATAGACGGAGAAATAGATCTCAGGGAAAATAGCCCTAGGCCCAGTCTTGACCGGGTTAGGGACCGCAATTGTTGGAAAAGCATGCTTGGTAGCGGTCTTGGGAGTTTCTTCATTTTCCTTTTTCTCTTCCCCGTCCCCATCTTCCTTTGGCTCCTTTTGGGTGAGCGGTTCTTTCCATGGCCTCGGAATACAGGTAAGTTTCCACGACTGGGCAGCTTCGCCTTGCAGCTGTTTCTGAAGCAGGCCTAAGGAACTTAACCTGCCGCCTTCATCTTCGCCTTGTTTCTTAGGGAAAGGGTCGACAATTGCTTCAAGGGTATGGGGGGTTGAGGCAATGATATCCGTCTTTTCTAGTAGAGCGGAGGCTTGAGACTCGAATCCGGTGGCAGATGAGGCCATGACGTAAGGAATGGTGTAGAGAATGACGCTGACAAGCTCTAATCCAAGAGAATCTTCGGACGAGCCAGTCTGGAGGTCAACAGCACGCGAAAATAGCTCCTCCAGCACCGGGAATATACCATCGCCTTCGAACAGGCCCTGCAAACATCCCAGGAACCGCAGCATAAGCTTGGCATTTCGCCAATGGCCCTGTCCCACGTACAGAGCAGCTTGTTCTCCAATATTGGAGATAATTGGGGCAGTGGCTTCTGGTTTAAGGGTGTTAAGTACGAGGATAACCGCAGCGATAAAAGGTATTTTCAACGGTTGTTCGAGGATCCTATGATGGGCTGTTAGCTTAGTTCCGAGACCCATTGGAGTGCTGTACCACTTACATCTGCAGAACCAGGTCTTCAAAGGCCACCTTCATTGACTCATCCGAATAATTCTCTGCAATCATGCTCGCGATTTTGGGGATATCATCTTCGGGACGTCTCGAAGTCTAAAATTCCACAATGAAATGATGAATCCGTTAGATAAAGCCAGCCACATGCAAGGTTCCGAAGTCATTTGTCTAGCTTACTGGTTCTGCAACGTTCAATAGCTGTCTCCTAACGATCGCAGCAATTGGCTCTTCGTATCTTCTGCGCTGGTGTCGATACCGATCACCACCCTCATCATCTATATGTATGAGTTAGCAACACTTCCAACACAAAAAGGACCCGCACCTCGAAGATGCCAACAACAAACCTCTATATCTTCTCTTCCTACTATACCCTCCTCCATGTCCCTGTTTGCGCTGTTCATTTTCCACCATCGTGACTTCGCGCGTAGCTCCAAGAAGCTCTCTAGCTAGCTCTGCGCACCAGGGTTTTCTCCGTTTCTAAGCACCTCTCTTCTAAACGGAGCAGTCTAAAGCATTAATGCGTGATACGGAAGATAGTCAACACGATACCCTACTCAATTCTATCTCAGAGTGCGCGCAATCTCGACGGGGGAGCTCGGTGTTTGACGGGGAGCGAATTCGACACGTCCTGGGAAATAAGCCAACAGGGCACCAGAATGATTTAATAGCTCAAGATGAGCAACAGACCAGCACCTATGGTCTGGTAAATGGGCTGGATTCTCACGTCTGGCTCCTGTGAAGCTGGCAGTATCCCTTGTGAAGGGCGATAGGAGGGAACAAGTAATGATAGTGAATCAAACAAACTATTTACAGCAGAGGTGCAGGAAGTTAGGTCCCAGCAGGCTTTCGCTGCTACTTTTTTCCAGCAGTCACGTGGATGGCAATCTTCACATGGATGGATGGGATTCTATTTGTGTGGCCATCCATTCTACATAGACAGACAGGCATTGAACAGCAAAGAGAACACAAGAGCACAGTAGATGACACAGTAGATGATAAACGGGGACATCTCTGATGCTGGTGGTACAAGTAATGGCTACAGTCTTTGGTCTACGTATAATCACCTAGAAATGTGGAACTTAGTGTCATCGCCAGCAAGATGATTGCCCAACTGAATACATCCAAATTGTCATTCTCAGGTAGGTATGCTCGTATTCATATTCATGTCATATTCATATTTCTGTTCTCTATTGCATCACTGGTCGCTCCCACACGCCGTGTGTCGCCTGGGACTCCTCTCCATACATCAGCGCTCTATTGACTTCCTTCCACCTCCGCCGCCGTTGCATGTATCAATATCAAGTAAATGCCGTGCCACCCCATGACATTTGTAAATATGGCTATTCGTTCAGGAGGCCCGTCTTCGGTTGTCTCCTTGCTTGCCTTGGTGATACCCATGTCTGTATGGAAGAAAACGGAACATGAAGGAGGAGAAAGTATGAGAAGTAGGGAGTGGGGAAAGGAAAGGGCGTAAATAAAGACGAGAAGACAAAGAGAAGAGAAGAATCGTAAGAAGAAGAAATAGTAGTAGAAAATTCTCGCCTATCTCGCAGTGTGAAGGTTGGATCTGCTTGGCTGCGCGAGGGTATGAGCGTATCTCTCTAACTATCCCTATCCGTAATCCTATTTCCTAAGCCATGTCCCTATTCCCACTCCTACTCCCGCTCTCACACTTTGATCCGAGTCCGAACTGAAGCCAGTCGGGTGAGGGGTGGTCCCACGTCAATCAGAATGTCATGCCATGGTTGTGTCGGACCGAAGGCGAAGGAGTCTTGAGAGAGGACGGTGGGAAAAAATAAGAGGGAAAGAAAAGGGGAGTAAAAAAAAAAAAAAACCAGCAAGCAACACATGTGGAATAAAAGATAAAAAGAGCAAACCTGCATCCGTCCTCATAAGCAAATAAACATGAAAGAGAAGAAAGAAAAAAGGACATCAAGGGAAAAGAGGGAATCTGAAGTGCCGGAAAGAAGAAGAAATAGAAGAAAAAAGAAGGTAAAATCAAGTGGTATCATGCAAGCAAATCCTCCCCGCAAAGAGCAAGGACACGGGAGCAACACAGCACCGTAGCAACATAAGAAGACGTAGAAAAGGAAAGCCTCGTGTATGTAGATACAGAGGGAATCGACCTTGATGAGTGCAAGGGGGTAATATGTGTGCGTGGTATGTGTGCCTTTCCTTTCACCTGTAAGCTCTCGAGGTTATTCACAGAAACCATTTCCTCCTAATCCCACCTAGTTTTTTTTTGGACCTCTTTCTCCCCTATTCGCCTATTTTCATCTCTGTTCAATGGAGTCATGATTCATCAAGTGGTAATTGGTACGTGGTTGGTTTGGTACCCATCCGATCGTGTGTGGTGATGGCACCGAGGTGTGTGAGTGCGTGAGATATTTTTTTTTTTCGGGTTTTTTGTGGTTTTTGTGGTAATAGATGCATCGCGTCGTCATACCCCGGATCGAGACACAAGAAGGCCAGACCGGACCAGATCTAAGATATGTTGCTATGATATATGATGCTTAACGAATCCTCGAGCAATAGAAAGGGCTTAACAGTGGTGGGCGGATCGACGTGAAAACGCTGAGGGTGAGGAGAGAGGGGGGGAGGGGTTTTGGAAATGTGGGGAGGGGCATATCACGAAGTCGGACGAGATGGGAAATAGACTGATTTGGTGGGTTTGATAGACGGACCGACGGGAAATGGATCGTTCGTGAGCCCGTGCATAGAAAAACCACTTCAAGGACATGTATCATCGTTCAAGACGTTAAAGCCGGGATATGAGTGCCTGGATCAATCAAGGCGGGCCATCATATCCTCTTTCTTGAGAGGAGTAAAGTTGTCGATATCAAGACCCTGCGCAACAAGCTCTGCTCTGGCGTGTGGTGGAATGAGACGGTGGTTCATATTGGGAGCAATAGAGAGCTCTGCAATGGGAACAAGTCAGTAATGGAACCAATATAGAGCAAGGTAGCAAGCATTGAGACGTACCATGGCGGGTGAAGTTGAAAAGCTTGGGCATATCACGGGGAGGAGCATTTGGATGACGCGAGTCTGGAAGACGAACGTTTGGCTCACGGAGCTCATCAAAGAATGGATGGCAAAGAGCCTCAATGGAGGAAAGACGCTGGGTGGGAGTGTACTCGAGAAGAGCAGTGATCAAGTCAATTGCCTCGTGGGAGGCCTTGCGGAAGACCTGATAGGACGAACAAATCAGCATACACAGGTCGAAGAAAAGGGGTAAAAAAAAAAAAAAAAAAAAAAGAAAGTAAGGACGCCGGGATGGTACCTTGTTGAATGGGTGAGGCTTGATCTGGGGGAACTTGTGCTCCATGTAGTTGGGGTTCATGGTGCGGATCTGCTCGCGAGTGGGAGTTCCCAGAATCTTGATGATCTCAACCAGCTGGTCGATGCCAGACTCTCCCTGGAAAAGTGGCTGGCCGAGCATGAGTTCTCCCATGACGCATCCGGTGGACCAGACATCTGCACAGATATTAGCAAGACTTGTGTATTTATTTTATTTTATTTTGTTATTGTTCGGTGTTGGGGAGAGAGGTAAGGGACATACCGATCTTGGTGGTATAGTTGGTGGCACCGAATATCAGCTCAGGGGCGCGGTAGTAGCGGGAGCAGATGTAGGAGACGTTGGGCTCGTTGGCGACGAGGATCTTAGCACTGCCAAAGTCGCAGAGCTTGAGAATGCCGGTGCTGGGGTCAAGGAGGAGGTTCTGGGGTTTGATGTCACGGTGGCAGATGCCCTGGGAATGGATGTAGGCGAGAGAGCGGAACAACTGGTATGTGTACAGCTTCACCTCGAGGAGTGGCATGGTAGTCTTGAGCTTGTTGAAGTACCGCGAAGCACGGTAGACGGTCTCTGGGACGTATTCAAGCACCAAGTTGAGGTAGACCTCGTCCTTCTATTTAAAGAGAAAAAAGTCGTCGGGTCAGCAAAGAGGCTCAATGTCGTCGTAGTTGTTGTTGTCGTCGACGTCGTCAGTCGTCAACAACAACACCTTCTCCCACTTTCCACTTCTCCCACTTCACCAGACACACACGCACGCACAAGACACGACCACAATGCAAGAAACGACGGAGAAACGACTTACTCTATCACCGTTGGAGTAGTAAAACGCCTTGAGCTCGACAATGTTTGGGTGACGGACTATGCGCATGATCTGGAGCTCACGATTCTAACACGCAAAAGAAGAAAAGGTCAGCTTTTTACGGCCCTGTATTTTGGACGCCAAATTACTCTTGCTGCCATGGCTCACTCACCTTGAAGCGTTTGTCCTGAAGGACGCGTTTGATGGCAGCATCTTCGCCTCCGGGAGACAGCTTGGTCTGGAAGACAATGCCAAAGGAGCCATTGCCCACGATCTTGCACTGGGTGTACTGCATATCACGAGTCTCGCCAGTAACGCCGTCCTGGACCTTCTCGCGGATCACCTCTGCAGACCAGTCAGTCAGTCAGTCATTCGAGCCAGCCGCCAGCTCCTGCGAGTCCAACCGGGGAGCTCTCTGGCCGGGGAGGAGATATCGCTGTCAAGGGCGAAGTGAGGGAGGGTTTCGAGGTGGGAGGGGTAAAGGGCAGCGAAGGGAGAGCAAGCGACTTACCACCCATACGCAGGCTGGAAAACATCCCAGGCCTATTCTGTGACATGTTGTCTTGCAAAAAGCCAACACGGAAGAGCTGGCCGGTTTTATCGAGCTGTTTGACAGCGGGAAGTTCCTTTTTTTTTGGTCCTTTCTTTCTCGACGAAACGAGGCGCTCTGGCGTGGGAGTTGAGGAAACGGGGGAACCTGGGATAACTATCGCGTGGTACTGCGAAATTGAGGAGTTTCGAGAGGTCTGCTGGGAGGAAGAGAAGAAAGGGCACCACCACAACAAAGATTAGCGAGACCAGGCCGAAGCAAGGAAAAGAAAAGAAAGAGAGAGAGAGAGCCTTTTTTTTTCGGCTGGGCAACGATCTCAACGGTCCCTTTCCCGTGTGTCTGCTAAGTACCTTGTTCTTACTGGCCTTGGGGAGGCTCTCGATCGTCTTGCGGTACGGTCGAGGGAGGGCAGAAGCAGAAGAAGAAGAAGAAGCAGGAGATGGAGGTGGGCGAGAGAAAAGAAAGAAAAGAGAGGGAGGAAGAGGGAGGGAGGGAAGAAATAAATACACAGAGGAAGAGGAAGTGAAGAGGGCAGGCCAGGTGAATAAATAAGCAGTTTTTGTTATGGTAATGTAAGGGAAAGGGGAGGGAATGGAGGGAGAGGAACACAAGGCGGGCGTGCTGCGTGCAGGAAAAGAGGAGGAGGGCAGAGGACGACGACAGGCGGGCGGCGGGGATTTTTTTTTTCTTGGGGGGGGAAGAAGCAAAGCAGGCAGGCAGGCAGGCAGGAGGGAGGGAGGGAGGAAGACAAGACGGGCGGGTTTTTCCCTTAGGCTAGTTAGGTTAGGTAGAGAGAGGGAGAGGGAGAGGGAGAGGGAGAGGGAGAGGGAGAGGGAGAGGGCAGCAGAGGGCAGCAGCAGAGGGCAGAGGCACAGCGGCAGCGGCAGCAGAGAGTTTCCTGGCAGGCTCCACCAAGCTTAAGATGAAGCAGGCAGACACAGATGGACAGCAGGTGGACAGCAGACAGACAGACAGCAGACACAGAGAGCGGACGGAAAGGGTGCAGCAGACAGAAAAGGATGAGCTGCAGCAAAGAACAGGCAGGCAGAGGAGAAAGGGGAGACCTACAGTGAAGGAGGAGGGCCGGTGAGTGGGTGAGCTCTGTGGACGGGCGGTACAGCTGAGGACGATGCTGACGATGGGACAGACGAACGACGGCCGAAGACGGCAGACGAAGATGATGCAGTGACGGCAGAGAAAAGAGACGGACGATGGACGGATATAGAAGACGACGAAGAAGCTGAAGGTCGAAGCTTGCCAGGTCTCTCTCTCCCTCTCTCACTCTCTCTCTCTCTCTGTCTCTCCCAAGAAGAACTGCTCAACCCGGCAAGCTTATTTAACTACTCAGACTAGTTATTTTAACCTTGCGCCCAACAAGACGCTCGTGTGGTAAGAGAGATTGAAGCAGAAAGCAGGGGAGACAGCAGACGGACGGCGGAGACAAGACGAAGATGCAAGACGAAGAAGAAGAAGAAGAAGAAGAAGAAGAAGAAAAGAAGGGGGAAAGGGAGCTGGTTAAGAAGAAGAAGGGGGAAAAAGTGACCGTCTCTCCCACCCCCATCCATCGCCAGTCAGTCTCCCTACTAACTACTTATTATTTACTTTGCTGCTTGCTCGACCTACTTTTTTTAAAAAGTACTCCGTAGGCTTGCTCGCAAAAGCAAGCCCGCGTGCCAGACAGACGCCAGGCAGAGCTGCCACCAGGCGTCGGAGGGCGGAGGAGACGATGCAGCTCCCTCCCCGATCAACCCATCATCCATCATCCATGTCTACGGGAAGCCCTACGGGTTCTATCTGCAACTTGCCATCGTCTTCGTCCTGCGTCTCAGCAGTCCCCTGGTTTCTGGTTTTCAGGGCAGGCAGTTACCGCGTGCTCTAGCTACATTGTCCGTTCCCCTTAATCATGCATCTCCATCACTCTCCCGTCCCTCAGCTTTGTCGCTTTTCCAATTTACAAGGAGAAGAGCAAAAGAAAAGGGAGAAGAAGCAGTCACGAGAGAAGCTTGAGGAATGGAGATCCTGGGCTGTGGTTGTAGTGGAAATAAACGATGAAGTATAACCCAGGAGGTTTCTTTCCGTTATCCAGCTTCTCCCTCTTCTCTCTTAATAGTGTACCTCCTCTTCTTCTTCTTCTTCTTCTTCTTCTTCTTTTTTTTTCCTGCTTCGGGTTCGGCTTCATCGTCTCCTTGCTAACTAACTACCTAATGGGGGGTGATCCTGCACTTAGGTTGCGGCCATAGGGACAGGGGGGAAAGATAAGAAGATGAAAGAGGGAGTCAAAAAAAAAAAAGCAGGACAACCGACCCTTTGGCCCAGGGCATGGATGGCATGGATGGTCAATTGGCCTTGAGAACCCCCGTCTCTCACTCTCACTCACTCCCTCCTCTCCCTGTCCATCGTCATCGTCATCGTCCCATCTCGCGCCACGATAGAGATAGAACGACACAAAAAAAGTAAAACAAAAAGAAACGAATAGCCGAAAAAGAAAGAAGGATGAGGATGAAAGATTGGCCATCTCATCGTCATCGTCATCTCCTTCACCTTCTTCCTTTCTCCGACCATCTCGACTCTTTGAACTACCTGGTTTCAAAGAGTATATCGTGTGCTGGGACTGCATATTGTCGGGTGACCAATTGCAATTTTCACCTGGACCAAGGATAAGCTGTCGGAAGTCACAGGATCGCGTATCCACCGGGGGTTTAAGTTAGTTAGTTTAGCTGGTGGGCGTGCTTGTTCTTCTTTTCTTCTTGTACCAGGGCCCCGTACTCCGTACTCGACTGCGTACTATAGTTGAAGGTACAATCAACACCGCCTGATAGACCTTCTTCTTCCTCTTCTTCTTCCTCTCTCTTGCCTCCTCCTTCTGTGGCCACTCTTTTGCCTGCGCTCAACGGCCAAACAAGCGGTCGTCAACTCCGGAGTCGATGCCTGTCTGTCTGGCTGGCTGGCCGGTTCCCTGTTTGCTTGCAGGTGCAGAGCTCCCATCCCCTTGTCCAGTGCTGCTCGCCCGTATTATTAATACACAGCATGTCCACCGACAGCCGATTTAGTGCTCGCTTGGCCGGCCAGGAGATGAAGTCATAAGTTTCCCCTTATCTCTCTCTTGCCTTCAATCCTCCCTTCTTGTCTCCCTCCCTTTCCAGCTCCTTTCCAAGATAGACAGACATCTGCACTCCTCTCTCTTCTCCCTCCTCTCTCTCCTCTCTCCTCTCTCTCGCTCTCTCAGCCCTAACCAACGGCTCTCAACTGGAACTCCCGCTGTCTTTCTCTCTCTCTATCGGTTGTTGGTGATGACACATTTATTAGTCATCAATTCACGTGAAAGGGGGGGTTGTCACTGCGTTTAAAACTGTTCGACTTTTTTGAGCTTACACGGGGCGGGACAGCGTAAAAGGGGCCAGGATCAGCTCTCTGTACGGCCTCCCAGGGTTGGATAGGACAGGAACAGTCAGTCGTCATGGGAGCATGGACTCGGCTCCCTGCATTGCTTTCCCATCAACGTAGAGATTGATTGATTTCTCCCTGGGCCTACGAGCTTTGTTTGTTGCAACAGACGCCGCCTCTTTGAGGCTGAAATTAGATTCGCCAAAGAGCAACCACCCAACCCCGAGATTAACCTATAAACTTATCAGTCGGGCCTCAGGGGTTAGCTACTCTTTACGATACAATAATGTTCTGTTTTCATACGCAGTATTCTTAAGTATATGCAAGCTTAACTGTGATTTCTGCGGTTGGGGTGAGCATAATAAGTTGGGCTTCTAGAGCAGCTGGTATAGTTGGTCCTACCCTATCACACTACCTATTATTATTAACACCCAGGATCTTAACGACCTTGTGCAACAGCCACACTATCCATTCTACATATTTCTCTCCTTGCTTGATATAGATCCAATCGCTCCACTAACTAATTTTACTGCATAAAAACTTAACTAGCCAGCAAAGTAGAACATAATTTCGAGGAATAATGCAAAGCACAGCCGCTGCTACATGCACTCTCAAATACTACGTGCCAAATCAGGCTAGGATTGTGCGTCTTTGTCTCCGAGTAGCCGAGCTGTTCTGCGAGAACGTGCAAGGATTAGCTATCTGTTGAGCTGATTGCTCTCCCCGTTTTGCCGCCTGCTTTCTGTCCTCTCAACGGCTTTGATCTGCGCCTATAGTTGGAACAACTTAGCTTCGTGGTCGAGATATTGAAAGTCTAAACATACATAGCTACCTTCTTCACTTACAAAGGAGATAAAACTGCTTACTCGCCCTCGTCTTTTACATCGAGAGAAACATCTACATGCAGTCCTCCCCGGTACGGGAACAAGGCTAGGAGGAGCTCCGAGGCCAAGCCAGGAGTTACGGAGGGTCTTTCACCCTGCCTAGTCTATATACTCTGATAATGCTGTGACTTTTCCACCACCCCTCTTTTTTTTTTTTTTTTTTTTTTTTTGGTTTCCTTTCCTCGGTGTCCCAGTGTAAGTCACGATGGGCTGGTGATGCCGGAAAGGGGGAGCGGGAAAATGGGAAACCCATGACGTGCATATATCCGCCTCGATATAACCTGTACAGCGGTTATGTGGATGCACCCTGGGATCATATACATACATCAGTAAAATCTGCCTTTTCGAGGCCAGGTCCCAAGGCTGGCTGTGCTATTTGAACGGCCCGCCAGGACCCTCTTCCTGCTCAACCGTCCCTCGCTCTCCCTCCCCGCCCCGGATAACCCCTGTATCCACGTCTGTGCCATCCTATACGGCGCAGTCACCACATCAGCTAAGTAAGTATGACTTCACCGTATACCATGCAACAGGCCATTTACGAGGCCAAGGGGTGTGTAACAAGGGCGTTGCATGTCCGTGCCTCTCGAAGGCCGTTAGCTAGTTGTTGCCCAGGCCGTGTAACTCCTTAAGCAGTTATCGTTCTTACGCTTTCCCATCACCAAACCGCTGCACACCCATCCACCGGTCCTACTCTACACTTGGCCAACCCAAAAACTGCCCACAACGATACAGTTATATATTAGAAACATACCCTGACACATACAGGATAAGAGCTAATTAACGACGGGCCCAACTATGGCTAAGCTCCCCTGTCCCAAGTTAGCAGGCTACCAGCTTTGCACGAGTCAGGGCCTCCACCGTGTTTCAGGAACACACAAACCAAGAACAGCCGGGATAGCTTCAGCTGGAGCATCGATCTTAGCATCAACGTGCGTTAATATACCTAGGTTGACTATCTCGGATTACATAGATCACCTTCTACAGCAGCCTCGGATCTTCCATCCTTTTCCTCTTTCTTCTTTTATTGGTAAACTAGTTAGCCTACATCACCCCTCAAAGTTATCCTCTAGCAAAAACAGCCGTCTCCCGGGGATAAATGGCGTATACTTATGTACGTATGTAGTTACTCAAAACTCGAGTGGATAGGCATTAGTTACTGATGTGCTGCACATCGACATCGACATCGACATCATCATCGACATATATACTTCCCACGAAGAGACGGGGACGAGCCCCTTGGCCACCAAAAGATGCTCACATGTGTGTATTGCCACGCCAGCTGCACGCACTCCCAGCCAGCGCCCCCAAAAGAGCTCCCTGGACATCATACGAGATCGAAGCGGCGTCTTTCCACTCGCAGCCTCTCTCATGCTCAACCACTGAAACAAACGACCAGATGATGATATCATTCTTTGCTCCCCCTAGCCCAGCCTTACAACACCGCAAGGTCATTGGTTGCATGGTGCTCCTCTTTGCTCTCTCTGCTCTCTTCTCTCTCTCTCTTTTCTTTCTTTTTTTCTTTTGCTGTTGAACCAACAAACCATTATCGATTGATTATGTACCCCTTCCAACCAGCCATGAAGCTTCCTTGTGCCTGTCTGTCGGGTTGATACGATCCTCTCTTGAGCTCCGAGCCCATCGGCTTCTTACGCCACTCGAGGTTACTCCTGCAGCAAAGGCCCGCGTGTGTGGCCACTGACCCGGCCTGACCTGGACCAAACTACTGCACGCCTGCACACGCCTGCAACTCGCCTGCACTGCACAGGTACAGACACTAAAAGAGAACAGGCACAAGTGGAGCACAGCAAGCGAGGGAAAAAAGAAGAAGAGAAGGACAGCACCTATTATCGATCGATATTATGGTTAATGTTTTCTTCTCTTTCGCCCACCGATCTCTGCCGGGAGGAATTATTAATAGCTCACAGCGGTCTCGACTCGCCCTTTTTTTTTTTTTGCTGTCCTGAGCGACGTTGCTTGGATTCTTTTCCCGTCTTCGCTTCGGTTTCTCAGGCGGCTGGCTTTGTCCAGATGATCGATTTAAACACTCTGGGCAACTAGCCGGGATTCCTGAGCTATGGATACAAACCATGCATAACGCATTTCTCGGGCTAAACACACCAACCTAGCGCGGATGCTACAGGTCAAGACACATCCTTACATACGCCGACACCTTAAGATATGGAGACTTTTTCCTGTCCACTTTGCTTGCTGTGCTCCATTCTGTACCTTCTCGTGACATGGTAGGACGGGGTTTGTTCCGTTCTTGACCGGGCTCGTAACGCCGAATCGGACGAACAGAGGTTGGGACGGGCCACCTTTCGAGAAGCCCGCTGACCTGCTCGAGCATAAACAACCATGCATCGCACGGCTAATATATTGAATTCCGTTCAGCAATTGCGTCCTTCTTGACTCCCGAAAACCTCTCGAGGAACAGTACGTACGGAATCTGACTAAATTAACCATATTATTATTTAGGCTTGGTCTCTCCAGCTACATAAGTATATAGAGAGAGCGAAAAGTCAATTCCGTCCCTGTCACCTTACATTTCCTTTCTCTCGTTCTCCTCTTTTCATTCTCCCTTGTTGGCTCGCGCTGCTTTGCTTTTTTGTCAGCCATGGTCGTGCTCCATGACCACGAGCTAGGTTCCATGGGTCGTCGAAGGAACTACAAGGAGGAGAAACGAGCAGTTTTGTTCACGCAGGACCCTCTCCTGTGTCACCGATGGCCGATAGAGAAGCAAGATAAAAAATAAAAAAAAAAAATAAAAAAAAAAAAACAACGAAAGGAGGAAAATGGCAAGGCTTTCGGGGGATAAAAAAGATGTTGATAAGAGTGGGATTCGAACCCACGAGAGGTTTCCCCCAGCAGAGCTTAAATCTGCCGCCTTAAACCACTCGGCCATCTTACCAGAATATTAAGTTGTTACCCACCGTAAACCGGCATATAGCAGCCTAGCCGCCTTTTGCTTACTCCCGTCTCAGCCTCCTCATGTGATGGCCCCAACCTTAATAACAATAGTAGTTGTAGTAAATAATAACTCCAGGCTAGCGCTCTTTAAACAGGTTACATCATAGACGGACAGGACGGTAAACAAGTCGTACCTTTTCCCTCCAGATGCACGGCATACGGCCAAGCTGCGAAGATGATGCAATGCAAATCCATCTTGATTGATCAAGGGAATACATTATTATGTAGGTGGTGTCAGATGATCTCATCGAGCTGTCAGTAAACTTCCCTGTTCCCTGTAGGCCCCCATGCAATAGTTTGGGCTTGATATAGGGGTGCATTCATGCACGGTGATGGTAATTGATAGGTGAGCTGGTTTTTTTCTTCTCGCTGTGATGGACCAACTCGATAGACGCTGCTCCTTACCCTTTAATTCCTTGCTATTGTTGTTATTTCTCTGCTCTGTATTGTTTGCAGTGCGTCTAATTACCTTAAAGTATCCCGTGGCTGTGGACATGCAATGCCAACGTCAGTGGAGGGCGCAATGTATTTACTCTGCTCTGTTCCTCTCTTCGAAAGCCACGTACAGTTGCATGGCCACGTAGTTGCAGGTTGTTGCGTGTAAATCGCAGACACGACGGAGTATGCTGTTAGAATTTTCAAGCCTCGCTCTTTTTGGCTGCAGTATTGGTAGGACTTTGCATATATCAACCGTCAGCTGAACTCTTATGCTTAAAGGGTATAGCTGTTTTGGATAACTAGTGTTAAAATCATAGTTGAAGGTGGTTGATTAATTTGGAACCATGGAAATATACCAATTGAAGGTCGGACAACAGGCCTCCGCCAACTAGGCTAGCTACAAAGCTAGTGGGGATTCAAGTTTTATCACAATCTATTACAGTCGAATCTCAATCTACTCATTGACGCTTCAAGCGGTGGGAACGGAACGGGCTGAGCAAAAATCAAGTCATGTTATTTTACATTCCTTCCTTCTAAGTTTTGCAGGCAAAGACTAACCCAAAGGAAAGATAAGAAATATAAGGTAGAACAACAAACACAGCCTAAACAATAATCCTATCCTCCCATCTGGTCTGAATCTCATGTCCCATAATCTGTCCACAGAACACAAACAGAAAGGTAGTGTGAGTACAGGAAAATCATGACATGACACTTTGGGAAAAATAAAACAAAAGTTACCATTAAAAACAGTAACGAAGGGTGAAAGTGGGTGTGTTAAGACAGGAGAGTAATGAATAGAAAGTAAAAGGGGGAGGAAGGCTCTATACAAGATGAAGTTCCGTACACCTAATACAACTTCCTGGACGTTTATGCATGGGAATAGAAGAAATGGGGCTTTTGGGAGTCCATAGAGACGGGAACAACCTGACTGTTGAGGCCTCATGGTGATCATGACCACAGGCAATTAAAGCTGCCCACGATGCGGATATTATAGAGTGTGCGGGATATATGGTCGTGAATGGCTGGCTGGTTGAATGTAGTCTTCAGGGGTCAAGAGTAGGAGGAGAGCAAAGACGAGAAGTGATAGACAGAGGTTTTTCCCCCGACTACTAATTTAGAAGGGCGGAGAGACGCTAGCCAGCTCTCCAGATTCTTGCTGTTCCATCAGCTCTTCAGAAGCCATCTCGAAGGAGACAGCAAGACCAAGCTTGGCAGTTTGCTACATGGGAGAATTAGTCAATTGCCCGAAGAGTTAGTTGCTTGTCAATGTGAAGCTATATCACTTACCTTGACCTGGTCTATTTCACCAGCAAAGGTGAGAGAAATTGGCATGGCAACTCTCTTCTCCAGCAGACAGCTTACTTTTCCGTCACTATCAACCTGAGCTCTGAACGTAGACGCCCTGAACTCATACTTGGCTCCAACAGCGGTAGTTCCCTCTCGCTGAAGACTGCCTCCCATCATGGGGTTGCCGCTTGGCGCAAATTGAAGGTTCATATCGACACCAGCTTCAACTTTGTCGGAGAGTTTCTTCCAGAACGACGCATTGATGGTTCCCTGTGCCTGTAGCTGGGCACTGGCAATCCAGTCATCTGCCTTGTATCGTGCACAGTATGAAAGAGCAGTCTCTGGCTTAGCACCGAGTCCAGCGCGCTGCCACATAGCCTCGAGTCCCAGGGCCAACCCAGGAGTGATAGACTGTAGGTAGCTTCCGATGAAAATACCGGTGAGCCCCCCTTCTAGAATCGATGGGTTGAAAGCCTTAAGCGACGCCGAGAAATCAGATCCGGTGTAATCGTTATCGAGCTGAATGAGGCCCTGCGCAGAACCAGGCATTATCTGAACGTTGGCTTTGCTGATCAAGGATGGGCTCCAGCGATAGTTTGCAACGGCAGCCAGGGCCCCGTCACTGCCAATGTTTCCTTGCATAAGCACCTACGGAAAGACACCAGGTCAGCCTAACTCCTAGCTCAATTTTAAGATACCCAGACCGGCTTCTCAACAAATGCTACTGTTCAACTTACATCTGAAGTTCCAAACATAGTAGACAACGCATATGGAGGAAGGTTGCCTTGAGAGCCCATGGTAAACGCATGAGAGATTCGGAAAAGAGGCGAGACTCCGAAGACTTTGGTCAAATCGGCACGAAGGCCTGTGAACATGAAATTGGAGAGCAAGACATCCTTCTGGACTTCTCGAGAAACCATCTCAACAGTGCCGGGATTCGACAGCCCTAGGTCTGCTCTCCGCCGTGCAAACGCATCGTATGAATCTTTTAGAACTCCCGCGGCAGGATTATCCGTCAAAAACGAAAGAGCAGAGCTGAAGTCGGCCATGATGACAGGATATTAGGATAAGCAAGTGATGGAATGCGCAGTATGAAGAGTGAAAGAAGGGCGTCGTTCTCAGATCAAAAGCAAAATTAACACACAGCCCTGAACGAGGGACGTCCGCCACCGCCTGTCGGACTGTCGAATGGCAATTGGCAATCGTGCTCCGTTGCTAAAGCTCGCTCAGCGTCAACAGCGTTTTCTTGAAGATGAAGAAAAATGAGGTTTTTGGTCTTGAAACTTCTTTTTTCCGCAAAATCCAAAAGGCCTTCCAATGCCAAGCCCTCGACGCGCGCTAGCTTCTTTAGGCCTCCATCGTCGACCGACTGCCTTCTGCTTGCTCGGCTTCAACCTCCGACTTCGCCAGTGTTGATGCTGGTATCTCTCTACGAAGATACGACTTGGAACAGCCCTAGAAGCTGGTAGTCTGGCGGAGGAAGCCTATCTTTTTCCCCTTTGCATGTTTTCAATACCATCATTCTTCTTTACACTCTACTTCGGTTCCCCACATGTTTCTTTAGTGGCCCGCCTTGCAGGGAGCTCCTCTTTCTGATATCAACACTCGTAAAAGACAGGTAGAGTCTTGAAATACTTGAATTTGGCTTCTAAGAGCTATATATACTAAATAGCCGTGTGTACGCTGCCATGGATACCCTAATGTATGTTTTCCGACCCTGGCCACGTTTATATATTGATACCTACGGTATAAATGTGGCTAGACAATGCGTTGAGAGGTATAGGGACTCACCTCATCACATAGAACTGCCGATGTTGTGGCGACAGCGCCTCGATTTCGGCGGAAGTCGTCGACCTTTGTCGATGCTATCCATGATATGCCGGAAATGCCAGCCCTGGCACCAGCTCAACTTTATAGTACTGAATCCGGGCGGCTCTTCCATTCTGGACGGATTGTCATTATCACAGTTGGTTTACCAGCCCGGGGAAAGACGTCAGTGAACTTTTTATCATTTCTCATTGCTATTAGCTGTGCTGAAAATATTTTGCTTCTAGGCACATATCTGTGGCCCTTGCTCGGTATCTTAGGTGGTATGCATACACAGCCCTGTCTATTCAGGTCTTTTGTCTTCTAACATCTAGACAGGCTTGGTGTTAAAACTCGCATATTTCACCTTGGAGATTACAGACGAGCTACCGTCGGTGTTGGCGGTGAACTGCCTGAGGATTACTTCTTTGCGAATGGTAGTTATCCCTAGTTTTCAGAAGAAAGATATTGGAAAGCTAACAAATCCAATAGCATCTGCTTCTTCCGTCCTTCTTCGACAGAAGATTGTCAAAAGATGCCGTGAAGACATATATCACTTTTTGAACCATGAAAATGGACAAATAGCCATATATGATGCTGTTAACCCACTGGCTGCTGGTAGAATATCTCTCTCAAGAGAATTTGCGAAGCAAGATATCGAGGTATGTTATTGTAAACAATGGCACGCGGAAAGGAGAATGCTAACCTCCTAGACCTTATTTATTGAATCATCTTGTAGCGATGAGCGTATAATCGAAGAGAACGTGCGGCGAGTGAAGATATCATCCCCTGACGTATGATACCCCTTCAACTTACGTTATTCCACCACTCAATCTAACACTTCACTTTTTGGATTGCAGTATGTGGGGTGGGATTCCCAGGTGGCTGTAAAAGATTATCTAGCTCGAATATCCGCGAGAATTCCACTGTTCGAAACCATGCAAGAGCAAGAGTTGAACTATATCAAGGTGCATTCTTTGTTAAATTCGTGGGGGAAAAATGCTAACGACTTAATAGATGTTTAACGCCGGTGAAAAGATGATGATTAACAACCGTGGATTTGGTTATCTCCATCATCGGATTGTTTTTTACCTGTTGAACCTACATATCAAGAACAGGCGTACCTATTTTGTCAGGGTATGTCCCTCAGTTGTTCTATACTGCAGTCCACGAACTCATTTCTTCTACAGGCCGGCACTTCTATGGAGTCAGACTCGTACAAAGCCGATTCGTCACTTTCGTCAAAAGGGGAAGATTATGCCCGCAAGATGACTGACACGCTCATTAAACATCGGGAAGAAGAGAGAAAAGTCCTACTAGAACAGGGCGAGCCTGATCCACAGCTCAGGCCACTCATAATCTGGTCTTCAACCCGACGCAGATCTATAGAAACTGCACAATTTCTTCGTTTACAGGGATACAAAGTCCGACATCGTTCTCAAATGAGCCAGCTGAATCCAGGAGTATGCGAGAAGATGTCGGAAGAACAGATCAGAAAAGAATATCCTGATGAAGTAGAAATGCATGACTTGGACCCCTATCACCACAGGTATCCCAGAGCTGAGGTAAGCGGTAGACCCATCTGGTTATGCGTTGGCTATTGATACTAACACAATTATAGTCATATCACGACTTGGCCGTGCGCCTTGAGCCTGTCATCCTTGAGCTTGAACGTGAACAAAACGATCTGCTTATCATTGCACATGAAAGCGTCTTGAGAGTGTTATATGGGTATTTAATGGCGTGTAACTCTACAGATATCCCGTTTCTGTCCTTCCCACGCGACCAGATAATTGAGGTGATTATGGACATGTTTAATCATATATATATTCATGGGGTATAGTGCTAACAGCATCATAGATAATCCCTGGCAGCTATAATAACCAGGCAAAACGCATTCACATACCAGATCTTCCACCAGAAATTGTTCCAGGTTCACCAGAGGACATTAAGATTCCCGTCCCACCGAGTGGCATCGTTTCACCAATGCCTGGTGGTGGGCTGGATGGCTCCTCTTTTGAAAGGGGCGCAACTCCGCAGCTCGGATTTAGGGCACCCAAAGATCCAGAAAAGATATCCCAGCACCATGCCGAAGATGTCGTCTGACGGGTCTTCTGTTCGCGTTCTGCTTATGCACTAGACCATGTATGAGATAATGATCCACTCTTCCTGTTCCTCGTGTTATGCCTTTATTAATGACGAAACTGTTCGTATAATGTTGTTATTGAACCAGACTCTGCATGCTAGTATCTAGCCTCCATGGAGTGTAGATACGAATAGAATGTTATCACCATTCGAAATCTCATAGGCGTCTTCTCCTTCCAGCTCCCAGTCGGCGTCATTGATTAATACTAATATGCCAGGTCGTCTGGATTAAAGATGTTAGCCTCATTTCCATAATATCGGTCTTCCAGCTTCCAGGAGTGGTGTATACTAACACTGCATCATCAACCACGAATAGCTCTTTTCTCGGGTCTTTCATCACGTTTTCGATTAAGTATTTGACTAAGAAGCTGATATTCGCAGCAGAACCGCTTGGATCCCAGGACGGCAGTGCAATCTTATGAACCCTTTTATTTGAGAATAGCATCTCAAGGCCTCCTCTGAAAGCGATTGTATAATTAGTTCTATTGCTCCGGACATAAAATTCTTTCCTGGGGGACGAACGTGAACTCTACCGTAATATCAAGGGTCTCATTACCCTTGGTATCATCGGGTGTACCAGCCATAACCGAGCCCATATTTAATCAAGCAGGCTAGAAGATGCAGTTCTCCTTGACGTAGAATACGCCTCCAAATGCGTGGTGGTTTCTACAAGGTCGTTAATATATTAGTTAACTAGTTAGGTGGGGAGGGAAAAAATCTCTTATCGATAAGACTGCGAAGGTTGTTTTTGCGCAAGGAATCCATAATGAACGATTTCAAAAAGGAACAACATCCTCGCTTGAAGGGCAGCCTGCCGGACGGGAGGTATTTAGCATTATTCAAAGCTAGACTCAATGGCTTTGCCATCCATGGTGTCTATCACCACAGATTTCATCAGTGTTGGGGGCAACAGGAATCCCGCGGCAGCAGATTGGCACCATGGGTCTGGTTTGTTAGCCTTTGGTGCGAACAACAATATTGCCGTTTGGAACCCCTTGGTAAGAGTTCAATTACTTCTTCTCTGGAATTTATTGACTGAAAATCTAACCAGTAATTTGCATTATAGGACAAAAATGGTGCAGGTGTATACACACTGTTAGTGGGCCATACCGACAGAGTAAATGCTGTTAAATTTTACACATCTCCCTCCAACGGGTCGATACTACTTCTTACTGGCGGTAGTGACCATACTATACGAATATGGAAACCAGATACTTCCAGTCCGCCCAAGTTTTCACAAGCGGCAGTCGTGGAGGGGTATCATGAAGGGTCGCTGAACTGCATTGAGGTCGCTTGCGGGTCAAATACCTTCGTCTCTGGGGCTGCAGATGGAGCTGTCAAAGTTTGGAGTATAACTGAGGAGAGTGATGAGATAAAATGCCAACTATTACAGAGCATTTCGTTAAAACCTCGATATTTCCCTCTTGCTATGGCTCTAAAACTCATACCTCGCCAAAATTCGGGAGCCAAGTCAGGTGGAATGGTGCTTGCAGTTGGAGGCACTAGGGCTGCAGTCCAGATATATGCTGCGCAGGATACCAATGACCTCAAGTTTGAACTGAATACTACCCTAACTGGACATGAAAGCTGGATCCGTTCCCTTGCGTTCTCACCTGTCAAGGATAGCCCTAGTGGCGAAGATAGGCCTACAAACTCTCAGGACTTCCTTCTTG
This sequence comes from Trichophyton benhamiae CBS 112371, assembly GCF_000151125.1. Lineage (NCBI taxonomy): Eukaryota > Fungi > Ascomycota > Eurotiomycetes > Onygenales > Arthrodermataceae > Trichophyton > Trichophyton benhamiae. The sequence continues at coordinate 933,888 of NW_003315113.1, forward strand.
CTTCATGCAGCCAGGATAAATACATTCGCCTTTGGAAAGTGAGCCTAGGAGAAGGTACTACTTCAGATACGCCTAAGAATGTGGAAGACCAATTGTTATCTGGAGTGGAGCAGGCGACTTTAACTCCAAAGGCGCATAAGTTTGACTTGAACGGTGCCAAGTATTCAATAACATTCGAGGCTCTTCTTTTTGGCCATGAAGACTGGGTTTATACTGTAGCATGGCACCCAAACCCTCTCCGGCAGCAGTTATTATCTGCTTCCGCAGATAACTCTTTGGTCATCTGGGAGCAAGACCCCGTAACTGGTGTGTGGTTTTCTCTATCGAGAATGGGAGAAATTAGCTCTCTTAAAGGCTCTACCACGGCTACCGGTAGTGCTGGTGGCTTTTGGGTTGGTCTTTGGTCACCGTGCGGGGATGTTGTTGTGTGCCTAGGCAGGACAGGCAGTTGGAGATCCTGGAGACATGATACTGTGGCAGATGCATGGCTTCCTATACCAGGAATAACTGGACACGTTAGAGCAGTTTGTGATATTGCTTGGGAGACCAACGGAGGGTATCTTTTGTCTACTAGTGGAGACCAAACAACGAGATTATATGCTGAGTGGAAGAAGGGCAACCATCACTCATGGCATGAGTTTTCACGGCCTCAAATACATGGCTATGACCTCAACTGCCTTGCACCACTCGGCCCATCTAGATTTGTGTCAGGTGCTGATGAAAAGCTTTTACGGGTCTTTAATGAAACCAGGGCTGTGGCTAATTTACTTACACGGCTAAGTGGACTAGCTAACCCGAAAAGCGACGAGCAAATGCCAGACGCTGCAAGTATTCCAGTCCTAGGGCTGTCTAATAAAGCAATGGACGAAGAGGTTGGCGATGACGAGGGAGCAAACGAAGGCGACCAGGGGGAACAGCAAACGGTGCAGCCAGAAGTATATAACCTGGAGTTTGACCATCCACCGCTAGAGGACCATCTCGCCAGACATACACTTTGGCCGGAGCATGAGAAGCTATATGGCCATGGATACGAAATATCAGCAGTCACTGCAAGTCATGATCTATCAGTCATCGCTACTGCATGCAAGGCTAGTTCTATCGACCATGCGGTCATTCGTTTATATGACACTTCAACATGGAATGAAGTACGGCCTCCGTTAACTGCCCATTCATTGACGATAACTTCATTGCGATTTTCTGCGGATGACAAGTATCTGCTCAGTGTTGGGCGTGATCGACAATGGGCGGTTTTTGAACGAGACTCGGTCAACAAATTACTGTTTAAATTGCTTGCTTCCAACCCGAAAGGCCATTCAAGAATGATACTGAGTGCGAGCTGGGCACCGCATCCAACAGCTACAGTATTTGCTACGGGTGGCCGTGACAAGTCCGTTAAGATATGGCTCAAGGATGATGACACATTTACTGCGAAAACCACAATTACTTTCTCCTACCCAGTTACTGCTGTCGATTTCCTGCCTATATCGGTGCATGACGGACTCTACATTGCTATTGGAGATGACTCGGGTCAGATATTTGTCGGCAAGATCCAGGTGGACAGTTTGGAGGCAGGAGAGATGCTCATGATTCCACAAACGGAGTGCCCGTCAAAATCTATTACTCAAATAGCTTGGAGGCCAATAAAGGGACTGGTAGAAGTTCATGGAGAGGATGTGACTGCAACTGGCAGAAAACCCGGATACCAGCTTGCTGTCGCCAGTGAAGATTCTTCAATTCGTCTATATAATATTGATAGTCTTCCACCAAAATAGGTAGGTTCCTGCAGAAAAAGGGTAACTATCTAGTTACAATAGTGAAAAAAACGAGACGACGTTCTAAAAGACCAAATTCCAAAACAAAGGGCAAACAGTGTTTAATGTCTATGGCGTTGAGGCCGCGCCTATGCTCAAATGCAACCACCCAAGGGCATTAACAGCAGAAAATAAGAAAATCTAGCTCACCGTTAAGGGTTGACGTAATGGGTTATCTCGATACACAAGTATCACATCCAATGAACTGGACGTCTGCCTGCTACTCATTCATCTCTGATGTCCTCCTTCGCCTCTGCTGGTCTTCCGGGTCGAGGACCACGCTCCTTCATATCCTTCCTTAGCCATTCCAGCACCAGTTCGCCAAGCTGACTGTTCTCCGACATGCGAGGCCGGTTGCTATAGAACTTCTCCATAGAACCCCAGTCCCTTACATGGCCCATGTGCATATGTACCAGATGCGTAGGCCATTGAGCGAGGTTGTCCAGAATATGGGTGGCATAAACAATAGTGCAAGGCCTCCTTTCAGTTTCTCGTTTCAAGAAATCCAAGAAGTTGCTTCGGCTAAGTAGATCCAGGTCAACAGTGATTTCGTCTAGCAGGAGGAGGTTCCAGGGCCTCAGCAGGCCCATGGCAAGCTGCACACGTCGTCTCTCTCCATCGGACACAGCATGCATGTGCCATGACATGTCGATGTCGAGGATATCAACCAACTCATCTCTTCGATCCGTATAGTAGTCTCCACCCACAGACGCGAGTAAAGTCGGCACATCGATATCGGTTCGAACGATAGGGTTGAGAACCCATTCGGTTCCTAGGTATGTGACACCTTCGAGGCCTTCTTTGAACGGGTCGACTCCACCAATGACGATGGAACCGTTTGGTGCAAGGCGTTTGCCTGAAAGGAGCCTGAGGAGCGTACTTTTTCCGGCACCATTGGCTGGATAAAGAGAAGCAAAGGCAGAGCAGAGACAGTTTAGAAAAGGCAATTAATGTGAAATCGCGGGGTGAGGATGGTGGTTCATGGAGGGTAGGTGGTATAACAAGGACGAGGAATGGAGTCTGCTTTACCGCCAATCAAGAGTGTTCGACTGTTCTGAGGGAGGTCGATAGTGATATCTGACAGTCCTGTCGAGCCATCGGGGAACTTGTAGCTCAGGTTGTTGATATTTATATCGGTACTCGGGGTGTTGTCGGCGGAAGCCATTGTGAGGCTTGAGTGTGTTGTAGATAACTGCTTTCAATCAAAAGAACGCCGGCTGGCAGAGAAATAACTAGTTCCTGATCGACAATCACAACAGAGGGTAAATTTGCTTCCTCCAAGGTTTGTCAGTCAAGGGGAGGATGTCTTTGATGCTTTTGTATAATTTTCTGTGACTCTCAAAGTCCTTGAGAATCTACCCTTGCAGGCCCCGACCTAGATGCAAAACCACGTGAAGAGATTTATAATCAGCGAGTGTTTCAAACGATCCATGTCAAAGTGCTCGCTAGCTGGTGAAGTCTCTGTGCTATTTCGTACTCGGTTTATCTCAACATGTCAAAAGGATGCTAGAAGAAAGCACTTGGTGCGCTGAAAAGTTGATGGTTATGAGGGACACGTTAAGATCCCCAAGTCCTATAACCGGCTCTCGGATATAATACCTGTGAAAATTCGGCTTCGTCAATACCATGCGGTGGGGGTGTAGATGTTTCTTCGAGGATTGAAATACAATCTTTGGTAATGCCCTATAGTGCGAAGTCTTCCACAGAGGTCTATCAAATTGGACGGGAGAGCATCTGTCATTATTGATATCTCAAATCTGTGTATGTATTGATTCTCAGTATTGTAATGTATGTAAGAAAATATGTACAGTTTCACTAACTACTACGTAATTTATACGTAGATCATACGCATATAAATTACAAGCCCTCGTGAGGAACTTTTCTTCCTCCTTTCGGATTGAAAACCGAATGAATGCAAAAACGTTTTCTGAACAGAGCATGAATGTATCAGTTACCAAGGACATGTAACACATAATAATATGTTTAGATTTACTCGATCACTCATGGCGAAGGCAAATTCGACTATGAATCCTTTGATTGCTGTGGTTGGCGCTACAGGGACGGGAAAGTCCAAAGTGAGTAGCTACAGAATATCGTATAACCGTTATATACCCCAGAGTGATAGCATGCACTAAAGACTTTACATAGTTAGCCGTTGACCTTGCTGTCCGAGTCAATGGAGAAATAATCAGTGCAGATGCTATGCAGATGTACAAGGGCCTTCCGATAACTACCAACCAAATACCCATTGAAGAGCGTCACGGTATCCCACACCATCTGATTGGATGTGTAGACCTGGACCAGGACCCTTGGAGGATTGGAGTGTTTAAGAAGGAGAGCCTAAAGATCATCGATGAGATTAGATCAAGGGGTAAAGTCCCTATCTTGGTTGGCGGGACACACTACTATACACAATCCGTTCTCTTTCATGAACCATTACTTGATGAAGGCGAGGGGAATCCGAATGGCCAGATGTTCAAGCCATCGGAAGGACCCCTAAATAACGAAATTTTGAAGGCAGAGCGGGAGGAATGTGTGGACTTTTCCATACTGAATGCTTCTCCTGAGGAGGTCTATGAAAAATTAAAAGAAGTCGACCCTGTAATGGCAAATCGGTGGCATCCAAATGAGAAGAGAAAGGTTCGGCGGTCCCTAGAGATCTACTTACAGACTGGGCGGCGAGCTTCAGATATATATGAAGAACAGAAAAAGAAAATTAGACAGGCAGCGCTGCAGGATGACGATTCCTGCGAGGCCGGAGAGTTCGAGGATCCAGACACTCAGCTAGGCCAGGCGAGGTTTTCTCTTCTCGTTTTTTGGGTCCATACTGAAAAGGAGGAATTACGGAAGCGACTTGACAAGCGTGTGCACGAAATGATAGATCAAGGCCTATTGAACGAAGCCCAGAGAATGTTCAAATATTTACAGGATAAAGCCTCGGAAGGAGTTGAAGTCGATCGAACTCGCGGGGTTTGGATGTCAATTGGGTTTAAGGAACTGGAGCCGTACATTAACGAACTTCTCACAGCAAAGGAGGAACAAAATAGCGAACTTGATAAAGTGAAGGAGGAGTGCATTGAATCAATTCAGACTGCCACAAAAATATATGCTAAACATCAAACAAGATGGATTAGAAATAAATTGTGGAAGGCTTTAGGCACTTCTGGGATGACAGACCGTCTTTATATTGCTGATTCGACGAATGTGGAAGATTGGAACACTGTTGTACGCCAGCCCGCCGAAGAAATTGCCTCAAAGTTCCTTTCTGGAGTCTCTCTCCCACATCCCAAAGATATGTCAGTGGTTGCGAAAGAATTCTTTGAATCTGCGAATGCACCCGCTCGCTTTGAAGTTGATGACATTCCACAAATGAGGGTATGCTCGACCTGTAATGCTACCATTGCCGGAGCAGATACCTGGGAAATCCATATGAAGGGGAGGAGACACAAGAGGGCAATAAAGTCTGCTGAAAATAGACGGCGCCGAGACGAATATTTCCAAAAATTGCGAGAGCAGTCCGAGAAGAACAACTGTGAGCCTTCTCTGGAAGCATAATTACCTGTGGTCAAATAGCGGTCGCTTAATGACTCCAACTGCATTTAATAAATGAAGGCTAAACGATAGGTTGTCTCACAGCAAGCTTGCTGTGGCCTACCCTTGCGATCTCCATTCGACAAATTCGGGGGTCAGAATGTTTCCATGGCCAGTTTCTTGGGTTTTAAGCACTTCAATCTGACCAGACTTGGCGGCCTTTCGAATTTTCCAAACCCCTTCCGAGTTCACGATTGTCTTCAACCCTGAATGGTACGTTACCTGGGTTAGCCGTATGATTTCAAGAGAAGGATGTCTGACTCCATAACATACAAGTCAGAAACTGAGAGGCAAAGTTAATACACGTGTTTGCATCCCATGTATTTGCCCCTCTTTTGGGAATATTGGGAATCTCATCGGTAGTATACTCTTCAATTGCTAGGAGATAACCATCCTGGTCACGCCGGCCGACTATTATTTTTGGAACTCCGAGGAGAAATGATTGGACCCAGAACTTGAGAAGCTTGCGCTCAAAATTTATAGCGTCGTTTGCATGTCGTATTGTTGCAGATGTCTTGAGCTCCACCCAATTGATAGGGTCGTCTTTCTTGTCGGGCTTGCAGTCCCACACTTTGACACGGGAATATCTATGTGAATATTCAGCTCTTTGAGTTTGGGTTTAGATGGCGGCATACCTGCATCGACCTCTCCAGCAAGAAGCATCCTTATATTTCCAATTCCCGTGCGGACAAGCGAGCAATATTGTGGATTGTTATTCACAACGTCACTTTCCCTAGCTTCGATTGTCTCTCTACTTGCCGCGTCCCATGGCTCCGAGAGTACGGAGACGGTCTCGAACTTATAACCTGGTTTCAGAAGAATAAGTGAGTAGAATGGCAACAGTTGTGTTCGGTCAAATCAAGGGGCATACCCCAATATGACATCATATCAGATGAATGAGCTCCTGGGCGCACTCTTCTGTTTGATTGTTCTTTAAGTTGCTCAAGGTGGTAAGAGTGAGACTCTTCAATAAATCTAGCATATCAAGGGGGTCATTGGTGAGCGCACTGCCAGTGGTAATGGTTAGATAGAGCAGAGTCTCACATTTGGCCCTTTGGAAAGGCGAAGATGTCAGTATATCTTTACAACTCGGAGGAAAAGGGGAAGCACACTTGAAAACATGTGGCATTCATTTCAAATCTGAATGAGGAAATGCAATGATAAATTAGCATCCAGGTATCAGGTTCCCGAACGAGTTAGCGTTTTATTACCCGTTCATAGTATCATAAGGAGCGGTGAATATCTTTAGAATAGGATTATTAGCATCCGGATGCATCACCGCTGATGAATAAAATATGAACTCACCTTGGTCATCATTCCTCTCCATGTAACAAAGTCCATATCGTATTTCCTCCCTTTGTCCTTTTCGGTCGCGATAATAGTGTCAAGGAGCGCATTGAGATGCTTATCTTCCGATTCATCACGTTGTATAAAGGTGTCAAAGCCTGCCTTTAGGTCTACCGGTAATTTTGGAGGATAGTAGTAACGGAGGCCAGAGTCATCAAGTCGAAAACGGTGCCATTCGTCGTAAGAAAAACAAGCAATTTCCTGAATATTTATAATGAAGGCTTCTGGTTAGCCTAAAGTAGCTGTACACAACAAGTGTTATTACGTATAATCCCACCCTTGGCCGCTTTAGGGGTTCCGATATTCCACAGAACTTCTCGACAGGCAGGGTCTCAAAGATAGCAGCCATGTTTAAGCAACTATGGAGCATGTTAGTTTAGGCTGGTAGCGCAAGACAAGTGGTATATTACACTCCATGGATAATAGCAGACACTTGGTTATTCTGAATCGTCCTGTCCGGTTAAGGAGCGCCGTCGTTCTCCTAGTTGTGTTCGGTGGTCATGCAGGAGAATTTAAGCAACCTATAACTAATCAACTGTGAACTAGGTTGATTCAAATCGGCTCCAAATAACTAGTTCGTGGTATCAATATATATGGAGTCTTGGATATTAGCTTCAATACTATCAAATAGGTGGTCAGTTGTTATTAGTAGGTAGTTAGACGTAATAGGTTGCTGGTGTTGTGACGGAGAGCTTTAGTTAAGTTAATTAAGAACGCGCTCTGATTGGCTGTGCCGACGACACTCTTCGTTGGATGCTTTCCCTCTTGCATCTCGAAAAATGGAAAGACATATTGCACGTCCAGACTCTTTCTAGCTTCTTCTATAATAACAGTTTGTTTTACGAGGATACCTCGATTCTACACCTGTGGCTTATTCCTAAATCTAGTTCACATACACTTCTCTCCCATAGCAGCTAGCTACCCCACATCCAGAAGGCCACAGCAGAGTGGTGGTTATCATGACATCTCGAATTGAGAAAACCATTGCTCGGCAGCAAGAGAAGTAAGGCTGAAGCCCTAGGTCGCTAATTGTTTAAAACCCTTGGGTTATTTAAGATTTTGTGTGCCATTTCTAACTCTCATTTTGCTTGCAATAGGATTGCCTCCGGAGCTTACTACGAATCCCACCAGCAGCTCCGTGTGATCGCAGCACGATATATAAAACAGTCCAACTACGATGCAGCTGCAAATATACTATCCGAGGGTGCCAAGGCACTGCTGCAAGCTGGGGCTCAGCAGGGTGCGTCTGCAAGTGGTGGAGACCTAGCAACCATGCTTGTATTGGAAGTTTACAACAAGGCGGGGTGGGAGGTTGCGGATGATGAAGTCGGAAAAAAGAGAAAACGTACGGCCATCGAGACTTTCCTTCCGCTGCTGAATTCTTTCCTGGAATAATACTGATTTTTCCTTAGAGCAGCTCATTGAATTGCTTCGGGAATTCCCACCAGAGGAGCCAACTAGGAAGAGATATATAAACGAAATTATTTCCTGGAGTTCAAAATTCGGGGGCTTAGAAAGGGGTGACCCGGATTTGCATCACGCTATTGGATCTGCCTATGCACAAGGTATGTTTATCACGTTTTGACGAGTTTGATCCTTAGGGTTGGGGTCTAATCTAGTGCGGATGTTAGAGAATGAACCATACGACGCTGAGAAACATCTCGCTTTCGGGACTGTTGAATCCGCCGACACTCTAGCAAAATTAGAGTATAAGTGGTACACATATGACGAGCAGCACACAGCCGGGATATACTGCTGCCGCGCTGTCTTCCCTTATCTTCTCACCGGTAACATTCTGAACGCGAATAAGGCCTTCGTGGTATTTACACAGCTCCTTTCCACATCGGAGTCTGGTAAATCCCTCGGTGTTCAGGAAGTAAGCAGCCAGCAGAACGATGTTCGTGTATACCCTTCTCTACCTCTGCTTAACTTCACAAACCTACTCCTGCTCGCAATCCAGCGCGGCACTCCTGATTTATTCAGGCAGCTTCTCAAGCAGTATCAGTCCCATATTCAAGAGGCCGGTGAATGGGATCATGCCTTGGCCCACATCGGAGAGCTATATTTTGGCATAAAAATACCAAAACAGTCAAACCCGTTGATGGATATGATGGGGATGTTTTTCGGAGGGCCATCTGGCCAGTCGAAATCGAACGAGCAACCCAAGGCCTCTAAGAGAGTGGAGGCTCCACCGTCCCTTGACCTAGATTAGGTTCTTAGGTACGAATTATAGACATTACTAGCCCTCCGTGGATAAGAATTTGGTAGTCCGGGTAGATGATTGCTATAGGCCAGGATTCGTTCTGTAAAGAAACCAAGCAAGCATTTGGCGGCTATAGTTTGACTTCTTCCTCAGCTTCGAACATCCAATTATCCTCTTCGAGCTTTAATACGCTGTCCCTGAGGTTTTGCTGAACTAATAGGAACACTTCTAGGGTTATCATTAGCAGTTGTTCTAATAGAACTAGTTTTATTTCCAGGTAGACAAGTAGCAGCAAGTGATAGTTCATACCAGATGGCTCGCCATTAATATGCCTACTCCTATTATGACGCATCATTTCAACAAAGCTTGCATCGATCTCTGTTTCCTTTGTTAGATATAGATTTTTCTATCCAGAACTGACTCCGAGTGCAATAAATGAAGAGAGAAGAAGCATACTTTCTTTGTCTCTCCCAGCCAATTCTCCTCCCTCTTCAACTGGTATCTCAGCACCTCCAGAGTGCTCTATGCCTTCCATTGAATCGCCGCCATCACCTTCTTCAAACACTGCGGGCGGTAGCACAGGGATATCCAGCTTGTAACATCCATTCTTGTCACGAGGGACAATATCACCGTTATCAGGACTAGGCGATAGAGACGTGCCAGATTTAGGTACTGATTTCGATATATTGCTTCCACTAAACGGGTTTGAGTTTCCGCTTAGGCCTGCATTGGTGTCCATTTGTATGACAGAACCATAATCTGAGGACGTAATAGACACCGAGTTGGATGCTAACTGCTGGCTCCGGGAATTGGTTGCAGAATTGAATAGAGTCCTGCGCACCGACGGAAGCGTAGATGTAGGTTGTGAAGATCCGGTTCTTGTGGAGTTTGGCACCTGCACCGTCGTGGACGCATTTGACGCGGTAGTTTGTGTTGTGGTAGCGCTACCCCCGGAGGGAATGCGTCTGTGTCGCTGTCGTGATGTCATGGCGGGCGCATGTTTCCGTGGGCAATCTAAAAATGCGATGTCGAAGATTCGTGTAATAAAGCTAGGGAGAAATAAGAGGTGCTGTCTTTCGAAGACCTAAGAATAAAGTAGAAGAGCTAGGTGGTTAGGTCGCGTTGTTGCTTGCAATACATGGGAAGTGTTGGTTTATCGATATGGAATTAACCTTCATGGCCGCTTTTAGTTCTTGCGCGGGAGCGAAGCCAGCTCCGGGGATAAGTTGGCGCCGCTTTAACTGCCTAGTTATTCCGACTCCAGGGGCTTTGCGGCTACGTTCGACTTGCTAAAAACACATATCCAAAGTTGATAAGCCTGGATTTACTACAAGAGCGCAGCCTGTTCGTCCCCTATGACTGAGCTTCCTAACTACACAGAAACACCCTCCCTTATAATTAGAAGTTGGATTTGCTGGCTGTTAGTTACTCCTTGAAAAATTACTCGCGAGACTGAGCTTTCATCACAATCTATGAGCTCATGTCTTTGAGATTGAAAAGGTGTAAGCAATATTCCACACTCTTCCGCTGGATTTCCGAATACAGCTCCATGCTATCCTGTGTTTTGGCACCCAAACATTCTTCAAACCCCCTTTTGTCTTGTTCTGATTTTATAGCCGGATTTTCACCGCCAGCTTCACCGAGGTTTGAGCGGAATATCCCAGCCGCGGAAAAAGGGAGGAAATCTTCATAGGTCACCGGCTTGAATTCCACAAGCTCTTGGCGCAGCAACTCATCTATCGATGTTGGAAAAACAGCAATTTTTTCTGATAGAAGTGTGAGTGCTTTACTGGTTGGCTTATAGTAGCAGAATATAAGCTCCTGATCTCGAAGGGTATCTTTATCATCCGGAAATGCGGCAAACACATCTGCTAGAACTTTGTCATAGGCCGGTGCTCCAAGTTCCAAACCTTTTGTTCTATCATTTACTTCCATAAGAAGAGTGTCGTACAACTGCCGACCCTTATATGTCAATGCGGCACCCCGTTGTTCAATCTCGCCAAATCTTGCGGTATGAATACCTTGCACCATTCCGCTCTCAAAGGAGTGGAAGTATACTTTCTCATGGATTGCTTTAAAGCTTGTTTGCCTGAGAAGTATCCCATTTTTCCGAGACGGGGGACCTTCTATCCTTTCCTTGACCTCCAACCCTCGTAATTTCATGGCTATTTGAGCCTGGTCAATATCCAGAGTCCTGGGTGTGAGATGGTTGATATGAGCACTTCGGAAAGATGCAATGTCTGCTAGAAGAGGGTGTTCATCCCTGAGCTGCAAATATTCGTCCTGACTTGTTACAGCAGTTTCGTGCCAACGAAATACTTCCAGTGTCTCCTCGATAAACTCGTCCACCACGTCAGGTACAATCCCTCCTTTTATTTCCGCCTCATCAAGAAGGTCTAGGAGACGACTGGAGAAAATCCTTCGCTTTCTCAGTATGGCCTGGGACAGATGTCGAGCCTCTTTTCTTAGCAAATCGGGCCTCAGAAGTGTCGTGAAAACTCGAAAGGGGTTCTTTTCGAGCGCCTCGGCATCAATGGGCCTGAATGCGGTTGCATGTAAAGGCAATCCGGCGACACTAAGGTCGTAATATCCCACGGGATACATGCCAAACTGAGAGAATAATCGTCTAATCGTTGAAAGCTCAAAAGAAGTCCCAAGGCGAACGGCTCCATGTCGCTCGAGCGTGAGTCTGTCAGTATCTTTGGTATCTGGACCACTGGTTCCCTCTCTTGTATTTGATTGATCTTGAGATGCTAATTTTGCGTTGACTTCAGTCACAATATCGATCAAGTCGGCATATGAAGGCACTTCATTCTTATACATATCCGACATCGCCTTAGAAAACCTAGTACGCAATGCGTCTCGGTCACATAATGTTGTACCCATATCTTCAGTATTCGTTATTTCTGGTTCCACTCCTTGTGGTTATTTCGTGTCTGATCCTTTGGAAGCCCAGGTATATATAATCAAGGCTACAGCACAAACAGTAACTATATGACTGTAATATATACCCGGTACGAAGCGGTGAAGCGGGAGACTTCTCCACTCACATTTAATATTTTGGATGAAACATGTTGATTAACGAACAAACTCCGAATTCTTGTACCCTATATTGTAGGGAGCCAATCACCGGATGTTCATATTCGTGTTCGGAGTTCCATTCTCTCCATGTTGTTCCTAGCCGGAATAATTTGCACTGCTTCCTAGTTATTGTAACAAACAAAAATTAATAATAATAAAAAAGAGTCTTGGAAAGAGCAGAAACCCCGAAGATCATAATGCTAATTACTGTTGTCTACAAGAGTCTGACGAGGGCCAAATGAAAGCTGTCCGGACATACCAAATCATGGGTGGGTATACGGCCAATCATCATAATGCCGAGGGGCAGGTGAGGTGTCGGCAAGTTTGCCGAGAGCCGAAAGATTGTACCGGTCGACAACCTCTTTCTCCCTCGTATATAAAGGCGATTATTCAATATTCTTTTTGTCCATGAAAATGTGTTAAAATATTAATGGACATGACTAGCATGAACAGTATGAACAGTATATCTTTCACATAAGTTATTGGGCGAGGAAATACTAGATGTAATAACACGGGGGAAAGCCTAGCTAATTCCCACAAAGGCCAGGTACCAACCTTGCCTTTTCACCAACGAGGCCATCAAAATATGACAACAGAGTTGGGACAGGGACCATATCCAATAGACCAAGATCCGGGTGGGAGCTGCGCATGACCTGGCCACTGAACAAAACACGTACAAAGTACTCTTTCTCACGGCCCCACGTATCCTTTTTCTTGGAGTAGAGTTCGAACACAATCTCGGAGCCCATGCCGGGCCAAACCATAACATCCAGCTGGAGAATTGATAGAAGCCTTGAAACACTTCCATCATGGGCGACGTTGTGTCTATAGAGCATCTTTCCATCCTTTCCAGCTACCTGGTCACGAAGATGCTGGGCAAGTTCTGCGATCCAGACACCTAAGCTAGATGTGCTAGCAGGGAGAGAGCTTTTGGAGTCGCGATACATGTAAGAATACTCGAACTGGCCCAGTCGAAAGACCTTATCAGCCTGAGCCCGAGTAATACATTTCGAGGTGTCATTGATATTGCATGGCAACGGCTTGGCGTGACAGAGACGAGCTGACAAATTATCAAAATAGTGGTCGAAACTGGAGTGCCATCCGGAGTCGGATGGAGAGACGCCAGAAATAGTATCTAATTCTGCCACAAACTCCTTTGTGCGGGCTAGATGGTCAGCCCACGGTGTGTTGGGGGCATCCTTCGCATCTGAAAAGAGAGCACTCGATTTTGGACAAGAATATTTAGGTTCAAGTGAGTCCGTTTGTGGGGACTTGAAAGATATTATTAGCTGCGATAACAAATTGCGAGTGCCTATAGAATTGGTAACATACCTCAATGCTGAGAGGTACATCTCCTCTGATGCCGTACATTCCATTGATAAGCATTCCTGCAACTTGGCTAGTGATCATGTTGTTGGTCACACGAAACGAGACTTTGCTTTGGTCCAATTGAGGTGGGAGAAAATGTAGGAGCTTATGGTAAACTGCAAATAAATCACGCCCATGCTGCCACGAATCATCGAGACCTTCCTTTGAAATTTGGGGAAAGCTGCATGATCCTTTAAATCCCGAAGGCCGGAAGGGATTTATTGGGTTCTGATAACCCTTCCAATAGGATTTGGCACTGTTTCGGCCATTCTTTGGCTCACCGTAGTAAAACAAGCCTTCATCGTCACAGTCCCAAGGGTAAGATTCTTGAGGGAAGGTGTTGGACTGATAAGGAGTACGCTTATGGTGTCGGTGTATCTATGAACTATTTTAGCTACTGTCAACGTTAACATTGTCGATGCTTTCCTGGAGACATACAACTTCTACGTATTGCAACTTGTATTCCTTTGGGGCTTTTGGGTATTCTCTGGGCCGGGCATGTGGCATATTACACCAATTGTATTTGCCATACTCCTTGTCCGGTGTTTGAGAGGAGTCGAAGATGAAGCCATAAACACCGTCGTTATCCAAGACCTTGTCAAGGTTGTTGATATCGGTAGCATTGGGAGCATGCCATGAACCGTCCACGGCTAATGCTTGCTGGACTCCAAGTAGTGCGAGAAGTGCCAAAGGTGAATTGATGCCCGGCATTTTGTCAGTGCCAGCTGCTGCCAAGTTTGAAAATATTCCCGTATATCCTCCAACTTGGGCGTAAACCAACGTTATAGTGAATACCAACAAGATAAAACAACCGAGACGACCATTCCAGGGAGGGAAGCATTCAGCTATATATACACACACGCACGCCATACAGGGATGCCACTCTCCCCATATTGAAGCCCCGAGTTAGCCTTTATGTAACACTCATGCCGAGCGTAGCTCGAAGAGAAAGAGGAAGAGCAGAGAGGAAGAGAGCTCCCTGTTTAGGACTAGGGCCGGGGCCATGGGGCGCCACGTGCGCTTCTCTTTCGACTGCGATTTAGCAAGATTATTGCCAGCGGCAGGAAAACGAGCGGAGTGATTCGGAGTACGAGAAAGTCGCAATTAATTCGTGCATTGAAGCTGGCCCGGAGATGAAGGCGACTTTTCGCTCGAGGTCCCCAGAGAGGCTTGCTTGATCAAGACGCCGCCGCAGAACGCTTCGGCATCAGAAGGGTCATGGTTACATAAGCAGAGGCTCCAGAAGAATCACGTGGTGATAAGCAAACCCATCCGCGATAAGCTTAAACGCGAACATCGCGTTTTGCTCAAATCTAAATTGAACTCGACTCCAATCTAGGCACAAGACGACGTTGAATACACAAGATACCAGGTTGCATATCTCGAACATGGCACACGCAGAATCATCTACTGCTGCTGCCAATAAAATTGCCCGCGCCGACGTTTCTGGTGCTCCGGTCAATTATGAATTACCCTGGTAAGGGAGCTTATGAAGGAGTTTCAAGGGGAATGAGGAAAAGCTGTGATAGAATGGCTGACGGGTTGCGGCGTTGATAGGGTTGAAAAATATCGACCAATTTTTCTAGACGATGTTGTGGGTAATACTGAAACGATAGAACGGCTAAAGATTATCGCTCGCGATGGAAACATGCCCCATGTCATTATTTCTGGCATGCCTGGAATAGGAAAGACAACCTCGATTCTCTGCTTAGCAAGACAATTGTTAGGCGATACATATAAGGAGGCCGTACTAGAGCTCAATGCCAGTGATGAACGAGGTTTGCTAAACTATGCTCTGAATTTGTTCCGTAAGGTTAATTAATGGCATAGGCATCGATGTTGTCCGTAACAGAATAAAAGGATTCGCACAGAAGAAAGTCACATTACCCCCTGGCAGACATAAGCTTGTCATTCTTGATGAAGCAGACAGGTGAGCTGAAAAGCTGATATTATGATAAAGTGTTACTCGCATGCAGAAGCTCTCGTACCTAACGTCTTGTTAGTATGACATCTGGCGCTCAGCAAGCCCTTCGACGTACTATGGAGATATTTTCGACTACAACTCGGTTTGCATTTGCATGTAATCAATCTAACAAGATTATTGAACCTCTACAATCTCGTTGTGCGATTCTCAGGTACTCGCGCTTAACAGATGCCCAGGTTGTGAAGCGGTTGATGCAGATATGTGAAGCCGAGAAAGTTAAATATTCTGATGACGGAATTGCTGCACTGGTGTTCAGCGCAGAAGGTGATATGCGACAGGCAATCAACAATTTGCAGAGTACATGGGCTGGATTTGGCTTTGTGAGCGGTGATAATGTTTTCAGGGTTGTAGATAGCCCACACCCAGTCAAAGTGCAGGCAATGATCAAAGCATGCTGGGAAGGAAAAGTTGATATTGCCCTGGATACTCTGAATGAGTTGTGGTGCGTGTTATGAACCTTTATTTCTTATACAATGTCCCTTGCTGACTTCGTTACTTAGGGAACTTGGGTACTCTGCTCATGATATCATATCAACCATGTTTCGAGTAACTAAAACTATACCCAATCTCTCTGAACATTCAAAATTGGAGTTCATCAAGGAAATTGGATTTACCCACATGCGAATTCTAGAAGGACTACAAACCCTGGTGCAACTCAGTGGGTGTATTGCCAAATTATGCAAAATCAACATGAAACCAGAGCTGTTCAAAGCTCAGAAGTCATGATAACTACATATTATAGATAGTACCATGCAACAAGTTCAACCCAATCGTTCCTAGATCAAGTGTATGCTATATACTGACAGTTAAGCCCCTATAATTGATCACCGAAGGGTGAAGTTAAAGTTAAAGTGAGTCGGTGCATTTTTATTTTTATTTTTTATATCGAGATCCTAAAAAGCTCTCGGCTATTAATTTCATCGAGGGCTCTTTCCTATTAGGTAGAGCGTCTAGCGTTTCCTAATGATACATCTAGGGTAAATCATTATTGGCTAGATAGGAGGGAAAGCACCACAAAAGCCACAATGGAGCAGACTAGGCAGTTTGCTGGCTCTCTTGCAGCCTAGATATTCCGCCGACCACTGAATATGAAAACACAACATGTGTTTAGAATATGGCCTAGTCACAGTTAAGGATATCGTTCACCAAATCCCCTGCCACTGAAAGGTTGACTAGCGTGATGTTCGACAGGCGAATTTGAAATCTTGCTCGTAGTACCTTCTATCGCCGACTAACATTCAAATGCGTGACTGAGGGTTAGCCACAGTTTTTATGTGTTGCTCGGACAGCATAAAGCCAACTATGTGACTTTGGGGCCCATACTATGGTTACTTTGAATGGTTTTCTCGATGGAGAGAGTGGTAGCATCCAAACGGTCGTTGGATGCAGAGACCTTGGACGTGAAAATGTCAGGTAACAAGTCCCAGAGCCCACCTTATCTTTTCTTCTGAAGAAGGCTGGTTCCTTCAGTCTCTTTGAGACCGGCAAGGACTTTTTCTCTCTCCAAAAGTTTTGCCTTTTCATCCTTCAAAATCTTTTCCACTGTTTTTGTTGCTTCTATTATCCGGTCGACTTCCTTTGCTTCCGACTTTCGACTGTAGGGATTCTTAGGGCTGTCCGTATGAGGAATTTCAGCAGTTCTTCTACCTAGTGCCGTGGGCGGCAACTGGGCTTGCTTTCCCTTCGTCGACTTTCCTTTCGTTTGTTGCTGCGCAACACCAGTACCACCAGTGAGCAAGTCGTAAAATTGTTCAACCGGTTCATTAAATAACACCTCCTCATAGTTTTGGCTGACCACAGTTTCCCTTCTTGCCTTTTTCCCTTCAACATCAGAGCCATATGGATGAAGCTTCAGTCCATGCCATAGCGTTTGTGGTTTTTCCATTGACTCTGGCACGAAATATAGCTTAATTTGTATCTCAAATTCACCCCATCCGGTCTCGGTTACTTCGAAAGGTGGTGCTTCTATTGTTCGGACGGATTGCGCATAAGTTTCGTGTAGCTTGAATTGCACCTTCTTCAGCCAGTATGAAATATCTTCGCCATTAATGCCTCTAACGAACACACGCCATTGGTGAGTGTGGTCTTCCGCAGCGCCTTCGGGTCGTTTGTTAGGGTCAAACGGGTATGCCTCGCTTCCGAATACTACATTACGCGATATTTCAAATTAGCAACCTTGGTGTCAGTTATTCGATGGAGGGCGAGTGCGTTCGCAATTTGCCATACCAAAAGGACGGAATATTTGGGTTCCCTAGACATCCATGGTTAGAGTAAATATACATTAATATGTATATATCGTGATTCATAAAGTACTTACCCGAACGCGTTTCGTACCTGCTGGCGCGGGCATTTTTGCTTAAGTACCCTCTGAGCTCTGCTGTTTGAAATACTGGCAAGTTTGGCCGTGCTGATATTTGTAGTAGCGAAGGTCTTATAAAAAGGTGATTAGATAAGCCGTGAGCTTCCATGTCCAAGGTTATCCGGATCACGTTATGCGATAAGCTCCCAGCTCCAAAGGCAGTTTTTGTTTTGGGAGCTCCAAAGGAAGACAAGAGAAATGCAATAATAGCTCTCAACCGTGAGATTCTGGAGAGCCAGGCTTGTTTTATTTCATTTTGCTGAAGCGTGGGACCCTACTATGACGGCAACAGCGGCTGTGGCTAAGAGAATTGTTGTAGCTGGAGGGAGCGGCTTTCTTGGTAAGATAACCCTGATCTATAAACAATATTCCATGGCATCGGAATAGTGCGGAAACTCAGGTCTAATACCTTATATCGCGTCCTTAGGAGCGAGAATATGCCAATCAGCTATAGCTAGGGGGTGGGAAGTTGTGTCATTAAGGTGTGCTTCACCCAGCAGTGCTTCCACTGAAGCAGCTTTCCATACTTTCGCTGGCTAACTGATATATATAACATAGTCGTCACGGAGAACCGAAATGGGATACAGTTAGCCCTTCGGGCCAGGCTCCAAGATGGGCACAAAAGGTTGAATGGGCAAAAGCAGATCTCCTAGACCCCAGTTCGTACAAGGAGCATCTTAAGAATGCCTCTGCTGTTGTACATTCGATGGGAATTATTCTGGAGGCAGACTATAAGGGCATATTACAAGGAAATGAGTCTCCTATTACCGGGATACAGAAGATGGTTGGGTCCTTTGCAGGTGTAACAACTGGCCCAGGCAAAGGACAAATGACATATCGAACAATGAATACGGAATCAGGTAAGGGAACCCTGGCCAATTTATCAATGAAAGATAGCTAATTCCATCGCTTTGACAGCTATCTCGCTTGCCAAAAAGACAACCGAGGAAAATATCCCAACGTTTGTCTATATATCAGCGTCCTCTGGAGCCCCGATCATACCGCAAGGGTATATATTGTCCAAGAGGGAAGCAGAGTCATCTATTATGTCCATGTTTCCAAATCTGCGGAGTATATTTGTGAGGCCGACCTTCATGTACGACTCATCTCGCAGGCTATCTTTACCCATAGCGGTGGGAGGTATGATAGCTTCGGAGGTTAATTTGTTAACTGGCGGAAAGCTCTCGGCCTTGGGATCGATGGCAGAAAAGCCTCTCAAAGTCAGCGTCGTTGGTGAAGCCGTGGTTGAGTCAATCGATGACAGTGATGTGGATGGCGTCGTTAGCCCGAAGAAGATTGAAGACCTAGCAACCAAAGGCTGGAGGAAAACGATGCTTTGAACGTAGCATCATTCTGTGGGTTACCACATCCCGCTGGCCCATATCTACCCTCTGTAGACTATTATTGACTGCTAAATAAGGTCGGTATTGTAAAATATTAACTGCATCGCTTATTCGGTTTAGTTATATCATCGTCCCTCTTTCGAAGCTGTCACGAATTTCGGCGGTGTACTATCAAGGTTTGATTAGTATACACTCTTTGTGTATGCCCCAAAAAATTAACAGCTTGAATGCATACCTTATTGTAAAACCTCGCCAATTTCTGGTTGAAACGCTTGTTCTTGTCATTGATATAGGTAACGTCAGCATCATCATCGCCCTGACCACGTTCCCTACGCTTCTTAAGACGAGTTTCCTCCGCCTTCTGCATGTCAGCGACTAGCCTGTCAATAGCGGCCCTGTCTGGCCTATTCTCCACGAAGTCTGTTGAATCAGCAGTGGAGTAAAATGACCCGTTTTTGTCGATAGCAACGATGTCTCCATTCTCATCTTCAATTATTTCCAGCCCACCATTGGCAGCTGCACGCTGCACTGCCGCTGCCTTCTCGTTTTCATATGCCTCCAGGTCTGGCTGCATACGTCGAAGCTGTCTCTTATAGTTCTTGTGGGCATCCTGACGGTAATCCTGAAATGCAACATTGTCCCGGTGTTTTTGTTTCTTATCCATTCTCCGATCCCACTTCTCAGACTCCTCAGCAGTCCAGTCCCAGGCACGTTTCCGTTCGAAATCTTCACCAGCAGCTTCTATGTCCGCTTTTAGCAAGCTGTGGGATGCAAAGGCATGCTTGCGCGATATGGAAGATAGAGCGTTGGGGTCGACAGATAAACGATGTGCTTCTGCCGCAGTCTCCTTTAAATTATTTTTCACTGCCGTTTTCTGTTGACTCGGTTAGTACTTATTGAGATGGGAGACACCACCGACGAGGTTTCCTTACTGCTCTTGCCTGGAGGGCCTTGAATCTCTGAAGTCTGTCTTGGTTTTTCGATGTCGTATCTTCGGCTTCGGCCTTGTTTGCTATCGACTTCTCAGACTCAGTCTCTGAAGAGCTCTTTTTAGATGAATGTTCAAGATCATTCTTTTGTTTCTCAGCTTTATCTTCTTGATGTGAGGTTGTGGCACTGTCGGTAGGTTTCGCCGTATCGGCGGCTTCGGCTTCGGTAGGCATTATCGCGTGCTGTGCACTTTTACGATTCTGTGAATATCGGCAAAGTGGGTTCTGGAGAGAGGTTGGAGGCGTGTTCGACAGATGTAGGTAAGTAAGGATTTTGGTTGAAGAGAGAGACGAAGTTCAAAAGATTAGTAGGCTACCGGTGATTACGTAATTACTGACGTCTATTTCTCTTTTGAAGAACCAAAAGGAAGAACTGATCAAATTGGTATCAACCCGCAAGCAACGCATGGAGTGAGCTGACTCTTGTCTCAATGCGCTCTTTGACGCTTGATGGCTGTCGGCTTATGACAGAGTGCTGCGGCCTGCTATCATCTTCACAATTTGTCACGTTACGGAGATATTCGCAAAGCTTGCCGGCACAGTCTCTATTCCAACCGTCCCAGGCACAGCTCCTTCGCTTCGCCATCACCGGCACAACATGCAGCGGACCCGGAGATACGCTCGATAAGAAACTAGATGAACGCTTGACATCTCATTTTCAGAAAAACCGGCTACCCAAAAGACCAAGCACCATTGATCGTCTTTCACCACCACTACCCAAGCTTCCGAAAGGCCATGGACTCTCAAGATTGCAAGCGAACGTTGAGACGTTTATCAATTCTGAAAATTCAGGGGCTAATTTGCTAAATTCGATTCAATCACTTGAAAATGCCTTGGATCAGTGTCACACCAGGGTGGAGGGGGAAGATTTACTTATGACAATAAATGGCCTCCTGGCAAGGTTAAATCAGTTGGGGGTCAAAGATACACACCAGTTACTCCTTCTGGGTATGAGTTATGCGGCTAAGGACTTTTCATCCGGCTCGTTAGCTTTATACCTACGGAATTATTCAAAGGGAGGCCATGGTACTTTACCACGGTCCATCAGCGTTAACCTCATAGACTCATTGTTGAACGGGTTCAAACGCCGTTATTGGGAGGATCCAAGTATCGATAAATCTGCGATGCTGAGAGTGATCATCGGACCGGGAAATGAACAGACTAGCGCAGACACCTTGCATTCACACTTGGATTTCTCCAGTATTCGAGAGAGCGAGGTCTTACCAAAGTATTTGCAGCTCCTAGGTGAGTTAGGTGGAGAGAAAATGGTTTTTGATCTTTGGCGTCAAGTCCAAGCTGAACTTGAATATGGGCAAACGGCGGCAATAACTGAGAGCGCTATTGCATCAATCGAGGCTTTCTTGACGCTGGGAAATCCGGGTCGTGCTCTCGAAGCTGCTCAACTAGCTTCAAAGTACATTGATTTGAACGAACACCTTCCGGTCCCAACCTGGAAACTTCTTCTAGAGCATGACTCACACGGACTTCTTCGGACTGTAATTGCTCCTGCAACTACTGCTACTTTATTACAACGCGACCTTCATTCTCTCGAGTTAGTACTGGGTGCTACCTGGTTTAACGATGGAGCCGGTCATCACTACCACCCACTTAGCATGGAAGAAATCCACAGTGCTAGTGCTGCTAACGACGGCTACCAGCCCAGCTATAATTCGTCAGGTTACACGTCAAGCGTTAAATTCATACGTCAACTACAGGGCGGAATGCAAACAAATGGCTGTTCAAGATCTCTGGATAACTTATCCGCCATTGCCGACCTTTTAGATGAATATGAAGGAGCTGATATCCCGTTAAAGATGCAACTACTTGAAAATACTGATACCTTGGACTACGCTTGGTTCCCTACCTGTTCACCCGTTGAATTTATTGGTAATCGTCCTCAGCTAGGACGTGATATAGGCCAACCATTGTCCCCAGCATCCCTTGGGCTTATCAGAGTGCATGTTGACGGGAACGGCGTGCCCATACGGAGCCTTGGTAATGTGTCTCTAATGCAGCTGGGATATATTGGCGTTCGAGCATCTACGGCGAACGCCGCCGGCTTGGGTGATTCTATAGAGAGATGGAGGTGTACCGGGCACATAATCGCCTGGGATCGACAGAGCGGAAAAGTGGTAGCATTGTGGATTGGGAAGGGCAACGGCGTCGTTCATCCAGGGTTGGTGAAACCCGCTCCACCGTTGGAGTTTCCATTTATATTTGGAACGGTTACATTCAATGACACCGAAGAGCCCGTTTTTTCTCAATGTGACAGTTTAGGGCCTCTCAACAACATACAATCTTACTGGGTCGATGTTGATTCCAGTAGCAACTTGATATAATGAACGAAATCCATCTTAGAGATTTGCTCTGATTCAAGTCACGTTGATGGTTACCCTGGGGATTACGGAGTTAGCTGGGCTTGCCCTTTTATCTATTTTCTTCAGGTACTTGGTCACCGGTAACAGGATGGGAGCTACTAATGGAACTGAACCATATAAACGGCATTTAAGAACCGGAGATACTATATAGTTTTTGTATTTTTATTGTCGTTAATATAAATTATGTACAAATAGATTCGTTGAATTGCCATGGCATAAAGGCCTTGCAGAGATTGAAGATGACGGCTTTACTCCCACAGTGACTAGCAACATACTCCACCCCGTGTGTAAGAGTCTAGCTAGTATGCCTAGATATGTTATTTGAAGGTCCATCTTTAAGTTAGGCGCCAACGCGGCGTGAATGCATAACTAAACACTCGGAGGGTCAATCCTTGGGTACTCGATTTGTGTGGCATCCGATCTTGTCCTAGTAGCAGCCATATTTCTCAGCGCTTGCTCTCTCCCTGCATGCGATGGTCCTGAGAAGTAATGGGCCGGCGGCGAGGGTTAACAAGCTTATGGATGTTTGGCGTGAAGTCCGAGAAAAGCGATGACCCCCAGACCTTATTTGCGTCTGCTATTAGCTGGTCCAGGGTCCATGGATTTACCTTCCTGAGCAATAGATTGCTCTTTCTCTTTGATGGAGGCCCGTCACCAAAGAGTATGGCAAATCGTGTACGACACACTCGCCGGACAGTATTGGTGTTAATATAGACACCTTTCTCCTTCAGCCGCCTCAGCAGGATCAGCCCGCAGACCCACAGGGCGACAGAATCAGGTGTTGGTCCGAATGGATTCAGAGTCGAAGAACCAGAGAAGTTAAATTTTGGCTTGCGTAAGAAGCCACAGTTGATAATTGCTTGCTGAAAATCCACACTGAAGATGATGCGTAATGGGGACTGTGGGTGGGTGGGAGGTAGGCGGATGTTAGGTATTTGTGAGTTTTGGGTGTGATTATGAGGTGAATAAGTTTCGGCAAGCCAAAGACATAGTCTTTCAAGTTCGGACCACCGGTTGCTAATAATGAGTTGCTTGAGGCCAGCTTCCCATGATTCAGGAGGAATGTAGCCGCCATACTTTATAACATATTGGAAAATTCCAAACAGGCGTAAGACGGCATCCCTTGCAGGTCTGTCCAGGATGGGGCGTGTTCCCATACGGCGAGATGGAAGTATATTCCAAATCATCCATTTTATGGTTTTTCTGGACGGTGAAATGCGGTCAGCTTTCATTTTTTCGAGTATCTCAGAGATAAGCCTCCTATCGTCGAGTTTTAGTGCATTCCGAAGTTGTATATTGTAGCAATGAGGATCTTCGGGAGACAAAAAGGAGAGTATTGTGAGAGTCAAATTCGCCTGGCGCCAGTCGTGCGACATGGAAAAGTGGTGGAAGAGAGATTCTTGTGTTTCTAGAGACTCTAAGGCATCTGGATGTTGATCACTATGGATTAGATCGTAGAGAGCTTGGTGATCTTTCCGGGCAATGAAATAATCAACAGCTTTGGCAAACACTGAATTTCCAGTAGATATGCCTATCTCTTTCAGCTGAGAAATTTGATATTGCAGCTCAGCAATATCCACAGCCTTTAGTGCCATTTGCTGGAGCGTTAAAGGGCCAATGGCTCCAACACCAAACATTTTGAGACCCCCAAGGATCAAGTCGAATGTGAAGGTTTTTGTAGCAAAGAGTCGAGCTCCGAGATCGTCTTTTACCATCGAGGATTGTGTGCCAGTTGTATTAGAGGTGGCTGAGCAAATCTGTGAGGAATGGGATGAGAAGCTGTCAATCGAAGTACCAACAGGCAGAGTGCCGGATTTGACAAGCCCAGTAAGAAATTGAGACTGTTGCTGCGGATTGCTGTATTTTTGCACATGTTGGATTAGTGGCAGAACATCATCAATGGATGACGGAAAATCCCCACGTCGCATTAAAAAATGATGCATGGCAAGAGCCAATTCAACGCTCTTATGTTTGCAAAGAATCGGCACCACAAATGAGTATATTCTATGGCCCTCGGACAGTTGGCATAGACGACGGAAGGTATCCAGGCCCTCTCCGGTGGACATTGCAGTTTTGAAAACACATAGGATACCTTCCGGGTTATCCAAGTGGGTGTGTTTTAGCGCTTGATGCCACAGTAGAGCCTTCGACTGATTTCCTGCTTTCACAAAGGTACCTATAACACGCTCATAAAAGTATTTCCATCTCAACCCTTTCTCTTTCCAAATAAATTCTGCGTGAGATTGGAGCTCTTTTAGCATCCATTCGTGCTTTAGCCCTATGGAGACGAAAGTCTCCCATAGAAAATCAGCATCTTCCCCCTCGGTAGGGAGTCTAATCCCAGAGCATCGCTCAGTCAACCCTTTCCATATCTCAATCACTCCAGTATCTCCATAATGTCGTTGGCGGTACAAGACAAGTTCCCTCCAAAGAGTAAAATTCTGTGAATAGTGGGGATTGTCAACCAATTTGCTCCCTATATTCTCATTATGTCCGAGGTCTGACTCCAGGTCTAATTGCCATGGCTGCAACTTCCAAGTCTGCGAATGCTCGGAAAATTCCAAATGATCAGGCTCCCTGGTAGGTATACTCTGATCCGTGTTTGTAAGACATATCTGCGTCCCCCGAGGCTGCGGAAAGTAATTTGTGAGCGGGTTACGGGAGTCTTCGTTTGACCGGCGGTTGGGTATATTGGGGGTTTCTCGGTTGGTCGCGATGTTGCAATCCTCAGTCTCCGGCTTGACAGATGGATCGGGGGAGTAGGCTATCTGTGAACTCGCTGACGAAAAGGATTTAGGCCCACTGACGAGTCTGCGGCGACGGGCAGCACTAATAACACTGGTGGATATGGGCGGAGCGACAGGCCTTTGGATGTGTCCCGGCAACAACCTGAGCTGCCTCGAGAGCATAAATAGCATTAGGCGGTCGCCGAAAAGCCCCAAGAGGCACGACGGCGGGCATTTATAACCATAGATTTCATCACATATCCGGTCGTCAAGGCCCGTCTCTTGCAATGCCGTCCGGTCAACAGTTCACGCCGAAATTATTAACATTGCCAGTTCGATTTAACGGAACGATCTACTATGGATGGAACGAATCTTCCTCCGACACCGCGACAAGCTCACATCACGTGATTTTCGAACTTCCATTAGGTACCTAGCCCAGGCCAGAACCATACCTTAACATCACGAGAAACATTGTATTTCCTACCGGTTAACAACATAATAGCTACCCCATACGTTGCCTGTAAGTATCAAGTTGAATCTTGCTAATAAAGCTCTTTTTGGCTAGTATATTCTCGCAAATCCCCATAGGAAGGCCTATAATCAGAACGGTAGACATCTCCCACAGCTTATCTTGGGGAGAGTGCTGCATATTACTTTCCAGTATAGACAGGCCAAACTGTCGAAATTACTCTTGAAATTCATGCCACAAACAACCTACACGGGAAATCAACTATGGCCTTTCTCACCTCATTCATCTACAGCTCGATCTGAGGAACTGGGGTTTCTAAAAGTTATGGAGGCTCCCCATTGTCAAGACCAGGCCTTTATAATCTCATGATAGAGGGTATTCTGGTGCGAGAAGGCCTTCATTTACGGAAGAAGAAGTACGACTCTCGTTGTGGTAGCAATATAGAGGCTGAATGGGAGGTTCTCATTAACTCAGCTCTTCACTTGCTGCCTTGGGATTTTGATAAAGCTGAGGGAAGCCAAATCTTCGATTGGAGCTCTCCAGATCCCACTAAGTGCTCCCCATACTCGAGAGTACTGCTCCAACCTACCTTCTCTCAATCTAATATTTAGGTCGATGACAGTTAACCTGACATAGATTGCCGCTCCCGCTCCTGTTAAAGATGGAAAAGAGATTCATTGAACCCATGGTCCCCCAGTTACTCCAAATAATCTTATGTTCTGCCGTACTTATCTTGTTTAAATCTTACCATTAAACTGCAAACAATAAATGACGAGTTACTGAAACAACCGAGGGAATTGAATGATAGTTAACTATGGTCTCATGTTGTGGATTGAATTATGGAGCGCCTACTTAGGTACCTCCCAAGGGCTCGAATATTGTCACGTGATAGCCACGGCGAAAAGGCAAAACATCTCACCACTTTTGGTTCCTCCAACATCACCTCTTGTCCTCAGTTACCCGTCCACTGAACAATTCATCTCGCCCTTGCGTGTTGTGTCGCAATTACTTCGATTCGCGCAGCCATGGTTTCCCGAACGCTCCCTCGTATGGCCGGGTATGTAACTCTTGACGTTTTCCGCGAAAATCTTGCGTTCACGGAAGGAATCTAGCACCCGGCTCAAGTCATTCCAGCTCGCTAACGTGAAGCATTTACTCTTCGTTTAGTTTCGTCTTCCGAGAGAACCGCGTCCCTTACTACCAGCGCCTTTTCCAGAATGGAGACGGCGTTCGTCAATGGAAGAAGGTCCGCTGAGTCTTTTCCGCCCTCCCTCGCTAGCCGGACGGGATTGGGTCATCCAGCATCAGTGACTAACACACGATTCTTCACGGGATAGACTGCTCGAAGCCCATATCTGCTATATCCATTCTACGTATCTCTCTACGGCAGCACCATTGGTATGATTCGCCCAGTCAATTTGCCTGGCTTGATATTTCCTGTCTATGGAGGGATATTTTTCGCTAACATGGACTTCTAGCCACCATGTACGCCATGGGCAGAATCGTTCTTGTGAGTAACATGAAATACCGATTCTCCTTAAATGAGAGCCTCTTTCTCAATGCGTCGGAGCACAGCTTTACCTTGACACATTGGGCGATAAATACTGATATCATAACAGGGACACAAGACATGGTTCTGAGCCAAGACACCAATTCCGACTGCACAAGAAAAATTGAGCTCATAGAGGAGGTGCATGAACTTTAGGTGAATTGGAATGGTGTATATAGTCCTGATAGAGCTCCAAACTACAACTCGCGTTGAACCAGCTCTGACTATCAAAGCCAATTGCAAACCGTTGTATATTTAACATTGCAAGATACTGTCATTTTTATTTTCTGGACTATGGAGAGTGACCCTGCTATCATTCCCTAACCTATAAGCGATGTGAAACACTCGTAATTATTTGCAATTCAACTCAGCATAACCAAATAGTTAGTGCACATGAATTTAGACTGGAACCACGCATGAACGCAGTTTTTCCTCGTATTAACAGGGCATACGCTCCTAAACCTATAAACCGTGAGCATTAATGTGACGATATATTTTATTGAACATCATATGCTCAGCACTAAAAGACACATACTTGTGTGTAGAGGCTATTAGCACAACGGCAGTGATGCTATATAAATTTCAACCCTTTCTTGTCTGTCTCTTCATCTCTCGCTTTTGCTCCCTCTCCTTTTCCTTCGCAAGGAACTTCTTCTGCTCCTCGGCTGACATGTTACGTAGGAGTCGATCACGTTCTTCCTTCTTGATCTTTTCGGCAGCCACTTTTCTTTCTTCAGCTTTTTCATCCTGGTCAACCCGCTTCATCCTTTTAATCTCTTCCTCGCGTGTACTACGGAGTTTGCGGGTTACTTCAGGTCTGAAGTGAGCGATAGTCACCAGGCGATCAGCTAAGCGAATGAAGGCCTTCAGCATATTGGAGGAGGAGGCATAGTCCGAAGCATCCGAAGATTCTGGAATACGCAGAGAGAGAATGATACGCTTTCGGGGAACTGCCTCTTCAACACTATATTGCAAGAAAATGTAAGTATTTGGTCATCAAGGAGTTTACGGGAACAGAGTTAAAGTGACAAATATACGTACGTAGTAGGCTTCTCCATAGGTTGGTCAGTCACAATCAGGTAATCAAACAGATCACCGGCATCCTCAATGGCTTTAACAAACTCAGGAACTAGCATGGAATCGGTAATCTCCGCACTCTCGCTCATAACAGTTAACCAATTGGGAAGTTTAGCGTTCTCCTTGGTGAATGTCAATGAAACATCATATCGGTCTTCCCTTAGACGGCGCATAGCATTCTTGTGCACCACAGCAAAGACGAAGCCGTCATAAGTCGAAGGTCCTGACTTTGAGCGCTTGTCGGCATCAATATCCATTGGCGTGGGTGGAACAAGGTCTTTCTCCCGGCCGTCGAAGGGATATGCAACGATCTCTACCTTTTCAGAAGACGGTGCCATGGAATCGAAAAACAACCCAAGAAGCGTCTCGCCAAACAGCAGCAGAGGATTGTAGCGTTTCAGCATCTTGATCGTGACATCGACGAAGGCAATATTCTGACGGCCAGTAGCGTAAGTAGTGAATTCATTCAAAGCCTTCTCCTTCAGTATCTTATCATCGATCTTAATGCCTTCGTTGGAACTAGCGTTCTGCGGGATTCCAGTATATCCAACAACCGCAAACTCGTCGCAGAGCACTGGGATATTTGCTTGTGCCCATGTCTTTGCCTTGCGCCTGTTTTTACCCGCTCCCCACACATGTAGGACGGCGACCAAAATAATAAAAGGGATGATGAATGCTTCCTGAACAAAGTCCTGTGGCGACGTTCGTTCCCAGACTCGGTACCATTTTGTATAGGCAACAGTGCTGGCGGCAGTACCCTGGGGTCCAGATCCAGTTGCAGATGGAGGCGCAAAGTCCGCAAAGCCTAGGATATGAGTAAATTGTTAGCTCGTAATTTCAAGTAGCCTCATGAGAGAATAATTTGAATTGAACAATATTGGGTCAGCGATGATGGATTGTGAATTTTGCTGTCACCAACCTCCTTCAGCCTTCTGCGGAGCCTCAGTGGCCTTGCCGCCAAAAAGACCCTTAAAGACTCCGTCCATCGTCGGTAACTAGATATCAGGACTGGCCAGGATGGCCTGATAAGTCACTAATCGAGAGCTGCCGTAGAGTTGTTGGTGTTGTGAGTTTGGACAATCACTTGTGTTGTGCCAGTGACGGACTTGGAGTTTACTAACTAACTAACTAGTTAGTTAGTTAACTAAAGCCAAGAAGCTGAACTTTGGCGGATGAAGGCCAACACGAACAACCCCGGGTCGTGTAGCTGTCTGTATTGATATATGCTCCTTTTAATAGGACCAACGGCAGAGGAAAGCGGAGTACGCCATATGAGTTCATGTATGAACTTGAACTTCACACATTTGGGGATCCAAAAATCGCTGTAATTGCTCCCACCAAATTTAAGATCCACACAGTATTGAGCCTCATCGAGACGCATTGGAAGGCCACAGTTTTGTCAAGTCATTGGGAGAAGAACGAATGCGACGAAATAACGTATACAAATCAAAAGTAGAATTGATAGACCGATTCACCCTATTTTATACATGTATCAACCATGAAAACTCAAATTCAACTAGGCGGCCAAAAAGACTGTTTTGCACAACCCTTCCCTGCCTGCCTGCATTGAACATCCGTGAGCCACATATTCAACCAACCAACTCCAGAAGGAAAAGAAAGCTATATACAGCGCCTGCAGAATAGAAGTGGTATCAAGAAAAAGAGCTGTCATCAAACAGGCTGGGCAATAAATGGTAAAAACACAAGGGCGCAAAGCAGGGCAAATAAAAATCACAAGTACAAGAACAAAAGAGAGTCACAAAGGGAATAAAGGTACAATTCCAACCAAGAGACGCTTTGCGAGAAGAAAGCACAAAGACAAAACAAGATTGGGAGTGGCGATTATAATATAGTATAGCAACCCAACTATGTCAAAGGGGACAGCGAGATCACTGTCCGTATGCTGGAGGTGGCGAAGGATCTCGGGTTTGGTGTCTGCAGTAGTTGCTGGCACTGCCCACGCTACCAGGACCTTTGCTTTCTTGGATTCTGCGGTTGATTTCGTTTGCTAACTTCATCATCCAAGCCTGCTCTAAAATGCTTCGGTCCTGACTCGCGGCCACAAATGACAGTACGTTGGGTGGGACCCCATTCAGGGAGGTTGTGTTGTCACTACCTTGCTGATGGGCTTCTAGGGTAGGGGTATTTTGACGAGGAATATGCGAAGGTTCCCCGTTACTAAGAGGCTTCTTTTCACCTTCGGCTGACGGGGTAGGCTGGGCAGTATTAGCACTGACAGATGGGCCTAGTCCTTGCACAGCCGGCACTCGTGAACGATCCTTTACTTTTATAGTAGCATCAGGGGAGATCGGTGGAGTAATAGGATCATCGGGTTTCTCTCCCGCTCTTGCAGAGGATGAAAAAACAGTTGATGCATCAGTAGAGACAGTATATTCGCTCTCAGTGCATGTACTGGAAGTGTCATCAGACTTTTTTGACTTTCGTAAGTCCACAACACGCCGCTTGTGTTTCCTTGAGGGACGTGCTCTTGGGTGGCGGCCAGCGCTAGTCGTGAGAGAACCGTATCCGCTCAGTGGGGAGCCTAGAGATGCTTTACTCATTGACGATTCCTGCAGAGATTGGAGAGACGCAGCATGAGAGTGAGTCCTAGAAAGAGGAGGACTAATGGGGGAGATCAAGCCTCCGTGGTACTCGGATTGTTCCATAGCTCCGGTAAGCGCTCTGAAAACGACGTCATGTATTGTTGGAGTGAATAGTGAAAGTGTCCGTTGAGAGTCCGTTAGCGTGGCAAGTCGGACAAGATTTCTCTGAGAGAATAGAGAGTGCATTTCAACTCCAGAGTCCAGAGACAAAGAAGCTATCTGGGCAACGCTCAAAACATTTCCGGAAGCATCAACAGGGTCTTGGGGTGGGCTAAGTAATGGATCTTGACCTGGGCCCGCTTCTTCGTCAGCCTGTGCTTCGACATCCTGCCCGCGAAACTCTGGCACCCATAGTCGAAGAGATAGTCGGTGGATAATAGCAGGAAGCTCATCCATAAATAATAAGCGAAGCTGACCCTCGATGGTTCGTTGTAAATAGTCTCGAACGAATGGGATAGAATCAAAAGTTGATGACACCTTTAGCGACTCAAGGGGGTCATTTCTAAAGACCAGAGTGATTCCTTTTTGCTTAGAAAAGACCAACACTACAAAGCCAGAAAGTTTGATATCTGACAAAGTTATTTGTAGTGGTATAGTGAGGCCTTGGCTATAGGAGACGTTGTCAGTAAACATTCATATATCGTGAGATCGCATCTAGAAACTGAAACATACTCTGCTGCAAGGGGACATGGAGAAGTAAACGATGGCCGGGTCACCATGTAAGTGTTTAGAGAGTTGGCCTGAACACAAGTTTTCAGAGTGAGATAAGCATCTCCAGAGTAGGACATTTTAAATATTCCGCGGAACCGGTCGTCTGCCAGATCCCCTATCTCAAGAATTTCAAGGTCTGGTGGTATAGATCCCAGATTCAGTTCCGTGACTGTGATGTCGCCCACAATGATCGGAGGTTTCGGCGACTTGTTCAAGGCAGTAGTGAGTAGCTCTTGAGCGCGAGTATAGAATCCAGCATCAGCCATCAGAGGCGACCAGTTAAAATTGAAGGCCATGTTTGGCAACGGACGGCGCGAGCGCCTGGATGAAAACGAGAGAAAACGTTTATATCGATGGCCCCCAGCGAATCTGTGTGTTTATATTTCGCGATAACCGGTAGAGGAGTTTGATCACAATCCGCGGTTGATGGATGGGTCGCGTGCCATGTGATGGTACCTGCTGCAATCCTCTGCGGGTCGTTGGGCGAAACCGGTGCGAGTCGATGGGGAAGAGCACTTAGGGATAAGGCTCGTTACCAGTGAGCTCCTCATTGATGATCCGTGGATTGCATCTCCAGGGCCCTGGAGAGTAAGAGAGATGCGTCGCCTGCTGAAACCTGATGTTCGACTAGAAAAAAATATTCCTTCCGGCGCGGCAGGAATAGGAGAAGCGTCACCTGACTGGTCGTCGGCCATGTCTTCCGGCTTAGTCATTGGCTTATATAAGCTGGACCGTGCGTTTGCCGTGGTAACCGCGGGAGCTAGTCCTCTTTGGGAAATGTATAAATAAAGGTTTATTGCACGCCGAAGAGAGAAACGCTTTTTTGTAAACGACCCAACATCTGAACGAGCCGGCACAGAGAAGACACGCGAACTGCACACTACCAAATATGGTTATATACATTGAAGACCCTGCTGCTGAGATGCAAGCTGATGCCAGTCAACGAACTACCCGCTGCCAAAAAGCTAGACACCCATCCTCGAAGGCTACAAAAGGTGTTCACAGGACGAAAGGCACATATAAAGAGCACGATATTGTGCACGATGGTAGTCTAGCTATTGAAAAGGAATTATCAATAGCGCCTTCTTCTCCAGATGATCCTGAATCACTTATAGCCGCAGTTCGAAACCAGTTGTCGCAAATAACAATCAAGGGGAATCGCTCACAAAGTGTCAGTGGAAAGGAATGCTACCAGGATCCAACTGGAGGGGATACCCACCATACCAATAACACTTCATCAGAAAACATTACCAAGAAGAATATTGCCCAGAAGCCAGGTCCTATTAAATCGATACAACGCCCCCAAGGTGATTTTTCGATACCCTCGAAGCGCTCGGAAGAAAAGGAGGATATCAAGCAGTCAAGATCTCCTGTTACTACGAGGAAAAAGGGGAACACCAAAATACAACAAACATATGTCAATGATAAACAAAGGACTGCTTACGTACAAGCCATCCTGAACGAGGCAATGTCCACAAGATCTTCACGAGGAATACAACATTTTGACAAATGGGCAAACAGGGCCGAAGGTTTCTTCGACGTCAGGAAGATTGCGGAAGGCTCTTACGGAGAGGTATATGAGCTGTGTGCAAAAGATGGAGTATCCAAATCAAGTCTATCAAGTGGTCGATCATCTAAACTACAAACCTATATGGATGGCGTTTTTAAAATTGTGCCATTATGCGCGCAGCGAGGACCAGGTTCAAAGAAATTCACAACAGTGGATGAGATTGTTGCTGAAGTTCAATTACTAAAGCTTCTTGACCCAATTCCAGGATTTGCACGATTTAGGGAGATACACGTGGTTCAGGGCAGGTTTCCCCCGTCTTACCAAAACGCTTGGGATATATATAGTCGAACCAAGGATGATTGTTTCAATCCCGATCCAAGCAAGAAGAGATCATATCCGGACAATCAGCTATGGGCTATACTAGAAATGGAGAACGCTGGTTTTGAACTTGAGAAGTTTAAGTTTTCCTCTGTTTTCCAAGTGTATGACGTGTTCTGGGGTGTGGCTTTGGCTTTGGCAAGAGCGGAACAGTATGCTTCCTTTGAGGTACTAGCTTCCTTGCTATAAATAGAGCTTTTATCCGGAATGAACAGCTAACACTTAACCAGCACCGTGATCTCCATCTTGGAAACGTGTGTGTGAAACAGAAGCAGCCCCCTCTTGTTGAGTGTCAAAAGGGGAGGGCCAAAATGGATACTTCGGAGATTGAACTTTCAGCACGCCTAGGCTTAAGCGGGCTGGAGACCACCATAATTGATTATTCTTTATCTCGCGCAGAGCTTTCGCCTTGTGAGACACAGAACACCAGTTATACCAGGGGATCCGTGGCATGGTCCGATCTCGAGAAGAAGGAAATCTTCGATGCCGTTGGAAGGGACGAAGAGGAAAAATTCCTTCGTGACACCTATCGGATGTAAGTATAGATGCTGATTACATTCTAGGCCGTCGTTGCTAATACTTCCCCTATTAGGATGAGATCAGAGGTCTTTAATGACAGTGACCCCGACACTGAACAGTGGAAAAACTACAGGCCAAGAACTAATCTTATTTGGCTGTCCTTTATTCTAGCAACGCTAGTAAACAAATGTCGTACTGAGAAACTGCTCCCAATACACCGCCAACCTCTTGGACAACGTTCCGCGAATAGCAATCTTGTACCTAGGAAATCAAGCGCCAAGAACAAAGTTGCTGAGGACAACCGGACTGAAGAGCCAAAACTACGCGACGAAATACAGCACGTACTCTTTGAAAGGCTAGAGACCGTTTTGGATCTGCTTGAATTAGAAGATGAATATGAGACTCTGTCTTGTGCTGGGGACCTGGTGGCCATTGCTATCGGTTCTCAATGGCTAGAGGAGTCCGACTTCCTATGCTAGGAGCCGCTACATACCATCGTCTCAACAGTCTTTCATGTCGCATGCATATATATATATACACACGGGGCAAAACTGGTACTGATTACATCCTTTATATATACCCACGTTTTTGTTCTTTTTTAATTTTACCAAGAGTAAAAGATACCATATGTGACATAGCGTTCATAGCCTTATTAAGCCTCGTTTATTACTGTGAGATTGAAATATACATCATCACTCAACCATCACTCATTTAGCCTTCGGTAATTCAATATCCACCAACCACGGTATATGACTAGTGTTCCAACCAAGCCCTTTCATGGACGCGTTTATGACTAGGGTTTGCTGACCGGATTGAATCGGAGTTTCATCATCCGAGCAGTAACTGAGAGTATAGTAACCTTCATCCCGGTGAGACTGCAGCTTGTCCAAGAGGGCCTTCGAATCTCTTGCCCCCATTAGACTATTGATCAAAATTGATTTCTCTTCATCAACAGGTTTAGAATTGGAGAAGAGTGAAAATAAAGAATTCGTATTCCTCCAGGTGACGAGTTTTGCCCCCCAAGCTTCGTGTATGTGCCCAAAACAATGTATCTTCGGTCTTGCCCGAGATACGGCTCCAAGAAGAGACGTGCATCCTGCTTGATGCCCTGAAAAGGCTGTATCAAGTAAACCCTTCGGGGATCCATGGGTCATAGCAATGTCGACTCCCTCCATTTCGAAGTGATGTCCCTGTTGTCGATAGTACTGGAACCCCCAATGCCCATAGACCGGTGTATACGGGCTTGCGTATATGGATAAACAAGCTCCATTCGCTAAATTAAAGTGATGAATCCCTTCATCTAGAAGGATGATGCCAGCATCTTCAAGCAGCTGCCTAGCCTCCCCAAAATCACCACATTCCTTCATCAAACGCGCATGTCGTTCAACGTGTATTTGCTCTAGTTTCGCTTTGTAGAACGGAATATCAAGAGTGAAATCATGATTCCCGGCAATAGCAAGTTTGAGGGGGGCATTTACTTGCTTCAGTAGCTGTGCAGCCGATCGGTATTCTTCCAATGTGGAACGCTCGGTCAAGTCGCCGCAATGTAGGGCTACATCGGCATATTGGCTGGGAGGCGTATATGGCATTGCATGGGTATCAGAAAGTATTAAGATCCTGGTCTTCATCATAGCACTTGAAGATGACATGGATCTATGTTGAGATGGTTGGTGATGGAAAGCTGCTGGCTGAGCTGACAAGTTCGGCGGTTTAAACAGTCGGCTGATGCCTAGCACGAGCTACTCTGACGTAATAGCAATCTATGATACTGCTATTCAAAAACGGAGATCTCGGCGGCATTGATAATCACTAGATATACAGCATTCTAGTATGGGAGATTTTCATATGAGCTATAGATCTCTAGTGAGGTTCTTCGAGCAGCGTTTGAATACCCTTTCTTTGACGCCGACTAAGTCAGCTAGTTATCTAGTTAAGCAACAGCCGCCTTGGTTAGTTAACCAACTTAGTTACATAATCCTACAATTGTTTACACCTGGGCTGCGATTGCTATTCTATAGATACTGAATAGCGAGCGTTCTCTGGCAAGAGGCGTCGAGTCCTCAAAGATGTCCTGCTGGTTTGATCTCCTTGAGCTGGAGGGACTCGCCTCTCCCAGCGGCTTTCTCACACATTCACACTCGACAGAGCTGGCCGCCCAGGTTAGTTAAGAGGACCAGGGAAAGTTAACAGCAGCCATGACAGCTTCACAGGAGAATTCAGTGCTCCGTTCACTGAGAAGCCCAGCAAAGGGGAGCACTAGGTTCCAATGCACGACATGTCTAGAGACGTTCCGCCGGGCAGACCATCTTCTGCGGCATGGAGTCATGCGTGAGTATAAACGAGCAGAGTGAACAAGCAAACGTTCGCCAACAGAGTTCCATGCTGACATGCGTTTCAGATAGAGGAAAAGGAAAGTCATTCCCTTGCTTCGAGTGCTGCCGTGCTTTTGACGAGAGGTATGATGGCATATCAGTCCAAAAGACAATTGCCTTCAAAAGAATACCGCAGCTAACGGGGTTTCAAAATACAAAAAGGGCCGAGCTGGCAAGCCATGTTCACTCAGCACACCCAGTGCCTCCATCTTCTAGAAAGAAACGGCCTGCCACAGCTGTTACGCCGTTGCAAGTCTCGAATTCAAATAGACAGGGAGACTCTATGGCGGGAGCTGCCATCGAAGCGCCGTCCCACGGACATCCGCCTACAGTGGCAGGGCAGGCGCTTGCTGATATCTCAGGGGGAATTAACCAGCAACATGCTCCGGGGATAACAATGTGTGATGGTTATCACAACTCAACACAGGAGCCCAGCCACCTCTGGCTGGCACCGACAGTGACAACCAAGGAGCAATCTCCAGCCTCCAGGAGCCCCTTGTCTAAGCATCACTGCTCATCACAACCGTAATCCTTCATAGGCAACTCTGCATGACCAACCACGAAGGGAGCAATCTGGTAGAACAAGAGGAACAATTTCTTCCGCAAGCCTTTTCTGAATGCTACCATGGATATCGGCTAATATCCCGATCTTAGGAGCGGTTCGCTCATGATAATGGCATTGAAATCAGTTCACATACCAGTAGTAGCAGTAGTAATGGCTGACGTTGTGCTGATATCGCAGTGTTTTCTTCCTGTTATCATAGTCAATCCATACTTAACTAGTTTGCTTCATGTGACTCGACTTAGTTAACTAGGCGCCAACCGCGTCACGCTTTAACTAGTTAGTTAACTTTACACTTCTTGTCAAAGTGCAACAGCCAGCTGATGACTGCCAGGCCTCGACATCCCGCCGGGCAGAGACAGGATGGGCTTAACACCATTTGGCAGACTTGCAAGCGCGGCTTGACCCGTCGGACTAGACGTTTTGCTTATATCCCGCCGCTTGACCAGCTACCTAGCTAGTAAGTTACCTCGTAACTTGCTGCAACCCCGAGAACATAGACGCTCCACCATCATGTCCCGAGACAGGCTCAACCGGTTCTTTGGCCAGAGAGACAGCCAGCAGCAGGCGTACAGACGAATAGATGGAGACGACAGAGATACCGCTGAGGGGGAAGCCGAGGTGCCTGCGTACGATGCTCCGCCTGTCAAGGAGCTTTCGTGGGTAGTTTATTCTATCTTTACCTGGATGGGGATGGCCATGCTATGGGGATGGTAAGCTCCCTTTGGAACCACAGGCTTTCTCTGGTAGATTTACCAGGCTTATAAAGTGCAGTTACGTGGCTAACATTGGTAATGTTAATGAATCTACAGGAATTCGTTCCTTGCCGCAGCACCGTACTTTCAAATCCGGTTTGCCAGCAATGAATGGCTTCGGGACAACTCACAATCCTCAATAACTTCGGTGTTCTGCGTTACGGGCCTGTCTACACATCTGTTCCTGCTGAGACTCCAGAAAAATGCATCTTACCCGCAGAGAGTCCTTGTCTCACTCGCTCTCACCGGATTCGTGTTTGCACTGCTCACGCTCTCCACTATTCCTAAACAAGGACCATCTCCTAATGTCCTTTTTGCGTTTGTCCTTTTCATGGTATTTATATGTGCGCTGTCGGCATCGATGAACCAGAATGGATTGTTCGCATACGTATCTGGCTTTTCCCAGCCAGCGTATACGCAGGCAATTCTGGCGGGACAGGCACTCTCCGGTGTCCTGCCTTCCATAGTACAACTTATCTCGGTCCTTGCAGTGCCAGACTCTACTGTACACGAAACAGGCGAGCTAGAAAACGCAGCAAAATCGGCTTTTGGATTTTTCCTGACCGCAACACTGGTCTGCGGAGGTGCTTTCCTCGCTTTCCTTTACCTTCATCATTCCCAGGCTAGGCGTGCTCGCTATACCCCAGATGAAGACACTGATGCCTCAGAGTCGGACATGCTGTCAACTAAGACGGCGGTTTCATTGTTGACACTGTTCCGAAAGACCAGGTGGCTATCTCTGGCGATATTTCTCTGCTTCTGTATTACCATGGCCTTCCCCGTGTTTGCATCTCAGATCCAGAGTGTTAGTAAAGAAAACCCTCCGCCTCGTTATTCACAACCTGGCGTATTCGTTGCCCTTGCCCTTCTGTTTTGGAACTCAGGCGACTTGCTCGGGCGAATGACTCTCTTGATCCCGTCTGTAAAGGACAGGAAACCTCCGCAGTTCGTCCTTTTTGTCCTCGCGCTAGCTCGCATCTTTTTCATCCCATTGTTCTTGATGTGTAATGTCCGAGGGAGAGGGGCGGCAATCAATAGCGACTTCTTCTATCTCGTCTTTGTCCAGGGTCTGTTCGGGCTAACAAATGGCTACGTCTGTGTTTCTATCATGGTTAGTGCCCCGGATCTGGTAGACGAGGAAGAGAGGGAGGCAGCTGGCGCATACATGGGCATGTTGATAGTGGCAGGCTTAGCAGCCGGTAGCGTTCTAAGTTTTTTTATCGGAGCCCTATGATATTATTGATCGGTGCAGGATACTCGAGGTAGATAGTTCATTTGCAGCACTGATTTCAGTAGCGCAGATCTATTACATTTCCTATCAATAGAAAATGCCATAATCAAGTGATATATGCATGGCACTTATGCTCTATTTTTTGCCCCTTAAGTGATAAGTGAATATAACCTAATGATGCTGGTAAGATGGAAGAAGCCTGAAACAAGGGAGAGAAATAGAGGTGACCAAAGAAAAGTCTATAGTAGCAACAAGACGATATGTCTAGGTGTTAAAAGTACATCTATGTATATAATCTATACAGTGAGAATATAGGTATTAGCAAAGGGGAGGGTCTGGATATAGATCGTTGAGGATTAATTCATATGGTTTTAATCGAGACACAGCACACTTCTAGAGTGGGGTTGCGTTATTGGATATGATAACGCGGGCAGTCGACCGGGAATATAGCCTGGGTAACAGATAAAAAAAAGAATCAAAGAGCAGGGGTTATAAATTTGGCTTCGCGAAAGGGTTATTGGCGGTTCAAGAGAAGGAATCTATTTCTTTTCAATTTCATCAGTGGGCCTTGGCTCGTCTTCAGTCTCGGCTTCATCGTACTCCTCGTCTTCACCTTCTTGTAGCAATTGCTGTAGATGCTCTGTTTCTGATGGCGGCCCTCGAGAGATTGGCTTGTTGGGGTGGGCGGGAGCAGCAATTCCTTCGCCGCCGCTGAGCTGCCAGGCCATCAGCTTGGTAAAGGCACCATCTGGTCTTGAATTGAGATCATTGTAAGATCCCATTTCAGCAACTTTGCCCTCCGAGTCAAGAACGATGATGGTGTCAGATCGTTTGATGGTGGATAATCGATGGGCTATGCTGATAGTGGTGTTGTTCTCACGGAGCAGAGCTGCAAGAGCACTGTTAACGAGGGTTTCGGACTCGGCATCGAGCGCAGAGGTAGCTTCATCGAGAATGAGGATATCCGGCTCCTTGATAAGAGCACGAGCGATGGCAATTCTCTGTTTTTGGCCACCGGACAGTTGTGCTCCTTTGGGGCCAACATTGGTATCCAAACCATCAGGCTAGGGGAATGGTATGTTAGCGCTAATATTTCTGTGATTAAATCGATATACCATGCGGGTTTAACTTACGAAGTCGCTGATGAACTGGCAGTTTGCCTTGCGGGCAGCAGCGATTATCTGAGATCTTGTTGCATCAGGTTTTCCATAGCTGATATTCTCCGCAATGGAGCCAGAGAACAACACTGGCTCTTGGGCAACGATTCCTATCTTCCTTCGGAGAGACTTTGCGTTCATGGTTGCAACATCTTTGCCGTTGATGAAGACTTGGCCCTGAGTTGGGCTGTAGAAACGAAGTAGCAATGACGCAATGGTGGATTTTCCACCACCTGAGGGTCCAACAATAGCCACATTGCTACCCTGCGGTATCTCAAAATCCAGATCTTTGAAAATGGTGACAGCTGGTCGAGTAGGATAGCTAAAGGCAACATTTTTGAATCTGATAGGCCCACGAGCTGAGGTAACCTTGTCACCCACGGTAGGGGATATCTTAGGTCTGCGGTCTTGTAATTCGAACAGACGACTGGCAGCTCCAGCTCCTTTCATGAGCTCTGAATAGAAACTCGAAAGGCCAAAAAGACTGGATCCAGCGTACGCGGTGTACATTAAAAAGGAGGTGAGTTCTCCGATTGAAATTGCCTGTGACTGAACCATTCCACCACCAACATAGAGGAGGGCAAGTATTGTAGCATTTCCCATCAAGCTTGTGCCGCTAAAAAAGGTTGCACTGATGAATGACTCTTTCTTACCAAGCTCAAATATTCGCTTGACCTGGCGATTGTATCGATGAACTTCCAAGATCTCGCCGGCAAAGGACTGACTTGTTTTAACATTGCCAAGTCGTTCCTCTGCAATTTTGGTCAATGTACCAACGTTCTTCTGTATCTTCCGGCTGAGGTTACGGATTGCTCGTCCGTAGAAGAAAGCCGCAAGAGCAATTGGAGGGAAAAGAAGAGCCAAAACACTTGAGAGCTTCAAACTGACATATGCCATCATTCCAAACCCGGCAGCGCCACTGACAGCTGCTCGTAGACCGTCTGAGAGATTCTGGGTAATACTCTTCCCCACAATGATTGTATCAGAGCTCAGCCGGGAGATCAGGTCACCAACTCGATTTGCATCAAAGAACTCGGCATCTTGAACGAAGGTGTTTCTGAAGAGTTTAGCTCGGAGTCTGGCAACAATTCGTTCACCAACAATTCGCAAGATGATAATCCTTCCGTAGTTTGCAGCAGCTCCGAGCAGAATAATTCCTCCCAGTGCTGTATAGAAGACAGGGAGACTGATCCCTAGGAAATCTTTCAAAGCATTGGGATTGGAGCTGGTCGCAATGTCAAGGATCTTCCCGATAGAAAAGGGTATAGACATGGCTACCGACGAGGAGATGAGAAGGAACAAAAAGGCAACAGAGAGGACCTTAGCCTCTGGACGTGCAATTGTGATCAGCCTCCATATCTCTCGAAGACCTGACTTCTTCCCCGAGGCCAGTCCGTCCTTTGCCAGCCTTGCGCTTAGGTTTATCTGAGCAGCCTGGGATGCTCTTTCAGACCGCTCGAACGCTTGACTTATTTCTTCTGCTTGAGCGACCTCCTTCACCACCGGAGCTGTACTTTCCTGAAGTTGCGAGGAGCCATTCTCACCCGGAGAGCTCTTCCCAGTAGCAAAACGGAGCTGTCTGTATATGTGATTCGAGGATTGGGGGAACACGGCGTTTCGGGGGAGCTTTCCGAGGACATCTGGACAAGAGGTAGGAGTAAAAATTCCGCATCTATGAAGCCTGTTTCCACCGAACACCGGTGGTGGAACGGCATGGTACTGCCTGGCGAAGGCCACGGGACGTACCAACAGCGCCCTGCTATCGGTTGCGAGACATCGTGACGAGAGATTGAGGCCCAAGGGACTGCAGCGTACGGCGTCTCTAGAACAACTGGCCGTCTGGAGGAGGACTCTTGAGCCGCGCATCGCGAAGTTTGCGCCCCGCCCGCCGCTACTGAGCGCCCCAGAACAAAATGGAAACGAATGGCATTCAAGGCACGGATGGCATAGTGAGGTCGCTATCGATGCTGCCTTGGACCATGGTCTTTGCGACTTGGCTGTTCTGGCTGGGGAAGACGGCGGATGGATGATCGTTTGAGCTGAGGTTTAGGTGAGGTCGCTGGCGGCGCCCCGGAACAAAAAAAAAAAAATTTAGTCATCCCGAGCTTCTTTCTCCGGGCCCGCTGCCCGAACATTCTCAGAGGTTCTCTTGGGCGAAGAGCAGAAGCAGCAAAGGTGGAAATAAAGGGATGGCCAGGTGTCCTGTTTCGCCTTGACGCAGAAATATTTCTTCGCTTTGCGTACGCTGGCGAGCCGAAGCTGCAGTAGCTGCTGCTCAAACGCTCGATCTCTCTGGTAACTATGTTTGTACCCGCGCTTCTACATAGATAGGCAGCCGTGGCGGGGCAGTTTTGCTAACAGAAGCACCAGACAGAGCTACTATTCATCTCTCCGCAGAGATGGTGCTTGACTACAGTAAATGGGATGCTCTCGAGCTCTCAGACGACTCTGACATCGAAGTCCATCCCAATGTGGACAAACGGTCCTTCATCCGGGCAAAGCAGAACCAGATCCACCAGCAACGACAGCAACGCCGCCATGAGATCGCAACTCTGGGGTACGAGAGGATTATAAACGATGGCCTGTTGAAACGGATTGACGGGCTGTTGACTGCCCTGAAGAAACACGAGAGTGACTCCAGGAATCCGGACGAGCTCGTTTTCCAGGCCCTGATCGAGTCTGCTGGTGACCCCAAGGAGGACCAACCACCCGCTCCGCCAGAGAATGTCCACACGCAGGAGACCCAACCAAAGTACTCTCAGATGATGGGATCGCTGGTGGACCAGGTCAAGAAGGAGCTGGATGAGTCGAAGCCGGAGAACAGATACCAGGCATTTATCACCGGCGTTGAAGGCCACAGAACCAAGGTACTAGACCTCCAACAGCAACTCCTTGAGAAGCTTGCCCAATTGGAAAAAGAGGAGAGCAAAAAGATCACTAGTGATAGCATACACACTGGATTTGACAGCTCCTTTGTCTCATCGTCCAAGACCAAGTCTGAGCCAAGGAAAACCAAGGAGTCGACAGTCGAGCTCCTCAATCCAAGCAGTGCAGGCGCAGACAACATGGATGCCGTCTCTTCCGGTGCAGAGGCTGATATTGAAGACGGTGAAGGAGACGAGGAGGGTATAACCGTCCGCCCTTTGACAAAGCAATTTGCAAAGTTTAAGATTGGAGACTACCGTGAAACATACTCATTCATCACCGATCACCCTGAGATACTAACAGAGAAGAGGACGGATGAGCTTTTGATGG
This sequence comes from Trichophyton benhamiae CBS 112371, assembly GCF_000151125.1. Lineage (NCBI taxonomy): Eukaryota > Fungi > Ascomycota > Eurotiomycetes > Onygenales > Arthrodermataceae > Trichophyton > Trichophyton benhamiae. The sequence continues at coordinate 977,216 of NW_003315113.1, forward strand.
AGGCTTTTAACGCCCAGATCTCTGGTGATGAGACTTATGCCCGTCAATGCGTCCATCACGGCTTACTCTTACAATACTGTCGCTCTCTAGGCAAAGACGGCGTTTCTCTCTTCTTCAAGCGGTTAGTTTCCCCTTGGTCATTTTCATCCCTGGAGGCTTAAGCTAGGTTTTACTGATATTCTATTGGAAAACAGAATCACCACCGAAGACCATCGTGCTGGTGTGATGTTCCGTGATGATGTTAATGACACTTACAACCGTATCAAGACTCGTGCAAAGGAACTTGCCAAATCGTCTGCCGAGGGCCAATCAGAGATTGAGCAAATCCAACTCCATGCAGTTGACCCTTCTACTAAGCTCAACATCTCTATTCCCCCGGCTGACAGCAAAGACGAGGCTCATATTGCTGCTCGCGAAATCTTTAACCGTTTCCCATCAGATCTTCAGAAGGCATTGGAATCTGAAAGCTTGGATGAAGTAAACAAAGTGCTGGGAAAGATGAAAGTGGAGGAGGCAGAAGATGTTGTTGAGAAGCTAGGAGAAAGCGGCATTTTGACTGTTGAGCAAGGAATCGTTGACGCCACTACGGAGGAGGGCAAACAGTGGCTGGAAGAACTTGAGGCAGAGAAAAAAACAAAGGCTCCAGAGGCTGGCAAGGAGGAGGAGATTGGAGATCCTGAATAAGCGAGACGGCCCGTCCGTTCATGTTGACCTTTTGAAAATGCCATCTGCATCTCTATTGCATCTTTGAAAAATGATATCCATTCTCGTTCGCCCAATAATAGCCAAGTTACTGCTCCTAAGACGGGAAGCAAAAATTGTCTAGCTAATCACTGGGAATTTAGTTACAAGACATTGTCACGGCTTTGATATGATTCCCCCCTTAATGTTGATTAACTAGCTATCCTCGAAGCTGAACTGTATATCAACCGAGGCGCGTCTCACAAGTGCAACAGCCTACGTCGTCTAATGTGACCATGGGACTGACTAGCCTCGTAATAGCTATATGCAGCCCGTCTATTATTATACTGGGAGCATAGCCGACTCGAATACGGGGTACTAGAAGGTATGGCAGCTCCAAGCCCCAAGTGTACGTTAACTGGCGCAAAGAAGCAAACGTAGTGAGACATTGTGGCGCTTAATGCACAAGCGAAGGAGGGCGAGTGAGTTTGCTGCATTAGCTATTACTCTTTGTCTTAACTCCAATGTACTATTAACAGCTGCTCAATAACCATCATCCTGTCTTGATGCCATGCTGGAGTGACCTCGTAGCCACCGGGTTTGAGGATGCGTGAAGTGCGCTACCAATTTTCTCGATCTGTTGGTAACTTTGGAACCGGGTTCATTCCCGATATGTGGTTTGGTAAGGTCTATATATCTCCGTAACAACTCATGGGAGTAGGAATGCTGCAGGATCTGTAATATTGTCTCAGAATTCTGGTTGCATAGACTGAAAACGTAAATGCAGTCAGGCAAGACAGACTCTTCCTGCAACCAGTCAGCATCTAAGCCATGCCGCGAATAAACCGGCGAATCTTTTCACAAAGCCCGGGTCTCCCATCCCAGGGCGCGAAATTCCATTCCATTTGGCACGATGTCCTCTCCAACGCATTCCATAAGCGTTTCTCAATATCAGCACCAACTCGCAGGATCGAGTCTCTTGCAGTTCCCCACATGCGTTGCGGACTGCCGTCAGCAGCCCAAGCAAGGCCACCTTCTCCAAAGACTTGAATTGGATCTAGTTTTGGTAAATTTGCATGGAATGTGAGGAATGCGTTTGAAGGTGCTGCTGGCTTCCCTTTCCATCCATACATCCTATCTGGTCTTGATATAACTTCCCACGTTGGGTCTGCCTGAATGATAACGCCCCCTTCCCACCCACCATTCTTGTTAATGTATCCGAACACCTCAGGGCGAGTGGAAACAGCATAAAATGGAAGATTCAAAACCATTGCCGACGGAACGTATGTTTCTTTATCTCCTTCGCCTGGATGGCCCTGAGATAATAGGGGGTAGTAGTAAGACGGACCGTAAAAGTTGTAGTATGCAGAAAGTAAAAGTAATTTAGAGTGAGTCCGTTTGGATATTAGAAGCTGGCCAGATTCTGTGGATGGAATGGGAAAGGTATTCGGCAATTGCTGAGATGTTATTTCGAAAAACCAAGGGTGATATGTAACCTGCCAAAAGTCTGGCCATGTTACCATTCCGGTTGATATGAATGGTTTTGAGGTGAATAGACGGGCTGGGTCATGTATGGGAAACGCATCTGCGTCAAGAAAGAAAGCTTCTTCGAACGAAGAAAAGAGAAGTGAAAATATTTTAAATTGATATCTCATCAAACCTTCTTTCAAGGGGGAGAATGATAATATCTCGTCCAGAATTATACAGCGTGTATTCAGAGACCGGAACAGTATACCACATGTAAACGCATCGTGTTCACTTCTATCTGCAAGGAATATCTCAACCGGGAGCTTTGAGCCAGTCACTCGCAGCATATATATGGACGTTACGAGGGTTGGAAGCATTGCTTTGCTGGCCGTAGAAACAATCCCTCGAGTCCTCTTCTGGAATGGTAGTACAGGCCCATCCGGCGGAGCAAGCAGCCTGAGAAACCGAGCATGGGCGAGCTTCAGTTTTCTCTTACTCTCTTTATTTAGTATGAGATTTTCCGGCAGAGTGATGTTTCCGATATTATCTGGGTGAAATTCTAGCGGCGCCGGGTGTTCATCGAGCTTGATGGGTGACTTGCAGCCAGGAACAGCGGCTTTGATGATGGCATGGAAAGCATACCAGAATCTCCTCTGGTCATCAATGGACGGTGTCGGTCCTGGACGGACTGAATATCCGACAGTGCTCTTGCGGAACATAAGTAGGACCATGGACAGGACAACTACCAGTAAAACACCTCTCCGTAATGAACTTCTACCTGCAGCCATGCTTTTCCGCTAGGAGAGGCACTCCTAGGCTCCCGAGTGGTATAGGCTGTAGTAAGCAAGGGATCAACTGCATCTCTCGTCTTGTTCTTGTTGCTCGACTCCATCGAGAGCAAACCAACAACAACAAAACAAACATCATCGAAGGCACTTTTATATCACGTGTTGTCCCAATCAGGAAGCAGGAACATCCCAAAAACTTCCATCGCTTGTTCTCCCGATCTACGCTTCCAGGCAAACAAGCAAGGTGGGAAAAAAGCAGGCAACCAGGCAAGCAAAGAGGACAGCCAGTTGACAGTCAGGGCCATTACGATTGGGAGAGATATATGATTATGACGGACTTCGCAGTCGACTTCGTATGAGAAGACTTTGCTCCTCCGTACACCAACACATCGCTGTCTCTGGATATTATTATTACGGCCAGGCTGACACATCGAGAAAGACCATTATTGCCCACACGACAGGCGACACTTTAATTATTTGTTGGCCGCAGCCAGCCAGACGGCAGTTCTCTGAGACACCGACGACCTCGGAGGTCTTTTGCCGAGCGGCACAATGAAAGGCCAGGAAGGTGGCAAGTTCTTCAGAGTGCACTATTGCCTGCCACACGACTCCTGCACAGCCCCTGGCAAAAGGTACTTACTTGCTGCACAGAAGATTACTACTACGGGGCAAACCACGCTTCACGGCAGTACGGATACTACGGGGATACAGATGACGAAAGGACCAGTAAAAAAAAATCGTGAAAATTCAACACTTCTGCCTCCCATCCCTTGAAGACACAGACCATGACTCTCCAATGCCCTCCTCCACTTGCTTGTCATCAATCATCCGGCATCAACCTCCCCTTTGGCACGAAGGCCCCTATTGGCTAAAGCATGTCAAAATTGACGGATTTATGGCGTCAGGGGAGGAAAGAACACCAGCTGGGATAGAAACATGAAACAGCGCTTCAGGAGTTTTGCCAAGGGCGGCGGAGGAATGCCAAGGTGGAACCCTTGAGGATATCTGCATGGCTTTTGTGGGGTGAGATCCCGGAAAGCAGAGCCAAACGACGCTTCGACCGGGCGCTTCTGGTTGCACCAAGTCCTTCGCTGGGTAAACCGAGTACCGAAATACAACCTGCAAAAGTACCAGGCACTCTGACCGCAAAAGAAGAACGAATAATTGAAGCACCAAAGGGCAGATTTAAAACGAGTACCATGGAGGTCAGGGAAATGGGGAGATAAGGGGAAGCAGATACGACACATGTAACAGCGAAAGAGAGCGCCCCATACCAAGAGCGACAATCTCAGATGATCGCGCTCTCTCAACCCAGGGTATTGCTATGATACTGATAAATCATAGGCAAGGCATAGAACCTGCCACGTACTCCCTTCGGGGTACCTTGTACGCACCAAGTACTGTTGGACGCCGGCTCAAGTGGAGGCTACTTACTTAAGGAGGGAGGCGAACACAGAAAAGGAACCAAAGCCAAGCCAACACCGAATCCCTCCTCCTGTTTCTTGGGCCTTTTTTGGTACCTGTCCACCAGCGATAGCCTTGGTAGCGCTGTCATGTGATAGGGCTGTTTCCAAACCATCCTTCAGGCACCTGAAATCGCAGCAAACCATTGCCCGTGAGCCGACTTTCGTCTTAACATCACAGCGAGTTCCATGCTTTATAGCCCTTCACTAGGCTTCGGCTTCTTTCGCTAATTCACCTTCTCTTGTTGGTCCTTTTTTGGACAATTCCATCATTTGGCATTTATATACACGCGGCCCTTTTTCATTTATATTTATATTTTCTTGTTCTTTCAGCATTTTGGCGTCCCGGTATCAAATTCAACCTCATTAATATACGGCCTGCCAGACTGCAGGCGGTTCACAGCTTACCATTGGTCTTCAAGATCCAGTTCCTCTGGGAGGATAGGATGATATTTTTGTTAGGACGCCTTTAATTTTACCTGTATTTGGATTTTTTTTTTTTTTTTTTTTTTTTTTTTTATATCTTTTGTCGGAGGGCTTCCTTCGGTGCTCTTGTGAACACCTATGGCTCCCAAAAAGAGAGATGATAACTGGGTTGATGTAAGTGCATCCTGCCCGCAGAGCGTTATGCCTACTTTCACTGACACATATATTCAGGGTCTTCGAGGTGTCGCTTCGTTCATCGTCGTTACAGGCCATTTATGCACCGCCTTCGTTCCATGGCTCCATGACCCTGCGTTGTCAGACGGTGGCCCGTCAAGTATTTTCCAGCTCCCGATTCTTAGATTATGCGTTGGTGGCAGAGGCTCCGTTGCGATTTTTTTCATTATCACTGGCTTTGTCAATTCGATCAACCCCGTCAAAAATGCCCGTGCCGATAATACCTATGTCGGACTCACAAACCTCGCCAGAAGCACTTTTACACGTTCCGGTCGCCTGATGGTCCCTACGACTATTGCTACGATTATTGCGTGGGCACTGTGCCATATGGGAGCATTCAGTATGGCTCAGAGAGCTGATGCAAGTTGGATTCGTGCTACAAGTCCTCCTCCTGGCACAACCTTCGGCGAAGCAGTTAGCAACCTGATCTGGAACCTAGTATATTTCTGGCATACGGGCGCCTCGGTATATGACGGAACACACTGGACACTTAAATTTTTCCTCAGCGCCTCATTCAGGACTTATCTTACACTGTTGGCTCTTACCTTGGTTAAGCGGCGCTACTGGTATGCTGTAACAGGACTCTTGTGGGCTTATGCCTGGCTTGTTAATGACCGTGAGTTATTTCCCTCTCATTTAACGTCCTTATATCTCATCATGTCATTCTAACATTTAACCACATAGATCTTGTTGGTATCAACATCTTTCCTGGTATGATCTTGGCTCAACTTCAGGTCGACTACGGCTCCCGCGCTACTCAAATGCTCCCGAAAGTCGTCCCTAGCATACTTATTTTCTTTGGTCTCATTATCTGGGGATTCCCTCAAAATAACCCAACCTGGGCGTGGTGGTCTGCCGCTATCCGCTCCTTCATTGTCGCTATCACTCCTGCAAATGCAGATCACAGCCGCTATGCCTCATCTCTTGGAACCTGCACCCTGATGTTGGGCATATTCTTCTCAAGGAACGCTCGACGCTTTCTCACCCTGCCACTTTTCAACTTCCTCGGGCGTGTCTCTTTCCCTGTCTACTTGCTCCATAACATTCTGATTAGAACCATCTTATCCTGGATGGTGTATGGTGAAAGTGCTACACGAATTCCAGTGAGGAATGAGAAGGGTGAACTCCTTCAGCTCGGAAGAGCCAGCCCTATGGCCTTCATCTTTATTCTGCCAATCTTTTACGCTGTTCTTTACCTCGTTGCCCATATGTGGGCTACCTACGTCGAACCCCAATGCGGCAAGGCGGTGGATTGGCTGAAAGACATAATGTTTAAGGAGCGACCAGATTCGCAAGAAAAGCTTCTCCCACTACCCAACGGAGGTTCTGCGAGCTGAGCATATTGATAACCTGTCCTTGCTTCCTCATTTATATTTATCCCCTATCGGCTTTTATTGTCAGGGATTGAGCTATCATATACCCAAACTGCATACAATCTTTGCTGCATATCCATGGACAGTTTCTGTACCATCGCTTACATACTTTCGCTTTTCCCCTTGCTATCTTCATCAGCTTTGTCCAGATTTCAGTATCCCCCCTTTTTTTTTTCTTGCCTTCATTGCACTATGGTTAGAATTCATGAAATGATTTGTCTCCAATTTGCTGTAGACAGCTTTGCATTGGGACACGAAAATGTATACTAAACCAGCTCTGTTTCTTTTTGGATATATAATGACAGATTTGGTTTGCTTCGGCGATTTTGTACTTGAGTTTATATTGGAATTGTAACAATGTACCTGTCCCATTGCCAAAGCCAGGTACTAAACACTTGATTATACATATTTTGGCTCAGCTGTCTCCCATTGTATGAATAAAGAGCGAGGAGAGCAAGGCGAGAATGCACCAGAGAAGAGTGCAAATAAAAAATCAATAGTCCTTGGGTCATAAGCCAGGTGGAATAGGTAGATATTACCCGTGGTGATAGTTAGGGAGTGCTCGGCTTTTTTATATCTAAGCTAAACCCCAGTGGCTCCTGGAGCGTTCTCGTCTTTCTTCAGTTCCAGCAGAAGTTCTCTGAACCGTTCTTTGCCAGAACCACTTGCGCCGCCCTTGATTCCCTTTCCACTAACGTCGACAAGTTTGGCAATCCGCTCCCAGCTTGTTCCACCAGCAGCGGTATCTTCTCTGTTTGCAAGGAACTCCTCTGCTTCTGCTCGAGTGCGCTCGCGGGCCTTGTCAGTACGTTTGTTGTAGGATTCGTAATAATCATCAATATCTTGCTGAGCTTTAGAGACGGTTGCCGCCTTCTTCTCAGCAGATGCCTCCGCCCGACGGGATAGCTCTGCATCTCGCTTTTCCCGCCATTCACTAGACACGCAAATCAGTTACTTATCTCTTTTTGTATCTCGTGGGTGTAGCATGCGCAAAAATAACGAGGGGGTATTTACCGGACGGCCTCCGATTCCTCCTCCAGCTCTTGATTATGACCGGAATATGACGGTTGGAAGGACGAGTCAACTCCGGTGATGGTGCCGCCAGGAGCTACGTTCTATTGTGGAAAGTGATATTAATATAGAGGGACAGGAGAGAACACCATACAAGGCAGAGCGCCTACCTCATTCTGCGATTCAATGGCTGGGTAGCTCGATTCAAATCCAGAATTATCATCATGGGCCACCATGTCGTCACCACCACCGCCTCCTCCTCCAAGCAGATCGTCATCTTCGACTGTGGCAGAGGGTCTGTTATCACTGGCCGAAATAAACTGATCAGCATCATCTCCTAATGCTGCACGCTCACGAGCAAGGAAATCGCTGTCGTCCTCGCTGGCTTTGTTGCCTGATCCCCCCGGGGTTGGAATCGGCTCGTCTGTTGTAATGCCGCCGCGGTCAGCTTGGCTCTATAACTTGTACTTAAACCATCGTCTAGCAAGTCTTCAGAAATTCTCCTACCTCCGGTAATGTCGTCAAGGGCAGGGAATCGGTCGGCCATGGTGATGATGCCTGAGCTGCGGCACTAAAGTAGAGAGAGATAAGAGAGACGTAATAAGGTCGTAAGAAATGAAGGAAGCCAGTTAGTTAATAAAACAGATAACTAGCTAACAAGATAAAGCGAGTGCGAGAGGGAGAAGGTCTATCGGCGGCTGTCTCTCATTCCAGCCTCTTCAACTGCCGCGTCGTGTCCTGGCTCGGCTTCTGCTCTGCTTGTTGTCGTCGTGGCTTTGAATAACTATCAAAAGCGAGGCCCAGCGGTGTTGGAGCTTTCACTTCAAAAGGGGCCAATAGGCGTCCGCTCTGGGCAGGCGGTGACTGATCTGCCAGTTTTATCATCTCCCAAATCAATTTCCAAGAACAACAAACGACAGCAACAACAACAGCCAGCTGCTTCAGCGTTCACTGCGACGAGAGCGCGGCAGAGGAAGGGCCTCGATCTTGTTATTCCTAGCTCACTAGTTGAAGCTGCATTCGGTTAATAATACTTTGCGCCTCAGGTTTCTCCTTTGGCAGTGGTCGCAATGGCCTATACTGACGATGCCGTGAAGGCAAAGCTGTCAGCTCTCAACGAGACACAGGAGTCCATTGTCACTGTTGCCCAATGGGTCATGTTCCATAGGTAAGGGGAGAAAAGAAAAATTATATCGGTCCCTTCGTGCAGTAAATTTTGACTATATGTGGAAGACTGATGGTCTTTGGTCGTTGAACATAGGCGACACGCAGACAGGACAGCCCAGCTTTGGCTAGAGAAACTACGCGATGCAAACCCGCCAAAGAGGCTCAATCTTATCTACCTAGCTAATGGTATGCTACCTGTATTCCTCTTGCTTGGAATGGGAAGCTAATATATTGGCCTGACAGAGGTTGCTCAACAGTCAAAGGGAAGACGCAAGGAGGACTTTCTCATTGCATTCTCGCCGGTTGGATTCTCCTTCGATTAGACCATATTTTTCAGCTTGGCAGAATTTCAACTAACAGATATAATATAGATTATTGCGGATGCGACTGCAACTGCTTTCAAGGGTGCTTCAAACGAGATCCAACAGAAGCTAAGACGTGTGGTAGAAGTCTGGAGACAGCGTTCCATTTTTGAGAAACCCATACAAGACGCCGTTGAAGCACGGGTCGAAGGTGCGTATCTATTGTATAATGCGCTACATATCTTCCCCAGTGTACATTGTGGGCTAATATTGGAAATTCTAGAGATCGATAAGTCTAAGCCCGCAGGGAAGAAGCCTCTCCTAGGTGGTTCCCTCTTCTCGAATTCTCCAGGTTCGCTGCCTCAGGAGCTCCAGCCTCTTGCTCCATTACAAATTGCGACATCAAAGGCTTCCGTTTCCTCCAACGCTACCGTGACAATTGCAAACACCGAATATGACAAGCTGAACGGTCCATCTGCTGAGATTCCTACTCCTCCCGTATATGCAGCTCGATTAAGCACGCTTCTTAAGACGCTTGCTAATGCTGAAAGCTCCGTGTCCGAGGTTATAAAGTGCCGCCAATCACTTATAGAGGGGCTTGAAAAGGTTCTCGACACCAACAGGGCAGCTTTGGTAAAGGAAAAATCCCAGGTTGAGCAACTATCGTCCCGTAGAACGGAGACGGAAAACAAGAAACGAGATGTTGAAGACGCCATAATTCGTGGACTTACCGCAGATGACCCATCAGCACAACAATCAAATGGAGGTGCAGCGTGGCCAGACCACAAGAACTCGTTTGGGGGTGAAGAGCCGGAAGCTCCTGCTGTTGAGGCACTTACACCTCCCCCAGTTGAAGCCTTGACTCCGGTTCAATCACCCACGCTAAATCCCAGCTCAAACAACCAGAATGAGCAGCACCCATCTACTATACCCAGTCATACAAAGCAACCATCCACGGGGAATTTTGGAGATCAAGAGCAAATGGCTTCCATTGACTTGAATGCCACACTCTCTTCACTCCAAGCTGCCACTAACACGCCCTCCAACGACACTTCTGCCAGTGAACTAGCCACTAAAAAGCGGAAAGTTAGTCACGCCCAGGATAGCTACCCTGAATTCGAAGGGGGAGACGCCATGGCTGATCTAGATGCAGATGTAGCTGAGCTATTGAGGCAAGAAAGCAGTAAGCACTAGATGGGGACCAAATTTGTTCCCTAGGAGGTTATGTTATGTACGGATATGCATGCAAGGATCTGACAGCTTCGTCATTTCCAGGCCATTTGTTGGGAATGTTTAATCTGGCTAGGGTTGTTGGGTATACTATTGTTTCTCCATTCCCATAGTATGTACTTTATATTGTATATGTAGGTCGCAATATCTTATTATTCGCTCCAGAAGGCAATCAAGATGAGCAGTCCTTACGTTTACGCCATACAAACTTATTAACCTCAGAAGTACGGAGTATGCTCAGAGCTTACGGTCAAAAAGGAGTATAGTAGAAAGTTCTTCAAGGTTATTGTAGGGGTATTCTAGATATCGATATCGTAACATATATGTACAGTAGAACGTTGTACAAAGCGCTGAGAAGCGAGCCAGGAACTGAACCTGTTCCCTTCAATATTCTAAGATGAATAGTGAGAGAGAATACATTCAGGCTGGGAAGAAGCAAGAAAAAGGGGCCTGAGAATCATGACTCTCAGGAAAGAGAAGAATTATATCATTAGTCAATGATTTTTATATTACGAGGGTAACAGATTGTCCGCCATATTCCATAAGTCGACCAGTAGTCTATGGTGAGCAGAATTTCGTCTCCGGCCTATTGTGGATGGTGTATCATTATGCAAGAGAGATCTTTGATGGGGGGGATTTTGAAGTGCTTCAGGGGGCGGTGGAGGCTGAGAAACCGATTCAGCGGCACGTTTCTTGGGTTTGACTAGCAATATAATGAACATTGCTACCACCAGAAGGACTAGTAGAAGTATTATTTTTCGTTTCGTGGTTCGTCTCTGGTAATTTGTGGCCTAGGGAGATCTATTAGTTTTCGGATGTTCGTAGAAATTTAGTGGATATAAACATACAACTTTTAATTCCTTATCGGCTCCTTTAACGTCGAGGGCCATCCGTTCGACATTGAAGTCAATGCGGTCGAGCATCGTACCCTGGTCGATGATCATAGTCTGCAACTCGCGGAAGATGTCGGAGAGTTCAATGATGCCTTTTGCAATATCATTGATTTCACGTTCCCGCTGGGCAATTGCGGTATCATTACTGCCAAGTTGCAATTGCTGTTGTGCTGTTTGCTGGAGAGTTGATTGGGAATATGACTTGTCCGCGTCAGATTCTATTAGGGATGGATCTGTGTATTGGTTTTGTACCGGAGAGCTAGATCGTTCGAGAGGTGAGACCATTCCATCTATGCCTCGCAGCTCTATTTCCACGAGAATAAGCATCATTAGCCTTGAACTATAGACAAAAGTTGATAGACACTGCATCTTCAATGTCTCTAACTCACTTTTTAGATATGTGCTTTGTTTCTTTCTGAACCCTGCACTAGCTTCCTGAACCCGTGCTGCAAGAGAAATCTGGAGATTCCTGGCCATGGTATCCTCACCCTTGTTGACAGAGCCCTGTTCTCGTGCCTCTCGCGCCATTATCTCAATCCTCTGTATCGATCTCTGGCAGTCGTGAAACCCTCTCGTTATATCTTGAGTCAATCGTTCAATCATATCTTCTTCTTCTCTCCGGACTTCCTCGTCTCCGAACCCAGGTAAGACATGTTTCTGATGCAGCTTATCCAGTTTTGCAGACTTCTGGGCAATATCTCGCAGATAATCGGTTACTTCGTCCTGCACATCCATCCACCGAGGTGGGAGCAAGTCCATCTCTATAACGGCGTCTCCATCATCTTCAAATCCGCTGCCGGACATGAGCCCGCGGCGTTCCTCTGAGTTTCCCGTACTATCTGCATGATCACTCCAGGCGCCTCCGATGTGCCGTGGTTTCTTGGAAGGGTGGTGCGCGAAGGACTGCCGGTAGGAGATATAGCTAAACAATGTCAAGTTAAAAGGGTAACATTAGCTATTTCCATGCAATATTTGTTCGCACCAGTGGACAGATAAGCTTACAGGTTTGTTCGGTCCCGCCACATGATTGGAATACAGAAGTATCAAAAAGAAAAGCAATTGAAACCGGAGAAAATGGCAAAGGCAGCAAACTATAGATCAGCGATCCGGGGTACGCCTGCGCATGATCCTAGAGAACAAAAGCTCACAGAACTCATAGCATGGGAGAAACTGGGTATCTCCGGATCTGCAAGGCTGGATTCTGCACACTGGAGGCTATATTACTTGTTGTCTGCCTGTCTGCCGTCTCCTCCCTGCTCACCAGCTGTCTTGTCTGGTGTCTTTTGTTATATCGAACCTGAGCAACCCATGACATAAGGCTGTCAAATGGTCACGTGATAGTCAAGCCAGGCATTTAGTTTTGCATAGATAGGGGCAAAAAGAAAAGAGAGAGAGTGTGTGTGTGTGTGTGTGTGTGAGAGAGAGAGGAGAAAGGAAAGAAAGCATGGGAAATGACAGCTGTTATTTCGCACAGAGGAGGACCAGAGGGTCAGAATTAGTAGCTGGTTGGACTGTGGTGTATGTGGCAGCACCTATGGATGTAGAACAGAACGGGAGCAGCTCTATGGAGTTAAGGGATAGTTAGCCATCAGTCACCTAGCTGAAATTAACTAGCTGGCTGTCTAGACAATCAGTTAGCTGGGTAGCCACATCATACTGACAATTATTATACGGAGTAGCTAACTAGATACTCCGTAACTAACTAGTTATTTACTGCTGGTCCAAGGCTCCCAAGGCACCTCGCCAGCCTCCTGCAGGCATACCCTGATTGTCCTGGCTGCTTGCTCTACGCTGCCCAACCAACTCGCAGCTGTGTGATAGGGAGCTGCTTCGTAGGCCATGGCTATAGCAAATAATATGGATACATAACACAGCTATAACCGCTTGTTGGCCAGCACCCCATCGCTGTATCAAGCTGACGTTTGTTTAGTCGGCCTATATTATTAGAAGCGATCAACTCGAGGGAAGAGGTCTTGGCAAACGTGATCCGAGGGGTCGAACTTCTCAAAGTACAAACTTCACTGTGTTATTTTATTTATACGACAGGACAACGACCAGCCAGCTTCTTGCGCTTCTACCGTCCAGCATCAGAGCCAGCGATACGTTCTTTTATCTCGCCCGTTCACCCAGACCTTCCTGTCACCGATAACCAGCTAGAAACCATGGTTTGTGGACCTGCGCATCCTGCGACCCCTCCTCAGTTCTCCCTACCCCCTATTATCCATAGAGAGCCACCGAGGCCCCTTCGTCAGCTAACAGTTTCTCCTTGACGTATATAGGCCGACTCTTTGACCGAAGAGCAGGTGTCCGAGTACAAGGAGGCCTTCTCCCTGTTCGTAAGTTATTTCTGCTGCCCCTTGTTGTTCCCGGAGTGGCATCGTCCAAGGATGCCCCGCCCTTGAAATGTGCGGACAGATAGCTAACCAAATGTTCCTCCATCAAATAGGATAAAGATGGCGATGGTATGTAGCGAACTTTTCTGTCTCCAAACCAAACGGAGACTGTAACCTGCCAGTCCTGAAAAGAGCGTTGACTCATATGTCATGTCCAATAGGCCAAATTACAACCAAGGAGTTGGGAACAGTGATGCGATCCCTGGGCCAGAACCCTTCGGAATCCGAGCTACAAGACATGATCAACGAGGTTGACGCCGACAACAATGGAACTATCGATTTCCCAGGTGCGACTTACTCCAGGGCCCAACAACCCACCCACACAGTTTGCTACAGGCCTAGTCGTTAATATACTCATGGCACAAAGGAATGTTACGCTAATCGTTTTTATGGTACAGAATTCTTGACTATGATGGCCCGAAAAATGAAGGATACTGATTCTGAGGAAGAAATCCGAGAAGCCTTCAAAGTGTTTGATCGTGATAACAACGGTTTCATCTCTGCCGCCGAGCTGCGCCACGTCATGACCTCGATCGGAGAGAAGTTAACTGACGACGAAGTCGATGAGATGATTCGTGAAGCTGATCAGGATGGCGATGGCAGAATTGATTGTAAGTACTCTCACCGCTGCTGTGTATTCCTTTTCTTTCTTTCTTTCTTTCTTTCGGTTTTTTACGGCTGGATTTTGCTAACGGATAGCTGTAGATAACGAATTCGTTCAACTCATGATGCAAAAGTAGGCTCCAAGTTCACATAGCAATCTAATTACTATTCCATAAAGATATCGACAGGGTCATATTTTTACGTTGTCACCAACCTCCCCTTTTTGCTCTTTACGGTTTTGCCTTATCGACTTACCCATCAATGGATGGATGCTGGCAACAACATTGTTTTTAAGGACCTTGGTTATAGTAACCAGTTAATTACTTGTGTCTTGGCCCTTCTTTCAATGTTCATCCTCTATTCTCAGTGGGACAAAGATTGGTAAAAAAAGGAATTACATAAGATTTTCCAGCTCCTGTGATGTTCAAATGTATATTCACCGAATTCGAATAGGGATACAATTATATTATATTAACAGTCTCTTCAAAATAAGTGCATATTCCATGCAGTTTGTGGTTACCCAATCATCGGCTTTTGAGAATAAACGTGGCATGCGAATATCGTAACTCTATCGTCATAGATCTCTAATACTATATTTTTATTATATCAAGTCACCGTCAATCCATGTGGGTTAAGCAACAGCTATGCCTAGTTTGAAAGTGAATGGACTACCGGTAAAACTTGAAAACATCCATGTACTGCCTCGCAAGGTCAACTCCAACGAGGCTAGCCTTTTTGCGTGCAGTATGAGCCGATGCACCCCCCTTGTCAAAGTATTCCCGCCTCTCAAGGCCTAATCCAGGGACTTGGATTGATTCTGAAGCCCCTGGTATAGAAAAATTATCCCACAGCTCACGTATTAGCATCACTCCCAGCTCCCAGTCTTCATCCGTAGGTATAATAACCTCACGGGGTGGGTAGTGCGGGAGAGGAGGAGCGAAATACCAATCCTCTTCAGGTTCTCGGGTGAGGTCTGGCTCCGACTGTCTCTGGCCTGGGCCACGGTACTCGATTTCCACGATTGCTCCACGAAGGCGGGGCCTGGGCATTGTCTGACGAACTTCGCCTATCCTGACCCGAAAGTCGCCTACTTCATAGGCTTCTCCAGAGGTGACGACCACGGTATAGCGGTGGTTCCAGAGTGGTTGGAAGAATTTTGTTGTCATGGAAAAAAAGGACAGGTAGGACTGCGGGTCGAAGGTCTTTATCGCCGTCGTATGAGCTTCGTTTTGAGAGGGTGAATTCAAGTCTTTGCTATCGGCAGAAGGTTTCGATTGAGAAGAAACTCCAGTTGCTGGTATTGGAACAGGTGGCGGTGAGTTCATCTGTTTCTCTATTTCGGCTGGGTCCAGCGGATCAACCTCAGGTCGTGGTGAGATTCGGACGAAGCCATGATTTTGGTAATGGCTAAGTGATAAAATATGCATATATCGCGGAGTTGGCACTTTATTATGGGGGAAGTTTGCTGCTGGCAGGCATGATGCAGTGTCTCGCACGAGTTTGAATTCTAGAGCCCAACGTCCAAGCCTAGCCGGTTGATGGATTGCTTTGAACCGATCAATCACAGTTCTTGTTGCTGTCGTTGGCAACTCAGGATTGCTTGGAATATAGTACACTCTAAGTAATAATGAGCTCCTGTCGTTGTCCATGATCTCAAGCGTGGATGGTTTACATACCCAGTTACCGACATTGTTTCCTGGACCAAATATAACTCCCTCCTATGACGACTTAAAATATGAAAACCCCTGAGCCCAGATTCACAGGCCCGAGAGATTCGGCCTCCCACACTCACACTGTATCCGGAGTAGAACGTCGTTCCCGGGATCTAGAGAGTAGGGATAAATGATGGGGCTAATGTGATAAATAAGGGTAATCGGAGATGTCTAGGTTGGTGCTATTTCGTAGTGGTATCGAACAGCGCAGACAAGTTAAGATCGGTGCCAGCCTTTGCTCTGGATATTAAAATCTGTAGTAAGGATACAAAGGGATTGGTCCTCCTGGGTATCTGTATTTAGCGGCAGGGCCAACCAACGCTCGAAATTCGAAGCCGGTCGAATATATATAATTATGACATTATCCAGCGGATCATGAAAAAAACAATGTAGTACTCCGTAAATAGCTAAATACTCTTGTCACTCATAGATCTTAAATTGTATATGGTATCGAGAATGTAGAGTCGGTGAAGTTGTTAGTTAGCTGCGGTGTGTTCGATGTTGATGATGGAGCCTTCTTGTCAAGTAGTTAACTAGTTAACTCAGAGAAATTCCACTCACGTGATGAGTTTCTGACGGGACCTCATCCGCTCTGGCCTCCACACACCAGGACAAACATCAAACTTGGCTTCTCTTGATTTCAAAAGTAAAGTGCGTGTTGAAGTCACCGGAAGTGGGTAAAGATAGTTAACTCACCATAGCATGGACCCAAAGATCCTCTACGGGTGTATCCGAGTTTTGCCAAATCTACCAACAACAATCTGGGGCAGATCAGACCCTGCTAATAATACCCTGGTGGCTTATTTCTGAACCAAGGGGGGAAGAAAATGGCCGAGCCTGCGAAAGTCAAGGACTATCGTGAATCACTTACACTCTGTATCGGCGTTTCCTCTCTGTCTTGCAACAAATAACTCCGAGTAGTCAACCTACGATCAACGCGGCAGAGGAAGGACGCAAGGATTCGTTCTGGACGCTGGGCGCCGAGGCCGACATCAGATTATAGTTTCCGCATCTCGCGGATTGATACTGACATACAAACATAACTGGTCTTTATTGAGTACGGAGAGGTTATCTGTTCTCTCCGGTTGGAAAAAATAACCATTTTTGTATGCAGAACAACCATGCCGCTATCAAACAAACGGTTTTCAAGCCCATCTTGGTGAAAGGCATGGTGACCAAGTGTCAAGAGGGCGACAAGGAATACTGACATCGCTGCTATACATGGGGCTGAAAATGCCGCAACTGGCTACTCAACGTCCCGGTTGATCCACCCGAATGCATGCATCATGAGCAGATGAGTAGCGAACATCCAAAAGCCAAGATTGACTGAGACTAAATTTTTTTTTTTTTACTTTTTTCTTTCTTAATCATTTTCCTCACTTGCTTACTCTGAGGACAACAACGGGTAATTCGATGCAAACGGCTGATTCTTTATACGAGGGTCATTGAGTCGTTGTTTGATTCAGGATCATCGTGGAGGGCAGCTTTCAAATTGGCAAAGAAGAGGTACAAATACACACAACTCTTTACATTCTGCTCCTAGTATTATATACAACAAGCCGGGGTTTGCTAGGAGATCTTAGAATAGAGCTGAGGAACGTAATCTGCCGCTCAACCACGCCCATGATGTCCCTGCTCGGTACCCGACAACGACAACTACTCCGTACATGTCCTCTCTGGATCCCACCTCAAAAGAGCCGGGCGGTGGGTTTCCCATTAAGTGCCCCGTAAATGCATATGAACGGGGATGGTTTGGATCTGGAACAGTTTCGCAGAGAGCACGAGCCATGTTCGTGTTTCGGCGCTGTGTCAGCCCAGGATCGGTATCTTGTGGGCAGGGGAGGGAGACTGACTCCGTAGCTCCATAGCCAAATGTGCATTCCCTTTTCTTCTGACTGAAACATGTCTTTCGCCCTTGGCACCTTTCTCCCACTGGCATATGAGTATCTCTGTATCATCCGCCTCCTTTTCTCCCCTTCGTCCCTTTCCTCCCTCCTCTTCCCCTTTATGTTACACGCTTATATAATCTGATCTAATCTGATCCGCTGATTGATAATGGCGTGACGCCCCTTCGGCACTTCAGCCAATCATAGCACGATCTGATATGAAACCGGTGGGCTGGCCGTATTGTAATTTACAGAGCGTTACCCAATCAGCTAAGGGGGCAACCTCCGCCATTTGAAGTGCATCGAAGGCGCACCTGATGGGCCGCGCAGACGACAAGGGGAGCGATGGCAAGGAGTTCGATCGTGCTAGGCCCGGCAGAACGCAACTGACCCATCACCGTCGACACCAAGGCCGGATGGACCTGCAGCCGACCGCGCCTGTTATCCGAAGGACGGTGTTGCAGGCCGCAACAAGACCCGTAATTATCGTAATTTACGTATCCCGCGTATTTTTCTGGAGTCTCGGCAAGATCTGATTAGGAACACTTTCTTCTCGGGAGAAAATTCGCCTTCGACGCCCCAGGGCGCCGACGGTCAGACAGCCGGACAAGAGAAGCCAGAGGGAAAGAATATAACTCGTCCAGTCTGCCCCAGGGCTCTCCAGGGCTATCCTCACACTCCAGCGTCACACATGCTGCCTTCTACCTTGTAGGCGATCTTCTGCCATCAGATAACCACATTTTCATGCTTTCCCCACTTATCTGATCAAAAAAGTACGGAGAACTGTGTTCTCATTCTGGAGCGCGGTATGCAGCCCCTTGCAATCATAATCCAACCAACCCCGAAATTTCCTCTATAAACATCCATTTCTTTCCGATTTATACTTATATTCGATATCGACATTCTCATACCTGCATTGATGCTGATTGTTGCTCCCTCTACCCTAGCTATACCCTTGTTGGAACGTTTTTCCTTTGGCTCTCCGGTTCTCTCACACAATGACGACTACAATATCATCTCTTCCTGGTGAAGAGCCAGTCTCTATCCCACTCACCTCTACATCGCATCCAAACGATCCTGTCCCCGAAGAGCCTACATCAATACCGCATCTGACCCTTCTACGACGCTCAGCAACGGGCACATCGGACTCGCAGTCAGCAGCAACCTCGGTAGCCGGCGCATCAGAAGTGTCTATAGATTCAGACGTCCCGTTGACACCAATAACAGAACCGTCCAGCGACGCGGCGTCGGAAGATGCATATGCTGAAAGCAAAGAGTCAGATGGAATACCCCAGCGCCGAAGGCGAGCTTCCACAGTATTGATATCTCAGAATTCAGAAGATGTCCAAAGGATATTGGGAGATATCCGCGGCGGAACCAACCTGTTAGGGAAGATATGTTGCGGAGGAGGATGCTGCAAGCTTGAGCCTCTCAAGAATGCTCTACCATCCATAACTTCGAACCCAGTTATCCGGCCAAAGAACGCTGCTTTCGAGAGCCTGAGGCTATACGTTGGCGAGCTCTCCCTTGACAGCAAGCTTACCAAGATAGCCCCTCTCCCAGAGAATACTGTATCCTTCTCTTCTCCCTCAATTGATTCTGTAGGAAAGAAACTAGGACCAGCAGATCATCCTCCTCAATTCCTCCAACCACACGCACCCTATGAAGTGTATCGTGCTCCCCTTTACCATGCACGAGAGTTGACGAAACCCGGTGCTGAGAAACGAACTTACCATTTCGATATCGATGTTACAGACTATCCAGTTGAGGGTGGAAATGTCGACTTTGTCGTTGGCGGCGCCATTGGTGTTTGCCCCAGTAACTCTGAGGCTGTCGTTGAAGCCATCTTCAACCGTCTCGGGGTTCCTAAGTTCATACGGGATAAAAAGATCACACTCCACACCACCAAGGGCCGATGGCCCACGATTTGGGGAGACGAAAAGCCTAGAGACCTCCTAACTACCAGACGTGAACTTCTTAGCTGGTGTTCAGACCTACAGAGCTATCCTCCTACAAAGCCGCTTCTTCGATTGCTCGCAGAGTATGCATCAGATGAGAATGAGAAGAAAATCCTCATGTACCTATGCTCTGCTCAGGGCCAGGCTGCTTTCTGTGACCTCCGTACTGGTCCTTATATCACTGTCTTGCAGCTTCTCGATGCATTCCCCTCCTCTCACCCACCTTTGGACCATCTCCTCTCCACCTTGAACACGCTTATGCCTCGTTTCTACTCACTCTCCCAGGACCCTATGATTCAACGCACCATTGATGGCAAAGAACCACGACGGGTTATTGAAATTGCTGTGACTGTTCACGAATGTCCCGACTGGAATGGAGGGTACCGCACAGGAGTTGGATCGGGTTTCTTAGAACGCCTAGCTCGAAAGATTCAGGCAGCTGAAAATGATGGTATCGATCCAGCTAGCTTGAACTTGCACGTCCCCATGTTCCGTGGGCTCATGTCCAATCCACTTGCTAGACGATTTGTCTCTGACGGACCTATGCTCCTCATTGGAGCTGGTGTCGGTGTTGCTCCCTTCCGCGGCTTCGTCCAGAGCCGTCTTAGATCAGCTAATTGCGCCAACAAGGTCTGGGTGCTCCAGGGAGTCCGTGACTCCTTGCTTGACGAACTTTACTCCGGGGAATGGGGAGTTCACGAAGACGAAGTTAAGAAGGTCGTCGAGAGCAGACGAGGTGAAGGCAGATACGTGCAGGAGGAAGTACGCCATCAAGCAGACCTGGTCTGGTTCGTAATCAATTCTCTTGATGGGCGAGTCTTCGTCTGCGGCAGCAGCAAGGGTATGGGCGAAGGTGTCGAGGCTGCCTTGATTGACGTCGCCATTGCAAAGGGCAACTTGAACCCAGAGCAGGCAAGAATATTCTGGGATGAGAAAAAAGCGGCTGGCCAGTACATTGCAGTATGTCTTAGTTCTATTTTCTTTTTCTTATCCTTATTTGAATATGAATCCATACTGATCACCCGAAACAGGAGACTTGGTAAATTGAGCTACACTGAACTTTTCGGGAAAGACTGCCCTCTATCAAACGACCACCCTCTTCGGCGATACTTAGACGAATGACTTCAAAATCTCCTTACTCATCACCCAGTCTCCTATTTCATACATTCTTCTCTACGTCCTCAGCGTCTCATAGAGTCCATCTCTCATTTTCAGCATTTTAATTCGAGGCTATTTTTTATTTTATTTTATTTTTATTTTTATTTTTTTTTTAGCATAGAATAAACTGTCAGCATTAGGAGCAATCCATTCATTCCTTCATTACATCTCACTTTTACAAAAGGTGAACTCCGTGTATCTTGTCTAGTCATAGATGTCTATCCATGCCACCTGTCCTTTCTACAGGATTTGAACGCAGCCACATGAAACAGTTTCACCGTATAAGCCGTTCACTGACCTATTAAACTTGGACTATTAGGATTTTTGACCCGTTTTGATGATGGACTGTTCAAGGGGTGCCTGTAGGCAGGGGAGCTCAGGTGTCGGGTTGTACGTAGTCGTTTTCCCAAGGAAAATAATACATGTCATGCTGAGAAATACTGATATCAAGCCGCCTGGTTATTGTTAATACTTTTTGGCACTGCCGGCAGCTGTTTACCGTTATATCTTTCCTGCCAGCAATCAGGGAAGTTGGGGCACAGCATTTCAGGTTTCAGTCAACTGCCCATGGCCAAGAACCAGGAAAAAAGAAGACAGATTGCTCTTCTATAGAAGGAAGGAAGAAAAAGTGTTATACAAGTAAAATAGGCATGGCAGGATAGGTACTACCCAGTAGAGGACGATGTTGGTCTGATTTTCCCCTGCCCAGTTGTACCCGTTGATATGGAAATCCAACGTACGGGAGCTCCGTAAGACCTGAGGCGCCAGATTTCTGGAACCATTGACTATCACTTTTGAACCATGGAATATGCTGCGCCTGTAGACGCCACAGAATGATCTACAGCGGGGTTGTACAGAGCTCCTCTGTCTCTGTAAAGACCTAGTCTAGCTCCTGATAATGTAGAAGGAGAGGAGCCTTCAACAAGTCACGTCCATCACATAGTGACAAGTATGTTGCCCGTCCCCCCCTCCTTCTCGGTTTAACAGTGGGCTAAGGAGGAACCTGGGTATCAAAAGCCATCGGCGACGAAATCAGGAAAGAGAAAACGAGAAAACGATCTCTGCCATCATTTCTGAGTAATCAAACCAGGAAAATGTTATGACATCGAGAGACGATCGCAGCCTTCGGTCTCGACCTGAAGACACTGTACGCCGTGCATAAAGGCCCTGCGAAGAAGTTGGACAACAAAGAAGCCGGTTGCCAATCGAAAATACTGCTAACAAGTTGTCGTATGATAATATGAGATAGAATTTGGAGAGCTTCAGCATAATTACCGTCAAAAAGAGCGTTCGTTGGCAGGCGCCCCTGAATAAATTATACCACCATGCGGGCTATTTCCGAGAGCTTCTGTTTGCCAGTCAGGCATTATTGAGTTACGTATGGCTGGCACTGTAGACGGCCAGATGCCGAGGAAGACAAGCGATTTTTTCAGATTCTGTCAAGAGTCAAGCGACTTCCCAGGGTCAGTGTCGACGGCAAACTTTGACAACGTAGCATTGATTAAATCCCCGTCGATCAGGCATCCGATCTGTGTCTGTCTTACGTGCGGCCCGTCTATGGGGAAGAGGCTTTCTGGGCTAGCCCATACAGAAGCTTGAACGACAGGTAAATTGTGGCCGGATGGGGAATGAAGTTTGGTTAACATAGTGTATCGAGCACTATTCATACACGATGTGCACGCAGCATGTTTCGGCTGATTTGTTTGCCATGGACAGCAAAAGCTCGATCGAGGTCGCATGACGGAAAGGCGCATGCATATACGACACAGATACTCTCAACAGACGTTTTCGGGCATCCCACGCAGGAATATATCTATGCATTGCGCTCGAGTCCTACACCCAGCGGTGGCAGGGATGTGGAGTGACACTTTTAGCATGTCGAGTCATCACCCCAGGATCGTGCAATAACATTTCGTACAGCGCATCGGCCTTGCACAAACAGCTGGTGGAAGATGACAAAACACACCTTTACAAGGGCGTGGGGAGGGAGGGGGCAACTGCTATGTGTGACAACCGCGCATACACGCATCGGCCATCGGGACCTGTGGCGGCGCCCCTTAGAATCCCGAGAGGAGCTTTTCTGTCTCGGTATGTTGAGATAGACTCCGTGCGCCAGGAAGAGGGAGACCAAGGGATCAAATCAGGGATGTATTTGCTTTTTCAAGGCTGGTTTATGATTCGTCACTTTACGTCGTGAAGTCCACGAATCTAGGTCTGCTGGCTCCCCTTTCTTGATATTGTCCACCTTTTCCATCTGCATATGTATACTCCGTACATCAACGATATTTGTTGCTCGCTCCTGTTGCTAGTCAAACGTAACTGAAGGTCTGTGAGAGTAACCGGTTTGTGACACAAGAGCAACGTTTCCTGGTTTGTCGGCGAAAAGGATTTCCTGGAGACGAGGCGCAAAGACAGTAGGTTGACCTACTGTACCACCATCATGTCGACCTCAGGTGGAAAAATGCATAAGACTAATTCGGGCTGGCACCCGGCAAGCGAACGGGCCTGTTCAGGAGAATGAAGTTCGGCAACAATACTCCGCACTTCAGGGGTTCATGGGCAGAGTTCCAACCATCAACCATATTGGATAGAGTTATCGGCATTGTATTTTCATTTTCATCTTTTTTTTTTTTTTTTTTTTTTTTCTGTTTCCTGGAGAAAGTAACTGTTGCTGGTTATTATCTCTATAGGATGCTGTTTTCCAGGGTTCTGTCTGGCAGTCAGGAGTCTGTCCACACATCTTAAACGCACCACGACGTAAGAAGCATGAACAGCAGTGGCGGACGGAACTATATTATTGGTAACAGATAAGGGTCACCTGTCATTTATGGCACTGCATGTACAGAGTGCTCCATATTAAGAGCATGTTATGCGCAGCCTGAAACCATCGAGATTATATGCATTGCACCACAGCATACGCTGTAAGCCATTGAGCATCTGCGGGAGGCCATCATGTTAGCCAGTAACGTTTACCACGGCTTGGGGGCATGGCATAGAGTAAGGATAGGATGCCGAATATTGAACGAGGGAAAGGCAAGTTTATTCATTCATTTTCTCGTTTTCTTAGTTTGCTTTTTTATCCCTTCTCCAAAATTAGATGAGCTGTCAATTATTTGGGGTGGTCGGAGTGTTTGCTTCAAACCCGCCATTATATTGGCTTTATGGCGAAAAAGCGTCATCTAGACCCATGTTACACGCTTCTCCGTCTGTCCGCAACAGGCAAGCAGGTCCAGAGTAGATAAATCCGGTATTAACCATTTTACCTAGCTATGGACTTTGTCGTCGCCCTTGATACGGCGATTTGCGAGAATGATATGGCTTTCCCACCTCTCAGATACCTGACTTTTGAGAGCGACTAGCAGATCTGACAACCGCCGCGACGTGGCAACGATCGATTTCATAGACAACTAGGCTAGGGCCAACATATCCCTGCCTGCGCGCGGGGGGTGGGGGTCATAAGAAACTCTGAGGAGTGAAGAAACACGTCTGTACGGTGTGGTGTCCTCTCTTGTATGGGGGTTTGGTAGAGACTATCCCAGTATTTCGGCAGATCAGGGCCCTAAAGGATATGCCCGTTGCTGTCAGATTCAGTTGTGATTGAAAGGAACCAGGTTATATATCGAGCAAATCGAAGTCAATATTCCCACAAATCCAAGTTTCGAGTCGTGTGGTTGGCCGATCGTTCGATCGTAAGCCAGCCATGTTTCGACTTAAGTGAAACTTTACCTAGTAGATGGCAATGTACTAGGGATTTGGTGGTGGCCGGTGATGGGTTGAATCGTGCCAGAAAAATAAAAATCTATTTATTTACTGCAACAAGTTCGACCATCGTTTCTTCTCGGATGTTGTGTTACAGCAGATATTTGGTAGAGCCAGTTGATATACGTTTTTCAACCTTAAAAAGGCCACCACAGAGCTCGGGGTCCAAGGAACCGGCTGCTTAGCGCAGAGATGCTCCGTACACGGTACGAGGAGACCGGATTATTGGAAAGCCTTTGGCATTTGCGTGAATGATTTTTCGGTTCGCGCTTGTCATGTCCTTCAACCTGGCATCTCATCTCTCTTCCTCGTAAGGATCGATTTGCAGAATAGCCTTCTGAGTGCCTCAAAGCCCGAACGCATGGATATCGTTTTCCTTTCTTTTTTGCTCCTTTCCTTTCCTTCCTTTTTTTTTTTTTTTTTTTTTTACTCCCATTGCAATTTTATCAAGGCAAAAACCTGAATTTGCAAGTCGATAGTGGCTTGAGAGTAAACGAAGATTCGATGCCAGATCAAGGTTTCTTGCCTTGCAATCACAGAGTCGACACTCCACAAATCTGTACTTGGTCAACTGTTCCTGACGATAATCGGTCGCTCGGTCTTTGGATTTCAGGACGATTAGCAACCGTCAACCATAACGCAAGTACTTTGACTCCCGTACCTATATTGACATGTCCCAAGGTATGTTTATTGCTATCTTCCACCCCGCGTCTGGTGGATGCAAATGTAGTTTCTTTGCCATGTGGATACGGAGGGCCATGGAGAAGGAGTAATATGGCTCTTTTCTTCTTCTATCTTCTCCTCTGCTCCCTCTAGGCTCCGCGAAGCCCTCAAGCCTGTCACCGAGCAGAAGAAAAAAATAGTCAGGATAAAAAGAAAAGGGAGAACCACAATCACGTCTCAAGATGAGATAATGCCATGCAGTATTCCATCAGACCAACTCGAGATACTAGGATTTGGCGTTATGCCTAAGAATGGGCGTTAATTCATCCTGCTTCTGAGGCAACCCAATCTGTGGCGGGCATCTGGGAATGCTAAAACGCCTCACCCTCGGAGATCTCACTCCATAAAGCTCGAGATGCAGCTTTTAGGATCCACCAGCCTCCATTGTCAGTGCTCTTTGGGACATGTCAGAGAGTATTTTGGGGGGTCTGACGCTACTTTCTGGCTGGCTGGATCGTTAAGTTAAGCCCTGCGGCAGAGCATGATATTTGACGGCAGAGCAACGACCTCGTTAGCTTGAACCCCTGACCTCTAGCTATTGGCCCCTAGTGAAAGGGCCGAGCATCGTATCATTGAACAAGCAAGTGGGCGCTCGAAAGATGCTGAGTCTGGGAACAAGCAGCAGGACACACTTGCTTTTTTTCTTCAGGCCAGGCAATCAGTCTTATGGGGAGCTTTTCTGTCCGACCAGAATTTGCTTTTTTGCCATACCCTCCTCCAAGCCCTCCACAATTGGACCAGATCAGGATAGGCCCTTTCAAGCGTCTTGCCCCTGTCATTCTTCTTTTTCTTACCATTTTACGCTGTGAAGGTGGGTGGGATTTCTTGGATCCACAGAAACTGATCGCCATGGGTTCAAGACGGTGGTGGCCGCTGGACGGTGTTCGATATCAGACGCGGGTGTGCCTTTTGATGCATATAATACTCGCCTGTCTCTGCCCCCAATATCAGCTAGAAGCATCCTTTGCAAACGGAATACCATCTTCAGTGACGTTTTCTCAGTTTGGCCTACATCAGCCTATATACCATACACCTCTCTTGTCAGCCTGAACTGAAGCTCGAACTTTATCGGCGTTTGATACCTAACTCACGCTTAATCACTGAACCGGTTTACTGGCTTGAACCCGGCCCAACGTCTTCGGGCAGTACGAAAGATATATATATATATTGCCATATCCCATAACCGCACTGTCCTTCTACCCTTATCGAACGATACCGGTGCTGTGAACGTATAGCTTGAAAGCCGGCTTCCTACGATACCACACTCCCAACACCCAACTTTTAAGTCTCTTTGTAGAACTGGGAAGTAATCAGGAAGCATGACAGTCGCCTACTCAACGGTACTATCCGATCACCACTCGGAGAAGCTCCCCTCTTTTAGAGAGGTAAGATTTATGAGATTGGATCCCATACCCATGTGTGAAGCATTGTTTTCTAACACTGTTTAGCTTCTGCCCGATCATCTTCATGATGAAATAGAGGGTGGAGTGTTTTATACTCAGTCTAATCAGAACTGGAGGCGTGGTTCGCTCCAGGATACCATGCCACCACCCACCCAGCGCGCTGATAGGCTTCCATCCAGACTGTTTGCCAGAGATAGCCGGTTTGATGATGTATCCTTGCGGCCAGACAGGTTCATGGGAAACAGCGCCAAGTCGTCAAATCTCCAGCAACCCCATGTAGTGGAATCAAAATCCTCGATGTCTGCTTCGCACTCGCATTCGCGCCCTAAGCTTACCCTTAACGAGATCAACCGATCGTTACCCCCACCTATTCCATCCCCATCAAGAGAATATTTCGTTAAGGTTTCGCCGAACGCCAACAGCAACGCCATATACGCACCCTTGAACAGTCGAGGAAGAAATGAGGGAGAATTATCAAACTACTCGATATCATCTCCCAGAAGTCAATTTTCTTTCGATTCGTCGAATTTTTCACATTCATCCTCTCCAGTCAACATGGTCTCTTCCTGTGATTGTCGTGATCAACTGTCGTATCCCTCATCATATGAGCAGCCTCACGCTTGCGACAGGACTTATTCTCAATCAGCATTTGGCCATTTCAGACCAGCGTCAGGCTATTGCTTGTCAGAATGTGAGCTTGGAGATATGAGGGAGAAAAAGCGAAGAGGAAACCTACCAAAGCCGGTCACTGACATGCTCCGAGCTTGGCTATGGGAGCATCTTGATCATCCATACCCAACTGAAGAGGATAAACAAATATTTATGAGCCGGACCGGATTGACTATTAGTCAGGTAAGCCTTCATCTATATTCTATTGACACGGCACCCTTCAACACGGACTGACATATTCCTATTTTCAGATCAGCAACTGGTTCATAAATGCCCGGAGGAGGCAGGTGGCATCTTTGCGTAGCCAGGTTAAAGCCCGCAATAACTCGGAAAGCGACAGCAGCAGTAGCCGGAGGAATAGCAGCCCCCGTCACAGTGACGATGACTCGGATTATTTGCGGACCCCATCCGAAAAACACTCAAGCCTTCCTTAATTACTTTCCTTATTGTTTTTCTTTTTTTCTCCTTCAGACTCAACGCTTTTCTTAACCCGTCTTAGCCCATGTAATCTCTAATGCATACCGAGGTTGCCCATTCCCTGGCAGTGTCCCTTCCTATGAGTGTACAATAACGCGAACAGTATTTCGGTGAAAACTTCAGACAGTATTCCGAACCTCTCATATGGTTCTAACCGACTTTATTTTCTGGTATCATGTACTCTGGAGAAAAGATTAAATTCGCACACATGTGGCTTAAACTGTGCTTCGAATTGCCTTGTATTCTAGCAAATTGACGGGCGGAGTAATTAGAGGCGTCTGAATCCTAGCCACCGCTCGCCACACATTGAGGATCGCTTGTAAACATGAACGTCAGCCTTGACAGCTCAACATCGGCCGTTAGCCGATCTATGCAGTTTGCATGGAACTTGATGCAGGGGTTCGGTTCCCCAATACTCAGGTGAAAATGTTCACCCGATACCATATCCCCAATAGAGAAAAACCTAAGGAGTGCTCCGTACAGTTCAGGCCAAAGTTAAGTAGAATTACGTTGGAAATCAGTCATTTTATTGTCTCACCAAACTTTCCGTTAAGTTGGTAAGGTAGGGTCAGTGGCTAATAAGTCGTCTCGCGTCGATCGTATATTTTTAATGTGTTTGCCTGGTTCGCGGGCCTACCAGCCCCTAAAGTCTCTCGATCACGAGTCCATCCGCACCGATGCATCCGTATATAAGAAAGAGATTTGGTAATTGCGATGAGTGGTGGGATC
This sequence comes from Trichophyton benhamiae CBS 112371, assembly GCF_000151125.1. NCBI lineage: Eukaryota > Fungi > Ascomycota > Eurotiomycetes > Onygenales > Arthrodermataceae > Trichophyton > Trichophyton benhamiae. The sequence goes on from NW_003315113.1 coordinate 1,005,721, forward strand.
TACAATCGGATCAGCCATGGTTCGGTGGCGTCTCTGTAAGCCTCCTAATCTGGGCATTCGAATCCCTGATACAGAGGACCCTCATTCGACGACCAGCGACCCAGATGTGCTAGTTCTCCGTATTTAACTGCGGATATTTCGTAACATGTGCTGAGAAGAGAATCATGGATTCTGGACTTTCAGAGGATATCGAAATAGCCACAGCGATCCGAGCACATACCGCTCCACATCTGCCAGTATATCTAGTCTATGAGCGACGCGTTTCCAATAAATAGATCGCGATGCTTTGTAAAGCCGAGGGCTTAAGGGGCGCAGGGGCCTTGGCGGCAGAGGTCACTCCTGCCACTTGCATGCCCAGTGCGTTTGGTATCCCGGGCCATAAGATATGGTGTAAAAACCAGCCGTGCTGGCTGCAAAGCTTGCGTTTGTCGCTCGATCGAGAGGTGAAGTGGTTGGTTTCTTTTGCAAAGCGACGAAGTCGCGAAGTTAGATTAGAGTTTTATATCAGATTCTCCGTTTTAGAACTAGCGCAAATATACAAATTATTACATAATTATGCTTACACATGCTTAGTAGGGTACAGGGCTTTCATACTCACGTGATGTAACCTGACATCATGTTAATGACGGGCAGATTGAAGAATGGATGATAGAACAAGTGAATGACAGAATAGCTGTGATACTTCGAATTGTGGGAGCTGGGCCACTGCCATTTACTTCCCAAGCTCTACCGGCAACTGATCAACGCCGAAATCGAACGCATCGCAGGTTTTTGCCCGCTCTCACTGATCCCCCGCTATTGGCGCTGATAAATCGCTATCGCCAACGTCCGCTTCCATGGGAACAACTTTGCAGAGCCTTAGCGCTCTTATGCAAAGGTCTTCTATAAATGACCATGAGGAGCTTATCAAAGCCTGCAACTCGATCCTAAAAAAGTCCCGAACGGATTTGGATGCACAGCATATCAAAACCATTGCGCTTATAAAATTAGACAGATTTGAGGATGCAATTCGTGTAATTGAAGAAGGAGGTGATGTGTTGAAGAAACGATTGCCGCTTGAATGGTCTTATGCCCTATATAAAATTGGGAGATTGGATGAGGCAATATCATTTGCGGCATCCGTTGGTTCTCAAAGAGGCGCAAAGCATGTTGAAGCACAAGCGGTTCGTGTCCTATCAACTAGTCAAGGCATATGACCTGAAATAAATATGCTCCTTTGCTCCTTTGTATTGATTTTCTTTAGAACACTTGCTAATTTGTTAAACTTGTATAGTCCTATAGAGCTGAAGACTTTGATCGAACTCTCAAGATCTACCAGGATTTGATCAGTGATGTGAGAGCTTCCACGGGTGAACTCACTGATTTGCAAATAAACATAACGGCAGCTGAGGCACAAAGTCTTTGGGCAGGCCAAAGTACTCTTTCAAAGGACCTGGTATCAAAGCGAGATGCTTTAGATGTTTTTGAAGCTGCGTATAACATGGCATGTGAACAAATAGCCAGGGGTTATTATGAGAGAGCTCTGGAACTTTTGAAAATATCAAAAGGTACGAATAGACTACCACCACCAGTTGCTGTTTACAAGTTCGTTCTAACATCAAAGAATAGAATTATGCGAAGCGTCTGATGAACTCTCTCTCGAGGATAAGAAGGTAGAATTGTTGCCCATCAAAATCCAAGAGATACATGTCTATTTGCAGCAAGGGAAAATTGAAGAAGGAGAAGCGCTTATTAGAGGCATAGATTTTGCCGAGTATGTACATTCCGCCCCTCGCTTCTAACTTCTATCAGATTAATATAGCTGACATGTATACACAGGATTACCGATCTTTCCACTAAGCTCATTGCCGAAAACCTCGCTATTCTTACAACCGAGCAAAAGATAAACCCCTACATCAAACACAAGAACTTTAGCCGAACCCCAAGGCCCGCTGGCAATGATAAATTCTTCTCCTATCAGAATGACATCTTAAGCAGAAATGCTCTTGTCATCAATCTTATGGTCCAGAAGTTTGATGAAGTTTCGAGGTCGATCTCTAAAACTCTTTCGCAACACTCTTCTGCTACCCTTTCATCAGATGTAAATTCGCTCGCCGCATTCGATGCTACTGCTCACACTCACGGGGCAGATAGCAGAAATGCGATCAAGAAAATATCATCTCTTTCTGCTATGCGTCCTCGTGATCTCGGCCTCACCTTAGTTCTTGCTCAACTACAGGTGGCAGATGGAAACATCAATGCCGCAATATCCACGTTAGAGAATTTCTCTATGAAACTGGAAGAAACCGGCGATGACTCCGATATGATGGTTCGGTTTAGCCCTGGGTTGGTCAACATCCTTGTCACTCTGTACAGAAGTCAGGGTCGCAAGCATCACATAAATTCTGAACTATCGAAGGCTGCCAAGTATTGGCAGGGGAAGGATCCTTCTAGCCAACCAATATCACTACTCCGCGCAGCTGCAATATCTCTCTTCAACTCTCATGACTCGGCAGATATATCTACTGCTACTGAAATATTTGCCCATCTCCACTCAAGAGATGGCAGTGATCGTATCGCAACTGCAGGCTTTGTAGCCTCTCACGCTATTTCCTCACCGGCCGTCGTTGAGTCCTCCCTTAAATCTCTTTTGCCAGTTCAAGAGTTGATTGCTGGTGTAGATGTGTCCCATCTGGAAGCCGCTGGCGTTCAACTACCTGCGAGCACAGCTACCTCTGCATTAAAAAAAGGCCAGAAACGGCGTTCATCGGATGCGTTGAAGAAAAATAAAAGAATTCGAAAACCCAAGAATATGGATCCTAACGAGAAAGTTGACCCCGAGAGATGGCTTCCCCTGAGAGACAGATCAAGCTATCGGCCTAAAGGGAAAAAGGGCAAACAAAGGGCAGCTGATCGAACACAGGGTGGTGTGGTCAATGAGAAGGCAGATGATGGCCATAGCTCGCCTACACCTGTGAAAAGCACTAGCCAGGTAATTGGGAGCATGGGAGGCGCAAGGAAGAAAAAGGGAAAAGGAAAAAAGTAGTTGATCCTGTTTACCTGCTTCTGCCTTTTACGATATCTTATCTTTGCCAACACTTCAATAGAAACTGTTCCTCCTAGAAAATTATATACCGTTTTTAACATATGAATACCTTTATAGCAGTCAAACCCGCCACGGAGTACTTGGGGAATTATATTTCACGTGATGCATTAATTGCCCAGTGCTTTGTTAGTTAGTTATGTAAGCAACGGGCGTGAAGCTATAGAGTTTAAGAAAACTTTCCTTAAAAGGGAATTTAGACAACTTCAATATATCATCGTTTGCTTTGAATATTCACCAGTTTATACCACAGCCATTGCACAAAGCGAGGCAAGGAGAAACTTCAAGATGGCATCCTCTAGATCTTCAACGCCAGCTTCATCTCCCACGCAAGCCTACTTATTCCTGTACAACTTAGTATCCCTGGGACTCTGGAGTACCCTCACTTTTCGTCTACTATTTTCTCTCTTCCAGATATACAGTGACAGCCATGGCAGTTATAGCAGCGAAGGCGAAGGAGTTGCTGGGCTTTTTGTTTATCTCTTTCCCCTGCTTCGGACGACTCAATCTCTTGCTGCTCTGGAGATCCTTCATTCCTTGTTCGGACTTGTTCGAGCTTCGGCTGTGACTACCACCATGCAGGTAGCTAGCAGGCTATTGTTGGTCTGGGGAGTCATGTATATCTTTTCACCATTCAGTCCCACTCTACCCATCTTCGAATTTGACGGTACGGGTGCGAATAAATATTTTCTTCTCGGGCATGGGATGAGATCTGCCCAACTAAGTGATTGGGGGTTTATCGGATGTCTGTTTGCTTGGGGTGTTACGGAATGTATTAGATATGGCTTTTTTGTCTTCCAGATACTGGGACAGGGTATTCCTAAAGCTATACTATGGTTGAGGTTCGCATTGTCCTAACCCTATTTCCTCCATGACGGCAGCATTAATAATTTTCATTTCAGATATAACACCTTTTTTATCTTATACCCTGTTGGAATATCAAGTGAATGCTTCCTGATTTATCTTACTGTGGTTAATGCCAGCGGTCTCCTCTCCATCTTCCGCTTTGCACTCATTGCCATTCTACTCGTTTATATTCCCGGTATGGCTAATTTGTTCATAACCCCTTGACATCTGAACCTCTAATGTCTTGCTAATTTGATAATCTAGGGTCTTATATATTGTTTACCCATATGATGGCGCAGAGGAGGAAAGTTATGAAAGCTGAAGGCAAAAAGAAAGCCAACTGAGAATTGGCTTTAGCATGGCAGTGGCTTTAAAAAACAAGCCACATAGACGAGATTTCTACAAAATGGAATTACCTTAATATAATTAATAGTAATATCATATATCCTTCATTAGGTCCTTGATGGCCTTTGCAGCAAACCTCTTCCTTTCTTGGTCAGGTAAATCTGCTCCCATCTCCTTTATGGCCTGGACTCTCAATATTAGTCCTTCGAGTTGTTCGACTTGAAGGCTGTCATCCCCCATCTCCTTAAACTCTTCGCCAATGTCGTCATTATCCATATTGCTGTTAATTGCAAGCCGAAGGCCAGCCATCTCCCTCTCGAGCTCATTAGCTTCTAGTGTAAACCCTCCAGTAGTTTCCTGATCTCCACGTAAGCTAAGAGGCTCCAAATCTTGCTCAACTTCGTCTGAGGTTGAAGATGACCATTGATGGGCTTCTAACACTTCCTGCACCCTTGCAATGCCCATGAGTTCTAGATGGCAAAGTCAGCTAGTCGTAGTTGAATACCTAAGAGAATTGAGATGTTACCTCCAAATTCATTTCTCGCTGAAGGTTCCGGGCTAGCTGCTTTATGATCCCAAAAGACTACTTCAAGTCCAGAGCCAGCTCCTAGGTCACCCAACTGTTCGTCCCACCATAATGCCCCATACTCTGATGAAGCATTGCCTGCAGCAAGGGATCCATTTTCACATTCGTCCCCCACTAACACAATCAACCCGGGAATATCGCCTATTTCGCCTCTCTCTTCCTCAGCCTGCGCTTTGACTTCTATGACTGCACGGGCAAGGTCTTTAATCCTGCCTACCGCGCGTTGGAAAACAACACCACTGGCGTTTTCATTCCCGTCCAGCACGTTATCCTTTACTAAAGCTGGGTCAGGAGGTTTCGGTCTCTGCATACACAGTATTATTGCGCCTATAGCATCCCTGACCTCTCGCGCTTCTTCGCTGGCGAATTCCTTTCTCCAAGCTTCCGGGGAGCCCGCATCGTCCTCCTCCGCGGATGGCAAGGCAAGATCTGGTGAAGGTATTAAAGAAAGTGATGGAACTTCGTCGACCCATAGTGGTATTTCCGCGCTATAATATTTTGTATTTAGTTGTAACGGTGTGTGCGCGGTGTATCCTGCAAATGATGCCGGAGGTGGGGTAGTAGATGTAGATGCGACGTCTGAGATGTCGGTTGTCGCATCACTGTCTAGTATATAGTTTAGAATGGATTCTCGGGCTTCAAACCGGGTAGTTGTCAGTATGAGGCTGCTTACCGGCTTGTTTCGTGTCTGATTGCCGTGAGGGGAGGACAGGGAGCTGGCCTGTCAAGCGAGTGAGAAATGGTGGGATAACAGCGTGAGATTCCGTACTTGGAGCAAGAATCAGGAGCCGGCGAGGGTTCAAAATGTGCTTGACCTTGCTCCTTGCCTCCTCCTCTGGCCATTCCAGGGGCAAAGACATAGTGGATTGTATCGGTATCTTATATATGCCTGGAGTTGTTGATTTTGCGATTGAGAAAGCATATATATATGGATATATTCAAAACCTCACGACTTGATATGATGAAACAGGCCAGTCCGGCGTAAAAACAGCCGCATAATAGACTTTTTGTCATGACATTGATACTAGGGCTATCAGATGAATATATATGCTATTCTGAACTTCCTGATTAAAACCTCTATTTGTTTCCTTGACGTGGCTGGAAATTGCCCAGCCTGACAGACCTACATGACTAGATAAGAATAAAAGAGCCGTTACATCAAGTATATTTTGTTCAGCAATAGTGTTCGCAAACAAACAGGAAAGAGAATGATCGAATGTAATAAAACGCCAGCCCAGGAACTTCATTTCTATCGTTGGATCCTTAACCTCTTCGCTGCCCTCTTGCTCTGTTGACAGTTGCCCTGCCTCTAGCCAAACCAACACCTCGTCCTCGCTGGCCTCTGGATCGGAACATTGGAGCATTTCTGTGGAGAGGCAAAGATAGGTTAGTTATAATGAGAGTCGAGAGAACTCGCGTGGAGTAGTCAATAACGCGCATACCTTAACATATCGGGTACAATAAAGAATTTGACATGGCTTCCGCGGATATACACCTGGTCTAGATGCGATACACGACCATCTCGCGCCGTAACGGTGATATCCTTGAGCTGTACGTTCATATTGTCCTCGGCTATCGCAAGACTGTCAGCGAGAAATTCGAGCAGTATTGGGTGAATATCTATAATATAAGGAGGATATAGGCCGAGTCGCGTTAAAAAAAAAGGTCTGCGCGCACCTTCAAGAAGTTTCCCTCTGTAGACATGGCCGGATGTGATCTCGAGGGTGACAACGTGACCCTGCAATTAGACGATTGTTAGCCATTTGAACCCCCACTGGCAAGTAAGCGCAGATATAAAAGACAGGGCTGATCGCAAAAAAGCCCTTATCGCGCCCTCTTGGAGGGAAAACCGACCTGTGCTTCATTAAGAAGCTTGATAGGAATGCCGATGGTACTGGTCAATTTGCCCATGGTGGTTGATGTTACGAAGGCGTGAGTAAAAAAGGAAGAGAAAAGTAAATCCCGCGGAGTATAAAATTCAATCGAGCAATGGCAGTAACGTCAAGCGGGATCGTATATCCGGGCCAAAGAGCGCGCGCGTCAAAGGTGGTTTTTTCCTCGGTCACCCAGTCTTCCTGGCTGGTCTTTTTGGTGATTTTGATATCGAAAGGAAAAAAGAGAAAGTTTGCTTGGTTTGAGCTCCACGCACGGGCCACAATGGGAAGTTATGACTTCACAAGCTCTCATTATTACGGAGAAAGCAGCCATAACAACCACCAGCTGGAGGGCGACAATTACGGCAGCAAGATCCAATACCCATTTGATACCGTCTCTTTCAATTCACGTCGACAAGACATTACAAGAACTAGATTGCAAGTTAGAACTACAGCGGAAGAACAATGCCACTGTTCAACACCAACTTCGCCGGTTTCAGCCTGACAGTGTCAACACTCATGCGCAATCCGTCGCTTCTGATACCGCATCTCACCATTCCGACCTTTTTGCAGCTACCGGAGGATCTATCCTATCATTTAATTGACTCCGTTGCCCCAGAGGCAGCCGGGGCCAGGCCGCCGACCATTCGGGCCCTGGTGATTGACAAAGATAACACTTTAACACCACCTCATAAGACCACTTTCCCGACAGAATACTATGAGAAACTGAAACAATTACGGACCAGCGAGTCCTCGCCTTTCAATATGCATACTAACCCGGACGGTATCCTGATCGTTTCCAACACCGCTGGCTCTAATCCTCGGAGTAAGCGGTATGAGGAGGATGCGCGGAAGTTAGAAGAGTATTTGAGAAAGTTGAATATCAAGGTGTTTAGGTCTCCTGCTGGGGCGTCGGCGGTGAAGAAGCCGTTATCGTATGCGGCGGTTTTGGAGTACCTGAAGGGGAATGGGGTGGTGGATAGGGCGGATGAGATTGCTGTGGTTGGTGACCGGGTGGGAACGGACGTCCTTATGGCTTCATTGATGGGGTCATGGAGCGTTTGGACGAGAGATGGGGTGACGCAGGATATGAAGGGGAGAGAGGGGAAGAACTACCGTGGTACCCTGGCGGGCGTGGAGAGGTATCTGGTGAGAAAGCTGCAGCGGAGCGGAGTCGTAGCTACTCTGCCGAAGTCATGGCAACATCTTTAGGGGTGTGTGGTGATTTAATTCTGAATAATTGAATAGAAGAGGTAGCAGGGCCTTGATGGTCTGGGGCCTGGCGTTTTACGGGGGGTTTTTTGTTTTGTGGGGATTATTGGACCGTTAAGACAGATGGTAATGGGATGGATAATGTAATAATAAGAAGCTATAATATCACATTGAAAACACTTCTGAGAGAGTCCGAGAAATACAAGGAAAAGCGGTGTAGGTGTTCCTAGCTAAGTATATCCATGGCATCTTGAGCACACGCATAGATACAAAGCAAGGGCTAAGTGAAGTCGGGATCGGTCATGAGACGGGTACGTAACAAGCTCCAAAGATGGTAACGATAGGCGCAAGGGGAGTAAACGAGATAGCTTTTTTCTTTGTTTTTGTTCATTCTGGCTTCCTCCCAGTACCAATTGGCAAACGGTTCCTTGCCCGTGCTCATGGTAATTAGAAAGCAAAAGTTAAGAAGGTAAGGGTAGTTGGGTGAAATAAATAAGAGACAACATCGATTGGGCATCATTAATTCCCATAGAAAGAAAAATGCAAAGAAGGGAAAGGAAGAAAGGGGAGAAGGGCAAGGTGAAAAAAGGAAGCGGAGAATGTTGCCGTGGAAGGAGGTTATATATAACGGGTTGTAGGCGGAAAGGCGCAGGGGGGCTCATAAAAGTCAATAAGGAGTAAAACACACAAGAAAGGAAGTAGAAAAGAAAAGGAAGAAAAAAAAAAGTAAAAAGGGGTTTAAGAAGGGAATTCGAAAAAAGATTGCACTGCAAATAGGTGACTGCACCGCAACGTAAGGAATAAATAAGCTGAGATAAAACGGGGTCATCTACAGGCCCGGCCGTAGTCTCAAGAAGTGAATATAAGTCGAGAAAAAATATGGCAGATAATGCCAAATATAGAACAAGTAAATGGCTGAACTGAGTTGGATAGGAATATAAAATGAACAAAACCAACTCAACCAAGAAGTAGGTAAGTGAATACCCAAAGAGGGTAGGGGAATCAAGACTGCCTGGAGAGGAGGGATCGGTTTAAACCAAACGGTTTTACCCATTGCATAAAAACCTATGCGCACATCCTGCTCTAGGCCTGTACACCGAGTAGAGCGCTCCTTGGCTTCTCTCAAGATTCAGCAGCAAGGGTGCTTGGATCGACCGTACCGCTGTCAAATCCCATACCCATCATACCGTGACCATGTCCTCTCATACCCTGGAAAGTCATTGCAAATGACTCCTCCATTTCCATGCCTGGAGAGGCAATGGAGCTGCTACATCCGAGATTCTGCTTAGCATATAGATCGCTGAGGATGATTCCGTCATCGACACCAGTGGTTGTGACGGTTGAGGCGAACATGTTGGTTGGAGAGGAGCGTTGGGTAGCTGTTAAGGGAGGTGAGTGGCCGTTAGAAGAAGCTGCTTGTGCTTGATGCTGGTGGGCCATGCTGTGGGGGTCAGAGTCGATGTCGATGTCAACTGCTGGTGAAGGGGAGAGGAAAGGTAAGCTGAACGGTGTTCCCAGGGATTGAGGCTGGTCTGGTGCGCTGCTAAAGAGCGGGGTTGATACAAAGTCCGTTACGGGAGTAGACGTGGCAGCCGCAGAGGTTGCAGAGGCAGGATACATGCTGAATGATGGCGGTGGCTGGGTTGCAGATGTATCTATGTGGAGATCAGGTTCACTCATGTTCAGGGGGAGTTGAAATTGTGAGTGTGCAAGGGGAACAGGAGCGAAGATGTCCGGATGCTGATGCTCCTGGTGCTGTGGAGTGCTTGGCTGGAAAGGATTGGCGGACTGGAAGTGGAAAGCCGGCATGGCATGCAGGGCAGCGAAGTCGACAGGCCCAGGAACGGATCTGCTGCGCTGGCGTTTGTGACCTCTGTTGGGGTGTAGGCCTACAGACAAATGGTTGTCCACAGAGAGCCGGTTCTGGGCTCGCGAGAGGTGGTTAGGCTGCGAGGCAGGGCGATGGAGATGCACAAACTGTGGAGAGCCATCAATAAAGGGGGTGTTTGGCGTGAAGGGGTACGCTGGAACATGGCGGTTCTGGAAGGTTTCGAGTGAGACAAGCTTGGCTAGCTGGACACTCAAGACCTTGGGATGGCCTCCAAGATGATGGATCAGCGACTTGGTGGCCTGCTGTTCCTCCGTGAAATCGCCGCACTGGTAGAATCCGCCCGAGTTGGAAGAATCCATATAGAAGTTTGGCGGACGGTTTAGTTCGATGACTAAGCCGCCTGATCGGGGAATGGCGCCGTCCATTGGCGGAACAGGGTCACCGGGCTCGAGGATGATATTCTTAATGCTTGAAAAGGGGTACTCGATCTTGTAACCAGCGGAGTCGTTGTTTATGTAGTAAGTCATGCATGCCTGGTCTGGGGAGTAGAAGATGACCAGGTCCATTGTGTTTTGGCCAACACGCCGCCAGGTGCCAATGCGAAGAGAGCGGCATGCAAAATGCTGGATCACTGCAATTTTGTTAGTTGAAAGGTGGTTAAAAAAAAAAAAAAAAGACGCCGAGTAAATTTACGTACCAACTTTGGACGAGGTGGCGGATTGCATCATGGGCTCGTTCGAAGGATAGGCCCCCGCACGGCCTAGCATGTTTCGCGCATTCGAACCGGCAGGATCTAGCTGGAGTGCAAGGTATCTTCGCATCGACTCCGGGACGGCATCACAGTCTTCTCCGGTCTCGATACCGCGTTTAGCAATCATTTTGATCTTAGCGCGCCTATAGACAAGCAACGATAAAAAATTTTAGTATACTTTGGTGCCTGAAGACACTGAGCCAATAGAAGCGATATTAAGTTTAGCGTACCTGTTCTGGAACCAGATCTGCACCGAACGCTCGGTCATGTTGATATCTTCCGCGATCTGCTCTCTGACGGCGGCGGTGGGAGTGGGATTCTTCTTGAATTCCATCTCGAGGGTGACGAGTTGGTCCTGGGTGGCGCGCTGGCGCTTGTGGTTCTTTTGCTGCTGAGTCAAGGTGCTCTTGCGAGGAGGACGGCGGGAGGCGGGGCGAGCAGCAGGACTATCACTTGAAGTGGCGTTCGCACTGGCCATAGAGGCTGAAGTAGCGGCCGTGCTTGTGGATGTGGCGGCTGTAGCGGACGATGTGGTGGTTGTGGTAGAAGACGCCTGGGAGGTGGCTGTTGGAGGAGGCGTGGCTAACGACATGGTATCTGTGGGAGTAGAGACGCCAGCAGGCGTAGCAAGGGGAGCATCGGACATGATTGATATGCTACTGGGAGTAGTAGTAGTAGCAGCAGCAGTAGCAGTAGCAGTGGAAGATGTTTCCATGCCGTCAAATCATGCGTCACTCGGCGGATAGGGATGAAAAGGAAAAAGAACCGGAGTCAGATAAAAAAAGGCCGGGTATGAGAAGTAGAAGCAAGCAAGGACGTCTTTCGTCTCTTATGCGAAGGATCGTCGCGAGCCAGTCGACAGGCAGTTGGTGATGGTTGAAGCGATGATCGTGAAAGTCGTAGAAAAACCCGAAACGTCAAGTTCGAGGTAAATAAATAAAGGGAAAAAAAAAAAAATAATGAGCGAAAAGCAGCACCAAGAGTACCGGCTGGCGCGCGCAGTAGAGTGTAGACCTCTTCTCTAGGTGAAGTATCCAGACATCGACGAGAGGTGTAAGGAGCGTGGTGTATGTAAAAGGAGCGGGTGTATATTTCTGTGCTTGTGGTGGTTGTGGATTGGCTGGAGGAAGGGCGTTATGGCGGATGGACTTTTTTGGTGTCTCAGACGGCTTCGAGTCGAGACGACAGGGCGAGCAGGACGACGGCGGCAAGGGAAAGGCAGAGAATGAATGTAGCTCAAGCTGGTTGATCTGGTCGAAGAAGAGTCAAGAAGGAAAGAAAGAAGCGAAAGAAGTGGTGAAGAGAAAAGAGAGCGAGCAAAAGTGCTGGACCAAGGCAGCAGCAGGCTGAAAAGGAGCGGTGGTTGAGCCGTGGGCGACCGTCGAGCCTCTGGGGACCGGACGGGCAGGCAGGCAGAAGAAGAAAACGAAAGACAAGCCGTGTAAAGGAGCGGACGGCGTGAAGAAGAACAACAACAACAACAAGAAGAAGAAGAACAACGAGAAGAAGAAGAAGAAGACGAAGAAGAAGAGAAGCGTCGAAGTCGAAGTCGAGGTCGAGAGTCGCAGGAGGCGTTTTTGGTGAGCGTCGGCGGAAAAAGGCAGCAGAAGCGAAAAAAAGGTTGGAGCGTTTCAGCCGGCGCGACAAAAAGATACCTCGGCTCGCATAGCAGTTTGTAGGGCGGGCGAGGTAGCGCTAAGTAGACATCACGTGAGAAGATGAGTAAGCAGGGGAGGCAGGAAGGGAGAAAAGGAAGAAGAGAAGGACGAGGAGGACGATGTAGACGACGATGTAGACGACGACGAGGACAAGAGAGCAAGACGGCAGAGAGAAGACAACAGCGAAGACAGTGAAGACAGCGAAGACAACAGACGGGGATGTGGTCGAGAGGGCCACCGCAGGACTCGGCTCGAGGATGGGGTGGCTGCCTCTGGAACCCCCCCTAGACAGAGGGCACAGCAGAGAGCAGAGAGCAGACCCGGTCACCCCGTCAGGCCAGCAGAGGACGGGCGCCGGGACACCAAACAGACGAGAAACAAGAGGACCAGAGGCAAGAGGCAGCCAGACGAGCGACTCGACCAGAGTTGGCCTGCTCGGGAAATGCCAGGCATGGGGAGGGGTCTGTTTCAGACTCTGCTCCTGACCCGTCGCCCTTGTCCTCTTCCTCCAGCGGCGCCAGGATGTCCCCAGTGACACTGCATAAAGGCGTATCCCAGGCACCATCGCCAGTGTTGTCTCCAGCCAGTCATCGTCGGCCAGGCACCAGGCACCAGGCACCAGGCACCAGGTATCCCCCCCCCCCCCTCTCCGTCCCCCACCATGCCAGAGCCAACAGACACTCAAAGGACAAGAGCAGCCGCAGCCCCGTCGCTGTGTGTTGCGTCGAGTTCAGGTCGGGGACGTTTGACCTGCTGGTTTAGACGCTTGGTACGGGGGCGCTTCGTCTACGGAACCACACCACCCAGTGCTTGGTTGATACCTGATACCTGATACCTGATACCGGATAGCTACTTGATACCACCGAAGGGGGTTTTAACCTACTCCTTCTTCCTCCACAACTACTGCTTATACTTTTTAGGGCACAAAGAAAAAAAATAAAAAATAAAAAATGCGCGGGCGGAAAGCCTCGAAAGCTAAGCTGTAGGCGAGGTCATCGTGATCTCATCCGATCTCATCTCGTCTCCAGCTCGACTCCTCTCTATCTAACATGCTTACCTAGTAGTTACCCCGATCAGCCAGCTAGCCAAGGTCTCGTACCTGGGCTAGTGCAAGGGGGAGCAGCCTTCTGGTGCTAGCGCCAGAGATCCGCCGCTGCTTAACCGGACGTACATATAAGACATCTAATTTAATTATAGCTTCGAGCTCGCTCTTATGGAGGTCATCCGGAGTCAGGTTCTGGATTTCCGGCCCTGCAGCGCGGGTGTCGGCTTGTTTCTGCACGAACGCACCTGATCAGTCAGTCCATCGACATCCCTGTGCAGGCCGAGTTCGCCTCAACTCTCACCTGCACAAGAGTACGAAGTACTTGACAGCAAGTACCTACCTACTTACGTGGCGGAGAGGCCGCTGGCATGGATCGAGGAAGAACATTTATTCCTTCATGAAGGAATACATATGTGGGCTCATGCTAGTGTCTATAACTCAAGTCTATGTATGTGCTGGAAGCAAGGTATTATACACCAAATACTACTCCGTATGGAGCCATCAAAAAGAACATCGCACACATCAGAAGGACAACAGGAACATGGACAAGTAGAAGAATGGCGAAAAAAAAAAAAAAGAGTACAAGGACAGGCGAACGGAAGCACAGCTGAAGGGTCATGGATGGATACTATCCAGCCCCTGCTATATCTAACCAGGTATCAACCAAGGTAGCACTGACAAACCTTAAAATGCAGCGCCCAACGCCGAAACATTCCCTAAAAGACGCCGCCCCCCCCAGTACCCTACCCAAGAAACAAGATTGACATTGTAAACATCGCGTGTCGAATTGTTTTGAATGAAAGGGAAACAACCCAAAGAAAAGAAAAGAAGAGAAAAATCCTGCGTGGTCACTTGATGTCCTGCCTGGACGCGGCATATCGAGCCAAAAGCCCGTTTTGAGAAGAGCTCCTGCGTGTTCAAAAGGATCGTCAAGCCTTGGCCCATGACACCCTTCTTCTGCTCCCTCATGGCAAATGATGCCGCTATGGCTGTTGATGCTCCTCCTTGGTCCTCCGTTCAATGAGATCCTGGAGCTGTAGCTCATGCTCGTGATCCTCTTCGCTGGCACCGTCGTCATCGTTGCCCCCATACTTTCCGGGCCTTTCCCATCCCTGCGCCAGCTCCGAAGCAGCCGCCTCTTCAAAACGCCTCTTAACATCTCCATCTTTCTCATACCCCTGGAACAGATCCACGTCCGTAGGCCACAGCGTCTTGCGCACTGTGACCATGGTAATCTCGAACAAGATTACGATGGCCACAATCACAATCAATGTTGTCCACCAGAGAGCATTTTTCCCAGTGAAGTGGATAAGGTTATCCCGCACATTATAGATGGCGTGGTACTTGTACTGTTTTGACAAGATGATGTTCCAGAGCCACCAGATGCCTATCGATCCCACCAGTGGGATCAACGTTAACACTGTGTGGTTGTGGATTTCAAGAAATTGCAGCTTGACATTGATGATGATCACACAGGCCGAATAAGTAAGCAGGCCCATGGCGTAGATGCCGTTGTCTACCGTGAAGATAGCATCGCCAAATAGTCGAATCATCACAAAGTACACCATCATTGACTCGCATGCCGCCACCGTCGCCCAGCCGAGATAGACAGGGATGTTGAAGCCTTCGTTGCGCTGGCCCTTGGTGTACAGCTCCGGCACTGCTAACAGCGTGCTCGCGGCAAGATCCTTTTCAAACACGCCCAGGAATATCACCGCCAACGAAGTAAACAGCGTATTGAACATGCTCAGACTCCAGGGTTCATACAAACTGGTACCAGTGAACCCATTAGAACGCTGGAACATTGTCTGAGTTAGGTAGAACAGCGTCTCCTTCCAGAAGGTGCCTAGGGTATACTTGCACACCCGCACGTAGTTCCATCGTCCATGGACGAGCAGCAGCTTCAGCAGGAACCGGAACTGCGCAATAGAGTAATCAGATATTCTGGCTGCCTGCAGTCCCTCCTTGCCTGTTATGCCGATTCCAACATGTGCTTCCTGGATCATTGCAATGTCGTTCGCTCCATCACCGATCGCAAGGGTGATGGCACCGTTGACCCGCTTGCGAATCGACCGGACAAGGAATGCTTTTTGCTTGGGGCTCGCCCGGCAGCATATCACCGAGTCTGCACGGATCGCCAGCTCGAAGAAGAGTTCCCGGAGTCCATCATCCCCTTCAATCACCGATAGCGTTTGGCCATCCACCACAATGACAGAATGCACCACCCCGCCGGCGCGGAGACTTGAGATTGTAGATTCCATCGTCTGCTTCACAGTCCCTGTCTCATAGTCAAGGATGAAGACTGCCGAGTAATCCTTGACCAGTCGGCACGAGTGACCGATATTAATTGCCGTTTCGCGCTTATCTCCCGTCAACATCCAAAGTTTGATATTTGCCCGTCGCAATTTATCAATTGCCTCCGGAACGCCCTTCTGAAGCTTGTCTTCGATCGCTGTGGCACCGATTAACTCTAGCTGTGTCTCAAGCTGTGCACCCGCCTCGTCTATTTTCTCTTGCCGATTAACAAGGCTGACCGTTGCTTCCTTGTACACCTGTTTCCACTCCTTATACTCCGATTCCCCAATAAATCGGTAGGCATACAGCAGGGTACGCAACCCTTCCGTCGCGAAATCGCTTATATGCTGGAAACAGCGTTCAAATACTAGTGCTTCATTAGTCACCAGGGATTCATCGACCAGGTCTTCCTCCACCATTCCATCATCGGTTTGGAACGAAACCCGGGGACTTCCTCCATTGCCAAGTTGGACAGACGGGCGCGGGTTGTAGTTTTGCATCTCATGCTCGTCATCCTTGATATCTAAGCCACCGTCCGTCTCGCGGTCACGTAGCCATACATCGATACTCTGGCGGATAGACGGGCCCGGTTTGCCAGAAACGCTTGATCGCCGGCCTACAAAGCTGGGTCGACGGATGCTAAGGCTCTTTTTGCCGCCACGAGACATATGCTCACTGTTCCGGCGGATGATTTCCATGCTTTCCATTGCCTTGCGTTCATTGGAGCGATGCTCGATTTGATGTATCTTTTCAATGGCCAGGGAAGACTGCTTCAGGAGTTTTGTGATAGTCGAATCTGCACCCTTAGTAAAGACACAAATCCTGCCATCTGGTAGGCGCACAACGACTGACATGCGCTTCCGTGAGCTGGTGAATTCAATGATATCCAGTACTTCGTATGTCTCTTCGATCGTGTCATTACTCTTGTTATTGCCTTCCGACCGCCGAATTGTGATGCTGTTTGGTTGTCTGTCACAGACTAGATATCCCAATTCCTTTGCAGCAGTGACGAGGGCAACCTCATCCGGCGATGCAGCTTGGAATGTATACTCGCCATCTTGTCCGCACTCCGGTAGACAAGTGTGGCACAGGGCCATAGCGATGATGAAAAATCTCACCCTCACTGCAAATAGCGTGTGAGGCTTTTGCTTGACGTATTGCAGCATTTCTGTAGTCTTACCGCCACTGTAAAAACGGGACTTTTTGCCGGGTTTCCATGTCCCAGATTCACGGGCAGTCGCCTGAGATACCCCAGACCGTCTAGATACTGCCGATGGTCGACCTTGGCTTGAATCACCAAATGACTTGGCACGAGTAGGTTTCTTGCCCTTGCTTTGCCTGCGGAGGAGTATTTGCTTTGTAGTCTCGTTAGCAGCTTCTTGGACCAGATCAGGGTCATGAAGCCAGGCAGTTCCGGCAACGCTCATGCTACGGAATCGCATCGAATTGTCGGTAAGGGTGCCGGTCTTGTCCGAAAATACATAACTGCACCAGTTAGCACCTCTATACTACAAGAAGCGAGGTAAAATAAGAAAAGATAGACATACCTGATCTGCCCAAGTTCCTCATTGATAGCCGAAGTCCTGGCCTCCATTGGAGTGTTTGATGTCTTGTCATACATGTCGACATCATTTAGTAGGAACATCTGGGCGACTTTGACGATTTCCAAAGTCACATACAGCGAGATTGGAATCATTGTGTTCAGCATGATCAAAAAA
Source organism: Trichophyton benhamiae CBS 112371 (assembly GCF_000151125.1). Classification (NCBI taxonomy): domain Eukaryota; kingdom Fungi; phylum Ascomycota; class Eurotiomycetes; order Onygenales; family Arthrodermataceae; genus Trichophyton; species Trichophyton benhamiae. Next base: position 1,022,964 of record NW_003315113.1, read on the forward strand.
GAGGAAAATATCGGGCCGAAAGAAACATTTGCTTGCTCAAGATACCAAGACATGCGTTCCGTGCTGCGTGACCAGTATTTATATGCAATTGTGCATGCACCAGCAAGAGAAAGAACCAGAATGACAATAAGTACCACGACTCGGTTGACAACGCCCTGAATTGCTGGGGCCTTGATGCGAGGGTTCTTGGTAGCATTCATACGAATTTTGCACTCTTCTCCAGTATATATTACCATTCCGATTGCTTCATGGGTATTTCGGAGGATGCTGCCGCGGTAAACTACCTCGTTGTTCGTCAAGGGTGCGGTTTCGCCTCCGACGGTGACATTACCCTCAAATTTGTAGAGGTCCATGTTTGGATCCTCCAGAACAAAGTGTGTTGATCTGTCATTGATGATATCATCAGTTGAGTTGAACGTTTTGGCAACTAGAGGACATGGCTTTTTGCTCTTGAGATTTGTCTCGCCATCCAATGCCATGGTTTCGATATACGCTATCCCGTTGGGATCATCGGCGTGTAGCAGGACAATATCCGCTGGCACGGCCTGGTCGCGTTCAAGTTTTATGATATCACCAACTTTTATGTCGACCCATTTGACATTCGTCCACGGTTGCGGGTGATCTGTGGCCTTTGAGCTCATATCGCCAGCTGTCATTGGTAATGATTCATACGATCCATCTTGCACCTCCTGAGACGGACGCAGTACAGATGTAATTCGATTATTCTCCTCCTTGTCAAGCCTGTATCGACGGATGTCATCGTATCCTTCTTTGCTAATGGAGATCCCCACAAAGATAAGTAACGGCGCTAAAGTGGTGAAAGTACCGGTGGTACTCAACCCGGGTATCATTTGCAGAATGGAAACACATAGAAAATAAAAGTTTGCGAGTTTTGAGAACTGCGCGATTAACTGACGAGGGAGAAAACTCCACAGGCTGTATCTGCTCGAGCGAATTGTATTTGATACATAATGCTTGCCGGTTCGCTCATCGATCCGGGGTTTACTGTTATAGGCATCAAGGTCAACATATCGACCGTCAGCACTCGGAGGGATGTCCTTGATACGCAGGACGTGTGTTTTGAATAGGGAGAGTAGAAGTGCGAGCCAGCTGTTTATCGTATGGGTAATGGAAAACGTCTGTCGTGGCTTTGCTGTCAGGAAGGAGGTCGTAGATTTCAGAAAGTCTGAATGTTGTGGTAGAAAGGAATAGTCTTCCTTTTCCGTAGCGACCTTCTGAGATGTAACAGTGTCAATGGTCTTTTTGTCGGTCTGTCCACTAGTAGAAGCTTCATTTCGTTCTAGGTCTGGCTCTTCCGGCTGTTGTTGCGTTACGAGATTCCGGTTGAAGAGGGCTCGACGAAGGGAGTAGCCTCGGTTGCGTCCAGTAGGAAGCACCCCTAGTGAAGCCGAAACGGGCGTCGTCGCTGGAGAGGTCTCATCAGAGTCTGACTCTCTCGAAATCGATCCCGTTTGTTCGGCGACGCGGTCGATATCAGACGAAAACCGTACTCGATTCAGGGATTGTCTTCGCTGGTCAACATCATGTATATTTTGAGGGCTCTCCTGCTCCTGCTGCTGCTGTCCACTAGTAGGCTGCAGAGCTATACTTTCATATGCCACTGTATTCTGATTTCCCCGCCCGCTTGACTCTTGCCCTTCGCCCATATTCGACTATCGTAGCGGAGACCGTCCTGTATGACGTATAAAGGGACGTGGAAGCTGTTCTCGACCCAAGGCTGCTGCTCCACCCCCTATCCCCAGGCTTATGTATATATGGGCGCTCCGTCTTCAGCAAGACCTGTATGAGTTAAAGAGGATGAATGGCCACGCCCCTCGTTGCGTATGTCTTATGAAGAACGGGCAGATTTTTACGGAATCCGACGCCCGATTTCTATATCGACAACCCTGGAACTCGCTATTCGGGGAAAACGATCGAAGAAGTCCAGAAGTAGAAGCGAGCCAGCGCTTCCCAGACAGGTCAGACAGGCCAGACAGGTCAAGAAAAGAAGAAGAAGAGACAGATTGTCACCCCCGACGAAGGGTGTCAAGGGCGTGAGTGAGAAATAAAATAAAAATAAAAATAAAATTTTTAAAAAAGAGCACCGGACTGTCGAATCACTTGGTAAAACGCTATGTGGTGGGCTCGTCCTATGATATGGTAGGACGCCGCTCCATTTGGCGGGAGGCGTTTTCTATTTCTAACTACCGCAAGCAGTCGCGAATCGAGAGTCAGCGCAGCGGAGGGCTACCGCGGCCGCCTGCATGCCTCCAAGTAGCGCTGCTGCAAGCTGCAACGGTCTGAACCCTCCAGTCGTCGATCGCAGCCGGTGCTCCTCGTCGTCGTCAGCGTCACCGTCGCTCGTCTTCTTGCGCTCTGCGTCGTGTGAAACAAGACAGTGGACGGCGGGAGGATGAGAAGGGAAGAAAAAAGCAAACCGACTGACGTAACTGGCAGGATGCGCCGCCCGCGGCCTCGGCTGGGCGTCCACAGAGGCTGCACATGACATACACGTGACTGCGGGCCCCCAGGGGGGTGAAAGCGGGGGCTTCCGCTAGCACAGCCAATGGCGGGACAGGAACGGCTCTCGGCGCATAAGTAGCGCGTGAAGCGCGGAGTTTAGCGCCAGATGCGGGCCGTCTCTTTGTTCTAATTCTACGGTGGGTGAGAGAGGGGGGGTCTCCTCCCTGGGACAGCAAAAGGATAAAAGAGCATTCTGTTTTGCATTTCTGGTCTTCTAGTAGCAGATTTCCCTTTTTCCGCCCTTGGCGCGCAGACCGAACGATTTCTTTCCGCGCTCGTGAAAGTAGATAAGAAAAATGGTTCCAGGTGCAAAGTACATGAAAAGGGCCACAGGCCGTATTAAGAAATACAATAGGCGACTAAAAAAGACCTTCATCTGAAGAGAAGTTGACACACGGTCCGGGTTTGTCTAGTAACGGCCACCGGGTGGAGGTGCGCCGTATCCGCCCTGTGGAGGGTAGCCCGGCCCGCCCTGGGGAGGGCCTGGCGGAGGACGACCGTAGCCGCCTTGCTGTGGTGGTTGCCCATAACCGCCTGGTGGTGGTGGCTGGTTGTAGCCGCCGCCGGGATATCCACCCTGCGGTGGAGGCTGCTGGCCATATCCGCCGTACTGTCCCTGCGGTGGTGCGTTGTATTGGCCCGGCGGTGGTGCTCCTCCAGGGGCCCGCTGGGTTTTCTCATCCTTGGTGTCGTAGGATGAGTCAATGGCACCAAGCAACATCTTCGCAAGCTATTTTTAAGGATAAAAGTTAGCATTCTTTTGAAAGCACTCGCATGACGCAGTTGGGTATAACCTACCCAGAGCTCAGGGGTCAAGTCAACTGGTGGGTTGGCGCGAGACATCTCGTCCTGTTCAACCTCAAAGTCTTAAAGAAATTATTAGTATAGGCCTTCGAAAAGGGAGATTATTACCGATAGGGAATCAAGGACATACTGGAAGTACAGTCGACAAGTTCACCAATACCAGGCTCTTCGTCGAGCTTAGACAAGAACTCTCTGGCTTTCAGGTCATTGCCGACTTGAGCAAACTGGAAGGAGACAGCCCCACGACCATATCTTGGGTTAGACTGGAGCTCCTGGGTTGCACTGCGGATGGCATCGAACACAGCTCCCTGGGCTTCACCAGCAGGCTGACCGTCTGTGATCGTGATGACCAAGACTGGCTTTTTGAGCTGACCAGCTCTGGCAGGAGCCATGACGAGGGGCTCTAGAACCTTGTTCTTCAAGCTGGTTCCCATGGGGGTAAGACCCTTGAACTGCATGCGCTGCATAAGGGCCTCGACTTGTCCTTCGTTATGGATGTTGTTGCCCTGTTCATTGGAGTTCATGAAGCGAACCTGGATACCATCGTCGTCGAACAAAGAGGCGGCGTATGTGACGCGAGAAAGAATAAGCTTGAGGTCCTTTATACGTTCACCGTTCTCCTCAAACTGCATAGAGCCGCTGTCGTCGATGTAGAGGATAACATCGAAGAGCGCAAGCTTGACAACATCTTGGCCAACCTCGCGGGGAACTCGCCAGGTGGCACAGAGCTGATCCACCTGGCCGCTGATTTTGCTCACTATCTGGTCGAGAATAGGAGAGTTTGGCGGGTACATTCCTTGGAGATTCTTCTCGTTGATACAGCTCTGAAGGACTTGCTTGTAGGCTGCCTGCTGCTGTGGAGTTGGGGGAGCATTGAACTGCTGGCCTCCTTGTGGCCCTGGAGGATAACCAGGTGCACCGCCTTGGGGAGGGTAACCGGGGCCTCCCTGAGGGTACCCGGGCTGACTTTGACGGAACTGGCCGGGTGGTCCTTGTCCCTACAAAAAGAAGAACTATGGTTAAGGTAATGAACACATTGAAATAAACCAGAAGATAAGGAAGAGAGCAAGGGAAGCGAGGACTCTAGAAAACGAGACTGAACAAAGGAAAAACACTTTAGAAGAGAAAAGAAACGAACGTATTGAGCCTGGTTGGGAGGGTATTGCTGCCCGTAGGCTGGTTGCTGCGGCGGTGCTCCATAGGGTTGGTGTTGTTGTTGTTGTCCATAAGGCTGCTGCTGTTGTCCATATGGTGGCTGTTGCTGTCCATATCCGGGCTGCTGGCCATAAGGCTGCGGCTGGCCATAGACAGGCTGCTGGCCATAGGCATTATGTTGTTGATGGGGCTGGGGAGATTGCTGCTGATTCCTATAGTAAGGATTTGGAGTTCCGCTCTGCGGCGGAGGCGAGGCACTCCAAGGAGGAGCTTGAGGCTGAGGACTGGCCTGAGAGCATCTTCGCGTTAGGCACGGTTATGGGAGTTCGGATTGATTGCTATGGTCATGAGCCAGGCCAGCAAAGGCCTTTTCTTTTGCAGTTGGCTCGCGATCAAAAGCATAGTTATAGAGATTTGTTACTTGGTCCGAGAAACAAGCCATAGTTATGACGTCACAAGCAAACAGCGGAACAGGAACCAAAAGAAGCAAAAAACGACAACGACAACAGAAAACAGGTGCAGATAGCGGGTGAAATAACGGCGGACAGAGGTTGTTCAATGCAATGTTGCCTGAAGAAAGCAGGAAGAGGAGGAGGAGGAGCTGTGTGTCAAACGGGGTCGCTTACTTGGGGTGGCGGAGGGCCGCCGGGGCCGCCAGGGCCGGGGTAGGCCTGGTACTGTTGCTGTCCGGGCTAGTAAACAGAAGAGAAGTCAGCCGGCGGTTTTCTCGTCAAGCACCGGGGAGAGAGAAAGAGGCCCAGAATTCGCTTCTGTATTCTCATCCTTCCTCCGGATATAACTAAAGAAGATGGTGCATGGACATACGTATGCTGGGCCGCCGCCGCCGCCTGGAGGAGGGGGGCCGCCGGGATAGGAGGAGGGTGCGCCCTGGTTGGCAGCAGCCATTTTCGAGGCGAGCTACAAGGCAAGAGAGGCAAGCAGGCCGTCGGGTCAGTAAAGAATCGCAAGAGACCGGGTCAATATGGATGAAATAATGGGCTGTTGTGATGCTGCTGAACGCTGGAGCCTTGGAGGGGTCGCATAGTTATATATGGCGGGGCATTCAAGTGGCGCAAACACACAGCTCTCGGGGGCTGGAAGGGGACTTACACCCATGACTGAAGCCGACGATAAAGAGAAAAGTGAACGAGCTGCGAGTGCCAAAGACGACGAGATGGCCGGAGACTCGATGGGCGGGTTGTTGTTGTTCTGGTGGTGGTGGTGACTGTTGGTGATGGAGAAAGACGAGGCAGCGCAGGGGGAGAAGTTAACCAGTCAGTCAACTAACACTAACACTAACTAACTAATTAACTAACTAGCTAGCGGGCGGAGCAAGGCGCAGGCTAGCCAGTAGGACAGAGTCACTAATAATAATAAGCAGCAAGCCGGAAAACAGGTCGAGTCAGCTCCAGGAACTGCAGGCCTCAGCCACTCTGCTCTCGGCTCTGTCCTTGTCTGCATGAGCTGCTTCGTCCTCTTTTGCTGCAAGCTGCTTTAACTACACGGCCAAGGCACTAAAGACGGAGCCGCCAGGCTTTAGCAGTTTGGCTGACATTCTGTGGCTATCGTGGTGTATGGAATAGTGGTAACTATATACCAGTACTAACATATATAGACAAGAAGATATGAAGAAAGAGCATCAAACCCGTGTACGCTGGCTGGAGAACAGGCTGTCGACGGATGGGCCGGGCGTAGTCCAGATCACTCCTACGGCAAGTCAGTGCGAGTCCAGCTATGTATTTCGCATATCAAGAGACGACTCCCCTTGGGAGGACTTACCTTGGAGAACTCGACGACGTTGGAGGAGAAGTCCCCGTTCATCCCGCCGGAGAGGTCGAGATGGTGCGAGACGACCTCTGACTTGGGCTTGGTCCAGACGGTTTGCCAGAAGCCGCTGGCCTGGACCGAGTACTTGTGGCCGGAGGTGAGCTCGAGGTTGCTGAAGACGACGCTGGTCTCGGTCGACTGCTTGGGGCCCAGCTCGACAAGGTCGCGCTCGCGAGCCGGCATCTGACGACGGACCATCATGATGTTCTGTTCCACGTCCGTGTCGTCAGTGAGGTCGCGGATCGTGAAGACACCGAGCGAGGGTGCGAGCGTGTCGAAGACGGTGTTCCAGGTGAGGAGCGTTGCCTGGGAGTCGGCGGTGTTGGTGACGGTCACCTTGAGCTTGAGCTCCTCGTCCTTTGCCACGGTTTCACGGCCGGGACAGATGGAGATCTGGATGAAGGAGAGCTGGTCGTCCATGGCGGGCGATGAGCAGTCGGAGCAGTTCTCGGTGAAGGGCGTCCACGGCGAGCGGGTGGTGAGATAGACGATCAGGGCAAAGGCAAAGATGCCAAATATGCTTGCCCGGTGAACGAGGTTTCCGACAGTGGGCATGAAAACCACGAGCGTTTGTTCTTATTCTTCTTTTTCTTCCAGTTGTTGGTGCTGATGATGAAGTTACGAGGTTGAGCGAACTACCCGGAGGTCGTTGACGCTGACGTTGATGTTTCGACTCCACGATGATGTCAAACCGCTAACTAGTTAAACTACAGGGGAAGACTGCAACGATGCTCCGTCATGACACTGACAACAAACAGACAGCCGAGAGAAGCCAGCCACACTAGCAGTTAGTTCGCTAAGGACGGCAGGCATCGAGGTGGCAGACATCCCAGCATGACCGAAAACTCTCCCAGGACATCCCATCTCTCTGAGCCATGCAAGCCCGAACGGAGCCCTGCAACAAGGGGGTGGTTGATTCAACGACAGCAATCCGGTCAAATGATAAGCCACATAACAGACTGCTCGGTGGTCCCAGTGTGGACCGCAAACCACTTCACCGGCTTGACCCTGCCTTGACTTTTCTTCCTCTGATTCGAAGAAAGGGCAGAGAGCTTCCGGGCTTAAGTACGTGTGGGCCGCGTATCAGAGGGTGAAACAAGTCGACAACGCCTTACTCCAGCCCCTGGGCAGGATTAATTTTATATCCGGATACTCCATCTTCCGCCTTTTTTTCGCTGCCCGCTCTGCCATTATTACTTGCGAAATGGCGAGTTGACGCGGATGAGAGGCTGTGCAGAGCGGTGGCGGAGGACCAGCCACGGTCATGACGGAGTCTGTGAGCTATAAACGAATACCCCATATAGTTCATTGGCGGCGTCTCCTCGGATGGCGCTATTTTGGCCCTCAGAAGCGCCTAAATACGGATACCACCATGATGGCTTTGGGGTAGAGAGAAGCAAGTTGCCCCTCGGACATAAAAAAAAGCAGTATTCCTGTTCGGAGATTTCTCTTCTCCGTGCATAAGGATATATGCAAAGCACGGCAGGCATGACATGGAGAAGGGCTAAAGTACTTACGTCAACGAACCTTGCAGCAGAGGCAATTTCATTTTGTTTCACCGGCTAGAGTGGGCTGATATACGTGTCATACCTGCTACCGTTCCTGCTCTTCAGGTAGTGGAAAGTTTTCTTGTGAAGATCTCCCGCCCAAGAGAGATGTGCAGAGTGAAAATATGCTCAACATGATCTTCAACCAATTCACTCGGTTGATGCCGTTGATGGAACTCTCCATGACAGCTGTTGTATAGTTGTTTGATCTACCCGTCTTGGTGAAGAGCTTAGCTATAAGTGTGCCTGCCATGGGTTTCTCGCAGCGCTCGATTGCACTCCCTCAGGAGCAAAATGCAAGCCTTGCGGAAGCTCAAACAAGCGTCAGGTCATTCTCACTTAGTGGATCAATTTTGCATGGCTTGCCTGAGGAAATGAAATGCGGACTAGGCAACAACAGTTCACCCATTTTTGTGGGCGGCATAATAATGTCAAGCGTGCTAATAGTTACCCTTTGGCAACATTGAACCGCTAAGACGTAACAAGTCTACACTACATTATTGGATTTCCGCAAAGATGGTATTTTGCGCTACCGGTGACCTAATTAACTTGAATGCAGACTTGGACGATTTGGCGCGAGGGAAATAGAGCCGCACTAAGAAGAAAGTCAGGGTGAACTGTCATCATTAAAATCCTCCTTTCACCCGACATTATGCCTCCTCCACCTCACTGCACCGTCAGGGAAAACAGCGAGGAAGAGAAACGCTAGCGTCTCAAGCAACCGGATCTTGCGCGGTGGTCAAGAAGAGGCAAGCTTCCTCTCTGCATATTTAATTTTGGTTGCTTCCTCTTTGGCGTCTACGACGGGGGATGCTCATTAGTCAGTCATAGGACTGACCATTGGGGATTGGGTACGAGCTCCGTCCGCATCAAAGAGATCATCGGTGCTTCATACATATTACAGTTCCTGTTCCAGGGTTGGCCGGACAAACTGAAGGGGTACGCAAGAAAAAAATTTCTAGAGGGAAAATAACGAGCGTACGGAGTTCTCCGTATGGAGCAGTTGTCCTTCATGGAAAATGCAGGATGTTAGAGTGTGAAGTCAAGCTTATGCCTAAAGAGGGGGGCCATGTTTGCCTGCCGCTTGAGTTTTGACGTCTATACCATCAGGTAGGCAAGTTGCCTCTTGAACCCTCGACAAGTGCCACACTTGATGACTCTGGACGTGTGGTGCCAGCGTCTCCTTAAACGGTCAGGTCAGTCTCTATTATTGTGTTTGGCATCTATGGAGATCAGTATCGAATCCGCCTTATGATGCACCCCCAATTGAGCTTTTCATTCGCTGCGGATATTTACATCGACACCTCCGACTGAGATCTCTCCATCGGACCCCGATTTTCTCAATACCCGGACAACGAGACTTGGCGAGCCTATTTTGTATCTTTGCATTTGGCTCTAGGTGGATTTATCCGTCTAAGGTATACCTTAATAATAGACACGCTGAGAGGCTTGTCTTCTTTGGCTTGCTTCCTGCATGTTATTATTATACGCCAAATCCTACTTAATAAGATTGGCCAGATAGAATTCTCCGTGGAGCTTAAGGGGTCTCTCCATAGCCTTCAGATGGAGTGTCCTTCTATGATTCGATGGCTCCTGCTTGGGTTCCATGAACCCCTTAATCCACTATATCCAGCCAAGCACAGGACTCAGGCCTTAAGATGCTCCTCGCGGCAGAGCTAGCGATTATGGCTCCATAAACATTGCTCGCGCCAAAGGATGATGACTTTGATATTGTTCATCTCCTAAGGAGGGACCGCTCGAGAGGCAATATATAAGATCATCATGGAACGAAGCTGGTGAACTCTTTTCTACCTCAAGAGCAGGCTTTTATTATTTCAAACAAAACAGTCCAAACTCATAGTTCCTAGAGAACTAGTACACTCTTTTGTCTTTCCTTTTTCAAACATACATATTTTTTCTTTCTTACTCTCGTTTTTTTTGACCCAACCCTTTTTGATCTAACTCATTCTTTGATCGAAGTCATTCTTTTTACAAACTTGCAACAATGAAATTCTTTACGGCACTCGCTGCGGTTGGTGCCCTCCTGGCGCCAGCCGTCGCTCTCCCAACCCCGGCATCTGAGGCATCACACAACCAAACTCTTAGCGTCAGGCTCGTTCGCGCTGGCCACACCATGGTCAGGGCTATTGTCACCAACAATGGAGAGCGTCCTTTGCACCTACTGAGTTTCAACACCATTATGGATGAGAACCCAACCAGCAAGGTTGATGTATCCCACGAGGATGGTAAGATAGGCGTTGGATCTTATACAGGCTAGGCTGTGTTATACTGACTACTCATAGGTGGTGAGGTCGAGTTCCTTGGCATGCTGCCCCGTTACGACTTGAGCGATCTGACTGAGGATCTCTTTACTCGTCTGGCCCCCAAAGATAGTGTGGAACACCTCTTCGACATTGCCACAGTCCACGACTTGAAGTGGGACGGCAAGTACACACTCACTGCTCGTGGCGCCATTCCTGTTGCAGAGGATGGGGGAACAGATATCATAGACCACGTTTACTACGAATCCAACGCGCTTGAGATGGATATCGACGCCCGCAAGGCTGCCATGGTCCCCAGAGCGTTTGACGACTACTTTTCCAAGGGCCTCGACAAGCGACGTCCCCTCGATATTTGTAATCCGATGAAGGAGAAGGCCCTCAGGGCCGCCCTTCAAGACGCTCAAAAGGTTGCCACGGAAGCTGCAGCCGCTGCTCAAAACAACACAGAGAAAGTCTTTGAGTTTTTCCGCGCCAGAGATCCTGGAACCAGGAAGGAGGTTTCCAAGCGCCTTGCCTCAATTTCCGGTGTGGCCACTATGGACGGTGGCTCTGTTACGTGGTTCTGCTCCGATGGTCCTCGCCGATGCAGTCCCAGAATCATTGCCTACACCTTTCCAGCTAGGAATGAGGTTCACCCCTGCTCCCTCTTTTGGCAACTGCCCCACCGCACCAATGAGTGCCATCGTCAGGATCGTATCGGGACCGTAATCCACGAAGGAGCCCATAATCCAAATGCTGTCACACCGCACTGCAAGGACCATGGGTATGGTTACAATCGTGCAACTGCACTCTCTCACCAGAGAGCCATGGGAAATGCCGACAACTACGCTCTCTTCGCCAACGGTAAGCCTCCTCTTTAGCGCCCTTCGAGATGTCTTGTTCTCTAGACTAATTTTGACTCAATAGCTATTACCCTCAGGTGTTAAACGTAACTGCCAGCCGGCAAATTACCACTTTCCAAGTTTCTTGAGGGAAATATCCCTATTCTTGTCCAATCTTCTCATTCTCGGTTGGTTTAGCGAGACAGCTGGTTTTCTGTCTCCTTCACCTGTTTCTTGCTCTTCCTTTCATATACATATTTGCGAACTTTTAAAAACAAAGATGTATTACATAGGACAATTGAACTTTCGATGTTCTATATATATTGTTATGACAATTGTATCGTGTGTTCATTCCCTGTGCTGGGAAGTAGTTCTCAGCAGGTTTATATTTTGTCTTCCGTAGCAACGTTGACACGTAATTGATATGAGGGTCGATTTTTGAAGCATTATATTGTTTTATTATATTAGGGGGATCTGCATAATTTCAAATTAACCTAACACTATTAAAGACCGCATAGTTTTTGTTTGGGTCAAGCGGAACATAACCTTGGAAATATCTGGACCACTGCTTCTTACTTGCACGAGCTACTACTCCTGTGGCTCTTTTTCGAGTTGCCTAAAGATGGGGATGTCAGGATAAACAAGGTCAGGCAGACAGGCCAAATTAAGAAAAGTGAATTACATATTAACAAAGCGGGGATAGCCCGAATTACTACTAAATAATTACCAATCGCAGGCTTTCAATGTCTCTCACCAAAGCTGCCTCAAAGTTCGATCCAGGTACCTGAAAATAAGACCTCCAGGCACTTGAAACCTCCTCCCCTAAAGCCTGGTTGGAACCGAAATTCACATTGGTATCATTCGAAACAAAATCAACAGAACATAAAAACTCAAATCAAGAGGAAAAACATAGGAAAAACATAGGAAAACATAGGAGAGTAGATGATATTAGTAATGGTGACGGGTAATCGATATATCACGCGCCACGTCTTTGATAGGAGTGTTTTAGTTGTTTAAACTGGAGCGTTGGTTCCAGGAATGGTCATCAAACCGTCGGCAAGGCCAGTCATCTTGGAGGGCATGACATGAGTAGGCTCCGCCATGGACGTTGATGGTCCCATGGACTGAGCGACAGGCAAGTTCTGTCGCTGCATTCCACTTATACCACGGTTTCTGTATTTCCGTTTGACATCATCAAGTCGCGGAAGTCCGGTCGAGGGAGCAGCCGAGCCAATACCAAACACAGGAGATTCCCATCTTTCACCCCTTGCAGCAAGGTCCCTATATTCTGTTGCCTTGGCAGATATGCCACTGGGGAGAACGACGTCTTTGAATATAGAATCGTATTGACTGATGCAAACGTTAACCTTAGTGTCTCTGGGAGGCTTTTGCTTCTTCTTGGCCTCGGCCTCTTGTTTGCGGGCCTTCATCTGCGACTTGAGCGCGTTGCTGTAGTGAGTGTATGCATTGCTCTTCTCGTCGGGATCGTTCCGTGACAACTCCATGGTACGCTGAGCTTCCTGGTGGACCTGATAAGCGAACTTATCTGCCTTGCTGAAGTATTGTCGAATTTGCAGCTCCAGGACCTTTTGGATGGCAGGTCGAACCACTGACAAAAGCAAGGGTTTGAACAAGGTAAAGAGGACCTTGTGCTTAGATTTCTTCAGCCTGATGTCCAGATTCTTGATGTTGACAACGACCTTATCAGCCTTGATGAAATGTTGTTTATCCTTGCTCTGCGCTGAAGAGCCCATGATCTTAAAGCTGAATCCGTCGCCGCCCAAGAAGATATCCATCACACCTGTATCTGAGACGTGTGGGAAGCCCTTCTTCTTTTTGATGTAGTAGCTTACATCTAAACAAAAGCTGTTAGTGAGCTAGCTCTACAAAAGCATAAATGGATTATTTACCTCTCCAATCGGTCTGGATTCCAGTGGCAGAAATCATGGCCTATAATTACCCAAGGTTAGAAGCTAGGAAAATATCAAATGAACGACTATAACAATACTTGCCTTATTGTCATTGTGATTGCCAATCTTCTTTCTACCCCATCTCCAATAATTGTCGCTGCTGAATTCCATGATATTGGGCATCAGGTTATCGCATTGAACAGCTAAGTTTTCAATAACCTGTTGAACCAGGTTAGTAAACGTTATTAAAGAACCTCATCAGTACTATCGGATTCAAGTATACATACCACATCAATCATTGGATCGGATACTTCAATTCGAGGAAGAGGAATATAAGAAAGATTCGCCAAGGTTCCTGGAAGGACTGTATTGACAAAGTCTTTCAACAGATTCTTCTGGAAAACAATATTTCCACTGGCATCATGGCCGAGATGATCGAAGAATTTCTTCATGGACTGGCCGAACTCCTTGTTCAATGGATCTTCATCGAACTGGTTTGCTAGGAATTTCCCTTCCTCTACGACTTCATCGGTGTCATTCTTGTAGCGTTTGGTGAGTAAAAAGCGTCCCTCATCATACAACCTGTTCCACTCTGCAGTAGATTCGTCACGCAACACGAAGCCCTGCTCTTTGAGACATTTCCTATAGTCATGTTAACTCATATTTCTTCATAGTGAATCCCCAAGGGAGCCTTTAAGAGATATATACCTGATGAATGTATCCACATTTCGGAACCAGTCTCTTAGTCGAGGATCACTTTCCGCATTTTTGTAGAATTTCTTGATGGCATCAAACAGGTCATCAGTCGAGGTAGAGTTTGCAAATCGTTCGATTACAGTCTTGAGCCGCGTCAGTGAATCTTTATGTTCGGTGAGATATCCTATTAACATACTTTCAGGTTAGACTCTAATTTCCGAGTATCCGATTGATCTCTTGCACCTTTCAGCGTTCCTGCCCCCTGTTTGGATAGGCTCTTAGAGCGTCGGGCGTATCCCTCGGCGATCGACAAGAGTGTCTCGATAGCTTCTTGATCTATATAGTAAGTTAGATGGCTGTGGGCAACCCAAAGATCGAGTTAACCTTGAAACTTACAGTCAGCGTGTCCTTGAATTTCAACAATCATCTTCTTAATGCGCCAAATTGTCTGCTCTCTCCGCTCTCGAGGCATTTTTTCCGCAAGGAATTTTTTGGTCCGCTCGGCTGCTTCCTTTGAACGTTGCTTGGCCGTCGTAGTAGCCTGATCTTTGAGCTCTGCGGTATCAGCGGTGCCGGAAGTGCCAGTTTGCTGACTGGTAGTAACACCATCAACTCCATTGACCCCGTTGACTCCATTAGCCCCATTGGTGGCATGAGAGCCATTGACTGTATCAACATTTCCTTGAGTCTTTTCTGATTTCTTGAACCGTGATTTAAGGGCATCCTTTGATAGGTTGGGGGACTCATGCCACATGTTTTCGTCGGCAGGCCTGTCAATCTGGGCTAAGTCCTCCTCTGATGGCTTCAAGGCCCCGGCAGCTTTCTGGGCAGAATCACTAGCCATGTCCCGTATCAAGATGGTTGCATCTTTCACTACATCAGGCGACCATGTTAGCGACTGCAAACATCTTGGATCGATTTTCGAACTTACAAAGCTTCCTGAATTGGCCGTTGGTGATGAGCAAAGTCCCGAGAGTCTTGAGGCCAGCTGCGGTTTGCTGAGCATTTTGTTTCGCGGCAGCTTTTTCACCAGAAGTATCAGGGCCTTGAATATCTCCCGGGCCTTTGAAGTTTGTTGCATCCCAGATGAACTCTTGGATCATATTGCCATCGTTCTTGACGAGGACAAGATTTCTCGCGCTGATTATTACATGGCGTAAATCTTCAATAATCTGTCGAGTTTCAGTTGAAAGTTCAGATGATGGATTGGCCAAGGACTTCGTAGCAAGAAGGCTGTTTAAAGCAACATCGATTTGCTTGTTCTATATTGAAAGTGATTAGCAACACGGAACCATAAAGAGTAATGCTTGAAAAGGAGTTGAATTTAGGGCCATACCGAAGGAACTTTGCCATTGGCAAAAGCTAATCGAGTCGGTGTCTATGTTAGCAAACTGTTGCTTCATTCAGGTATATACCCTCGATCGATATTGCGAGGAGGCAAACCTGAATAGATTCCATAATACTGAAGCTTTTCGTTGATTTCCTATAAAGACATATTAGATTCTCCTTTATCAAGTGTCGCAAAGCGATCTTTCGACGTACCCTGTCTCTTACCTCCGGTTTCACCGGAGTGTTCACTACTGCTTTGTTACTAGGCATGGCGAGAGGCTAGTAACAGTGCATCTAGCGAGAATTGTTAGACGAGGAATAGTAGAATTCTCTGTAGCACTAATATATTATGTATTAGGCAACAAGAATGAAAAACTGTGGTTAAAATCCAATCGAGGCACCCAAGTCCGGAAAAGACGTCTTTTAAAGACGGTCAAAGGGAAAAGAATTACACCAGGGATGAACTTATCAATTGACTGCGCACCTTAGGGGGCAAGCTAAATCCACTATTCCCGATACGTTGTCGATACGAAGAGATTATCGAGGAGAAGGAATGCACGGGAGGTGGATATATCCCTGATCTCGGTCCTCCCTTGACGTCATGACTTTGCCGTTCCATCCTGGCCGTAATTTCAGCTATGTTTTCGCCTTCGGATTGCCATCTAGCCACGGAGGTAACGTTTCACGGACAGATCAACATCAACAATCCTGTTTGGGTGGCCAATAATCGCCAATGGCGCTGGGGATTATCCTTGTGGAACTTGTTTTCCCCCCCGTCTGCATATATTGTTTTGTTGCAAGCTGTCGATACTTCTCCACTATGATGGCGTTGCAAGCCTTGGTGCTGGAAGCTGCTGGGGTTACGTCATGGCGCCATGTAAGGTTCGCTCACTCCTGACAGCCGAATAAGGAGCTTCCGGGAGCTTTAATACCACTTATTTTTCAAGGAGATTCCTGAATTTTCCGAGCAAACTGACGATGCGATGAAAGCTGCCGTTGAAGGCTCAAGGCTCATCGAGAATCTGAAGTAGAAAGAAGACGGCGACGCTTACATAATGATAATAGTACCTAATAATAGCGCTCTGTTCTCCGTACGGTATTATGTAATTGATCGGCAGGAGATTAGGTAAGCGGTATCTCATGCGCCAGTCAAGGAAAGCAAAGGCTCACGTGCTTTCGTGGGATGAGACGCGCGCGTAGCGAGGAGCTTCTCGCTACAGGTGACAATCACGATACCCTGGTTACCAGATATCCGACATCATATTTGCCGCACTGCTCTCACAATGGGCAGGACCGGCAGGGCCAGGCCGTCTCGGAAACGGCAAACAACCCTATCGTTTGCTCCTGTCAGCTCGTTACCTCCGACTGGGGAGTCAAGTCGTGTACGATCTCAGAATCTTCGCTCGGAGAAGTCATCACCAAAGGGGGAGAATGCTGCTACTACGCCCCCGACAATACCAGAAGAACAATCTATCTTCGTCTCATCTGACGAAGATCCTATTCGCCCTCCCTCTAGCATTAAGCCAAAGACAAGGAAGCGAACAAACCCGGGCATGAATAAATCTAGCTCTGGGGAAAGTGATGAGATTGTGTCCCCTACCAAGCGTAGAAGGACAAGTGTACAGGTTGTTATTCCTCAAGCACCGGTCGCCCGTGACCAGGTCAAAATAAAACACTATTCTGAATCAGACTCTGATATAATTCACTCCCCCCCACTCAGGCAACGGAGGGTTGCCTTAAAGGCCCGTGCCAAAAGAGGCAGAGGCCTTGATGAAAAGGACCCAGTGCCTGATGGATTTGTACAAAAGAGCGGTAAACTGCAACAGAATGAAATTGATCTGGAGGAAGACCTTGAAATACTTCGCCCTTCTAGTAAGAAAACCCCCCTGTTAAGAAGTATATGTCAGGGATATGCGCAAGTGGATTTTTTTTCTGGTTCAGTTCCTTCTGCAAATATGCTAAGTGCTCATTTACGTTTGCTGGCACATTCTAATGATCCCTTAGACGTAATTGAGAGCCGAACAAGGGGCACGCCTAGTATTTCAACAGCCAAAGCAGAACGCCAACGGCAACTAGAACTTCTTAAACGTCGGCGTGCTGGAGACAAATCAAAAATGACAGAGAGAAACGAAAAAGGTTACAACGATAACAATCCCCATAGCCCAGACGAATCGGAAGATAATGAGGATTCCGAAGACACTACCTCATCGGAAGATTCACAAATGGACGTTGATAGTGACGTTGAACCCGCCCTTCCTGAGGATCTCGATCAATACGATGCTGATTTTGTTTTGGAGGATGACGAAGGTGAATTGGGTGTCCCAGCTGACGAGATTGAGGTTCCATTTGAATTTACTAGGCATCGATACAAAAGACTGAAGGATCATTTTAGGGACGTTGTTGAATGGATGGTTCACAACAAAATTAATCCTGCCTTTCGTCGAGATGATGCCGTTTATGAAATGGCATTTAGAAAAGTGAAGGATGAAGTGACGGGTTTGGCAGGCTCTCAGTTTGTATCGTCAGTCTGGAATAAGGGGTTTATAGGCTCTCTCAAAGCAAGGCCGCGGATCGTGGTCCTCCCTTATCCAATTACAGAGGGTCATCCATGTGATGCATGCAATAGATCAAAACATCCGGCATCCTATGATATCCGATTTGATGGGCCTCCATACATTCAGGAGACACTGGAGTCTATTGTTGGAGATGATAGCAGTGAAGACCAGGCCTCTGATAGTATGGAGCGTGAAAACGTCGACTGCGAGGGAAACGTGATACCCAATGAGAACACACATTTTTATCTTGGAAGGTGAGCCAAAGATGCCCCGTATATTGACTGCTATCAGCATTTTTAATTTCTCATGCTTTGATAGGCACTGTAAATCAAAAGCATCCATGGCTCATACTCTAATCCATTGGCGCTACCACCTCAATGAATGGGTGGTTGGCTACTTGGAGAGAATTGGTATTCTTGAGAACGGTGAAATCCTAAACAGGGAGCATTGGAGTCAGAAAAAGCGGACAAAATATGCCAATGAGGTTGTCGATGCTATGGTTCAGGCAGGAGAGGTCGACCGGCTCTGGAGAGACTTCAACCTCAACTTAAAGACTGCACGAGCTTCAACTGTAGGCTACTCCCCTTTCCCTTGCTTTTCCGCGTTCTTGAACACGCTGACTCCTGTATAGACATCATCTCGATATTAGCTGTTTACTTAGTCCAGGTGTGGGAGCAGAATCGAATTTTCCGTCGCCTGGATTTGCTCAGGTACGGATGCTGACACTTGCAGCGAGATAATTGGTTTGCATCTCGGATCCATGAATGAGCCTTTCATAGATGCTGCTCATGGATAGCTCAACTAATGATGAAATGACGTTTTATCTTTCAAGGTTCCCCCTACAGCCACAGGGAATAAAATAAAATATAACCAAAATGTCTCCATTTTCATGGTTAACGAAATGAAAATACAATCACAGTTGATACATAATTCTCATGGTTATAAAATACACGACAGAAAGGAAAATGGATACTAGATACCAATTGTAAAGTACATGTGTAAATATTAAAGGAGAAGAGAAAATCAGCAAAAGGTGTCGTCAAAAGTAACAAGACAAATGGGAAGACATGGACGGTGTTCAATCCTTGACCGCGAAAATAAAAATTCCAAAAACCAGGTAAGTTTTTTTTGGATCACTTCCTCACATGCATTTGTAGCCACCCAGTACCATGAACCCAGCCCATGTCACATTTTCAGTAGTTGCAGTCCCCTGGTAGATATCAATATTGCATGATTCATGTGTACAATATTGACGCCCTAATTGATACAAAGGCAAGTCAATAGTGATTTTTGTCCACTAGACACGCCAGAACTGTACCGTGTTGTTATTCGCACTAGCCTGCGTAGCTCATCTCGAATATTCGTGTGGATTATAAGGCAGGTTTTCCCTCCACAGCGATCGAATCAGGGGCAGTAAGAGCGCTTGTAGCACCAGGAGTCAACATCTATAGAGAGAAAAATCAGATTAGCCATTGCATAATGATTCAGGGCTAAGTCAAGGGAGCAAACGCGTACCTCATTGGCTCCTTTGATCATTCCTTGCTCCCTTTCCATCTGAACGTATTGTTGCTCTTCAGCTAATGCAAGAGCCCATGGAACACCGAGCAAGAATGCACTCGTGCTCACAATCCACAAAGCGGATCCGCCGAAGGAAATTGTTGATTTTGCAAAGGAAGAGAAGGAAGAGAAAGCATTGCTGATCTTGTATCTGGACTGGGCTGGGATAATGTCTTGTAAAGCGCAAATTCTTTCATATAGCGTTTCGTTGTCGAGATTGTCATCAAATGAATCTGTAGAGATCTCAGATTCTAGTGTGAAATAGTCCAAAATTAGTAAATGTTGTTTTATATTCAGCGGATGTATTTTCCCCGAAGGCAAATTGAGCGTTGCGGTGTATCCTCGCAATGCATTAAATGTCGGCACCATAGAGATCATGACGATTAATAAAGGGATGAAAGGAGATAAGAACATACCAGTATCGGTGTAATCCTCATCCTCGTCGTCACTCAATAACAAGGCATCAGACTTGGTTGATGTAGGTTTTTCCTTGAAATGTTCATCTTCGACTTCGGTGAGCTTGACCATTGTGACGGGTTGAAGCGGAGGGTAAATATGAAGTAAACGAAGATGTATAAAATAAATCTCAGCTTTGGGATTTGTTCCAAGGAGCAAGGTGTACTGTTGGTTTGGTAGAAGGCTTTTATGGCTGGTCTTTGATTCTTTTTCATGAATGTCGAGAGCGAAGTTCGTCCAAACTTTTCTCGTTGGAGCCAATTATGTAATCAATATTTTAATCAGCTTCAAGATAAGCTCGGGCGGGCTTCACTGCACCTCACGAGAAGAAGCATTTATTAAACATGAATCGAGCTTCATCTTGGAATTATTGGGATAAGTTAGAGTCCTGTTCTTGTTCCCGTCTGCTTTTGCCTAAAGCTGAAGTTGTCACTTTTATTGGACTAAACTGCTGTCCTCTCTGATTATCACGGAGTCCATATAACTACTCTTCTCCACGAACACCTCCAAAAAGACAAGAAATTATGGCCACACAAACAACAGAATCTGAATCGACAGAGCATACCATCCCTTTCCCAGAGCCGACTGTAATACCTCCTCGAAGCAAGCATACCCATACCCTCATACTTCTTCACGGTCGGGGCGGGGTTGGCCGTGTGTTCGGGGCAGAAATAATCACAACAGTATTATCTGCTCCAAGCTCCGATAATACCCTGCCCAAGCGCTTCCCGGGCCTTAAATTTATATTCCCGTCTGCAAAGACGACTCATTCAGCCCAGTGGGACCTATATCTTCCTCAATGGTTTGACCGCGGTCCAATTGGTTCTCCAGCCAAGGAGCACAATGATTTGCTTTACGGAGGACTAAGAGAATCGACAAGGTACCTGCGAACAATAATTAACTCCGAAGCGGAACTCGTTGGTGCAAAAAACGTCATTATCGGAGGTCTGAGCCAAGGCTGTGCACAGGCACTTCATGTTCTACTCAGTTATGCAAACGACGAGCATCTTCCCTTGGGTGGACTGGTGGGTATGAGTGGATGGCTACCGTTCAAAGAACAAATCGCCGACTTCATCCCAAAAGACCAAGAGGAACAAGAAGTAAGGAATGAAGAATCAAGGCGTGCAGGAGCCTTGCAAGCCATGAATTTTGTTTGCCAGTCGGTTTTAGATTTACCTCCTATTACGGCAGAAGCAGCTACAGCTGCTCTATCTACTCCAATCTGGCTGGCTCATGGCAATATGGACAGGACCGTCACGCCAAATCTAGGAGAGGCTGCCGCGCAAACGCTCGAAAAGCTTGGTTGGGATGTAACATGGATGCTTTATGATGAGCTTGAACACTGGTTCGCTCCGATGGAGCTAGAAGATATGGCTATTTTCTTGAGTACAAGAGTTGATATCCCAGAGTCAGGGCAGTAGGATTAATACCTGCGCTCCAGATTTATGAGTGTAATGAGAATGGTGCAGTAGCTAGCTAGCGTACATTGATAAAGTTTTAAAGCGTTTATGTCAAGCCTTGAGTATATAGATATTTATTCATAATGCTAGTATTACACCATCCGACCTATCTTAATAATACACAGTTCTCTAATTCCAAAACGTAGAAGCGACTGATCTGGTATCCATTTGAGCATCGCTTTCAAATATACTTCAGTCGTGATCATGCTCGGCCTAAACCCCATTTGGCTATTCTTTGTTGAATCTCAGTCCACTGTAATGGTGCAAGTTTGGTGCCTTCCATTTCACCTTCCTGGATGACAACGGTAGGCCGACCGGTACCTTGGCCGCGGTTTTGTACTAAGCCACCGAATACCTGCTTAGCAACGCGTCGTAGGTCGTCGACTGTGAGGGCTTCGATTTTCTTGCACATCTCTTGGACCCCAATCTTGCGGCCGTGAACTTGGACTTGTCGTCCCAGGTCTTCAAGTTCCACCATACGTGATTCCAAGTTCATCAGTAATGATGAGCGAAGCTGATTCTTAGCACGATTAACTTCTTGTATCTGGAGGCCAGAGTAACCAGAGTCAAGTGTGAGAGCCTGAAGTTCTCGGCACATAACTTCGAGCATGTTAGCTATGCTATTAGGCACGCATGAGGCTGATATTCCGAATAGGCCGCTATCAGTATAGCTGAGATTGAAGGCCATGCAGCTTTCTACCCAACCGTGTTGGTTCAGCACATTGGTATAAAGCCGCGAATACATTCCTTTACCGGGGCCACCAGCTGAGAATGATCCACCACCGCCAAGAAGGGTTTGAAGAGTTGCTAGAGCGTATATATCTGGAGAAGATATGGGGAGGGCTTCGAATGCCAGATGAATATGGCTGAGTCGAGGCATAGCCGGGTTTGCTGGAGGAGGAATGCGTGGGAGAGACATGAAGCCTCCGGTGTAGTATGAAGGCCTGCTGACATCGATCAAGTCTGTTTGGAGAAGAGACGGGTTAAGTGGGGACACTGTTGCATGGTTTGGCGCCGAGGTAGATAGGTTTTTGAAGAATGGAACTCTGGATAGGATACCTGGGGAAGAAGGAGAGGAAGGAGGCGTCAATGAAGGCGAATGTGGTGCTGAGGAATCTGGGGACTCGGTAGGGGTGGTGGACGAAGGCGAGAAGGCTGGAAATGTCGGTACCTCCTCTTCACCGTGGGTAGATGATGTCTCTGATCCGAATTGGGCTAGAAGAGGAGACTTCTGGTTCTTCATGTCGCCGAAATACTGCTCTGTCATCCTCACAGCATCTGTGTGAGAGACGCCAGCGAAGGCAACAACCATTTTATTCGGGTTAAAAAAAGCTGTCCTGTACTTATCCACGGTCACCTTGGTGATCTGCCCTAGCCTCTCCCGTGGGCAAAGCAAGGGGTTTCCCAGAGTATTATCCTTATAAGCAGCCATATTCACCAATTCAGGCAATATCATCTCCGGCTTTGCCCAAAGCTCTGTGATTTCGTATTCTGCAACTGCTAATTGCTGGGAAACCTCATCTTCTGTGATTAGAGGGTCTCGGATTGTTTCCGCTAATAAGCCAAGGGTTGTAGGGACAGTCGAATTGAAGCTGGCGGATTGGTACATAAGGGATTCTCGTGACGAGGCACATTGTATGTTTCCCCCAAGGCTCTCTAGAGATTCAAGCATTTGGTCTGCATTGCGTTTCGATGTTGATTTGAACGCGAGCCTGTCGACAATATGGCTCACACCACGGAGCTCATTGTTTTCGTATCTCGATCCGGCGTCAATGTAGACACCAACACCGGCAAAAGGCCCCGGAAGAGATTCGGTAGCAACACGTAGACCGTTGCTGAGAGTGGTTATCTGGTCCAGTTCAACAGGATCCTATAGTATACCCATGTGTTAAAAAAGATGTGTTCCTTCAGGTTATAATATTTAGCGATGGATACCTTGTTCTCTGGTTGTCGAACAGTTGCAAAACTTCTAGGGGCAAGACGGGGTATGGAAGGCTTCCTGGACCTGCCTGCTCTGAGAGCCAGTCGATGCATAGCGAAAGGCGAGCTGCTTTTCCTCTGTCTGTATGTTGTTGGGTAGTGGTCCCGGGGATGTAGGAGACGATCGACAACTGTTTTTTTTTTGGATGTTGCTGGATCAGATAAAAACTGAGGGCTTGGCATCGGCTTAACCGCCAGCTAGCGTCACTCTCTTAAAGTTATCATGATGAACTCGGGAGACATAAACACATCATAATTTTGATATTAATAGAACCGGAAGCGGTATTTATATACCCGTCTAATCTAGGACAAACTAAAAGGAAAATCTAATGTTCATTAGACCATTTGCGGTACCAGTCCAGGCAAGCGGCATTGGCAACACTGGCACCAGTCTTGATGTTCAACCCACAGAGAATCTGCTTGACTGCATTCTCAACTTTCTTGCCGTTAGATGTGACCGGGATCTCAGGGCATGAGTCGACTATGGCTGGAACATGTCTGGCACTCAGCTCCTTGCGGATCGCGGCTTGTATGCGCGTAATAAGATCCTGTGAAATGGCTTTTGGCTCTTCAACAATAACAGGCGTTGAGGTGCCGGAGGCCGCCGGCGTTGTACCCATTAATTTCACGAATAATACGACGGTTTCATCTGTTTCGATACCTTCGCGTCTCCGACCGATGCAGAGGGAGTCTTCAATCTCATCTGCGAAATGCTTGAGTATGACATTGTAGATCTCTGCGCTTCCGAAACGGACACCAGCAGGCTTTAACACCCCGTCGCTCCGCCCCAGCATCGCCAATCCACCAGTCTTGGGGTTTATACGGACAAAGTCACCATGATGCCATATTTTAGGGCCAAAGGTGTCAAAATAGCTTGCTCGGTACTTCTCAGCGCCAACTGGACCCGGAGGCCAGAACATGACTGGCTGAGATGGGAAGGGTTTAAGACAAACGAGATCTCCGGCCTCACCAGATACACCAATGTCGTTTCCGGCGTAGTCGAAGACAGAGACTGCCATTCCAAGGCCACGGCACTGGATTTCACCCCGTGTGACGGGGAGGATGGGGCAGCAGGCACCAAAGAGGGAGATAATGTCTGTTCCTCCAGTTATGGAGCCAAGCATTATGTCCGGGTGGATTGAAGAATAAACGAAGTCAAATGTGGACGGAGCGAGGGAAGATCCAGTGCTGAAAATAGCTCGCAAGCTCTTAAGTGTTACAGGCCGGAAGGGATGCTCTCTGGGGTTAAGGGAGTTTTGTTCTAGAACAGAGAGGTACTTCGCAGAAGTTCCAAAATGGGTGATCTGGAGTTCATCGATCAGACGAGGCATGGCCATGTCACCTTTGCCGTTTTCGGGGTCAAGTGGGCGGAAGGGAGATCCATCGTAAAGAACTATACTAGTGCCGCTAGCGAGGCCAGAAACAAGCCAATGCCACATCATCCATGTGGTGGTTGTGAAATAGAACAGGCGGTCACCGGGCCGCATGTCGCAGTGAAGGACATGTTCTTTCTTATGTTGTATCAAGGTCCCAATTGCTCCATGAACAATAGGTTTTGGTGCACCGGTCGTGCCAGAGGAGTAGAGAATATAGACAGGGTGGTCGGGGGGAAGGTACTTGAAAGTCAATGGCTTTGATATAGCTTCTGCAGAGGAGAGGAAGTCCTGCAAAGCCACACTCTTTCCCTTGGGAGGACTGGCAGCCGGGATCTCAAACGGATAGTCCTTGACGGCGTCGATGACAACAACCATGTCCAAACACTCCAAATTGGTTGTCACCTCTGTAACCTTTGACTGAGTCGGGTGTACTTTGCCGTTGTAGGCAGCTCCATTATCCACAAAGAGCACTTTGGGCTCGATCTGTCTCAACCTCTCTAAGACAGCATGGACGCCAGTATCTGTCGACACGCCACTCCACAATGCGCCGAGTGAGGTGGCTGCCAGCATGGCGACCAGGGTGTTGGCATGATTGCCTACAAATCCGGCAACGCGGTCTCCCTCTAAGACACCGACAGCCTCTAAAGCAAGTGCACAGACACGTACTCTCTCGCGGAGGTCCTTCCACGAGATGCTTTCACGGGTAGTTTCTGTTGCAGAGATGATGGCAATATCATCTTCGTTGGGGTTGCAAGCCGGGAAGAGCAAGTTCTCTGCGAAGTTGAGCAACGAGCCCTGGAAGAACGACGGCCGAGGGAACAACGGCGCGTTTTCATCGAATACCTAGCAGTCAATGTCAGCTTTTCTTCTCTCCCTTCATCTTGCTTTTCTTTCTTTTCTTTCTTTTTTCCCCCCAGCATAGCGGGGTAGAATGCGCCGACATTATGAATGTCCGCTCAACCGCAGGAAAAAAAAAATTGTAAACAGAGCAATTGGTTCTCATCCTGCAAGTTCTCAGGGAGCAGATACTTACGGTGTCGTAAGTCTTGTGCGCCTTGACCCCGGTGTAATGCCATATTTCCTCCCAGAAAAGGGCCGGGCTGCGGATACTCCATTCGCGCAAATCATCATAGTTCTGCAGCGAGAGACCGTGTCTCTGAATTATGCGGTTCTTGAATTGATAGACCTGCGTAGATTCAGGAATTGACGGACGCCAGAGCTCCTTCGGTTCCATCAAATGGCCATTGCCGTTGGTCTCTGGTTGATCCATGAACGGCATCACGATAACAAGGGGGTGGAAGATAACAACGATAAGCCGGGGGCCCGGTATCTAACTTGTTTGCTAATCAGCTAGAACAAACGTCAGCTTCGGCTCAGAACCAGAGACATGAGCGAGATGTCCATACCTTTTATATATATATGCCCTTCAAGTGTATTCTCCGTGCTTCATATGCCGGGTACAAGCCTCCCTTGCACGGCGTTCCCAACACTTTCCAGGGTCTCGCAAATAAGTTTTCCTTGCCTGCTTTAAAATATCCGACGCAGGGAAAGTGAAAATCCCTGGCCGCCCTGACGGCCGCCCGCGCACCCAGCTTAGCTAAGCAGCCGCGGACCTAAAAGCGCCAATGAAAGCGGCCCAAAAGGGGAATGACAGCGGGAGGCAAACCAAGCAAACTTCCGCATCGGGCCAGGTACCGTTTTATTGGCTTATGTCATTAGGGTTCTTACAAGAGCGGTACGGAAGTTACGAGACACTCGCTGATCTCTGTCGCTTTTCTCGGGTTTCTATTGGATAGGCATGCTCTTTGACTTACAGCTGCTGTCACGCTCTGTATCAGGCCGCCCAAAAAAGGGTGTAACTTTCGTAAAAGTAACGATAAGATAAACGCGCAAAATTTCAATAATCTAATACGCCACGGAACGGGAAAAAATACAAATTATACGCACCCTTTGGCAGGCAGCAAAGGCAAAATTAAAATTACGAAACCTTCTTTTACGCTCGCCCGTACTTTTCCCATCCTTCGCTTTGCCCCCTTTTGGGGAACTCCCAGTTTATAAAACAACGACCGTCGACTTCAGCCCGAGCAACACCACACGCACCACGACTCTTCAGCTCGCCCTGCTTGTATTCAGGCACTGCTGGCTGCGAGGGCGCTTTTGCAGCTCGCGTGTAGCTGGTTTTGAAGGCATTGAGAGGGTCTCACGGGCCACAGCTGAAACTGCTTCCCTGGGTCGTCTGGCGAGCTAGGTAGTTAGTTAATCCCGGCCCGCTCGGAGCCTCCTGAACGTCGGGTGAGTCCTGGCCTTATTATATTTATTATCAGTCGAAACCCTGGAGAGCCCAGCAAACAATTCTACCTGCAAGTCCCTTTGGACTAGATTTCTTTCGTCCCTTTTTGCCGCCCGACTGTTGCTGATTCTTTGAACGCTCTTTCCAGGCCTACGGAGTACTCAGTGTCATACTGTCCATCGCCGTTGCCCATACCCAAGGCTGGGTTGCACAGAGTGATAAAACCTCCGTTGAAAAGACAAAGAGGCTAGCGGGAAGAGAATCCAAATAAAAGTACACCTCGTTGTCCGGCTACTCTTTTCCTCGTCCCAGCAAATATTCCATCATCTCGACCTAGGAACCTTAAGCTCACCTAGCCTACATCGTACGCCACTTTGAGATGCCGCGTCAACCTACAGACCTTCCTTCAGCAAACCTATCCGATCTACCTCCGTTTCCTCCCACTGCCGGGAGAGACGGCCCCATTCCTACACGACCTACGGCCTCGAAACCAAGCAGATTCAGTCAGCTCTTTTCTACCTCTCCTAGGCCCCCAAAGACTGCCTCGACCGAGCAACCTATATCACAGTCCTTACCTATGATCTCTGTATCCGGTGCTACCGCGGACGGTAACACCATGGATTCCGCTCCTAAGACGATCTTTCAGCCCCCTTCCACCGAGGATGCTCGCCGTATAGCCAGGCAGCATGCCCAATTCGGTCCTCTCGGCCACCCTTCTCATAGATATGTCTCCAAGCATTATGGAGGCCAATTCCCTGAACCAGTCATGGACGAACCTCCATACTACTACCTCCTCACAACTTACATCAGTTACCTAATCTTAATAGCATTTGGACATGTGCGTGATTTCTTCGGAAAGCGGTTCCAGAGCGAGAATTACCGTCACCTGAAACCACAAAACGGCTATGCGGCCCTGAATAGCGATTTTGACAATTTCTATGTGCGCCGTTTGAAGTTGAGAATCAACGATTGCTTTGAACGACCTGTCACTGGCGTGCCTGGAAGGTTTATCACTCTGATTGACCGTGTCAGTGATGACCAGAACCGCCATTTTCGCTTCACCGGCACCTATACTGATACTCTGAACATGAGTTCGTACAACTATCTTGGCTTTGCGCAATCTGAAGGCCCTTGTGCGGACGCGGTCGAAGAAACCATCAGAAAATACGGAATTAGTTCTGTCAGCACCAGAAGCGAAGTTGGCACCCAGGACCTTCACCTTGAAGTTGAAGATCTCGTTGCTAAGTTCGTTGGCAAGGAGGCTACGATGGTTTTCTCTATGGGATTCGGAACCAATGCAAGCATTTTTTCTGCACTTGTATCAAAGGGCTGCTTGATCATTTCGGATGAGTTGAACCATGCCTCGATCCGATTCGGTACTAGATTGTCTGGCGCTTCTATCACAACCTTCAAGCACAACGACGTCAGAGCCCTCGAGAAGCGACTGCGGGAGGCAATCTCTCAAGGTCAGCCCCGAACACACCGACCATGGAAGAAAATCCTTGTGGTAGTCGAGGGTCTCTACTCGATGGAAGGCTCCTTGTGCAACCTTCCCGGGATACTTGCCCTGAAGAAGAAATACAAGTTCAATCTCTTCATCGATGAAGCCCACTCCATTGGTGCTATTGGTCCCCGGGGACGCGGAATTTGTGATTTCTTCGGCATTGATACCAAGCACGTCGATATCCTCATGGGAACCCTGACCAAATCATTCGGTGCAAATGGAGGATACATAGCCGCCGACAAGGTCATCATCGACAAGCTTCGAGCTACTAACCCTGCTGTCTTCTATGGTGAGGCCCCAACGCCGCCAGTCCTTGCTCAGATCTCTTCCTCTCTGAGAATCATCACTGGAGAGCTTATCCCTGGTCAAGGTGAAGAACGACTTCAGCGATTGGCTTTCAACTCGCGTTATCTCCGCCTGGGGTTGAAACGGCTCGGTTTCATCGTCTACGGAAATGATGATTCCCCTGTAATTCCGCTTCTGCTCTTCAATCCCGCCAAAATGCCCGCGTTCTCACACGAGATGTTAAAGCGCAAGATCTCGGTTGTCATTGTTGGGTATCCTGCTACGCCACTTGTCTCTTCCCGTGCCAGATTCTGTGTCTCCGCCGCCCACACCAAGGATGATCTCGACCGACTGCTCGCCGCATGTGATGAGATCGGGAACATTCTGCAGCTTAAGTTCTCCAGCGGCGTTGCTGGGGGCGCCCTTCCACCTCCTGACGGCATGACTCCAGAAATGGAAGCCGAATGGTACCGTCAGCAAGCAGCCTCTTCCAAGGAACCCACTCCTCCACGGTGGAGGTACGAAGATGTCATCGCTAGAGGTGTCCAGGATACCAAGCGTCCATTACGATAGATGCTGTGGTCTCTACTTCGCCACTGCTCAGAGTAGCAGTCGTGTTAAGGTGGAATCCCCTGCATTGCATCGCATTGCGTGTACAGATATCCAGCTCCTTTTTTTCTGATGGCGTTGGCTGCATTTGCTTTGGTTGGTATAGCTTGCACTACAGCTTGGCCTCCTGGTTCTTTTTTCTTTACCCTCTTTCTTTAACCTGGAGACAGTTACTATTTCCCCCATCCCTGGTTTCTCCCAGGATGGCTTGTCACTCTTAATGTGCATACAAAACTGACCCTTTTAAATACGCGTTCTCTGTGTACATTCAACCCCTTATCTACTTGCTTTCCTTTAGCATCTACGCCTTGTGAATATCCAAGAAAAGCAAAATAATATAGAGGAGGGAGATGCAAAGACGAGGCATACCATGTCTGTCTATCAACCTAGCCTGGTCCTGCTTGTTCTGGTTGTGGCAAACCAGCCCTATGTGGTATGCAAAGGGTTTTCTATGTATAATGTGTGATTTGATATAATTGCTTGGAATGTGTCTATGAGTTGAGTGGGCGTGTGGGTGCATGGTGACAGCATACATTAATATTAATAGACCTATATTTTAATGACTAACCCCCCCCCCCCCCCCCCCCCTCCCCCCCATCCTGTCTCATTACTGTACCCATTGTGAGGTAACTATCTTACCAAATATCTATATCACGAAGAGCGACTATAATGCCTATATGCATCCATCCGCAATTCGTCATCATCTTGACGGGCAAAGTACTTCCATCTCACCCGGAACACCGCATTGCAATTGGCACTCGAGGCACCAGTGCACCAACCATGCCCTTGTCTCTCCCGTCGATCCAGGTAGAAACCGCATCATGCAAGCCAACCGGCCTGAGCAAACGATCAGCCAATTCCAAGTCTTTGGTCATAGCAGAACGGAGTGGACACTTTTTCTCTGTATTTTTTCATGGACCAGCCACCACCATCAGCAGCACTTTTCGCTGCGGAAATGTGAAGTATCAACTTTCGATAATTAAATCTCTAGCAACTCGAAATAAATGCCTTGTACGGGGTAAGGTGAGTATAACTAGCTTTGTTATGAAGCCAGCAGCAAATACTGCGCATGCTGGAGAATCGATATGTGTCTCCTTCGGACCCTGCATCGTGGAACTGCTTTCTCAGTTGACATTGACTAACTAGTTTTACAACCTGCTTCAGTAGTTGTTTTGTGTTACAAAAAAGCCTACCTTCTTCAGATATCTTGTTTAATATTCATCAGAGAAATGCTTCTGGTGGATGGACCAAATTCATTTCCATGCTGCTGCCTCATCTCATGGTTTGTGAGAATGCCCCTTGGTTATCAAAGCCACGGTCGATGCCTTCTTAGTTCTTCAAACCTATACCCGACATGCTACAAATAACTTCAGAATTTACCATTATATTCAGTGCTCTATGCAGGATGTGGTATTTACACAACCGAGTGTATGGCCAATATACCTAGCCCAATTATCATCCGCATCCGGCAGACAAACAATTCCATTGATAACCAAACCAAAGACAATTCCTCACCGTTCCAATGTCACACAGCCCGGTTGGCATCAACTGCGAGGAAGTCTATGAACAAGCATCCCGTCCTGACACTGCAGATCATTTCACGAGCTGTCATACGTCCCAGGCCAACCATATCCGCCTCCCTTTTATCGCCTGCACAGATCTTCATGCATGGCCCGGAAACCATCCCCGGAGGGATTCGGGTACAGAAATGCTCTGACAGCTTCCCTTCAGCCACCAATGGCAAGATACATAGGGAGGGCAAGGGCACCGTCAGTTAGCCAGTCCAGTTGTCTACGATTCTGGTCTATTCAGACTTGGGTGTCTGCATGTTGCAAGTATTACACATGCATGACATGGCAAGCTTTGTTGTCAGTGTGCTTTTCTTCACACACTAGTACATCGTGGGTGCATGCAATCTAGGCACTCGGGAGTTATGCTACTGAACCCTTTCGTAGCTGTTAATATCGAGTATCACTGTTAGGTACCAGATATCCACTGCCTATTTCTAGACAACGAGGATATCTACTACTTTTGCCTTACTGCTTATCTCCATATATGTGAATCAAAAAAAATCGGTCATTTGGCCTTCACCGTGTTATTAATGAAGACAGAAGGGACTGTCAGCAGCTCCTACAATGAGTGTTTGGCCTCTATATATACTCACTACTTATGCTCATTTCCCTTAACAGCCACGAGCCACGAGGTAACGTTTACTTATATATGCAACCCCTACACTAGAATTATAAACTAACTACTATTTATCTCTCCCAGCTTTCTCACTGTCTCATCTGTAAAACGGATGCATTTAATGAAGGAGAGGTTTCGGATTGTCAGAGAGTGATTCGAATCGGTGATAACCAACAGTCATCCGAGCATTTGCTTCAATTGAAATCTATTTAATTGATGAAAGTACACTGGTCACCACATCCAGTCAAATGTCGTTCGACAGTCAGCATTAAACAAAGGATATAAATATCTGGCTCCTCGAAGGAGCATCTCGCCATCCACATCAAAACCCCTTCAACAACACGTCTCTGACTACCATAGCAGTCTTTGACATTCTGGATACGTTGTATCTCCTACAGAACAGGAGTGCGCAAGGTGAGAACAGCTGTTGCTCAAGTTATCAGGGGTAGACTGCTCACGCGTATAGAATCTAGACCGCTATCGTTACCCTTCATGTTCTTGCCTGAAAAGCCCCAGGAACGAGGACACGATGTGCCACCAAGTTATCCATCAGTGCTCTTGCGGGCATAGAGAAGTCGGTGGTTTCCATTCTTGTGGGCGTCGAAAGCACCCATCCTTCCCATGCACACGAGTTACCAAAATCCCTGTGCCTTGGGGACCATGTCGCAACTGTAGACGGCGCTAAGGTTCACTCCTTCCTCGCTCATCAGCGGGTAACATTCTTTTCTCGTTCAACGGGGTATCAACTGAAGAATGGATTGACAGGTTAGAAAGGAAGAATGGCGTAGGGTATATATCCCAAGGATACTTTCAATATGGACCCCCCTTGAAACCCCGGAGTTTTTGAATGAAGTTGGAAATGGGCAAAAGCACTTCCATAGAAGAGGGGTTATGGGTTAACCTCCAACACTTAAAATTGACACAATCCTATATAATACCAGCTTCCTCGTCCATATCAAAAAGGTTCATCACCTCATTAACCAAAGAGGTTATTGAAAATTAATGTGTGGAGTCTGAGCTTGGTAATGAACCATGAAATTGATCTGTAGTGGTATTTAGAAAGAAACATAAATGAAAAAATAACCCGAAAGATAGTCATGTCCTCGCATCTATGTTTATAGTGCATCATAAATCCCCCCCCAATAATATATCCGTGAAACATGCTGACACGTAGTAAATACAGCAGAAGGGAAATATGAACAACGTAGAGCAAAGGTTCATATGGGAAATATCGTGGGCTTATCCTTGGACTCCTTGCCGTGAATGGGAAAAGCGAAGGACCCAGTATTCGATCCATATATATGTGTGTGTATGTGCGTATAAAAGGGCTAAGCGCCCTCTTATCGAGACGCAAAGGTAATAGGATATCGAAAAACAACGTAAGTAGATCTTGATAGAAACGAAAGATGGGTATCCGCCTGCTGAAATGTGAATCGAATGAAACACCAGCATTGCTAAAGAGATAACAAAAACCATGGTTCCAAAACCGTCTAATAACTGAACAAAGGCCAAAAAATATGTATGAAAGAAGGGGAAGATCATGATTAGGGAAAGTAGATGATCAAAATCAAACACTACCATATCTATCGCCCTCGTGGGAAATAAGTGCTTGCGTTTCATTATTTGCTGCATTTCTCTCGGGAGATAGTGAAGGGATCCAGCCCTTCATGAAACCGGTGACCTTTATCCATTTATGGCGGCCTCTCCCTACCCGGGTAACTATTTGTTTCCGTTGTTCACCATATTTCATGAACTGAATTCCCACACACACGTCTAGCAAGAGGACACCAGTAGCCCCAAGCCAGAATGGGATTGCAAGCATTATCCAACTCATTCGATTGTTCCCATCTGGACCGGCCCATCCGCCTCCACCGTAAGGTGGGAAGTTGTGCCAGCCATTCGGGTTGGTGAGCAAGGAAGAAGAGTAAAACATATTTCCACAAAATGCAGCAATGAAGAGCAGCGGCGACAGGCCAGCAGTACTCTTACGCGTGTAGTTTTTGTACAGCTGTGGTAGCCGGGATCCAAGATAAAGGATGGTTGAAATCCAAGAAAATATCCGGCCTACAAACTCTTTTGTGTTTGATGGTGGTGGTATGACTGGGTGTGGCCTTGAAAGACCAGATGCCGGGATTGACGAGGCGTTGGCTATGACTGCACAGAGCATGGAAACAAACAACACAGCTTTAGGAGAAGTCAACGAACTTCCAAGGCCAGTTGATTGGACGTATCGCTTCCCGTTGGAGGCTTGAGATTGAGCCTTTTCGTCAGGTGATTGGTTTCTTCCCGTCTTCAACTTATCTACTGGGCGAGCAGAGGACGAACGTTGGGAATCTTGTAGCTGCTGGAACGAGTCGCAGTCTGACGGTGGGAAATCCGTGTCGCTGTCTTCACTATCGCCGATGTTGGCATATCTAAGACGGTTGGATTGCCGCTGCTTCATGTGCGTGTACCAGAAGTGTTGATATGTCATGATAAGGTCGACGGTCACATAATAAGCGGCAATCGTGATCTGCCAGCCAGCCTGGTTGGTGAGAATGGCACCGATGCAATTTGCTGTGTCAGCCAGGAGCCATTCCACGATAAAGACTATTGACAAGCCTGCCGTTGACTTTATCTTGTAGTTCTTGTATATCTGCGGGAGCTGGGCAAAGAGCCAGGAGATAATACTTAGCACCCCAAGTGTGGACGAAATTAGGGCGAGAGGGGTCGGT
The DNA here is from genome assembly GCF_000151125.1 of Trichophyton benhamiae CBS 112371. Classification (NCBI taxonomy): domain Eukaryota; kingdom Fungi; phylum Ascomycota; class Eurotiomycetes; order Onygenales; family Arthrodermataceae; genus Trichophyton; species Trichophyton benhamiae. The sequence continues at coordinate 1,056,831 of NW_003315113.1, forward strand.
AGGCATATTTGCAGAGTAGATGAGATCAGTTGCAAGAACGGAGACACCGGTTCACAATGCTCCGGAAGCGAACGATGTGCGGAGTTCCATGCTGCTGAGGGCATGATTCTGTTGTCTGTTGGCTATAGCAGCCCGGTTGCTCCCATTCCCAACGTAGATAGGGGGATAGACGACGAAGCTGGGCAGATGAGGGTGTGGTAAAACTTCCGTGGCGAGGAGCAGAGATGGGCGGCTTGACAGGTATAAATGCACTCTGTGGCTGATTTCACTGAGGTGACACAAACCGAAAAGGCTCTGAAACCTCAGCCGACTCGAACGTGATAGATAGTTAGAGTGCAAGAAGTGTGTTGGAGGAAACAGATCTGACCGCACTCCTTCTACCCCAAAGTTGGTTGCGTTGTTGAGGCGCGTTATTGAGTGGAGGCAGTATATATAAGCGGAGCTGAAGAGTCACACGTGTCGCTTTACTCCGTATGCGGAGAAGATAGAACTAAAATGGGCAAGGGTGCAGTGGGCACTTCGAACCGCCGGGAAAACGAGACCTCGGGTGAGTGGGTGTAGGAGAGAGTTGAAGTGTAGGCGACGACGGGCAAGACGATAGGCGAACGAGAGGCTGAGAGACGGCGAGACGAAGAGAGGATGAGATAGCGAGAATGCGCCATGACGAGGTCACGCTCCTTCCCAAAAATCCGTCATGCCGACCCAAAGAAGGAAAGAGTCAGGCGGAAAGGGAAACCCCAAAAACCTTAACGCAAATAACCTTATGTAAGGAACCTTATATAAGATAAGGCCGCGAATCTACCGGTGGTCACGTGTAAGGTACATCATCCCGTGACTCTTTCAGTCCTAACCTCTGCCAGGAGGCAACATACATACCAGTTGGGTACGTACCGAGTAGTGATGTCTACCGAGGAACCTGCCAACTCCGGGGGATATGAATGGAGGATTAGTCCGGCAGCCATTTGCCGATCTTTTACATTATTGATGGGATGAAGTGCTTGGTGACAAAGACACGGCTAGTAACTATGTCCAACAATGAATATAGCCAACATTGAAGCTCCTGCCCGCAATGGGCTGCCCCCCGTCGATCTCAGGGAGTTGCACACTTCATACGTAGCAAAACCAAGCCTTATGCCCAGCTTGTAACTCATGTTGGGCTTACGTCTGTGTTCAAGATGCCCACCCATGGTACTTGAGCCACGGTCCAAGGATTATTTATCGCTTAGTTACTCTACAGAGTTATGGAACCGCCGCGGGCCGTTGACCGTTAGCCAACGATCTGTTCCACCTGTAAATGGCTGTCGAACAGCGAGTATTCTTGCCCCAATGCCACCTTCATTTCCCAGATAAATAAAGCAAAGCCATATTCCGGCCCCTTACCTGTCGTTTGTCAAGCCGTCGTTGAGACACCGATAGGTCCAGGCCTTCAAAGAACAGAGTAACATATTTTGAAACAACAAGCGTGCAGAAGGACAACAAATATAAATCCTGTGATACGGGCGCGACTGGTGAGAAGAAAGTCAAGTTACTCCCTTGGCTGTTCTGGAGTACAACTCACTAGTCCCTGTCACTCTCCTGGCATATTTTTCCCTTTATTACACGCCAATGCCGCAAAAAAAAAAAAGCCATTTACGTCAACCCCCTGTCGATCTAAATGTTGCCTGGGGGATGGCAACAATGCCCCGCAAATGGTTATTTCATAACTGGATGTTGGTAAGAGCTTACCCATATGCATTTGAGTTGGATAGGTGTTGACTTGAGCATATTATCCGCCATATTGGGTTCGCACAGGGATGAATTTTCTCTTCGCGTCAGATCATTACCCATTATATGAATTTATTCGCGACATGGCTTAACTATGGCAGGCATATAGTGCGATTGCAACGATCCATCATATGCTCGTTGTATGCCACACTTAGAACATAAATATTGAAGTCGGGCGCCTATGTCTCTGACCCAAGGTATAAAGGAGTGTTTATTTCCCCTGAGTACTTTCCCCTGAGTACTCAACTTAGCCCATAAAACTCATAAATATTTGATCAGCCCAATTGAGAAATATCCTCTTTGATTAGCTCATCCAATCAACTCTAAATAATGCAGTTTAAAGTCGTTGTCTTCGCCATTTCGGCACTCCTTGCTACGACGGTAGCAGCTGGTACAATGGGAACTCGTTCATCCCAATGTGGTGGCAGTAAGTCCAAAATACATCTGGCATAATTAATTCTATGCTAACTTATGATAGAGTCTGGTGATCACTGCCTCACCCATTGGTGGTGCTGCAGCGGACACTGTAACGAGCATGGGTCAGTCTGCGCATAATTTATGTAAGTGCTAGTAGGACTATGGTCACATCCACCTCAACACTGACATACATTAGCTGGCCGTTATGTCGAAATATCTCGCCATTTCAACGAAATATATATCTGAAGGGTTGGGGGTTTTCACTCTTTGATTTGAATCTTTCTGAATGAATCTCCACAGCTGGATGGGGTATACGGAATGAATCAACTTTTCGTGTCTTCTGATGCTCACTCATTGTGTGAGGTTATGTTATCTGGGCAGTCACTTGGTAGTTCTTCTCATGGAGGCTCTTCAATGATTTCCAATCGTAGTTGGAGTGTGAATACGCATACCAAATTAGGAAGGAGCAGCGGGTCTTGGCACTGAGACCGCGGATTAATTATGATACGTCCCGGGAAAGTATATTAGTAATCAATGATGACATCATCCTCTCCTTTGATGCTCCAAATATTGGATCCAATTTACTCCGTACTTCGTTTTTAGTGGACGTTTGTTATCACATTTAACTATGTAAAAAGGACCGCATCTTCAAAATCAAGCTGGTCCCCAAGGAATACAATTTATTTGCGACTTCATAGCCACGAAAAATGACTCTGGCCAAACTAGAAGATCTCCCCGAGGACATCCTAGTCCTTATATTTCCTTTACTGGATGTCCCAGATTTCCTCGCGCTATGTACAGTGAACAAGTATTTCCACGAAGTGTTTCTAACAAACCCAGAATTCTGGCGGGAAGTTACCACAAAAACCTTTCGAGTTCCTGTTCAACCGCTTCTACGTGCTAATGGACCGCGTTGGTACTGGCTGTATAAAAACCTTCGGACACAGACGAGGGTGTATCAATGGGGGGGAGAGGGGCGTCCATCCGAACCTTTAGTGAACAAAACCTGGCCATATGAGTCTTCGGCTGTGGCTGGAATACGGAATATAGTTGATTTACAATGCGGGTCTGTTCTCAATCAACTCCCCTTCTGTCACTGTCTTCACTGTATACAACATGCTGATATCTACTAAGAGGCTGGTCTTCCTCATGTCTAACTTCGGATGGTGAATTATACCTCACCGGACGCATAGATGGAGTATTTTATGATTATTCCACTGCAAGCGGGTACCAACGTCTCAAGTTTGACACTGAATACCCTGCAACCTCCGTCGACTCCTACAACAAATCAACAGCCATCAAGCAGTTCTCTTCTGGTAGACGACATATCCTTGGATTATCTGATGAAGGAATAATATGGAGTTGGTCCCATAGAGACCACAGTGCCAAACTTGTTGAGTTTTCTTGTGCTAGAACGGTTCTTAATTCAAGGGATCCCCACACCCCAGGCACCGTGACAAAAGTCGTTTCTGGTTGGGATACAAACTCAGCATTTGTCGCCGGCACTGGGATAGTTTATTGGAAGATTAACGATCCTCCCCTGAATAATGATGAGTCTGTGCTGCTAATCGTTCCAGGTAAAATTGTGCCAGGTACCGGTTTCCAGAGGACAAATTCCGAGAGAGGGCGAGCAGAGGATGAAGCCGGATTGGGTGAGGTTATTAGCTATATTGTTCTTGAAAGGTGTATAGTTTTCATTACAGACCTGAACAAGGTATTTGCAACGGAGGGAGATGGCCAGCGTACAGTCGAACTCGCCAAGTTTGCTGCACCCGAAAGAATCTTGAAGGATATTCAGGGTGCTTTCCGCAACTTCGCAGTGTTTACCGAAACAGGCGAGGTCATGATAGGGAACGCCGAACATATCCAAACAGCATTTGACTTTGCCGATGATCCTGACCGTGTCTTGTCTCCAAAATTTCCAGCTGGATTACAACATAGCGAGGTGATATCAGTCTCGTTCGGGGATTACCATTACACCGCTCTCCATGCCAACGGAAAAGTTTCTAGCTATGGAAGAGAACCTGGGGGTTGCGGCTCGCTTGGACTTGGGAGTGCCTTAGGAGGTACCCCCCTTCGTGGCCTCACGGGGCCTGAGTCCGAGTACTTTGATGAAGACGTGTACTATTTTGAATTTGCGGAAGAAAAACGGCACAATGTCTGGTTTGAACCTGAGAAACGGGAGTGGCTCAAGTACTTGGCACGTGAAGCTGAATCTGAGGAGGATAGCTTGGACTGGTTGACACCGCTTAAAGAGAATGACCATGGGCTCCTGGAGAAATACAGTACTTGTATCGAAAGAGCGGGAGAACATTGGGACAACTTCCCAGATATCAAACCCGAGAATACAGATGGTCTAGGTGCATATTTCGTCCTCAGTGTCGCATCTGCTGGATGGCAAACCGTTGCACTTGTGCTTGTTGATAAGGAGCTAGCCGAGAAGGTGAGAAGGAAGCACCTTGTCAATGTGGAAGAGAGTAATGATGCTGAAGGTGAGTCGAAGCTTGATAAACGAAATCCCCCTTCTCCTTCCCCAATTCCATGCAAGGCGTGTCTTTGGACGAGAGGCTAATAAGGAAATAGAAACTCCACGGTACAAATGGGAGCTGCAGAAGTACCCCCCACTACAAACCAATGCTCAAGAAATTATTGAAGTTAACAAGTATGACTTTGATACCTGGGTTTATGGATTACCTCCATTGGAGAATAGTAGCATTCAAGAATAGAGCTCTAAATACGGGCTAGAGTCTTCTGCGATAGCTTTTGTCATTTAACTGGACTTGATATTTGCGGTAGATGTAGATTTGACGACAAGATGTTGTTATTTGTGCTTCACAAATTGATGAATTGGCTGATAGTGATTATATCCAAGCCATCACCCGCGTTGCAAGAAACTCAATGCCCCAGTGTGGCATTGAGTAATATAGAAGGGTAAAAAGTAGTATTGATAAGGCTATGGCACCAGTCCGTCCAGAAAGAACAACGCCATACCTAAAACTCCAGAGAATGTCCAACAAGAAATGCTAGGACATGAAATACAAAGGCTATAAAACCACGAAAAGATGGAAAAGATGGTGCATTTGAACATTGAACAAATGTGCAGCCGCGATAAATGGGAAATAGCTCCCAGAGAAAAGAATATTGAAAAACCCGCATCCAGCTAGGCTGAATCCCCGCTTCATAAGTGTAATAAATCATCAAAGCAAACGCAGAAAAAAAAAAAAAAAAAAAAAAAAGGTAAGGAAACAAGCAAACGAATGAAGGAGGTGACAAGTTCAAATAACGAGAACAGCAGAAAGAACAAATACGCCGTAGGTATCGTGTGTTTTTTAAATGGTGAAGCGAGCGAGCAAATAAGTACAAGGCTAATCTGACCAGAGAAATTTTCAAGCAATAAAAGACAGTCCAAGTAGTGTTTGATGTGACGTCCGATTTGGACGGGAAGGATAGTCAATATCCAAGGCAGGCCTCGATGCATTGCATTGTATTGCTTTGAGTTGTATGTGAAGAAGGGTAATTGTATGTGCGGTCGTTAAATCATGGGGTGTAGTTATCGTTTGGCTTAAAATAATGAAGGAGGGATAGATGTAAGAAATAGCGAGGAATGAACTCTAGGGAGAGAGTGAGCTCTTGCTCAGCCATGAATTTAGCATATCATCTAGGCGGCTGGACATATCGTTCAGTGCCTTGCTTTCCTCCCGGAAGAGGCTTCCGATGAGAGGGTGGTCTGGCCCGGCAGCAGGGACATTGGATTTGTCGTGTACGATGGTTAGGAGATCGCGGATATCACTACCATCGTCCATATATGCGCGCAGCCCGCTGTCGTTCCAGGCAGGGATGATACTTGTCGATGGTGATACGGATTGCTCCTGGCTTCTGTCATCTTCGAGAGTGGGGTCTTGGGAGAATGCAGGGGAGGCTGTTGGGGAAGGTGAGCCAGTTTGTTTCGATGAATACTGGTCTTTGTCATGGGACAATGAGTGTTGATCCTCGAAGTTGTCGTCGTAGTGATTGTTAAGTTCAGGGTCCTGCTGCACTGGGTCAGCAGCGTGAGAGACGCTGACTGGTTTCTTGTTCGAGTGGGTGGAGTATGTTGAGGTTTGGGAGGATGAGTATTGGTGCTGGGCTTGGTTTGCTGGTAGGTGGGTGGAAGCGTCTGGTGCGGATTCTGATGAATCGCGGGGTTCTTTGACAAGGGAGAGGTTTGGTTCAGGTCTCTCCTGCATTGATCTATCTTGCTTGTTGGTGAGTGGCCTGAGCACCTCTGGAGATCGTACCCGTGTACCCTGCGCCGAGGAAGATCGTGGCTGGGGTCGTTGCTGATGATGTTGTTGATGTTGCTGGAGTTGCTGTTGGGGCTGGTGCGGTTGCTGCTGTTGCTGTTGGCCATGCGATTGAAACGTTTGTTTAGTTGCTGGCGGCGATTGAGGAGCTGCAACTTCTTGTCGTGAGGTGGATCGTCCATTTTCATGCCTCGCACCAGAGCCCTGTTGCTCTCCAGGAGGCGTTTTTTGAAGCTTGCTGGGAGTTCTCTGCAAAGCGACTGCTGGTTTAGATCCATCTCTGCCGTGGTCACCCATGGTACCGGTTGGAGTACTTGATCGGATAGATTCCTCCGAGATCTTTTCTTGGTCGTCATCGTCATCTGTGGCCTTGGTTTTGCGGTCCCTTCTCTTAAATAGGCCACTGAGCATTCCAGGCTTCTTGTCCTTGCGTTTCTTGTCATCTTTGTTTTTGTCACCAGGTGACACTTTATCATATGATTCAAAGCTTCCGCGGACTCTCGAATCCTTGTCTGGTTGCTGTGAAGTGAGGGAATCGTCACGTAAAAGGTTGGGAGTAAGAGAGATTTTCTTTGTCTCGAGGGTATCGTCCTTGAAGAATGAATCAGTATTGCGAACGACCCCATTCCTGGACCGTCCGGGTTGGAAGTCTAGTGGTTTGTTAGCATATGGTCCTGCCAATGAAGAATAGAGAATTAAACTCACCCTTGTCAAGGTCGTCATTATGTTCCTCCAGACTATCTTTGTGCTCAGACCGATGTTCCTGCAAAGCAGCCGTCTCCTTCTGCTGTTGCTTGGGCCGTAGTGGCTCAATTCCCATGTCTTCATCCTTCCTCGAGGCATCTTGCTGTTGTTGCTGCTTGGTGTGCGCAGACTTCTCATGTACCTCGTGCTCTTCTTCTTCCTCATCCTCTTCCTCGTCTTCCTCATCATCTTCTAAGAAATGCTCTTCTTCCTCTGAGCCTGTCGAGTAGTCAATTGGAGCCTCTTCGGCTTCGAAGCAGAGCGGTTCGTTGAAAGTGACAGTCTTGCCATGTCTTCTGCGCATGGCAATTCTTAGAGGGTTCTTTGACTTTTCGGCATTGTCTCCTAGCATGGTGGCGGATAACTGTAGAAGTATGAATTAGCAAGAAGAAAAGACAGGTAGTAGTAGAATCGGGTATAGGAACATGTTCCATACGTCAATGTTGCGGTGTTTATTAAGACGGGCCAGCCTTTCAGTTGGGGTTTCGATATGTTCAGCCGGCAGGTAGCCTATACCAAAGTCAGAATTGGGGCAGTTAGGACGTAAGGGAGATGCATAAATGAAGTACCTATGCTCCCATCCTTGACGACGCGCACCAGCCACCAGTAGCTGTTGCTGTCATCAAGGAGGACCATGGTGTCGCCCTTTGTTGCATTAGCCTGACCTTCGACGGTGGCAATGAAGGTATGCAAAGCATAAACAAATTCGAAATCAATATCCTCTGTAGGATAGGTTAGTCTTAATGGCACGCTTAGTGGAGAGTGATTATGCTGTACACACCATCGTCGATGGACGGCGAGCTTGATATTTTGTCCATCATGTCGTCGTCCAGGTCCTGGTCGTCCTCATCACCCTCCATTTCCTCCTCGGTCGAGCTTCCATTCCTTGACTCATGGGACATGTCACCATTCGCTACGCCATTGGGCTTGCTGCCGTCTGCTTCGTCGTGCTCCCGGTACACTTCAAGCCCGTCCCGGTGAGAGTATACCTGCGAGTTTCCATCCGATCCTAGGGGACCCTTTGACATCTCATCCTGGGCTTCCTGTTCCACCTTGCGGAGAGACTGGTCCTGGTGCGCACCATTCCGTCCGTCAACGGCAGAAGCGCCGCCTGGTTTTCTAGCATGGTCCTGGGTAGAAGGCGACTGGCGGTTCTGAAGGTCAATTGTATCTATAACAAGGGTTGTTCGTCAGCAACTAGACCTTCACAAGTACAGCGCAGGTAATGCAATCAACCGCTCAGTGTCTCACCGGCTCTGATCATCTGGGGTCTCGTCATGATGGCAAGCTATCGACCAATGTCTTGTTCGACCTGGATCACCAGCAGGACAGCGAGAGATAAAAAAAAATATTAAGAGTGTCGAGGGTTGCGAGGAATACAGAGAGAGGACGGGGAGTTGGTGAGAGCTTGACAACCATTCATGGAATGGAATGTATTAAAAGTACTCCGTATCCAAAGGCAATATAAAACCCTCCCAACCAAACAGTCCTCCGTGTAGCACTATGAATCAAGTACTCCGTCTGCGCGATGTATTAAGCGTGCGAACTGGCTGAAACATCCGTCCAATATACCACCCATCCAGGTCTTGACCAATGCAAAATTGAAGAAGATGGCCGTTTGACGAAGGCGTTTACCGCGAACAGAGCAGCGATCGAGAGAGAAGGCCCGTTGGCAAGGGAAAACACGACAAAAACGAGGGAAGTGAAGGAGAACAAGAACGAGACCAGAAAGCAAAACGAAGAAGAAGAAGAAGAAGAAGAAGAAGAGGAAGAGAGAGAGCGAGGAAGGCCAACCGTCGCGCAGTTCAGGAAGAAGATCTCAAACAAGCCATCGCATCGTCAGGCAGCTGGAAAGCGACGAAAGAGCAAAAAGTGGAAAAAAGGAGGAGGCGGACGGGCAAGGGAGCGCCAGCCAATCAGCATGCAGAATTGAAATGAGTTTAAACGCGCTGCAGCCAATGGGAGCGCAGACATCCCAGCGGCCCCAAAAGGGAAGGAAGCCACTTACTTACCTAGACGATGACATAAGCTGTCCTGACGCCGCTGTCACGGGACTGTCGGCCCGACATATCCCCGTCTTCGCTGACTCAGCTGTCACATGAACTCACATGACACTGACGTCACCTCACCACCAGCACCAACAGCGATCCGCCCCCCCCAAGCCCCCAGTCCGCATGCGGCAAGGCGCCGTCGCCGCAAGCACCCACTCTGGAACTTCAATCTCGTTATAGAAAAGCGTAAGTCACAACGCACAAAAAAGCAAAGGGCTTGGCGCTACTGATAAGCGCCTGCGCGTTATCTCTGCCCTACCCTAGGCCCAAAGGGGTATTATCGTAGCTGGTCCGACCTCCCGGGTTCTTCCGGGGCCTTCTTTTTCGCCCTTCTTTTTTCGTTTTTTGCGCTGGCTGCGCGAACGCCCAGGCTTGCCTAACTGGGCCACTCTCCTGCGTCCTATTCCTCATCTCAACCTCGACGTCTTCTTTTCTTCTTCCTCGTCTTCCTCTTCTTCCTCTGCCCATATATCACCACCCAAGTCTGCTGCTGTCTCGACTGCTTTTTGACTGCCCGCCTCTTGCTCCAGACTTCATACCCACTCTTGACAAGCCGACCGACCTAATAACTACCTTGCGTAGCAAGAAACACGACTCGCGCAAAAAAAAGACGTGCTGCGTCCTGCGTATGTGCCCTTGCGTCGGCTCGCCAGGACAACCAACCTCAACCAAGAGACTGCACACTCAGGAGCGCCCGTAAGCCAGAAGCAGCAGCAGTTTGGAAGAACGTTGCCCGTCTGCTGTGATCTATTCGCCTTCGCCTCATACCCTTCGCCGAGGGTATGGCCCATGCTCAGGCGCTCGCATTTACAGAACTGAACATCGACGCTGACTGCACCACCTCGTCTCCCGTGCTAGACCACGAAGAGCATGGACCGATGTATCAACGCGGCGGAAGCAATGGCCTGAACCGTCGCCTTTCCCCCAGCGGCCACTCTCCCTCTCCGCCCCTGTCTCCCTCTGCCTCTCCCTCTGCCTCTGCCGGTGCCGGTACTGATGCTGGTGCTGCCCATACGGCTGCCAGAAAGGAGGAGACGGAGCAGTCATGGACGCCTCACGTACCAACGCCGCCCATCAGCGTGCCTTACCCCGAGGACAAGCTTCATGGCTCTCCCGGCGTTGATGAGGTCTGCGAATATGACCCCAACCGGTACCAGGACCCGTCACCCCTGGATCACCACTTTGGCAGGACCCGGAGGCCCTCCATCAGCTTCAATCCCCAGGTCACGCTAGAAACCGGTGACCAAATCGCCCTGGAGCAGCCCATCGGCAGTCTTGGAAGGAGAAGCCAGATTGGCGTCAGGCCTGCTTCCGGTCCTGGATCGTCAGAGCTCAAGCAGCTCTACGCCAATGCCGCTCCTGAGCGTCTCGCTCAGACGGCAGCAGCCAGCAACAATGACAGGGACGGATACAATTCCCACCATGATAACCACCACAACCATCGCCATAACCACGATCATCATCATCCTCATCATAACCACCACCAAGGCCCTCGTCATAATGATAGCTCGGGAGATGACTTTTCTCAGTGTCACTCTCCACGGGCTTCCCCCTTATCAGAGGTTTTCTCCGCCGATGATGATCTTCCTCGGCCTACGTCTTTGACCTCACTTTCGACGGCTTCTCCCCTCTCTGATGAACTGAGAACGCCGCCAGATTCACGCCAGGGCAGCCTCACCTCACCCTTTTTATCTTCACCAAACCTCCGCCGCCATGGTTCGATCGACAGTGAAGGAGACTCGTGGCCGAGTCTCTCCCGTCATCTCTACGGCAGCCTCACCGAAAGCTACTCCTTTGGTCGACGTACAAACAGTCTACGACAATCCATGCGTTCTTACTCTCGCAAATCGCCCAACATGAGCGGCAAATCACCCGCCAGCGCTTTTCTCTCTACCATGAACCGTGAAGAGGCTCCTGCTCCCAAGCCTGACGACGAGGGCCAGGTCATCGGGCAGGACTACGTTATCGGCAAGCAGATCGGGTTTGGAGGCTTCAGCACCGTCAAGGAAGCGTTCAAAGTCACTGACGAAGGCCAGACGATCCGTCATGCTGTCAAGATTGTGAAAAAGTACCTCTCGGGCAAAAGTGAGAGAGAAAACGACCAAGCCCAGGCCGAATTTGACCACGAGGTTCGCATCTGGAGGTACCTTAACCATCCACATATCCTGCCGCTTGATGCGGTCTACGAAACTGACTACGCTACATTCTGCTTCACAAAACTTACCGAAGGGGGCTCGCTATTCGACCTGGTCAAGAAGAAGCGCCATGAAATCCCACTCTCCCACGCAAAGCAGTACTCCTACCAGTTGGCCTGTGCTCTTCGATACCTACACGAGGACGCCCGTGTTGTCCACCGTGATATCAAGCTGGAGAACTGCCTACTGCAACCCCAGGAGGATTCTGGAGATATCCCCCGCTTGATCCTCTGTGACTTTGGCATGGCCGAATGGATGACCACCGACACATGCAGCTCGCCAGACCCTTACGACAACGCCGCTGATCGACCTCCACCCAGAACTATCGGACCGTCGGACACAAGCACCAGCGTGGCCGGCAGCCTGGAGTATGCCTCCCCGGAGCTCCTGATGGCCAACGTCGGGGTCCTCGATCCCGTTGTCGACGTCTGGGCGTTTGGCGTCGTTGCCTACTCCCTTATCGTCGGTTCCAGACCTTTCCAGAGTTCTTTCCAGCCACGTATCCCGAGCAACATTCTGGCTGGCAAATGGGACCGCAGCGCTGTCTTGGCTACCTCGGACGAATCCGAGAAGCAAGACCGTGAAGACGCATTGGAGATGATTGAGGGGTGTCTTGAGATGGACCCCATGAAACGATGGACGATCTCCGACGTCCTTGCTTGCCGATGGTTTCAAAGCTGCGCGGATACTGCGGAGCTCGCCACTCGCCTCAATCGATGGGGGTTCTCCTCTTGAAAGGTGTGAATGGGGAAAAACAATCACATCTACCAATACCATCACCAACTAGCATCTGGAGGCATTCATTTGATGTTCGCTTTGATTCCACTTCTCCACGTTTTGAAAGTTAAGCGTTTTAGCTTCTTCTTTTCTTCTTCTGCTCCTTTTATTTTTTTTTCTTTTCTTTTCTTGTTCCTCTTACCTCTTGTTAACATCATCTACTTTCATGCCTGTTGATTGTTTGCTGGGATGGCTGCCTCATGTCTTATGCATGTTCCTGTCTCTATTATCATTATTGCTCGTGTCTTTTTTTTTTTTGTTACGCTCTCATGACTGATACCCTGTACCCTCTTCCGTCCTATTCGCATCCATTCCATTTTTCTCGGCTAGTTATCCCTCGCTTTGTTTCTTATTCCTTCTTGTTCGTTCATGTACTCGTTGGCGGGAAACATCTTGATATGGCTGGCTCATCTTCTTTTTCCTCTTTGACTCGTTCCTCATCTGCGTCGGATATCATGGGTCTCATGTGTTGCGTTCTCTGCTCTGCTCAGCTACTGGTGTTAACGGTGTCTCACGTCTCTTCTCCTACTTGTTTGTTAATGTCTCTTCGCTCTGGCTTCTTATGATGAACGGACATATGGGCATGGCATGGCATGGCATGATACGGCGTGGCGGATGGCGTGGTATGAGAAGTGGTGTGTGTTTGTGGTGTGGTGTGTTGCAATAATGTGTGTACCTAGCTATCAACCTGCATGGTCCGCTCCTCTCTTCATCTCCCTCCCTCCCCTTCCCTCCCTTTCTCCTACCTGGCATCTCAAAGCGGTTTCGGGCCTCCTCAATTACTCCTCCCCCACATAAGTAATAGTCCTCTAATCCTACCTATATTCGCCTCTTCTCCACGTCTCCTATCGTAAGAGTAACGACAGCTAACTTGACCAAGACTCCACACTGCTGTTAATCTTAGATGGCCCCCCCTTGCTCTCCCAGGAGACGGGCATCCATCTCATTGGCCTGGACTCCATGTACTATCTGTGTACAGAGCACTCTGTTTACACTCGACTGCTGTGGAGACGAAGGCTGCATCTGCTCCTAACCCCTGTGCATGCACTCGTATGCTGCATATATACTTCACACACACGTATAGTAACTCCCATCTCACTCCTGTCCACCAGAGTCAATCTGGTCGGCAGAGCAAGCTAGCTCTCCTGTCCCTGTCCGACCGTCTTAATGTATGTCCACCTCTGGTGCAAGGACAGGGCCCTCCCTTGTCCTGGTCGCTTAGTCTCCCTGCCCAGCTGTCCCTACCTCCGAGCCAGGAGAAGAAAGCATATCCCACGTCTGTCCCTTTATATTCCTAATTCCGAGAGACAATGATCCCTACCGCTGACCGAAACGGCATGGGCGAGTGTGTGTGTGCTGTCTTCCCTTACTTACTTTTGTGGCAAAGATGAGGAGGGAGGAGGAGGTGGAAAGGTGTAGGTGAAATCCTGATATTCGCGCCGGCGATCTCGCAGCGAACTTGTTTATGCCCCGTCCCGCCCCTCACCACCATCACCAGGACTGTCGCCGTCCTCTCCTCCTCTCTGCGGGCACCACCACATAAAGCTATGAGTTATTAGTGGGTCTGCAAAGAAGGCCGCCGAAAGTAAAGTACTTCACTCCTCTCTTGTTACTCGAGCGTTGCTCGACGTGGGGGGGAAGCGGACGGACGGACGGCGTTTGGGCGAGGGCTCGGTTGACACTTCGCGAACTAAAGCGTAACTCGGCGTCGTTCATTGGAAGGCCTCTTATCTACCCCATATTACGGGCTGCAGGTTTGACGGAGAAACGCAGCAACTTGCGTCTGTGGATTGCGGAGCACAATCCTCCATTCTTCCCTGGCTTGCTGTATAACCCCGTTGCTCGCATGTGTGCATGTGTTATCTTCTGACTTGCCTGGCTCTGCTGCCTGCAGGTTAGACTTCCTGCATCCCAGGCTGCCTCGACTGCGAGCGCGCGCGCAGAGAGGACGACGCTGGCTGGACGGTAGACGGCATACGGTGGTTGTACACTCATATCAGTTCACTAGTAGCATGCAGACCGTGACCAGGGCTCGAAATAAAATAAGCAAAGGAAACAGGACAAGTCTGCTCGGCGGTGGCTTGACTGGTTGTATTTAAAACTGATAGGAGTTTCCATTAGGAATGATATTTGATAACCTGGCATGGCTGCTGGTCTTGGTGTCAGATCTGACTAGCGTGGTGTTACTCTTTGGCGGGCTTCCGAGATATTGTTTGCCTGAGACGTACCGGGCACACGGATAAGACGATGGAGCTGGAAGGATGGAGATGATTATGTTCCCTTCCTTTTAATTGTTTGAAGTTATCTATAATATACAGTTGGTACATCTTACATGAGCTAATCCCCAAAAATCCAAAAGCATACATTCCCGTTTCACAAAGACAGCAGGCAGATTAGTAGGGAAAAAAAAAAAAAAAAAAAGAAAAGAGGCCACAGAAAACCGACAGTCACGGTCAAGGGAATTATTAGCCGGCAAGAAGATCAAGAACACTACCAGACTCTGTTCTCTGCCGACTTCTTGACGGCCTTCTTCGCCTTCTGCTCTGCGGATGGCGGTGTGAAGAACAAGCTGGGGCTGTCTCCCTCCTTGACCAGGTAGCTCAGGTACCCTCGGTGGGCTGGGTCTCGGTAGTACTCAATATCCCTTCGGCTGGTCGGGTCAGGAAGACGGTACTGGAACCCATTGCCCTTCGTCAACGGTTTATCGATGCCCATGCCAATCTTCTGCATCAGCTCGGTATCGATGTGGGAAACGTCCTCGCCCTTGGCGGCCGCCTCAGCAAGTTTCTCCGAAGTATCCTTCCATGCAAGAGAGACATAAGGGTCAGTCTTGCCGCTCAAAATCCTCTTGATGGCGTGTCTGGTGTAGTATCGAGTCGTGATGGAGCCACCAGCTGCCTCGACGGCCTGGATTGCACTGGCAGAGGCGCGTGAGACAATGATCGTGATGGGTTGTTTAAGGGCCCCTTCTCCTCCGCGTGAGAGCAATTTAACTCCATCCTTTATGCCGTGTATACATCTAGACTTCACCAGTTCTCGGAGTGTTATGGGCTGTGAAGGATCGAGGCGGCCTTGGTCAATCCAATCTTGGATGCGATCAAGGTTGACGGGAGATATTTTCAACGCGAATCTATAGTTCAATTCACACACCGTATTAGCATGTTTAATGCAGATGAGTGAAATAGTCTCCAATTGAAGGTTATTTTTTCAACTCACATGTTGTCAAAGCCCCTCTCGCCGTGCACAACTTCGTCCGGCGTCTGTCCTCCATTGAAGAATGCCTTCTTGCTTCCCCTCTGGCCCTGACCCTTGTGACCACGACCGGCCGTCTTTCCCTTGCCTGAGGCAGGACCAAGACCACGGCGGATCTTCTTGCTGTATGCTCCTGGGTTGTCGGAGAGCGAGGCTAGAATTGAAGCCGCTCGGGTCTGGGTATGGATGGACGGTAATAGGAAAAGGAACGACGGTGAGACATGTGACTGAATGGAGGATGAAATCGACGAGACGGATTGCGACAGAAGCCGCAGCGGCAGTCGTGGAGGCATCGTGGTCGCTTGAATTATTCGCTGCTTCGTCGCTTTTCACATCGTCGTCAAACTGCAAAAAGCTCTTTGGTAAAGATTTTTTGCTTGAGAAAGCCATATCACGTGATGCAATATTGGACCAACCAAATGGCTTTGTGTGCCTGTCTACAGAGTTACATATTGAGCAAGAGGCACACGAAGCATGCAATACGCAACAAAACAAACCCGGCCTCTTCCTCCCGATAAATCACCAATATTGGGGTCGGAGAAGATGAGTGCTACAGCATGAACAACTAACTAACAGCCATAACGTATGATGGATACTGAAAGGGGCCCGGATTGCATCCGGCTTCTTCCGAAGGCTATTTCTGAAACCCGGTTGGCGCGCTGACACTGTGCAGAAGCTGCTTATCAGTATCCCTCCATCAACACCACACCATACCTGCATGCTCCCTCCATATCGGCTCACCCTCGCAGCCTTTTCATCTTGATGGTGGCTGACAATAATGCAACAGGGATTTTGATTTCCCGCTTGGAGGTGGCATGTTCTCTTGAAGGATGTCATGCTATCCCGCATCCCGTGTTGATGCCTGATATTTCATCTCCCTCTGGCCGTGAGTGACGCAGGCCTTTTGCCGATCTCCGAGCTGTCTCGTGTTATTCAGTCATTGTTCCTGGCATGGCATGCTCCAATTGCTCCTTTCTGGGTTCTTTTGAGATGTGAAAAAGCTGAGGGGTTAATTGGTGAGAAGAGTGACCATCCTCGAGTGACGTACATGGGCACTCTATGGGCGTTTCCCTGCAGGACGATCAAGACTAATTTCGCATCTAACGTACGTATATGCAGAACATGAGTTGTAGATTAATGCAATTGGTAATGAACAAAATTGTATTGGTTGGTATGTAATGCTCTAGTATCAGCAGGTATAACAGGGGGGAAATGGAAATGATACATCAATAGGTCAAAGGCATGCATATATATGCTACAGCGCACACAAGGGTCAGAAATAGAAACGCCAAATACGGAAGAGCTCGTCAGGGAAAAAAAAAAAAGGCGTGAAGTAATAACCACCGCAAGGGACATGGAGACAAGATAGGCTGGTACAAGGAGCGGTAATCATCAATTATATGGTATATAGAACTCCAAAAGGGGGGAAACTGTTTGAAAAGTAAGATGAATTATAAAGGTGAGTGGCAGTCAAAAGAATCGAATACGGTCTAATAAGCTGAATGGCCACCATGTGCCGAGCTTCGGTTGTGGTACATGCTGCCAGCATACTCCGAGTTGGTGTCAACATAAAAGGTAGCCCGGCGTTCTTCTTCGGGTAAAAGCTCTTTCACTTCCCAGTTGTTCTGTTTGAGACCAACAGAGAACTCGAGATCTTCCTTGGTGATGGAGTCCCAGTACTAGTGGATGTTGATTAGTATTGACTGTGTAGGAGGGGGGTATTTCAGAAATCTTACCTTATAGATCATCATGACAGAGAGCAGATTGCAGAAAGTAACGAAGAACAATCCATCTAGGTAATGTTGAACACCCTCGCAGACCGTGTCGCTAAACACGTATAAAATGACTTGTCCAGCAACGAAGAAGAAGACACCAAACGTAATGTGTCCCAAAGGCCAGCGATCTTGGAGAGTATTGACGACGAGAATAATCTGCATAATCACGTATATGGCCAAACACAAGGCGTTCAACACATACAGAACCACGAACATGGCAACAGTATTCGTCGGGGAAAGACCTGCCCATCCTTGGAAGGTCAAGAGAGATATCGCTCCAGACACTAAGCCCATTCCCAGGGAGGAGAACCGCAACAACCATACCGAAAGGGCAGTGCCATCTTCATATAACTGGAATCCAACAAAGCCGTTGATCAAAAGACTCGTACACATCGCGGACGTCAGACCATTTTGTACCGCAGCAAAGTAAGGCATAGCTGCACTGCCTGGAGGAGTTACCCCCGTATCAAGTACAAGCGAGCAGACGGTGAGAGCCATATAAAGGTAGAAGGACGTTATGATTTCCTTTCGGCCTATAAAAAGCGAATGAACGCATTAGTCGCCATCACCTGGG
Source organism: Trichophyton benhamiae CBS 112371 (assembly GCF_000151125.1). NCBI lineage: Eukaryota > Fungi > Ascomycota > Eurotiomycetes > Onygenales > Arthrodermataceae > Trichophyton > Trichophyton benhamiae. The sequence goes on from NW_003315113.1 coordinate 1,074,663, forward strand.
CTTGGAGAAAGAGTTTTCGCGCAAGATATCCTTACCGACTGCAGTAAACTTCGATCGGATATGAATGATCATAACCACTGCCATTCCCAAAGCCATGATATGTATTATTCCTGCCGCGCCCTGGAAAATAATTGTATTGGCAACCTCGATGCTTCTCGCATAACAGTTCGGTAGTATTCCTCTCGTCCCTGCGAATCCCGTCTTCGGTCCAACGAGAGAGCATAGCGGCAACGCCGCCTTCCGGCATATCGCATCAAAATCTCCAAACCCCATGGCGTCCAGGCCTGGCACACCAGTTGGGAATGCGGCTATCGGACGAGCAAGGCGTGCAGCGGGGCGCTGAACTGTCGAAGTTGAAAAGGGGGTCCCAATCGGCAATCCAAGAGTGCAGCTGAAGCAAGAGGGGAGAGTAAATATCCGTGACCAGTAGCAGTGTGACCAAAAAACGAGCGAAAAGGTCAAAAAGCCATGCGTAGTCGCGATGTGTGGACACAGAGCTGGCAAAGACCAGATGTCGATGCTTGATATTGGGGTGAGACCAACGTCTGGCACGGTCTGGCCAAAAATGGAAAAGTGAGGTTGGGCGTTTACTTTTTCCTATTTTAGTACTAGCGCTTAATCTGGATTATATAAGAGTCGCAACCCAGGCAACCTGAAATATGGAATTCGAATTCGACAGAGTATAAGTTGGAGCCTTTGTCCTGTCTCTATAAGGCAGTACGTTCAGTAATAAAGCCTGAATTGGCCGTTAGCTACCTTACCTAGATTTCGTCATATTGCTGCGGATTTGTTCTACTATTTTTAGATGGCTACCCTTTTGCATAGATCAAGCGCTAGTGCAGCCGCGTGTAATAATCACGTGATGATAAGCTCGCCCGCGCTACTTTTTTTTTATCATCCACCAAATGTGAAATAGTAAAAATGGACTTTCTCTGAGTATAGACAAGACACACTTGAGCTTGAGCATAGTTGTAACCATGAAGTTGGATGCGAAGGCCTTAAGATACTTGACCGGGGAAGACTTTCGAGTACTCACTGGGGTAAAGTAAATCGACTTTGTGAATTTCCATCTCTCGCTAATTGTGCCTACAGGTTGAGACGGGAAGCAGAAACCATGAGGTCGTTCCAACCCCACTAATCGTTCGACTTTCCGGCCTACGAGGAGGAAGTGCTGTTCATAAGTCTATATCAAATCTTGCGAAACTGAATTTAATTGCTCGGGTGAAAAATGCCAAATGTACGCATACGCTATTTGAGAGCAATGTCAGCGGCTATTAGAGATACTGATGCGGGATGTTTTATTAGATGATGGTTATCGGCTTACATACGGAGGGCTTGACTATCTTGCTCTCAATACGTACCAAAAGCAGCAAGTGGTTTACTCTGTGGGAAACCAAATAGGTGTCGGGAAAGAATCAGATATTATAGCCGTGGCAGAGGCATCTGGAACGCAACGAATCTTGAAGATACATCGATTAGGGCGGATATCTTTCCGTTCGATCAAGAATAACAGAGACTATCTCCGACACCGAAGCTCTGCATCATGGATGTACATGTCCAGACTTGCTGCGATTAAAGAATTTGCATTCATGAAGGCTCTAAGGGACCATGGGTTTTCTGTCCCTGAGCCTATTTCACAAAATCGACATACCATCGTTATGAGTATGATTGATGCATTCCCCCTTCGGCAAATATCGTCTGTTCCCAACCCTGCTGCTTTATATGCAGAATTAATCGACACTATCATGGAATTGGCCAAATTTGGCTTGATACACGGCGATTATAACGAATTTAACATTCTAATAAAAGAAGAGGAAATACCTGTGAAAACTAACGAAGAAAATAAAGACAAGAAAGAAGATAATATCAAGCTCACTCCGGTTGTGATTGATTTTCCTCAGATGGTCTCAGTGGATCATGCGAACGCTGAGATGTACTTTGACAGAGATGTTAACTGCATCAAACGTTATTTCCAACGGCGTTTTGGGTTTGTCAGTGATGAACCAGGACCCTTCTTTTCTGAGGCCCGAAAACTGGTGGGGACAGACGGAACTCCTAGATTGGATGTGGCTGTCGAGGCATCGGGCTTTTCGAAGAAGATGGCTAAAGAGCTGGAGGCATATATGAAAGAAGTTGGTGTTGATGGTGATGCTCAGGGCATTGAAGATGGTCACGAAGACATCGATAACGAGTTAGACGTCGATGAGACCGAAGAAAATGAAGATGACAACTTAGGTCAAGGAGAGGAAAATAATGGCTTCGAAAATTCAGATGCAGACGAACAACTTGAGCAGAAACCGCAGATACCTGAACCCGATGCTAAGATCAAGATGGAAAAGCTCACCATATCTGGGCCTTCATAATTATTAAGAAAAACAAATGCTAAAAAATTTCATGTAATTAGACTAGGATCGGTATATGAGACCACGATATTTCTAATTATTAGACTGGCTGTATAAGTCCTTCTGACTCTTTACATCAATCAACCTTTGTCAACTCTTGGTGATGATTAAGGTTTCCAGATAAAGTTCGAGTACGGTGCGCGGGAGAGACCAACCGTGACTTTTTCAATCTCAAATGTTCAAAAAAAGTGCCTTCAAGGACTAAGCCAACAGCCATTCTCTGTCGATTAAACATTCCACTACTTACCGCCTCTTCAGGTCCTCACTTGAACTCCCTAATCCTTATCGAGAGGACAAATATTGCAATGGCATCTACAATATCCAAGGCGATACCTAAAAACCTGCCGAAACCACTTCCGCTTGACCAGCGGAAGCAGATATATCTGTCAGTCCATGAATAACAGTCCTGACCAGCTTTCCGGATCACTTACTGAATCTTTGACGCCTCAATTCGGTTTGATTACGCTGCCAGATTGCTAACTTTGTGTTAATTCCTTATGCAGACCAGATTTCGTGCTCACGCTCATAAGGACTCCGTTCCTACCGCCTCGATATGCCTCCTTTTGGGTCCCTCTTACCTTCAACAAACTTGACATGAAAGACTATATGAAGAGAGTATACAATGTCGACGTTATCAAAGTACGAAGCTATGTTGAACAGCAGAAGGTTACGCGTGAGCTTCCACGAGGAAGACAGGGTGTTGGCCCAATGCGGCGCCCGATGCCGAAGAAGAAAATGACGATTGAGATGACCGAACCCTTCGTGTGGCCTGAAGAACCAAAAGACTTTGAGCCGTAAGTTTAAACTTAGACAACGGGATCGCTTTGGATAATTTCCTAACTGCTATTTAGATGGGAACGAGACACATTCTTCGAAGCCAAGAAGATGCAAGAGGACTTCCAGGCGGCGCACGCTCACGACGCGCCAATGAAGGCTCCCACACGAAAACGACAACTGCTAGCCGAACAAGCAAAGCAGGTTCTAAAAGGTGAAGAGCAGTGGCAGCCAACCTGGCAAGCACTGGGCCTGAGCTCTCAGAGACCATTATTCAACAAGGAAGAACGCGAGCCAAAGGAAGCATCATAGACACAGGAACCAGTTCAGTCACCAGAAAGCTAAAACTGCGGAAGTCAATCCGGCGCAAGGCGCGTGCAGTTGTTGGATATAAAAATTTTCATCTGAAGACAGGAATGGAGGACCTCTACTATGACAAGAGCGTGCCTCCGGGATATTTCCTCGAATATATTATTGGAGGGTTATGTTTCACTGTTTGACCAGCTATAGCGTGGATGGGTTGTTGGTTGTACATTAGAATATTTTTACTGCTATGTATTATCAGATTATATTATTATATTTCCCCGGTTACTGTGTTAATTGGAAGATTTCCATCTCTGACAAGAAGTTGCATATTAGAGATAGGCATTAATAAGTCATGCAGTTAATTCCAAAATGCATTGCTAAATATACAAATGAATGAAGTATAGAGTTAATTTAATTAGACGCTGTAACGAGGGAGAAAGCAAAAGACAACCGAAATATGCAATATTCATTGCTGAACTCCTTGACGTATGTGATAACTCCGTCCATGAACAACCGTTTCATGTTCCATTATACGTTCCATTATACTCGTATCACACGGGAAAACTCCCAGTTGAGCGAGTACTACTACAACCGGCTCTCAAATACTGGGTGACGTTGCTCTCCAGGCCAATGGCCATCGGGCCAGATCTGTTTGATAGCGTCCCAGATGTGCCTATAAATTGGGGATATGGTTAGCAGCTGGTTTCAATTGCAGTATAATAAGTTGACACATACGTAACGTAGACAATATTAAGTCCTTCCTGGACTTCCTTCGGGACATCTCGAACATCCTTGACGTTTTGCTGGGGTAAAAGAACAGTTTTGACACCAGCTCGATGAGCACCGATCAGTTTCTCCTTGATTCCTCCAACGGGCATTACCCGTCCACGTAGAGATACTTCGCCGGTCATGGCAACCTCAGGTGGAACAGCCTTGCCGGCAAAAAGAGAAATCAAGGCAATGGTATGGGCGAGTCCGGCAGATGGACCATCTTTAGGGATCGCCCCAGAAGGACAGTGGACATGCAAGCTGCGGTGTTTCATGATATCCTCATTAGGATCTTGTGTTAAGCCAAGTTCATACGAGTGAGCCTTGACCCAGGTAAGGGCCACCTCGACAGACTCCTTGAGAACATCACCGAGGGTACCAGTGAGTTGAACACTTCCGCTTCCAGGCATATCAGCCACTTCTATAAAGAGAATACTGCCCTGGCCGCCAGAGGAGTATGCGACAAGGCCTGTGACAATACCTGGCCTGGCCAGCTTCTCAGCGATTTCTTCGTCAAACCGCTCAATGCCTAGTATCTCATCAAGGTCATCGACGGATACGTTAGGGTTGTACTGGTCAAGTTGCGAAGAGTCTTTGGCGTCTGCATATTGAACTGCTTTAAATCGGCATACGGCGCCAATTTCGCGTTCAAGATTCCGTACACCCGACTCACGGGTATAAGAGGTTATAATCTTGTCCATAACCTCGTCCGTAATTATAACCTGGCCTTCAGATAGACCATTTGTTCGAATTTGCTTCGGGAGGAGGTGCTGCTTCGCGATATGCCTCTTTTCCACAGTGGTGTATCCGGATAAGTAAATAGTCTCCATACGATCCAGCAGTGGTGGAGGAATGGTTTCCAGAGAGTTTGCAGTAGCAATGAATAGTACCTTACTCAGATCAATGGGGATATTGATATAGTGGTCGGAGAAGGTATGGTTCTGCTCAGGATCAAGGACTTCGAGCATGGCAGCTGATGGATCACCGTGGAAGTTTGCGCCGCCAACCTTGTCAATTTCATCAAGGAGCATAACTGGGTTTGAAACTCCGACTTTTTTAAGACCGTTGACAATAAGTCCGGGCATGGCTGCGACATAGGTTCTGCGGTGGCCGCGAATTTCGGCCTCATCCCTGACACCACCGAGAGAAATGCGGTGGAATTTGCGACCGAGTGATGTAGCAATGGATTTGGCCAAACTAGTCTTGCCAGTACCTGGAGGGCCAACCAGAAGGAGAATTGGTGATTTATCAACTACACGCTTCGACTTGAGCAGCTGTAGTTTTGTCTCAATGGCATCCCGTTCAGCGATGGAAGAAGAGTCATCGTCTTCAGTGGCGTTTTCCTTTGCTGTGAGGTCGTTAGAGAGCTCAGTGATCTGTGACTCAACATCATTGTTCAAAGATTGCTTCAGCTTCAGGACGGCGAGGTATTCCAAAAGACGCTTCTTGATCTTCTCGAGTCCATAGTGGTCATTGTCTAACTGTTGTCTAGCCCGAGTTAGTGTTTCTGGGCCTAACTGGTCTTCGGTGGCTTTGGACCAGGGAATCTCCGCAATATTTTCCAGGTAGTTGCGGCAAACTCCATATTCGGCATTCGCAGGGTTCATCTTGCGAAGTCTCTTAATCTCCCTGTCGGCAACCTTCTGCGCTTCAGGGCTCAGCTGCGCTTCCTGGAGCTTTTGCTGAAGTTCGTCTATCTCGTTTGGCTCTTTGTCTTCTCCGTCGTCTCCGTTTCCGTTGCCTCGCATACCAGGCATATTCATCTGCATACCGCGCTTAAGGTAGAGCTCCCGCTGTCGAGGGTCGAGCTGTTTGATATCAACTCCCATGTTGGAAGGTATTGTTGTGGTGAATGTTGTCACCTTAATGTTATTTCTCATACCCTGGACCTCCTTGGTCAGCATTTCAATGACACGTTCCAGCCTGTCCTTCAACTCGACGGAGGCTAGGACTCGGAGTTTCTCCTCGAAGCCGGCATCGATCAGATCAGCAATGACATCCGCCAAGGCACCAGCTTGAGATATGTCCCGTTTCGCGATGAAAAGTTCGAACCGCCGGGCAATCAGAGGAGACATGCTGGACGAAGCCGAGAAAACAGAGGCGAGTCGTAGAACAGTGAGGAGTTCGCGAGATAGCTGTTTGAGCTGTTGGAACAATTCCGGGATTTCAGGATCGATAGAGTGGGGGACTGTAGAGAAAAAAAAAAATCACATTGTTAGCAGAGTACATTGTCCCTAGCGGAATATAAGCTATCCTACCTGGCTCGTCATAGACCAGCACCTCTGCTTCAAAGAACGGTTTCTCCTTCAAGATCTTCTGCACTGAGAACCGCTTCGCTCCCTCGACCAGTAGGAAGGGCTCCGCATTTGCTCTTCCCTGGACTCCGACCACTTTAGCGATCGTTCCATACTGGAAGAGGTCGTTAACTCCGGCTGCCGCAGGGTTGACGGGCTCTTCGTCTATCGACCGAGCCCTCGCCTTGTCCCCATCAGTAAGCAGCAACTGGCCGTCCTTGGACAAAAAGGGCGAGTTCAGTGGGATGCATCCCACCAGTATCGGAGTGTTGTTCTGTCGTTGCTTTGCATGTCTGCTAAAGAGCGAGGTGAGGAGCGTCGGGATATCGGGGCGGTCTGCGAGCGGGATTCGCAGGTTGACGCTTGGGAGAAGGACCAGGTCTCTGGCAAGAGGTATCAGCGGGACCTTCATGGCCCTCTTACCGCTGCTGGAGGCCATCTTCGATCTCCCGGTATTATAACAGCGCCGCACGTCAAACGGCAGTCCCGGGGGTTTGCTCTGTCGCCACCAAGTTATTCCGTCGTCCGGGTGCAGTTGTCGACGTGAGAAGGAGGATATAATTGAGGTGTGCAGTCAAAGCCGGTGGGTGAGGCCAACGCAGGCTGTTTATGTCCGGGGAGTCTAAGCCGGCCCTCGGCAGTGTCGTCGCCGCCGTCGCCTTCAGCAGTGTTTTCTTCTCGTCTTGTCGACTTCTCGCTTCTTCTTCTCGTCTCTCCTTCTTCGCCCTGCGGCGCTTTCGTCGAGATGCCGAGGTTACTGCCAAGCCGAAAGCGCCCTTAGAGTTCCGCCAGCTTCACGTGATGTTGATTGCTTAGTCAGTTTGGATGTCACATGTCAGCGGCGGCCCACCATAAGTTTGCGTCCTGAAGCTCGAGGTCGCTTTGGAAAGCGACGGTCGATCGGTTGTTATTGATTGTACGGAGTAATTATCTAGTTTGGTGGCCGTGTTGCAGAGCTAGTCAGGGTCCTTTTTTGCCCTTACCTACTTACATACAAAAGTGACATGGCTCAATAATGTTGGAGTGATGGCCTGTGGTTGAGAAACTATGCCCTGGGAGGCTTGCATGGAGCCATAACTAATTTTGGGGAAACCAAGCCAAAAAAAAATCTCCTAGTGCTCCAGTCTATCCAGAGCTACGGAGTACGGCAAGGACCAATCTCTACAGCTTTCTCGTCTGGAATAGCAGTATCATACCTCCGTCGGCAGATTCATTCGTTTTATAACTCGCAGCTTAATTTTTTACGATTGCCTGATTACTCTGCATCGCATCTCTCACACACCCGATTTTTGCTAAACATTTGGAACCCCACGGGCCACGATCAGATAAGATGGACGCCCCGCGCAAGACGTTCACCATCGGAACGCGCAAATCGAACCTGGCCGTGCTACAGACGGAGATCGTACGGGATGCCCTGGTAGCGAGATGGCCAGACTGCGAATTCAATGTTCACACTCGCGATGCTGCTGGTGATCTGAACAAAGTTACCCCGCTTCGGGAGTTCACGTCGAAGAATCTGTGGACAGAGGAGCTCGAGGAGATGCTGCTGGCAAAGCAGCTTGACCTCGTAGTGCACTCTTTGAAAGGTGTGATATGCTCTCCTCTTGCCTGCTGAAGTATGGTCGTTTTATAAGATAACAATACGGATGGGAAATCAGTTACTAACCTGACTAGATGTCCCCACGCAAATCCCCGAGGCCTGCACACTGAGCGCCATCATGAAACGTGAGGATCCAAGAGATGCGCTGGTGGTCAAGAAGGGCCAGCCAAAGATGACACTTGCAGAACTGCCGGCAGGCTCGGTGGTTGGAACGTCCTCCGTCCGTCGTACAGCACAGCTCGGCCGCCATTATCCACATCTCAAGGTCATTGATGTACGAGGTAACATCGACACACGTTTAGCCAAGCTGGATGCGGAAGACGGCCCGTTTACGTGTATCATACTTGCAGCCGCTGGCCTGCTGAGATCGGGACACGGAGATCGCATTGCGCAGTATCTCGACTCCAAAAATGGGAAGATGCTCCATGCTGTGGGCCAGGGGGCGCTTGGGGTTGAAATTCGGGCTGACGACGAGAAAATGGCTGAGATGCTGCGGGAGATTGGAGATCAGAAAACGACATTCGCTTGTTTGGCCGAGAGAAATTTGCTGCGGACACTGGAAGGTGGATGTAGTGCTCCCCTCGGCGTTGAGACTGAATGGGTTCCAAATGCGAGTGGGAATGGTGAGATGCTGAGGCTTCGATGCATCGTCACTAGTATAGACGGCAAGGAGGCCGTGGAAATCGAGAAGGACTGCCATGTCCAGGCGCCAGAGCAAGCTGAAGAGTTTGGCAAGGCTGTTGCAGACGAAATGGTTGAGAAAGGGGCGGGCAAGATCCTCGAAGTCATCCAGCAGAAGAAGAAAGCATGGTAAACGCCAACCACCTCGCGTTCATCCCTTCTTTCCGCCCTCATCCCGTGGAATAGTCAACCAGTCAGACTGCTAGGAGGGCTGGTTCAGTCTGAGAGTCGTACTACATAGTTAAACTAAGTGCCCCTGTCTCTTTGCTTTCTCCAGGATCTAGGCACAACATGGTCCATAATGATCCATAGTTAGCCTCAGGGGATGGCGCCCGATATTGACTAGTTCGCGCTGTTAGTCTATCTAGGCAGTGAAATCGTAGCTCTAAAAAAGAGTCCAAGTGTCTATCGAGTTATATCAGAACTGCTCCCGCCCCTTGTCCCACTGGGCGGCGGCATGGAGGCTGTGACTAGTCGGCCCAACCAAGGCTGCTCGCCAACCCAATGCGTAGTTATATGTATGTCTAACGAACTAGACGGCTCCTGCAGGCGCTGCATCCGCAGAGCCCGGCCTAGAACAAGAGCATCCCAACCCCGGGATGCGTGCCTTCGCATCCGTTTTCCATCTTCCCGTAGCTCTCTCGTCTTCTTCTGCTTTCCTTTGCCCCGCGCATGTCATATAGCCAGGAAGAGGCCGTCGACGGTCCGCTGTCTCTCTCTTTTCCAGACAGAATAGTCGCCCTACTCTCTCGACCTTAAATTATATCCCCACAGGCTAGTTCAACTAATTTCCTAGTTAACTGACTAGCCATGTCCTATCGATACTTCCGGCGGGACAGCAGGCTGGACAAGGTCACGCCTAACGACTATCCACGGATATACCTCTTTGGCGACTCCCTGACCGAAAGGGGTTTCTTCCCGCAAGACGTCGGCTTTGGCTGGCAGCTACAGAAGTACTACGCAGATAGAGTGGAGGTCGTGAACGAAGGTAGGCAGTTCATCTTGAATATTTTTTCATACTTCTTCCGGCTTTTTATTTTAAATTGCTTGCTATGAGAGCGGCTATACTGGAGAATCGCAGATTGACTAGAAGAATAGGTTACTCTGGGTATGTTTAAGTATCCGTTTCCCACTCGGTGGCAAGTCTACGAACATTGGACTTATTGGATCAGACAAACGTCAAGGTCGTTGCGGAGACAGTTTAATGAATACCTAATGGGAGCTATCAAGTCAAGAGGACCACCAGCACCGCTCTTCATCACCATATTCCTGGGAGCCAACGATGCATGTCTATCGCTGAGTGGAGCCATGGTCCCCCTTGAGGAGTATGAAGAGCATATCCGCCATTACCTGAATACCATACTTGACGACCCTGCCACGCAGGAGACCAAAGTGATCCTCATTTCACCACCCCCAGTGAATGTCCCAGTTCCGGTAGGGGAGCCTCTCCTGGATAACCCAGATGCCGCCATTATACTGCGCAGTGTGGCATCGCAGAGCCGTGGCCACAGAACATGGGAGTCGAAACGGACATATGCAAAGAAAATAGTTGAAATTGGTAAGGAGTATGAAGCCCAGACCAGCAGAGTGGCTGTCTTAGACCTTTGGTATTCCCTCACAAAGTCTGTCTGTAGGATCGAAGGGACAACCCAGGACGATGCATTCTATCATCTTGACATCGATGAGATGCTTCCGGGTTCAGGCATGCCGGGTGCAAAGCCCTTTGATAAGGGGTACTTTACAGATGGACTCCACTTTGGAGACAAGGTCAGGATACCTTTTTGTTTCAGCTCTCTTTTCTTTCTCCTCCCTTCCAACAACAAAAAAAAAAAAAAAGACTAATTCAGCATTCAGGCATATGAAATTCTTGGTCGTGAGTTGCTCGATCTAGCTCTGACAAAGTGGCCAGAGCTGAAAAGGGAAAATTTTCCCCGCCGGGTACGCCTGTGTCAATTGCCAGTGCCGGTAGAAAGCACAGCTAACATGGCATTGCGTCCAGGATTGAGGCACATTCCCTCAGCAAAGATCATAAATAAGACATGGCCTAGCCCCGATTCAAAGTATTTCCAGAACCCCTGGGATTAGCCTCTGTAAACTCATCCCAGGCCCTCGCCTTAAGAGTCTCCTCATCAGCCTTTTCAAAATCATCCTCGTCAATCTCCTTTGGGATACCCGACTTTTCACCGCCGCCTTCAATAATACCACCCCGTCTCCTCTCCTCTTCCAAGTACTCATCGATGCTCATCGTAGGGAGATTATGTCCTGGTCGGAATACACCCCTTTGAATATCGGTTCTCCGACTCGTCAAGGTAAACGGCTGCAGTGGTTTACCGTCTGGGCTCAGCAGCACCCCGCTATACCGACCACGGCCCATCTGCGAACCAACCGTGTCAAGACGGTCGGAATATCCGGTATCCTTCCTGTCTGAGAGCCCTGGTTTACGTTCGTCTGTTCTCTGAACTGCGGGAAGTGATTGAGCCGCTTTAAGCATGGATAGTTCTTGCGCAAGCATATCCAGGGATTGGAAAGTTTGGTGCGTGTAAAAATTGATTTCCGCAAGGTACACCTGCCGTACTATGTCATCGTCGTTGTGACTCGAATCCCTGTTTTGCGAAAGGTACTACAGTTTCCCTCCGTTAGCAACAAACCGCCTGTCGTGTTCCTTGAATAATACACAGATAGCTGAGAACAAACCAACCTCCAATTTCTGCTTAAGCTCCTTCTCTTCCTTGAATCTCGCTATTTTCACTTGTCTGCGAGCTGATGCATCATTGGTAGGAGTCAGGCTGAACGACTCTGGCTGTTCAAGGTACTGTTCGTAGAGCTTCTTATTTGAAGGCGAGAGAAGCTCATACTGGTCTAGTGCTTCAAGAAACTTTTCATATTCGTCTCGCGTCTGCTGGAGTGTTTTAAGGCGATCCGTACCGTAAGACCGTTGGAGCAGTTCGGCGAGTAGGTATGAGACTGTCAAAAATCTAAAGTTACACGTCGAGCTGGCATTAGCTCCCATCTGGTAACTTCCTCGGGGCTATATTGCATACTGTAAATCTCCGGTAGTTATGTCCTCCGCTGATTCATTGGGACTGAACAACGATAGCTGCTGTATGAGCCTCTGGCACTGCTCAAAGGCAGATATAGCTTTGCTGAGATCTTCTTGGAACGCGGGGCTGTTTGTATCTGCCGCCGTCTCGAGCTCTTGTTTTTTTGCCTTTGCAGAAGCGAGGCAGGATTGCAGGCTTGGGGACGAGCTACTCATGGTAAGTCACTGACAACTCGAGCGCCTCTTGACGTCAATTTACTGATAGCTGCTCCTTGAGGGCCTTTGCTCTAAATGACTCCGCGACTTTGTGCCTGTTGACCTGCCCGGCTCCATCATCCAGCCAGCTAGTTAAAGTCAGTTTAACTAGTTGAGTGGTTGTTTAACTAACTAACTAGTTAGTTAGACTGCCTCGAGCCTGTTCCACGTGACTGTCACTACGCTCGCTGAACTCTAACTTGAATGTTTGATACGAAGCTTCTAAACATCAAATATCAAATATTGACAGGATTCTTCTTTTTAAGCCTGTCTGCTCCCTCTGCTCCCTTCATGGCTCTCTGGCGGTATCTATTGGTGGCTCAGACTTGCTGGCCTGGTCTGGAGTAGCTGAAGAGCACTAATTTAGGGTCATATACTGGTAGTATCAAACAACTAGTTAACTACACAGCCCTTCCTTTTTTCCCTGTCAAGTTTCCCCTCAAGCAACAACTATGTTGTATGCAGTTTGGTTGATGCCCTTTCATGGCTGGTGCGAAGAAAATCGTATCAAGGGGCTGATATAACAATGAATGAAACGAGCTATGCAGATTCTTTATATACATTCACTTTAACTGGTAACTTATCCATCGGGTTAGAAATGGGTCTTGTTTCAGCTAAGGCAAACATCAGTCTACAACCTCGCTAGCCATTCACCAACTAGACATCAAACGCAGGTATTGGCGTGGATTGTGATATTTCCTTTCACTTCTGCAGCTTTTAGTATATAAGTGAACTGGCCCCTTCACTAATTTGCTGCGTCGGGGTACGGAGTACACTATTTATATCTTCTCAGACTTCTTCCTGGTCAATCTGCGTTTCTACAACTAACAACTCCGACCTTCTGAAGTCAGAAAATACCAATATGGAGGATAACTCTGACATCGACAAGGCTACTACAAATGTGCCTCAGACATTGAAAGAGGAGAACACCAATGTCCCGGCTGCTGATTCAACCCCCGAGACTCGATCAGGGACTCCTACTGAGTCTGAGACAGAAGATGAAAAACCAAACCCGGCCAACCCAAGCGAGAAACGGCGGGCACTCAACTGTAAATTCAAGGATTTGTACGTGATATTAATCCTTAACATAAACCATCTTACTTGCTCCTAATCTATCCTATACACTAGGCTGTCACGGCGGGCTGAAGCCATCACAGAGGATGATGTCAAGGCCGTTATCAAGGCAACTGATGATACTCAGCTATCAATGACAAATATAATTGCCAAACAGGACTATACCTCGATTATCCATGACCCTCGTGAATATCAGCTTGAGCTTTTTGAGAAAGCAAAGGAGAAGAATATCATTGCTGTACTCGAGACTGGTATGAATTCAATCTTGATATGCATCATTAACCTAATACTAATTGTAATATAGGCTCTGGAAAAACACTTATTGCTGTCCTTCTTCTCAAGCATGTCATTGAACAGGAATTGACAGACCGTAGCCTTGGACTGCCGCCTCGTATCTCATTCTTCCTGGTTGGTTACTTCGCCCAATACCTCTATACGCTAATATACTAAATCTTCGGTAGGTTGATAGTGTTACACTTGTTTATCAACAAGCAGCTGTACTACAGAACAATATACCTCAGAAGATAGACAAATTTTGTGGTGCAATGCAGACAGATCTCTGGAACAAGGAAACCTGGGAAGGCCACTTCAAGAGAAATATGGTTATTGTCTGTACTGCAGAAGTGCTTCATCAATGTCTGCTTCATTCCTTTATTCAGATCGACCAAATAAACCTGTTGATCTTTGATGAGGCTCACCATGCTAAAAAGGAGCATCCATATGCAAGGTAAGTAAGATATTGTGATGTTTTTAATGTTAAGTGCATTGAGCTAAAATACTCTGTATAGAATCATCAAGGACTTTTATCTAAAAGAGCCTGAGAGGAAGCCAAAAATATTTGGCATGACTGCATCACCAGTGGATGCTAAGGTTGAGGTTGTAGGGGCAGCAAAGTATGTACTTTGTACCTATATGGAAAACCATCTGGGCTAATCAATTTTAACATAGAACTCTTGAAGCCATGCTCGACAGCCAGATAACCACGGCATCAAATCCTGCTCTTCTACGGCAGAGCGTGACTCGGCCAACAGAAGAAATTTGGGAATATGATAGGCTTGAATTGCCTTTTGAGACACCACTTTATAGCAAGCTTCGACAGAAGTTTGGTGATATCAAGGTCCTGGAAAAGATATTTAAATTCTCACGTGAGACATCCTCAAGTCTAGGAAGCTGGTGCTCTGACTGGATATGGAGCTACTGTTTGAGTGAGGAAACCCTGCCTAAGCTAGAAGCTAGGTCAAACCGGCCCTTGATGAAAAGTATACCCGACCAGTCCTCTTGTGATACGGAAGCTGAAAGGATCAGGGAGGCGGGAGCCATCATCAAGGAGCATGAGTTTGGTGACCCGGTTGCTAACCCGGAGCTTCTCAGCCGTAAGGTGCTACTGCTGAGAGACCAGCTCCTACGGCGGTTCAAAGAAAATCCAGATACTCGATGCATCGTCTTCACTGCACAACGCCATACAGCAAGAATTCTTAGAGATCTTTTCAAGAAAATCGGATCTCAATATATTCGGCCAAACCTACTGGTTGGTGTTCGGTCTGGTGGTGATAAAATTGGACTAGACATCTCTTTCAGAGAACAGTTCCTGAATGTGATAGCTTTCAGGAAGGGTGAGATCAATTGCTTGGTATAGGCTCTTCCCTTCTTTTCTTTATTCATCAATAGCTAACTAGTGTTGCTAGTTTGCTACGTCCGTAGCCGAGGAGGGGCTAGATATTCAAGACTGCAATCTCATTGTTAGGTAACAGTGAATGAATCCAACGAGTATTTAATACCGGGCCTTGGAACTGACTTCAATCTCAGATTCGATCTTTACTCTACACTCATTCAATATATCCAGAGCAGAGGCAGAGCTCGACATATGGAGTCCACGGTATGCATTACGTACCTGGAAGTTTCTCTAGTCCAAACTAACATCTTTACTCAGTTTGCACACATGGTGGAACGCAATAACCTAATGCATGAGACTGCGGTCGAGGAAGTTCGCCGCTCGGAGGTAGTAACAGTAACTTCTCCTAGCAAAGAGTTTGCAGAACAATGAATTTAACTCAATGGCGTTATTTATAGGAAGTTCTCACTCGCTTCTGCAAATCCCTTCCAGAAGACAGATTATTAAAGGGGACTGGTGACATTGATATGATGATAGAAAAAGACAGGCAGCAAAAATCTTACACTATCAAAAGCACGGGTGCAAAGCTCACCTACCCTTCTTCATTAGCTGTTCTTGCACACTACGCAAGCACTTTGGTAAGAGTTATATCCTTGGGTTCAATCATTGATGCTAATCGAACATAGCAATATGAAAAAGAACTGTCAACTCAGGTCAGTTATATCATCCATCCGAAAGATGGTGCTTTCATCTGTGAGACCATACTCCCTGAGAAATCACCAATACGAGGATGCATGGGAAAGTCGGCCTCGCGGAAGCTCCTTGCAAAGCAATCCGCAGCCTTTGAGACGTGCCTGCTGCTGCGCAAGAACAGGTTACTCGATGAATATTTCATTTCGACCTACCACAAACGACTCCCGGTAATGAGAAATGCTCGACTCGCCATCACATCGAAGAAAAGCAACAAATATAGCATGATATCCAAACCTGCAGCGTGGGAACTCTCTAGGGGAGAGTCACCAACGGTTCTATATGCCACTGTTCTCTCACTCTCGGACTGCGAGAAGCTGCAAAAGTCTTACCACCCAATTGTGTTGTTGACAAGAGTTCCAATGCCTGACTTCCCCGCTTTCCCCTTATACCTGGAACACAATAAGAAATGCAGTAGCTGCAGCATAAGAGTTGAGGAAGGACTCAAAGTCATACCACCTGAATTGGAGCTTTTGACCAAATTCACCTTCAGGGTCTTCGAGGATGTCTTTCACAAAATTTATGAAGAAAATTCATCGCTGGTGTCTTACTTGATTGCACCCGCAAAACTTGACGGTGTTACAGATATCAAAAAGTCAAACCCAGTCGAACTGATCGATTGGCAGATGCTACAATATATTCAAGAAAATGAGGAACTTCTCTGGTCGCCTGATATGCCTAACGAATTCCTCGAGAACAGGTTCCTTGTAGACAAGTGGGATGGGAGATATCGTTATTTTTCAATCAAAGTTGATCCAACTCGGCGGCCTCAGGACCCAGTTCCAGAGAACGTGGCCCGACGCCGATACATGGACAACATTATGAACTATTGTCTCAGCTTGTTCAAAAACTCGCGAGCTAGATTCATGAAAAGGTGCAACTGGGACCAGCCAGTATTACGCTCGGAACTCATACAGCTTCGCCGAAACTTCCTGGATATAGATGAGAACCAGAAAAGTCCTCCTGTGGACTACTATGTCTGCGCGGAGGCATTAAAAATTTCTGCAGTATGGACTCTCTCTAGATATGTTGAAAAGACTGCGCTGACTATCTTCTAGATCTCTGTTCCCTTGGCCACACAGATATTCGTTTTCCCAGCAATGATCTGGAGAATGGAATCTTATCTCATTGCTTTGGAGGCCTGTGAAAAGCTTCAGCTGAAGATTCCTCCAGAACTAGCGCTTGAGGCATTAACTAAAGACTCGGAGAACACAGAGGAGCACGGCATGGAACAAATTCGATTCCAAAGCGGAATGGGCAAGAATTATGAACGACTTGAGTTCCTTGGTGACTGCTTCTTGAAGATGGCAACATCCATATCTCTCTTTGCCATGAATCCAGATAATGATGAATACGACTACCATGTCAAACGTATGCTACTCATCTGCAACCAGAATTTGTTCAACAATGCAATAATTCTGGAGATTTTCAAGTTCATCCGCAGCAGATCATTCTCAAGGTACGCTAACTATGGGATTGACTCCCTGTTGGTTTTGACATCTCACTAACTTTTATACCCTAGACGAGCATGGTATCCTGAGGGTTTAACACTGCTTAAAGGCAAAGATAAGAAAGAAGGTCCAAACGGTCCTGAGCATGCACTTGCTGACAAAACTATTGCTGATGTATGCGAGGCTCTAATTGGAGCATCTCTACTGGCTGGAGGTCCTGATCACAAATTTGACATGGCTACAAAGGCAGTCACAGTTTTTGTCAATAGTGATGACCATCGCGTGGAAAAATGGGCAGACTACTCAAGACTGTACTCTTTGCCAAACTACCAAACAGCATCAGCCAGTGCATCTGAGATTGACGTCGCCAACCAAATCCAGTCAAAACTCGGCTATTGTTTCAAGTACCCTAAGCTCCTTCGGTCGGCTTTCATGCACCCATCGTATCCATCTCAGTGGGCAAATGTCCCTTGTTACCAACGTCTGGAATTCCTTGGTGATTCTTTACTTGATATGGTTTGCGTCAATCATCTTTTTGAAAGATACCCCGACAAAGACCCCCAATGGCTCACGGAGCACAAAGTAAATACACCTCTTCCTCCCCTAACTAAGCTATACAGTACTGACGTGATTAGATGGCAATGGTATCCAACAAGTTCCTTGGTTCGCTTGCAGTCAGCCTCAACCTCCATGTCCATCTTATCCATATCAGCAACACTCTCCAAGGCCAAATAACTAGCTACACTGAAGAACTGCAGGCTATGAAAATCAAAATGGAAGGAAACCTTGAGGCCTGGACGTACACAAACGAACCACCAAAGGTGAGTAAACCCTCCTGCAAATTAACCATATGAGGAGATATTCTTATGCGTCTGCTTAGTGTTTACCGGACATTGTTGAAGCATACCTCGGAGCTATATTCGTGGACTCGAATTTCAATTTTGACGTTGTGGATGATTTCTTCCGAAAGTTCATCCAGCACTATTTCGAGGACATGAGTGTGTACGATACGTTCGCTAACAAGCACCCTATCACCTTCCTTCACACTCGACTCGCCGTAGATTTCGGCTGCACGTTCTACGCCTTGAAAGCAGATGAAATACCATGTGTAGACGGCACCACGGTGCGTGCCCTCGCGGCTGTTTGCGTCCACGACGACATCGTGGCCGAAGGGGTCGCCTCATCTCCTCGCCATGCCAAGTTGAAGGCGAGCCAGAATGCCCTTCAGATCCTGGAGGAGATGAGTGCGGCGGACTTCCGAGCAAAGTACAAGTGCGACTGCCGCGAGAGACAGGAGGAGCACGAGGAAGAGGAGCCAGAGACAGCGGAAGAGTGAAGATCCGACGTGAACGGCCAAGCCACCTACACGGCATTCAACGTGGATGCACTACTTCTTCCTGCACTCTCTTCCCTATTCATCTATGTCTACCCCCCCCCCCCCCATGCATAGCTAGAAACCAGGAACAAAGCTAGAAAGAAAGCCTACGCTTGAATCTGATGTTAAAATTAAAGGCCTGTGCTTAGTCATCTTACCCCTGATCCCGACCCCGGCCCCTGTACTTAGTCATGTGACACGTGTAAACATCGCCGCGTTGCAGGCCAGAAAAAAAAAAGGTGAAGCTGGATATTTTGGAGCCCAAAATCAAGTTGAAGGCGGACGAGATAAAGACCCGAGAGCCCAAGGGTGTCAAGCTCATAGTAATTATCTTATTTTCCCTTAATACACGACACGTCACGGCCACCGCATATTAGGTCGATGCTTCCCACGAGTCTTGCCTTCTTCCTCTTACCATAACTCTCGATGACAGCAACGGGTCGCGTACTCTAAGTCTGCGAGCATGGAGGTCATCTCTCCAGGGGCGGCGAATGGCGTCCCATCACCGACGGTCTCGATGACTGTCGACCCTGAAGTCGTGCTTCACTATCTAGCTGAAGTCATCCAGGGGACGCTTGGAGCTTTAAGGAGAGACCTTGAGAGCAGTGGAAGTTTACTTTCACAAGCAAAGTACTCCGAGACACTCCAGCGTTGCGGACGCTTTGCCTCTGAGTCGCAGATAGCCCTGTATGCGCATAAAGATACCGTTGTGCCAGAGCAAACCAATGGATCAGACGATGACAGTAGGTGTCACAGACGTCCGAGGAAGGATTTAGATGTCGGTTCGGCTGGCTAACAGTACTGCAGCGGAGCATAGTAACTATGTCTACACACTCAGCTCAGAGCTATCCATATCCCCTACCACCACGGCGGCTATGGCAGTCTTCAAGCCAGGACAACCCATCGACCCCGCTGTTCCTCTCTATTCACAGATACAGGTCCTCACACTGCCTGGATTTGCTTCATTAAATAATTCAACCACCCCACAGGGCCCGCCGATTTCGCCGTATGAGATCATATACTCCTTTGTCCATCATGGTCTATCACCGTACTACGAAGCGTGCACGCGTGGGCATGATGGTGCTCAAGGATCCAAGGGGAGGAATGACACCGACCCTAAGACCGGAGAAGTTCGTGCGAAGCAGAAGTTTGCAGAGCTTGAACTTGCTCTATCACATTTGCAGCAGAACATCGAGATACCTGCGCTTAGCCTTCCGTTGCATGAAATTGTGCAGGCAGCTTTGGATGAAGCTCAAAGCCGGGGTATCGAACCGTCGGTCGAGCTGGTGCCCGCAGCAGTCTTGGACAACCATGCAGTTATAAACAGTATACAGAATAATGTGAATGGATGGATAAAGTCGATTCAAGCGATTACGAAAATGTCTCGAGACCCTGATAATGGATCCGCGGTTCAAGAGATCAATTTCTGGCTATCCATGGAGACTGCACTCGAAGGCATTGAGACTGCGTTACGAGATGCTGGAGTGCAACTTACTATGGACGTTCTTCGACATGCAAAGCGCTTTTCCACCACTCTCAGCTTCTCTGCCGATACTGGATTGAAGGAAGCGATGGAAACAGTGCAGAAGTATAACCAACTACTCCGTGATTTCCCTCTCGATGAACTGGAGTCTGCAACCTCCCTTCAGAAGGTCCAAGAAGCCCTGAATCTGATATTCTCGCATTTGAACAAGAAACTGCGTATTTGCCCATACCCAATAAAACGTGCCCTATCTCTCGTTGCAGCAATTTCTGGAGACCTGGACTTGACTATTCATAAGCTGATACCGGGACGGAGTATCATGCATTACGACTACACCGAGTTCCACTCACTTATGCGTGCTGCCCAGATCGTCTGGCGAACCTGGGACGAGAATATCAAAGAATTTACCAACGTCGCGCGAGATGCTATGAGGAGACGCAACGAGAAATTCATCCCGATCAAGGTTAAACCAAAACACGCGGAAACCCAGGACCGACTTAAATTCATTAACACCTTCCGCACGAACCATGAGCAGCTTCAGCGAACTATCATCAATGTTCTCGGCACGAAATCTAACCAGGGGGGCGCATCCCTGTCTGCCGGAGCGGATAACTCGACTGCCTTAGAAGAATTTGGTGATGTTGATGCTGTAGAGCAAGTTACCCAGGCATATAATGCTCTAAAGGATGTGGATGTTCTTGACGTCAGTCCTGAAGGAACACAGGCATGGATCCAAGCTGAGTCTGCCTACAACGAGCGTACTTCTCGTGTTGAAAATCTGATGATTGCTCGGCTCCGTGATAAGCTTGCCACAGCACAGAATGCCAATGAGAAATTCCGAGTCTTTTCAAAGTTCAATGCGTTGCTGGTTCGACCAAAGATTAGGAGTGCTATTGGCGAGTACCAGACCAAGCTTATTGATAATGTAAAGCAAGATATTGCGGCTTTGCATGAACGGTTTAAGCAGCAGTATGGACACTCAGAAGCCCATGCAATGGCACAACTCCGAGATCTACCCCCTGTCTCGGGTGCTATTATCTGGGCTCAACAAATAGAACGTCAATTAGATGGTTATATGCGAAAAGTCGAAGATGTTCTTGGTGAAGACTGGGATCTTCATGCGGATGGCCAAAAGCTACAGGCCGAGAGCAATATGTTCCGCAAGAAATTAGATACTCGACCTGTATTCCAAGCTTGGGTACAGGATGTCAAACGACGGAATATTGCCATCTCTGGCCGCTTGTTCGTTATTACTCGAAATCGCGCTGCTGGAAACTCTCTTGAATTAGCCGTCAACTTTGATGCCCAAATCATTGCTCTTTTTAAGGAAGTGCGGAATCTAGTTTGGCTGAACTTCCAAATCCCACACGCTATTACTAGCGTTTCGAAGGAAGCGAAACGCGTCTATCCGTTTGCGATTAGCTTGATGGAGAGTGTTCGCACTCTACATCAAACCATCAGGGCGATTGCATCCATGTCACAGTCTGCCATCTTACTCAATGGGTATCAGAACGATGTCCAAGCGCTAATAGTAAAGGGCCTCCCTTTGCGATGGGAGTCTTTCATACATTCTTATGAGATCCATGTCAAACAAGGTCTTGCGAATGGATCTGCAGATCCTTCTGTCAGTTCCGGCCGTGGTGAGAGCAAGCATGTTCAATTTGTCCGTGAATTTGCAATTTCCACATCTGTATTGCAATCGAAGACGGCGACTCTGGCCACCATGGATGATAACATTCAGAAGGCAATTCTTGCTTTGAAAACCTGCCCTTACGACGTGACTGTATTCCGTAACCGCATTGATCAGATTCAGATTGCGATCGATAAACTCAACCTCGAGAACTATGCTAATCTTGGGTACTGGGTTGCAAACCTCAATACCAAAATCGAAACCATTCTTCAAGATCGACTTCGGGGTGCTATTAGACGCTGGATTGCATCCTTTCAACATGCCGGAGATGAACAATCTGGAACGGGCCACACTATTGAGGCGAGCGGCAACAAAGAGGAACAAGACACATCATATATTCAGTTCCCAAAGTCTCTCCACGAAATTTCCATGAAAAACCAGGTCATGCATCTCGATCCACCGCTGGAGTACGCTAGAGCTTCGTGGTTTGCTCATTTTGATGAATGGGTCGGCGTCCTTTGTAACTTGGAGAAGATTAAGTCTTCGAGATATAAAATGTCAATCCATGCAGATAATGGTTCTTATTCTGAAACCCACTTCTCCGACATCCCTCAATACTGCTCTGAAGAATTGAGCGAAGTGTACTCGCTTATAGAAGCTCGATTGGAGGAAATCTCGGAGTATGTGGACAAATGGCTTCAGTTCCAATCGCTATGGGACCTGCAATCATCCCATGTTTACGATATACTCGGAGAGGACCTATCTCAATGGCTTCAGTTACTGCATGAAATTCGCAAAAGCCGTGGTACATTTGACACATCCGAGGTTCGCCGCTCATTTGGAAATGTTCGCATCGATTATGAGCAAGTTCAGACCAAAGTCAACGCAAAGTACGACCAATGGCAACGGGAGATTCTGCTTAAGTTTGCAGGAAAACTAGGAGCCCGTATGCGAGATGTTCATGCTGAACTTGAAGCGGCACGACGGGACCTGGAAGGACAGTCACTCGAGGCCTCATCCACCGCCCAAGCTGTTTCATTTATTACAATTGTTCAGCAATGCAAGAGAAAAGCAAAACTGTGGGAGCCTGAGATTGACTTGTTCTTGCAAGGTCAAGCAACACTTATCCGACAAAGATATCAGGCACCTAGCGACTGGCTTCCTGCTGATCGAGTTTCTGGAGAGTGGGATGCTCTCAATGAGATCTTGGAGCGCAGAAGTAAAACTGTGCAAGATCAGACAGATGCTCTTAGAGCCAAAATATCTGCGGAAGACAGAGTCATTAACGAGAAGATTGCAGAAGCCGTCAACCAGTGGAATGAAGAAAAGCCTGTTTCAGGATCAACTCCTCCTGAAGAGGCTTCTGCCACACTTAGCTATTTCCAATCACGTCTCGAGAAGCTACAGTCTGAATCTGAAATGGTGTCAAAGGCAAAGGAAGCTCTCGATCTTCCTAGCAGCCCTGAAACCACACTCGCTGCTATTCTTGAGGAAGTACAAGATTTTATGGCTGTATGGGCTGCCTTGTCTACAATCTGGAAGAGCTTGAATGAATTGCGCGATACGCTCTGGAATAGCATCCAACCACGAAAACTTCGCCAGTCCCTGGATGGATTGATCAAAATGACGAAGGAAATGCCAAGTCGAATGCGCCAGTATGCTGCTTTTGAGCATATACAAAATGTTCTTCGTGGCTTCTTAAAAGTCAACCCCTTGCTTGCAGACATGAAATCCGAGGCTGTCAGGGAGCGTCATTGGCAAAAGATCTTCAAGGCTCTTAAGCCAGGCAAGCGATTCTCACAGATATCAATGACCCTAGGAGACGTCTGGGATCTTCAACTTGGACCCAGTGAATCTGTTATTCGTGACATTATTACACAAGCTCAGGGAGAGATGGCATTGGAGGAATTTTTGCGAAGCGTTCGCGAAACCTGGCAAAGCTATACTTTGGACCTGGTGAACTACCAAAACAAGTGTCGCTTGATTCGTGGGTTTGATGATCTTTTTGCGAAGTGTAGTGAAAATCTGAACTCTCTCCAGGCAATGAGACATTCTCCATATTACAAGGAATTCGAAGAAGAGGCCACGACTTGGGAGGACAAACTCACCAGGGTACATGTCCTATTTGATGTTTGGATCGATGTCCAAAGACAATGGGTTTATCTAGAAGGAGTATTTACTGGGAATGCTGATATCAAGCATCTCCTTCCCCTTGAGTCTGGAAGGTTCCAAAATATCAACTCTGAATTCTTTGCAGTCATGAAAAAGGTCTACAAATCCCCTCTGGTACTCGATGTCCTCGCCATTACTGGTGTCCAGAAGTCGCTTGAAAGACTCGCAGAGCTCCTCCACAAGATTCAAAAGGCACTGGGTGAATACCTTGAAAAGGAACGTGTGTCGTTCCCGCGCTTCTATTTTGTTGGAGATGAAGATCTCCTTGAGATAATTGGTAATAGCAATGATACCCTCCGAGTTGCAAAACATTTCAAGAAGATGTTCGCGGGACTCTCGGGTCTTCTCATTGACGATGATGGTAACATCATTGGCGTTAGCTCTAAGGAAGGGGAAGAAGTTATACTAAAGCGTGAAGTGTCACTAGTGAAGACGCCTCGTATCAACGATTGGCTTACTGCACTAGACAACAACGTCAAATTGACGCTGGCGGAACTGTTGACAGAGGCAATTGAGCAATTTGAGCCCATCTACAGCGCTTCAGAAGTTGACTCCACCGCTTTCCAGGACTATATCGCAAATTACCCAGCTCAGATTGTGGTCCTGGGCAGTCAGGTTGTGTGGACCAATGCTGTTCAAAAAGCCCTCGAAGCCGGCGGCGGTGGATTATCAGCATTGTATGACGCAGAAGTGAGGGTCCTCGATATACTTGCTCTCACTGTCCTTGGCGACCTAGACCCGATTACGCGCAAGAAGTGTGAACATCTAATTACGGAATTCGTTCATCAAAGAGATGCCATAGCAAAACTCATGAGTGTCAACGCCTCCTCGCCAACCCACTACCTGTGGCTCCTGCAAATGCGCTATGTCTACCAGCCAACTGGAGATTTCTTACAGCGACTCTATATCCATATGGCGAATGCAAAACTAAGCTATGGCTTTGAGTACCTAGGTGTTCCGGAACGCCTTGTCCGCACACCACTTACAGACCGGTGTTTCCTGACCCTTACACAAGCATTGTGCCAAAGATTAGGTGGGTCTCCGTATGGTCCAGCAGGAACTGGTAAGACGGAATCCGTGAAAGCACTTGGTTTGCAGCTTGGTCGGTTTACTCTTGTGTTCTGTTGCGACGACACCTTCGATTTCCAGGCAATGGGCAGAATCTTCCTTGGTATCTGCCAGGTGGGCGCCTGGGGCTGTTTCGATGAGTTTAATCGTCTTGAAGAACGAATACTATCCGCAGTCTCACAACAAATTCAAAATATCCAGATCGGCTTGAAGAATAGTGAAGACGAAACGAAGGCTCAGATTGATCTTGTTGGGCGGCAATTACGAGTCAACATGAACACCGGAATTTTCATTACTATGAACCCTGGATATGCTGGGCGTTCAAACTTGCCAGATAACTTGAAGAAACTCTTCCGAAGTGTTGCCATGTCAAAGCCTGATAAAGAGCTCATAGCCGAAGTCATGCTCTTTTCACAAGGCTTTAAACAAGCAAAACCCCTTTCCAGACAAACCGTACCCTTCTTCGATCACTGCGCCAGCCGCCTTTCAAAGCAAGCCCATTATGATTTCGGCCTCCGTGCTTTGAAGAGCGTTCTAGTCAGCTCGGGTGGCCTGAAGCGACTAAGACTCGCAAATTCAGATGGAGATATTGGGCCTGATGAATACATTGAACCACAAATTATTGTTCAAAGTATCCGGGAGACAATTGCGCCAAAACTCATTCGGGAAGACGTTGAAACTCTGTTAGAGATTCAGGCTAGTGATTTCCCCGGAGTTGAATATGTGCCAGCAAACTTTGAGAATCTCACACAAGCTATTAAGGATATTGCTGCTGAAAACCATTACGTTGCCTCAGATATTTGGATCGCCAAAATCCTGCAGTTATACCAGATTCAGGGCATCCATCATGGTGTGATGATGGTAGGAAGCTCCGGAGCTGGTAAGAGTGCGGCATGGAAAGTTCTCCTACAAGCTCTTCAACGAGTTGAAGGAGTAGAAGGTGTTTCCCATATCATCGACTCTAAAGTTATGTCTAAAGAAGCATTATATGGAAACCTCGACAATACCACTCGTGAATGGACAGACGGTCTTTTCACCGGGATTCTCCGAAAAGTTGTGGATAATCTTCGCGGTGAAGATTCAAAACGCCACTGGATTGTGTTCGACGGTGATGTAGACCCCGAATGGGTTGAAAATCTCAACAGTGTTCTGGACGATAATAAGCTCCTTACTCTACCCAATGGCGAGCGACTAAATCTTCCTCCAAATGTTAGAGTCATGTTCGAGGTCGAGAATCTCAAGTATGCCACTCTCGCTACTGTAAGTCGCTGTGGCATGGTATGGTTCAATGATGACACTGTGACCTCAACTATGATGATCACAAACTACGTTGAGTCGCTCAAGGAGAAAATATTTGAAGACTTGGATGATGACAGTGTACCTGCTGGACAGTCTTCTGCAAAAACTATGGCAACTCAAGGCGCCATTGCAACATTCCTTGGAGAGCTCCTATCAAGGGACGATGTTATACTCAATGCTCTGCAAGAGGCTAGGAAATATACACATATCATGGAATACAGTGATATTCGGGCCCTCGGCACTTTGTTCAGCTTGCTAAACAAAGCTTGTCGTAATATCCTAGAGTATAACATCCAACATGTCGACTTCCCCTTAGAACCTGAGCAAACAGAGTCTTACATGTCGAAAAAACTTCTTCTAGCCCTTGTGTGGTCATTGACTGGTGATTGTCCTCTTGGTGAGCGGAAACAATTTGGTGAATATGTGGTTGCTTTCTCATCCACCGATACCCCTCTGCTAGGTGATTCTGCATCATTGATTGATTATGATGTTTCACTACCCAAGGCTGAATGGATCCCATGGCAGTCTCAGGTACCTTCCATTGAGATCAATACTCACTCAGTCACACAAACAGATGTCATCATCCCAACCCTGGATACAGTTCGTCACGAAGACGTTCTCTATTCTTGGCTTGCTGAGCATAAGCCACTACTTCTTTGCGGTCCACCGGGTTCTGGAAAGACAATGACTTTGTTCTCCGCCTTGAGAAAACTACCAAATATGGAGGTTGTTGGCCTCAACTTTTCCAGTGCTACAACCCCCGACTTGCTTATTAAAACGTTCGAACAATACTGTGAATATAAGAAGACATTAAATGGCGTGGTGATGTCTCCTAGCCAAATTGGTCGCTGGCTTGTCATCTTCTGTGATGAAATAAACCTTCCAGCTCGTGACCAATATGGAACTCAGCGTGCAATCTCATTCTTGAGGCAGCTAGTAGAACAGAATGGTTTTTGGAGAACGTCGGACAAGACATGGATTACTCTCGATAGAATCCAGTTTGTCGGTGCTTGTAACCCTCCAACCGATGCAGGCCGAACGCCTTTGGGCGAGCGGTTCCTCCGCCACGCACCATTGGTTATGGTCGACTATCCCGGCGAAATATCCTTGTTGCAGATTTACGGTACATTCAACTCTGCAGTTCTCAAAATCATACCAATGCTCCGTGGATACTCTGAGGCCCTTACAAAAGCTATGGTGCAGTTCTACTTAGAATCCCAAGCTAGATTCACCACCAAGATTCAACCACATTATGTTTATTCCCCGCGAGAATTGACTAGATGGGTCCGTGGTGTATATGAAGCAATAAAGCCGCTTGAAAACCTTTCCATCGAGGGTCTGGTCCGAATTTGGGCACATGAAGCCCTGCGACTATTCCAGGATCGACTCGTGGACGAAAGTGAGCAACAGTGGACTGCTGAGTCGGTCAAACGGATTGCTCTGGAGCATTTCCCCAATATTGATGAAAATGCCGCTCTGAGTTCACCAATTCTATTCTCAAATTGGTTATCTAAAAACTATGTTCCTGTCGAGCAAGAACAACTACGAGATTTTGTCAAGGCGCGATTACGCACGTTCTGCGAGGAAGAGGTCGACGTTCCTCTCGTACTTTTCAATGACGTCTTGGAGCACGCTCTGCGTATCGACAGAGTATTCCGTCAGCCCCAGGGACATCTTATTTTGATCGGAGTAAGTGGCAGTGGCAAAACTACATTGTCTCGGTTTGTTGCCTGGATGAATGGCCTCAAAGTCTTTCAGATCAAAGTGCACGGGAAATATTCCGGTGAGGACTTCGACGAGGATCTCAGGAGTGTCCTTCGTAGGGCAGGATGCAAAGGCGAGAAGATTTGTTTCATCATGGACGAAGCAAATGTGTTGGACTCCGGGTTTTTGGAGCGGATGAACACTCTTCTTGCAAACGCTGAAGTCCCTGGTCTGTTTGAAGGTGACGAATTTGCTTCTCTGATGACGGCTTGTAAAGAGGGCGCCCAACGACAAGGCCTACTCCTTGATTCTCAGGAGGAGCTTTATAAATGGTTCACCCAACAAATCGTCAATAACCTTCATGTCGTCTTTACTATGAACCCCCCTGAAGACGGTCTATCATCCAAAGCGGCAACTAGTCCCGCTCTCTTCAACAGATGCGTGCTCAACTGGATGGGAGATTGGTCCGATCAAGCTTTATACCAAGTTGGATACGAACTCACGCAGTCTGTCGATCTTGACAAGCCGAACTTCATTGCTCCAGATAGCATACCGGTTGCATACCGTGGTCTTTCCCTCCCTGCATCTCACCGCGACACTGTGGTCAATGCGATGGTTTATGTTCACTATTCGTTACATAGGTTCAACCAACGACTCCAAAAACAGCAGGACAAGTCAACATATCTTACCCCTCGTCACTATCTTGATTTCGTGGCGCACTACGTTAAGCTCTTTAACGAAAAACGTGAGGATCTCGAAGAGCAACAGAGACATCTCAATGTGGGTCTTGAAAAACTTCGGGACACCGTTGACAAAGTGCGGGATCTAAGGGCTAGCTTGGCTCAAAAGAAGAATCAGCTTGAAAAGAAAGATGCTGAGGCCAACGAAAAGCTTCAACGAATGGTTGCTGACCAACGGGAAGCCGAACAGCGTAAATCGGCATCACTCGAAATCCAGACAGCATTGGAGAAGCAAGAGAAGGAGGTTGCTACTCGGAAAGAAATTGTGCTTAATGACCTTGCTAATGCCGAACCAGCAGTTCTTGAGGCACAGAAGAGCGTCAGCAACATTAAAAAGCAACACCTGACTGAAGTGAGGTCAATGAGCAACCCTCCATCCGGTGTTAGGTTGGCGCTTGAATCAGTGTGTGCACTCCTAGGTCATAAAGTAGAGAGCTGGAAAACGATACAAGGCATCGTTCGCAAGGACGATTTCATTGCAAGCATCGTCAACTATGACAATGAAAGGCAAATGACCCGTCAGCTGAGGGCAAAGATGTTGAACGAGTTCCTTTCCAAAGAAGAATTTTCGTTCGAGCGCGTCAACCATGCCAGCAAGGCTTGTGGACCTCTAGTACAATGGGTACAAGCTCAAGTTCATTACTCTTCGATTTTGGACCGTGTCGGGCCACTTAGAGAAGAAGTTGGCCAATTGGAGGAACAGGCATTGCAGACTAAGGCGGAAGCTCAGGCAATTGAAAACACAATAAATGACCTTGAGAACAGCATTGCAACCTACAAGGTCGAATACGCCGCCCTCATTAGTGAGACACAAGCCATCAAGAGCGAGATGTCCCGAGTTGAGTTCAAGGTTGACAGAAGTGTCCGTCTGCTTGACAGTTTATCTTCCGAACGATCTAGGTGGGAAGAGGGAAGCAAGACGTTCGAGACGCAAATATCAACCCTTGTCGGCGATGTTCTCATTGCGGCAGCATTCCTTGCCTATGGTGGTCTTTACGATCAACAGTTCAGAAAGGCAATGATTGACGACTGGATGCATCATTTATCTCAGTCGAACATCGACTTGAAGCCACACAACCCCGTAACAGAGTACTTGTCAAATGCGGACGAGAGACTCTCGTGGCAGGGCAATTCACTCCCTGTTGACGATTTGTGCACAGAGAATGCTATTATCCTGAACCGATTCAACAGATACCCTCTTATCATTGACCCCTCTGGCCGTGTCACGGAGTTCCTAGAGAAGGAGAACAGAGATCGAAAACTTACCGTAACCAGCTTCTTGGATGACTCCTTTGTCAAACAGCTCGAGAGTGCTCTTCGATTTGGCAACCCCATACTTATTCAAGATGCTGAGCACTTAGACCCAATTCTCAACCATGTTCTCAATAAGGAGTACCAGAAAACTGGTGGTCGTGTGCTCATCCAACTAGGCAAGCAAGAAATCGATTTCTCGCCATCTTTCAAATTATTCCTCTCCACTCGTGATCCCTCGGCCTCATTCCCACCGGACATCTGCAGTCGAACGACGTTTGTAAACTTTACAGTTACTCAAAGCAGCTTGCAAACACAATCTCTTAATGAAGTGTTGAAATCTGAACGTCCAGATGTTGACGAACGTCGCACGAACCTCATCAAGGTACAGGGCGAGTTCAAGATCCATCTTCGCCAACTAGAAAAGAAACTGCTCCAGGCGCTAAACGAATCTCGTGGAAACATTCTTGATGATGACAATGTCATTGAAACACTTGAAACACTTAAGAAAGAAGCCTGGGAAATTTCCAACAAGATGGTTGAGACTGAGGGAGTGATGGCAGAAGTTGACAATATCACACTACAATACAACATCATCGCAAGGTCGTGTAGTGCCGTTTTTGCAGTCCTTGAACAGCTTCACCACCTTAATCACTTCTACCAATTTTCTCTTCAGTACTTTGTGGATATTTTCAATGACGTCCTTCACAATAACAAGAGGCTGGCGCAAGAGCGCGATTATACTGCGCGAGTCAACATAATACTTCGTGACCTCTTTATTGCAGCCTTCCAACGGACGTCACTTGGATTGCTCCAAAAGGACCGCGTGACTTTGGCCGTTCTTCTTGCCCAGGCCTCTCCATATCCAATGGACAAGGGATTGATAGATATGATATTAGATACCACTGTCGAGGGCTGCGATGTGTCTACAGATGGCAACCTCAGAGAATCTGCAATGTCAGCACTCGCCCAGATGTCGGTATTTAAGTCAAGTTTGCCAAATATCTCGGCTGAGCAATGGGAGTTGTTCCTTTCAGAGGAATTTGCAGAGAACTTCGTTCCCAACGTTTGGGACGAGGGAACAAGCCAGCTTGACCAACAATTACGATCCTTGCTACTTGTTAAACTTCTACGGCTTGATCGATTTGTGCCGGCTGCTGAGCGATTTGTTGTGACTGTATTCGGTAAAGGCTTGCTTGATGACAACGGTGATCTGAAGGAAGTTGTCGAACAAGTCACTTCAACCACCCCGATTGCCCTTAGTTCAAGCCCCGGCTTCGATGCAAGTTATAAAGTCGACGGCCTTGTTGAAAGAACACACAGGAGCTGTGCCAACATTGCCATGGGTTCGAACGAAGGACTTGAAAGTGCGGACAAAGCTATTAGCAACGCAGCAGCAACAGGAAGCTGGGTTCTTGTCAAGAACGTCCATCTGGCCCCTTCATGGCTTCAGAGTCTCGAAAAGCGTCTAGAATCGCTTAAGCCACATAAGGACTTCAGACTCTTCCTGTCTATGGAGTCAAGTCCAAAGATTCCTGTTAACTTGATTCGAGCATCAAGAGTGTTGATGTATGAACAGCCAGCTGGTGTTCGTGCGAATGTGAAGGATTCCCTGTCATCTCTGAGCCTGAGGGCAGCCAGTCCACCTGTCGAGAAAACACGACTGTACCTCCTGCTCTCGTTCCTTCACGCAGTTATTCAAGAACGACTGCGGTACGCACCAAGTCTAGGATGGAAGGGCTTCTGGGAGTTCAATGATAGCGATGTAAGTACTTCCAAAACTCTACAGCAGAGGAGAAAAGAAACTGACGTCAATCTATAGTACGAATGCTCTGCATTTATCATTGATACCTGGGTTGCGTCAATCGCCCAGGGCCGTTCAAATGTCGCCCCACAGAAGATTCCTTGGGACCTGATCCGGACGTTGATCACAGAAACATATGGCGGAAAGATCGACGATGCTGGGGACTTTGCACTCCTTGCCAAGCTCGTCGATACTTTCCTGACTCCTGCAGCGTTCGAGGACGACCATAAACTTGTTCCTGACGTGGAAAACGACGAGGCTCTTATCCTACCAACATCAACGGGTATCCAGGATTTCCTTGCATGGGTGAATCGACTACCCGAGCGAGAGCCACCTACATACCTTGGCCTGCCTGCCAACGCTGAAAAACTCCTTCTAGTCGGCCACGGAAAGAGGATGATCTCGAATCTGTCAAAGATCACCACCCTTCTCGACGAAGGCGAACAACTAATGGTCGAAACAGCTGCCATCTAGAAAGACATCATCTACATTCCTTCCTCTCTCCACATCTGATACCGCCTTCAAAACTTCTTTTACAACTATGCAGATTTGATCCTTTCCCCCTATTTTCCTATGTTATCCTATTTTTTGTAATGCTCTTCGACTAGCCGTCATCACTTCTCATGGCTTTGCTTCGAACCTTTGCTATTTACTTGTTTATTTTCCTATCGGTGGTCCGGCCTGGGGAGAATATCTGTCATGGGAGCTACTTTGATTCTATTATCTCTTCTTCCTGCCAATTGCTCGGTACATATATCATTCTTTTAATCTTTTACTCCTCTTTTTTCACCCCATGTATTACAAGAAACCGCGCGCACACAGCCTTTTAGATAATACCAAATTGTCTCCCGCTACCTTTTGCTTTAAGTCGCCTTTAATTGAAGTGAGTTCGTTCCATCTTGATAGCTGTGGTAATTTATCTGTCTTCTTTTACCCACCGCAGATCCCGGCTCCATCTCTGGGCTGCCGTGCTCCATATTCTCCGTATCGCAGCCATCCAGCCCACCACCCAAACTATATACATGGCTTCACTCCAGATTCCCACCCCTACACCCTCTTAGCAGCGCCCAACTGCCCGTTGATAGGCTGGATCGAGCGAGATGAAGCCAGACGTTACGTGTTTCGAGGCTCAGCACCTCAAACGGCCAGGCTGGCTGCTTGTGTCCAAGACCAACCTGCCTGTCAATTTCTTTCCCCGGGGCCTGTCCACTCGCACACAGCATGCTGTCTGCTTGCCAGGAAAGGCCTATATGGACTTCTCCTTCACCGTTGAATGTGCCTCGACACAAGTCCAACAGATCCCAGACACCCTGCCCCCGACGTGGCCGGCGGAAGCAGAGTACATGCTTAACTACGCGGAGGTGTGGAGGGTCCAGAGTACTGACTGTGAACAGAGTACGTCGGACGCGTAACTACGGGGTACACAGAGATGGGATGGCCTGATTGTGTCTGAGGCAAATGCACCTCGTTGCTAATCGCATCTTCTCAGACACTGCCTACGCGGTGCCGACTTGATATCATATCTCACTCACTCAGCCCAGCTCTGCCTTTCTGTCATGTCAGCGTTGATCCCCCGCCATCGAGCAGGAATCCCGGCGCCCCTTCGTCATCACCAGCGGCACAGAACCACCAGGAAGCGAACCTCAAACACGAAAAGCTCCTGATCGACTGCTCAGGCGCAAGGGAGGAGAAAGCCAAGATCGCGTTTCAGGCCTCCTGTGGCATCGGACGGGCATTTTTCGCCCTCTTCTCTTCCCTGTCGTTTTGCGCTGCTTGTTGCTTTTTCCGCGCCCAAGGGTGGTGGAGTGACAACGCCAACATCTTCCCCCTAGCGTCATCATCGTTTGATGATAGCTCGTCCACGCAGAGCGGATCTGATTCGGCTGCTGCTGACGCTAGACGATGGGGACGGATGCCGGTTATCAATTCACTACTGGCATCAACTGCAAGATCCCGGCCAAGCGAGCTTAGTAGTACGAGTGGGCTTGCTAGCCCGTTCGCCGGACATGGCATGGAGGGGACCTGACGGGCGAGCGAGAGGCTGAACAAGGGATCTCTCTATAACGAATACCCATATATATACCATCGGGTTGGTGCGCTCGACTCCATTTGGCCGTTCTCTTTCCTTCGTTTCTTTTTCTTCCTTTTTTTTTTTTTTTTTTTTTTTACTTCTGGGTTATTTTCTTCTTTCTTGTCCCTCTTCATGGGCAACATCCCCCTCGCTGAAAAGGATGTGAAGAACCTGGAAGCCATATCCGATGCTCCGGACTCTGATATTCCTTGAAGGAATCTTCTGCTTATTGCCCGTTAATACCTTCTTTTACCTCTTGTTTTTAATAATGAGTAACTAGTTTTCAGCATACCTTCTTTTTTGTTTCCCTTCTCATCTGCCTGGATGCATATATCAGTTCTCCCAACATTAAACACCACATTTTACGGGCCTTCGTGATACTACTGTTCAGGAGCACGTTAACTAGTTTATCTGATTTGTCTCATCATCAGACACACCAGAAATGAGGCGCCACTCAAAGGGCCGGGAACCCCGCGCAGCTCCATTTGCTTCGAAAGATGGCCTCTCTTCTATGTTTTCTCGAGTCCCGCTCCTTCATGGCGTCTCTTCGGTCGAGGAGTCTCTGCAGAACTTAACAATGGGTGATCATATCCCGGGGCTTCTTATTCCAATTGGTATGTCCCATTGAACTGTGTAAAAGACGATGGTGACCCGCCGTATTTTCGGGCTAACGTTTAGAATGCTAGCTTTCCTTTCTTCTCTAAGGACTAATCTACAAATATCTACTTTTCCGGATGATGCAAGCTATAACCCGTACTCTCCTTATGGTATTTCCATAGAGAGCAATCTTGACGCATCGTGCACCTCCCTTTATGGTTCATCAGGAAGCGAGGAAGGCTTACATTCACCTTCAGCTGTCCAGAGACAGGCACGAAGAAACTCCAGAGCCACAAAGCCTCCGTGTGTTGATTCAGCTGGTACCCTACCTACCGAATGCCACCTCCCTGTATACCCTACGCAGTCCGAGGAAGAAATTACATCTGCCCTTGGGCTAATCTCAGAGAGTGTCTCTCAGCAACGAATACTGGCCGTCAGAGCCATCATTTCACACCCCGCAGTGATTGCGGCTGGAATATTATTTTTCTTATCGAGTTCTAAATTTATTTACTCGGGTTCGCCCGCTGACCTTATCCTAATCCTCAGCGTCTGGACGTTGAGCCTCCTCGTTCTGATCCTGGTGATCCGCTTTATGGTCAAGGGCTATATGGTCCAAATCCGGCAGACTCGGGATACTAAGTGGCTTTCACAAGACTCTGTTCATGGCCTATCACATAGACGCGATGAGGTATTCATTGCTCGGGACCCCAACACTGGCAACGGCGATGAAGGTGGAGATATCGTTGGTGTCCTTGTTATGAGGATCTGTAAGACTGTTACCGACGCCAGTACACCGGGTGTACGACCACGGTCAACTAGACGGAAGAGCTCTGCTAGATGGACGGGTATAATTCGTGCATGGACGGTTCGACAGTCCGCTAGATCAAACGGAGTGGGCACAAGGTTACTGGAAGCAGCCATCGCTAACTGTCGACTTCGGACCCTGGATGGTCCCATGTTTGCTGACGATCATGCCCATTCGAAGCGCTTTTTACCAGGGATGTTTAATATCGGTTTTGATAAGCAAGATGCATGGGCACGGAGCTTTCTGGAGCACACTGTTATGAAGGAAAGGAACAAGTAACACACTATATACTTGTTCTTCCATTCTTTTTTCCCTTTTTTTCTTTCTATTTTATATCTCCTGTCTTGGTGGTGTGGGATCGGGATTATCTTTCCTTATACATTCGCTGGTTAGGCTCTACTCTGGTTTCTATGTTGGATTCGCTATATACCCTCGTTCGTTAGTCACACTTATTGAATTGTCACTATTACTGCCATTCGTTTTATTGTATGCGCGATGTCTGTCTTAACAGCCATTAACTATCGATAACCAACCCGCCCTGCCAACTGAGATAGTAACTTGAATTCTCGGCCACATACCGTCCCTTAAGCACCACTGCACTTGCCTATACAACATCTACTCTGTAGCAATGTAGTTATTCAAGTTGACCGTTACATTGAACGCGCGTTCATGCACTGGATGCAAACCATCCAAGAGAGGTAATTATTACACTGCAAAGTGGACCAAAGTCAGCAAGAATGATCAAATCGGCTTCAGGGTTTTCTGCGGGTCAAGCCGCTCGGCCGTGGGCCACGATATCCATTAGTTATCCCTGCTAGATGCATGCCTAACTCGCTAGCTAACTCTCTCTCCCTTGCTCCATCGACAACCCAATAGCCCCGTCACGCAAAGACGTTAGCAAAGTTACAAAAGGAGGATTCTTGGTCAAAATGTGAAGCCGTAGTGGTCAGAAAATAGACAGTTAGTGATTATCAAAACCGTAAACGGTCGTCCCAAGCTACAAACAGAATGATTAGCTCTTCACTCGGGCATATGTATACTATGTGTCTACTTCGTAGAGAGAGGCTTACCCTCTTTAGGACAAAAACAATCTAGCCATGGGTACGGTGTTAGCTGCCAATGATAACATAGCCAATACGTCTGAATATGAACTCACATCGGAGGTAGTCACTGTCTGTGATAAATGTTAGCTGCTTTACAGAGTATGAAAATAAGAAAACATAGCGATGCTTACCTTGCGAGTCTTAGCAGGCGTGTCAGTAGATTCGAGGAGCATGACCACTTGTTCCAGTATCTTGTTAGGCGGAGCATGTCAGTAAAAGACTTTCATATACAGGGTCGTATTAAGCTGGCTCTTCCTTACCGTCTGGAGACGAGAGACAACAATCTCTCGGACCGTCTTGTAAATCGCCTTTTGTATGCGTACAACGCCCCCACGGCGTGCCAGGCGGCTACAGTTTGGAGGAAGGGTTAGTCCCAGCATAGAATGGTAGTAAGGAGCTATTATATGAGATGCCGTGAAAGTCTCCATACCGGATTGCAGGCTTGGCTGTAGTAGATACATTGTTAGTTTTTTCTATAGTAATATCCAGTCTGGGTGTTGACAGGTATAGACTTCTTCGATATACTTACTTATACCCATGATATTGTCTCGTTTGTTCTTTCTGCAGCCACATTGAATGATTGATAAGACTTCCTCGAAGTGTTGGATCTCAATCAAGCTTACCGGTATCTTCTGGGTAAATATTTGGCAGTATGGTTCTTCCTCTTGCTCAACTTGAGTGGTACCTCCATATTTGAGCGGAAGAGGCACGATACTGGCTGTGAAATCGCGGGTAGAAATATAGTTGACTCGATAAGGAGCCAGGAAGGCGGATTTATGGAGGAATGGATTAGGTATGGAGAAAATGCGATGCGGTTTGGAAGGGAGTGTAGATGCAGAGAGTTGCTTTGTGTTGTGTTTTTATGTGTTCTTCAACCTAGCGTTACTGGGACAATGGACAACACAAAGCTGGGCCAGCAAAAAGAAGAACACCGATAAGGACCTCTAGCTTTGGCTGAGTTCTTTTGAGGATTGAATTGGCTCTTGATGGCAGGTATATGTATATTTGTGGCTGCCAGGGTCACTGGTCATAGACTCAGAGAAAGGGAGGGGGATTGTCTTTCGAGCGAGTCCTGAGTCCACAGCTGGAGTTGAGAGGAAGCACATAGTATGTCCCTGGGCCACAAAGCCGGGAATTGGGATTAATGACTATAGATAGGAATTGATGATATGTACGTGCGTGCGTATATATAAACATATATACGTGATGTGATGCCAGAATTTAGAGGCTATTCTGCCATTGACTCATGACATGCCAGTAAATTTTGGCCATTGAGCGAAGGGACAGAAGGGACATCAAACATATATGCGATAGAGACAAATGAGGGACAGCAGAGTAAAGCAGCAGAACCTTCCGGAGCCACACCTGAGCG
Source organism: Trichophyton benhamiae CBS 112371 (assembly GCF_000151125.1). NCBI lineage: Eukaryota > Fungi > Ascomycota > Eurotiomycetes > Onygenales > Arthrodermataceae > Trichophyton > Trichophyton benhamiae. The sequence continues at coordinate 1,112,144 of NW_003315113.1, forward strand.
AACGCCAGTCGTAGAAAGAAGATAGAAAGACATGACATATATCACTAGGAGATAAAGGTAGCCTCCATTAAAAGGGTACCTTCTTCTGTGATCTCCTCTTCGTCTCCAACTTTAAACTTGATGGGCAGCTTGTGCGATGGAATGAACTGTTAGGAACATAATGTCAGTTCTGGAGAGACATGCATAGAATAGACGATACAGAAGTCGAAAACTGACCTGATATACATATGGTCGTGTTCCAGCAACACTGCCGACAAGAGACTTGATCAAGCCTGGTACTTCAGCCATAACATCAATTCGGTCCATTCTCTGGCCCAGGGAACCTTCGATTATGGCTGTGAAGGGTTTACCATCTGCCGTTTTGCCAGACCAGGTGATCTTTAGAGCAGTTGGTTCAGGCCAGTCATTCTCAGAATCCTGGGTGGCTTCAGTATGAGTTATGGAATTTGGAGCACCGGCATATATAATTTCTCCATCCTTTGCTACGCCACCCACATTCACGATGGTGGAGCCGTATGAAGGAGGCGTCGTGTATTCCATCATGATAGCAGAGAAGGTGGGTGATTGAAAGTCAACAAAATTCCATCTCGCAGCTATGAAGAGAGATCAGATGGTCAAAATTGGTACCCATGAGTTTTAAGAAACAGGATTAAGTGGTGTGTGTAGCATACCAAGGTGATGGGGCTTCATGCCCTGGAGTGCATGGACGAAAAATCCCTTTCCGGCGAAGTCGATTTCTCTTTCACGGGTAATGATTGAACCTTCAACCTTGCATCGTGGCCAAAAGGCATGTCTCATACTGCCCCATGGATTCATTGGATCGGTTCCAAATGTCGAGATTCCGTCCTTACCTGCGACGAAACCTGGAGCAGTGCGGGTGATGGTAACATTGACTAGACTATCTTCGTTGATAGCCGACTTGATGGTATATGCGGTCCCTTCTTCATTGAGAGTGATGGCAACGTTGTCGCCGCCAAATGAGAGCATGTCTTCAGCAAAAATATGGTTCTGGACGGGGTCGGAGGCCCATAAGTGAGGTTTCGCTGGATCCTTGGAGAACACTTTGCAATTGAACTGGCAAGTTGTATGGAGGCCACTAGAGTGCGAAATATATCAGCGACTCTACTAAATGATGAAAGAGTAGATAAAAAGGAGGGGTGAGTGGCTAAGAAAAAGATGCGCTCCGACATCTTCATCGCCGAACAAGCTCACACGACATTGTTGTAGATCAGCTGGAGTGAGGCAACATCTCCGTTATCCGAGAACAGATAGAAGGTCTGGGTCTCGACGCAAGTCGACTGCATTGCTGCCCATCGTAAATGATCCTTATTCACCTCCGTGTAGGGTATCGTCTTTGCCTGGTCGACCACCGACTGTATAGCCGTGGGGCCATAGATCGGCTCCTGTGTCCCGGCAACGTTGGCCAGGCTATAAAGTAAACACATCAGTATATGCTAACTACATAGTTGGCCACGGAGAGAGATAGTACATACGTCTGTTTAAACCAGTTCATTGTTGAGTCTGTCAAAGGGCGGTATTCGACTTGGGGATTGTATCTAGACCGGATGGGAGGGGAACCAGCAGGAGGCGCGCGACCAAAGGCCGAAGCAGAAGAGCGGATGTGGCGGATAAACGATGTACCGTACTGGTTGGCCACAGGAGGTAACCTACTGTGCGCGTTAAGTTACAAGAAGACACAGCAGCACAAATGTAAAATGAAGCGTCAAAAGATCTTTCTGGCTTCTGCTTGCTTGCTTGCTCGTCGTCGTTTTTCTTCTTGTCGTCGAAAGGATCGCGGCTATTTTACTATTACGCGCGATTCCGGCGGTTACGACCAGGACCTGCGGCTAGCGCTAATATTGCTACTTTGAGTTTAGCGCACGCTCGGAAGAACTTTTTGATCTTTTGAGAGAAATCGAGAAGAAGAAGAAGAAGAAGAAGAAGCAAACGATTGACGGTGACCTGACGACAGGAGATCTCGAAAGAAGGGGAAAAGAGGACGCCGCTCTATCACTCACTCGGTTTCTGGCTTGTTTCTGCAAGGGCAACCACAACAATGGCCGCCAAAGCTATCCCAAAGGACGTCGTGGTGAAGCTCATCGTGGGCGCCGGGCAGGCCAGTCCCAGCCCTCCAGTTGGCCCAGCGCTGGGAAGTAAAGGTGTGAAGTCGATGGACTTTTGCAAGGTAGGCTGGCTGTTGACTCAATTGTTGTGAATTGGGACTTGTATGTATAACCCGACGAGAGCAGGAATTCAATGCGCGAACGGCACACATCAACGTCGGAACTCCGATACCTGCACGAGTCACCATCCGCCCTGATCGATCCTTTACATTCGACCTCAGAACTCCGGTGACATCCTGGCTCCTCCTGCAAGCGGCGAAGGTTGAACCAAGGAAAGCTCGCATCCGGGGCGGCGAACGGCCGGGCCACGAGACAATCGGGAACGTCTCTTTGAAGCATGTGTACGAGATTGCGAAGATAAAACAGACTGAGCTTCGATTGTCCGGTTTGAGCCTCCAGGGGCTATGTATGAGCATCATAGCCCAGGCAAAGTCCATCGGCATCAAGGTCGTGCCGTGAACGCGATATGTTCTAGAAGAACAGAGGAAAGGGGAAGCATTGAAGAACATGTACCGAGGTAATCTACTTTCTGCAAGAGTTCGACCAGGCTGGGTGGACGGATCGAACGGGTTCTGCGTGGTCATTGCATGGCGTTTTTGCGGGTGGGCAATCCTACTTCTTGGGCTTCTTTCTATATATATTTATTCAGCAGCCTCCCTTTTTTTTTTTTTTTGCCTTCCTTTGCAGAGAGCTCCTGGGAATGCCCAGAGAGCAGTGTACAGTATCGTACGGCAGCCACAGTGTATGATAGACCAACGACTTCTTCTCTTCTTCTCTTCTTCTTTTCTTCTCTTCTCCTTCGCTGCTGCTGTCACTCGCTGACTCAGCTACCTCGGCCGCTGCGCTTCTTGGTCGCTTTGAAAACTTCTCGACGGGCTGGAAGACAACAACGTCGTCGGTAAACGTCCAGCCGGGCCAGCAGCAAGTCTCCCGGGGATCAGCTTCCGTCTGCCGTCTAGCGGCTCGCGCAGCGTCATCAGAAGACACAAGCCCGGCATATCAAAACGTCTTCCCGCCGAGTTCCGGAAAAAGTTGAGTTCGAACAAGCTTTGCCTGGCCGAAAATCGATTCCAACCGCAACATTTTCTTCGTCGACCTCGTCCTCCTTCTTTTCCTCACTTCCAAGTACTTCATCTCTCATCTATCATCCTGATATCACCAGCCGATACGGAGTCTTTGGCTCTCTGTCATCTGCTTGACGCCGCCGTCTCTCCCGACCTGCCGCGATTCGCATGCCTGGCGCGCATCCTTCCGACTTCCGTGCCCCTCCTATTTGTTCGCGCCCTCCCTGGCTTGGCCTAGCTAGAAGGCCTCCCCCCCTCCAGCAGGAGCATCCCAACCTGCGCTGCGCCTAAGGACGCTCGCCGTTGCATCTGCGCCAGTAGACCGCCGGATGCGACGCGTTGGGAGGAATGATTCTGTACCCACAAGTCCGTTGAGAGAGCTTGCCCTAGGCCCTTCCCAGTTAACAATCTTGCAACAACACTTCCATATTATAAAATATAAAATAAAAGGATAAACGCAGCCGAGGAAGCATAGCGAGCCAGAAGAGCGCCTGAAGCGTGCTTTGAAAACTGCCTCATCGTCATCATGGCTCCGCTTGCTAGCTCAGGTTCGGCGGAGAAGAAGGCCCAGGAGCCAAATACAGTTCGTTTTGCCGCGCAGAACCAGGAGATCGAGCCACCACAGAACCTGCTATCGTCCAGTGGTTCTCCAGATACAATTGTCAAGGGAAATGCTGACCCTACACCTGCGGGCCCGGGTGGTGAATTCGTACCATTTGATTCTGCGTTCCAGAAATCCAGACTTCAGGAAACTAGGCTACACAACTTTGCATTTGATCCAGTTTCTCTGCCTGCTTCAAGGGTATGTGACCGATAGATCTTTATTGTTCAGATAACAGCTTTGCTTTCATCATATTCTGATCCTATAATTAGACAGCATTGCTAACCCTATGTTTATAGGTTCCTTCTCAAAATTCAAGTATCCGTGATTTCAACAGATCAATAGCGATATCTCCTCCTCCATCTCAACCCCAGTCTCCTGCCTTTGGGCCTATTGACTTGCCGGAACACCCAAAAGATGGACATAACCGTGCATTACTAGAGACTACAGAGATGACACCCGAAGCCTCCTCATCCAGTGAACGACCCTCCAAGCACTACATCAGAAACCAGACCTCCTTTTCTTCATCCCGGCCTTCCTCACCCTCTACAGCACCCTCAACACGTCCGGTTTCGGGCCACAGCAATACACCTCCGCCAAAACTATCAAATTTAAACCGTGGAAAGTTTTTCGTCGGTCCCTCAGAAGAGAGCCCTCCAGGAACTCCTCGGTTTGAAGTCAAACGGCCTGCCTCTCCTCTCCTGGGATCAGGCACAATAACCCCTTTGGGGGACGAAAATGACCCGTATGCCCGGGACAAGAGACCTCCACAAACCAAAAACCTAGCGAATCTTGATCAGAGGTTCATTTTTGGAGGAGTCGATGCCAAACGTCGCCCACATAAATCACATTCCACTACTTCATTATCAACGCACAACATTCCACGCTCTGCCCATTCATCTGAAGCCAAGGATCATCACCATCATAAACATCCCCACCTATTCGGTGGCAAGAAAGATCGACATCATGATGAGAAATTTGATGCCAAACATTCAGGCTCGATGTCTGAACTAAGACGCTTTTTTAGAATAGATCGCAAGCATAAACGTGGAGAATCGCCATCTTCCATGAAGTCTTCCCGGTCCTCCATTAAACATGTTCCCTTCCAGTCTACTGCTCCTAGTGTGCCATTTGCCGATGACCATGGCCTGCAATCAAAATATGGAAAGCTAGGTAAAGTTTTGGGCGCAGGCGCTGGAGGCTCTGTCAGGCTGCTCAAACGTAGCTCAGATGGAGTTACTTTTGCTGTTAAACAGTTCAGGGAAAAGCATTCATGGGAATCAGAGAGGGAGTACGCGAAGAAAGTTACAGCGGAGTTTTGCATTGGCTCTACCTTACACCACGGAAACATCATCGAGACCCTGGATATCATTCGCGAGAACGGCATCTGGTATGAGGTTATGGAATTTGCCCCTTATGATCTTTTTGCCATTGTTATGACCGGGAAAATGACAAGGGAAGAGATTGCGTGCTCGTGGCTTCAGATTGTGAACGGAGTCAGCTATCTCCATAGCATGGGTTTGGCCCATCGAGATCTCAAGCTGGATAATGTCGTTGTCAATGACAAAGGTATTATGAAGTTGATAGATTTCGGTAGCGCTGTAGTATTTAGGTATCCTTTCGAAACAGGGACCGTTCAAGCCACAGGTAAGCTACCACTCCGTTTCGCCATCCTATAAACAAACAAGATGAAGACCGCTAATGAATCATACAGGTGTCGTTGGCTCAGACCCATACTTGGCTCCTGAGGTCTATGATAATAAAAAATATGACCCTTGTGCAGCAGACATGTGGTCACTAGCAATAATATTTTGCTGTATGATCCTTCGTCGATTCCCATGGAAACAGCCCAAGGAAGAGGATAATTCATTCAAACTGTTCATCGCCGAACCATCTCCCAATACCCCACCACCTGAAGAATTTGGCAACCCTTCTAGAGGTCGGCCGAGATCCGTGGCAGGAGAACCAACCAATAGTTCCATACCTAACGGAAACAAAGGTGACGGCCACCATCATCGACGTAGATCAGATCACAAAGAATACCCCAAACATGAGCATGTCGCCAATGACCCTAAGGACGAAGCTTCTGCGAAGGGGACAGCCAGCACAGAGAAACAGCAGGCAACAGGCCAACGTCAAGAACCTATCAAAGGACCTTGGCGGCTATTGCGAGTTCTACCTAGGGAATCCCGTCTACTTATCAGTCGTTTACTGAAGCTCGACCCTAAGGAAAGAGCCACCTTACAGGATGTATTGGACAACGAGTGGGTAAGGAGCTGTGAGGTCTGTAGGCAGGAAGAATCCGGCCAGACTATCAATGCCCCCGGACATACCCACATATTAGAGCCTCCCACACCCCCACCCGCAAAAAAATAACTATTTAATAGATTTTATTGTGAATCACGTAAATGTTTTGGAGGATTTGGTCCCTTGTGGCTTGCTTTGGTTTGTTTGGCTTCATGTTTATTTCCTGTTTCCCTTTTCTAATTCTACTTTGTTTTTCCCGTCCTGCTTTGGCCTGGGATGGAAAAGTCTGCCTCCTTTCGATATGCAATTATAAATGTGGACAGTTATTTGGTAGGAGTTGGGTCTTTGTTTGTTTCCTGGCCACATCTTTCCCCTTTGGCGTTATGCAAAGGAGAAGAGCGTGGATTCTTGATACCTATGACCTACATAATGTACAATCAGATGCCCTATTGTTTTGTTTTATAGTATATATATACCTTGGTCATAGACTTATGCCACGGATCCTAATAATTACAGTTGACATTTTCTATTATGTACTGTGCCATGATCCAATATATACACAAACCTCTAACTGGTTAAAGCATCCGCTAATTTATATGATGCACGACGATATCATTCGCCTACGACGCTACGTCCGATTCAGGTGGTGATTGAGCCAGCGTCGCTCCAGTTGCATCTGTGTCAGTGTGTTTTCCATTCACTTGTGGTCTCTGGTCAGCCCCTGTGGTTTCGGTGCTGGAGAGATCAACTCCGACTTTCTTATCCTTAGCCTCGCCATCTTCTACAGGAACTGGAATCTTTCGCTTTCCGTTTGCCTTGTACACAAGAACCATATCATTTCCTGTTCTCCATAGGTGAGTACGTATGGTGGCAAGGGTCATATCCATAGGTATAAGCTACATAGATATATTGTTAATGTTTTCCATTTCTTTCATTTCATACACATATTCATTTGAGGTGACTTACCGTATTCTGACAGTATAGTTCGAGATACTCCTCGGGTTTTAGAGCATCCTCACTTGGAGTTTCGGCATTCTGCGGATCAATTCGTTCTGCAACATAGGCAAGAATTTTCTTCGCACGGAGCATTCGATTTGCATTGAGGCGAGATGAATTATTTGGGGCGGCTCTGTACTTAATGTCAGTGTGCCCCCCATTGATACCCATTGATAATAAAAACTATGTATTGCAAAACCAACACGTTCCAGGAGATGCACTTACGTATCAGGTTTAACAACCTCTGGAAGAGAATCCTGATATGGTTTCAAGGAGAATGCGATTTTAGGTATCTCTTTAAAAGGGACAATATTCTTCAAGGTATGGCGATCAGCAATGCATCATTGAATCCAGTGGTGAAGAGGAATTATAATAGAAAATCACTTACACGAAGTAGGAGGTCAGCCAGCCAAGCAGGGGCAGCTTTCTCAAATATTTCAATATCTTGACGGACAGTCCCAACAGTACCCCTGTATAGGTCTGCAGCAACGGCTGAATCTGGATTTTCTTCTTGGATAAGGATACCTATATGAGGTGGAATATTCAAAACTGGTGCCTCATTTTCTGGTGTAGGGGTGATCAATGTTTCTATTTCTTTGCAAGGATTTGCTGCCGAATAAGCATCATAGTCGGCATGTATCCTGTCGATAACTCCGCGAAAATTGTCATCAAATGGGCGTTCCTTTTCAGATGATTTATCCGATTCTTCTGTCTTCTCTTCCGCAATTGGTTTTGTTTCCGTAGACGTTTTAGATTTCTTCGGGAACGTCATTTGGAATTTCTTGCCAAAGAGGGTTGTTCCTTTTTTTGATCTCTCTTCCTTTTCTGGCTCTAATGGGCCTGATATGGGTGCAGCAGGTGGTGGCTGTTCGTCAGAGGATCGGGATTTTGCAGTTGAATCTGCTGCATCCGTTGATGGGCGTTTCATCGCATTGGTGAAATAATCAGAAGAACCCGTGGGGTCCTTACCACCGTCATTTGTGAAAGGCCCATTGCTAGAATTATGCAATTCGGGGAAAGGCGAAGTCATGTTTGGTGTACCGATGCCGATTGACATACCTGGAGCCATAGCTGAGCGGGTTGCTCCCGCCCCTTTCATCCCAGGAGAGCTAGGAGGAATTGGTGTCTCAGGCGAACTGGGTGTCGCAACTGTTGGAAGCGCTATATTATCCAAAACATCATAGTCACATTCTCCTTTCTGTTCATATTTTAATTTAAGGGTTTGTCTGTAAACCTCATCCCGCCGGACTTCTTCTTTGACAATTCCATCAAAGAGATACCTCAATATCCATTTCCCAAAATTGACTATGACAACGGTTATTAAAGATTCCTATTTATAGCATGATAGACCATAACTTACTTCTCTGATCTTCTCGATATGCATTGGTATCTGTGTCAGGGAGATTGGCCTGATCAACGTATATTTCCCCATCGAAGCATCTGTTTTGTTCCAGAATTACAGACAGTCTCCCGGTTCTTGTATGTAAAGTACACCAATTCGCAATTGTTTCAGTAGTATTCACTTCTGATGCAACATCATCCAGATGGCGTTTACCGAAAAACTTTATAGGAACACACTATATGCCGTTAGTATTTCGGAATAAGAGAACTACTATGAAAGCTTACCCTAAGTAAATCCCATAGCACCACATCCCCAGCGGTATCTTGGGTCAACGCCCTTTTTCTATCATTCAGAGCGATGTGCTTTATCATGCCATGCTGCCCTTCTATTGTCTCTTGAGGCAATGACTGAAGAGGGGTTGCGAGAGTTATTCCCTCATCCAAGAGAATATCAGTGGGAGCTCGTAAGCTAGAGACGGATAAGCTCACAACATCAGCCTCACGGTGCATAGGGTTAGGGAACGTAGCAGCGTTTGACAAAATCAGGATAGAACTGGCAGGGATTTTCTGGTTTGAAGACAGCGGGTCAATTTTGTTGTCATCCGAGGGTGTTGGGGATGCCACGCTTGGAGTGTGTCGACAGAGTGGCGACGGTGCGGACGCCTCAATCTCCGCAGTTATATCAACATCACTCCAACGATGGATACTAGATTTTGGTGTCGCTGTCCAAATATGACCCCCAGCGGCCACAACTTTGAACACGCCATCATTTTCCTGCAAGGCAGCGACGCAAATGCCCTGATCAATATCTGGAGCATTTCTGGTATCTGTTTTCGCCACGAGGCCAGATCTATCGCTTGAATAAAAGACAGATAATTGGGGGTGGTCCGAGTATAGTGACCATACACTATCGTTATGCATGGTAAGAGTGTGCATACATCGTCCAGCTGCCATGGACCATACTTTGACGGTTTGGTCAGATGATGCTGTCAAAATTGTATCGGCATCGCGGTTAAGAAGGATACTCCTAACGTTATCTGTGTGGCCGACAAATTTAGTGATTAATTTCCCCGTTTTAGAATCCCAGATTCGAACAATGCTATCCGGGCCGCCACTGGCTAAAATAGACCCTTTCGCGCTCAAAGCATACACTGAGCCTTTAGGTGTCTTGTCATATTCAGAAACATCGATTTTTAAACGTTCCCCGCCGCCATTTATATCCCAAAGGTATATTTTATGGTCCAAGCTACCAGAGGCAACCCAGTCAGCGTCTGGTTGCGGAGTTGCAAGGCATTTAACGTAATCAGTATGCTTTCCAATAACGGCAGGCGCATGGTCATCGGCTGCCGGTCTCCATGCCCTTACTGTGGTATCTGAAGAAGCGGAAACGAGGGTCGAATTATTCCGAGTCAAGATGATATCGTTGATCCAATGTGTGTGCGCTTGGACTTGGCTTCTGAACGAGGTAGTGGTAGAGGAACGGGAGGGTGTATTATTTTGTGTGAAATCGTGTAGGTCATTACGTGTCCGGAGGTTGAGATTCAAATCCCAGGCACATATTACGCCATCTCGCCCAGCAGAATATCTGGAAATGTCAGCAGACTAGTTCTACTCAAAATCGCTGATCATAGTAGAATCGTGGTCCACTGTCGAATCAACAGTTTCACAAGAGTCACTCACAGAGTTGAGCTTGTGGTATCAACAGCAAGGCCATTCACACCCAATCTGTGGCCGCCAGGCGCATCTGGTGGTGACAGCACTAACCGCAATGACAAGTCAATGAAATTGCTCTCGAAAGGCATAAATATATCAAGTTTCAGTGGGGAAGCGCTCACCGTAGCTGACCCGTTGGGTTGACTTCCTAGCCATCCAGAAACCACAACCCGACACTGCACTGCTCGGCCGTTATCACGGTCCGGCGCAGGGAATGTTGGTCGCCCACGGAGTTTCGAAGGTAGTAAGTACTAGTGCGTAAGATAGCTAGACTTCTTCAGTTGGCAAACCGGCCGAAACCCCATGTGGTAGATCCGGAGTACGTCTACCACTGAGATATAGAGTGTAGAGGCTGCCTTGTAATTTTTCACTTCTGTCGGTCTTGAAAGAGTCGTATAATTGTTAAATGTTGGAGTCTTGCGAACATGCGGAGGCTGTCACTAAACACTAAACTTAGCCGCGATAGCTTATCGGGTCACATGATTTTTGAATGGTCTCTCTATAAATAGATATCGATGAGTTGAAAATAAATAATACAGCCAGTCAAGCCTATTAGTCGGGAAGAATGCTGCAGAGCCCCTACAGCAACTCTGACTGGAGCTTCTGCTCGGTGTGATGGCCTTCCATCAAGTTCCACGCTCTCTGGTAGCTCCCAAGAAAAATCGCTCCTCCAATACCAATCCAGGCGACTCGAGGTCCGATCCCTTTCCAAAATGCGCTAGCACCTTCATCTCTCCATATTCCTTTGACTATGTCCCTGACTCTGACTTTTCCCATACCTGACTCAGGATTCCCGCCACGCCGGGCCAGCATCACTCGGGTTTTAACGACATCCAGTGGTGTTGTCAATCCCGCAGATATAGCCCCGGCAATACTTCCAAAAATTGCGCTCGACGTAGCAGATATACCAATTACCTTCGCACCTGGGTTTTTCTCTTTCTTCCAGGAAGCATACGCATCTTTCATCCCTTCCCACATAGTGAACTGTAGTATGGTAAAAGGAATTTCTCGGGCAATTGTTATAGAAGTTCCTCGATATAATTCACGGATAACCAGGAGTGACCCATTCTGACTCCCGTTTCCATGGCGTAGAGAGAGAATGTCCTTGAGGGCTAGCAAAGTCGAGCCTCCAAAGAGACCGGCTTGCGCTCGCTGTTTTATAACCTCCGTCGGTACGCGAACAGCACAAGCAGCAACTTCGCCTAAAGACGATGCAACGGAATGTGTAAGGAATGTGTGCTGCCATGGCACAGTCGAGGGCGAGGTGGTTGGGGGTAGGAAATATCGCTTTACGCCATCATAGACGACGAAGAAGCTCGCAGCTGATGGAGCAGATCCGAGCAGAACGGAGGGCAAACCAGCGTATATTCCGCGAAACGTCTGTCGTAAAACTTTTAGGCCATTGGCACTCCCATTCAATGAGCGCGCAACTGAAGATCCTTGTGTCTTATGTCGGGCTTGCTGAAGTCTAGTCTTGATGGTATCGAGAGGGAAAAGAGAAACGTCTACGGTGAGACCAGCCGCTGCTCCAGCCTATAAAATGAAAATCCAAGTCAGTTGGTTTGATTAGAGAATCGTGGATTAGTTAATATACTCACCAGAAGGGACCTAGTCCACAGAGCCGATTGTGTCGCGTGCGACTCATCCTTCTGACCTGCCATTGAATCTCAGGGCCTTTCAGTGGTCAAATATTACAATAGCAGCCCTGCACAAATGTTCATGTTGCCTACAGCATAGTAAGCCGAGCGAACATGTAAGGTAAACAGCTCTTATCCACTGTTGCGCGCGTTTTGATCCGATTCGATCAATTTCAAAGATTTTTTGTTCTTGAGATTTTGCCAGGATTTAGTTCACTCGTTAACCAGTTAGCCGCGAGCAAAAAGGGGGTCAAAGTCTACAGCCGCCGCACGCCATGAAAAGAAAACATTATCCGGTAAAGCCATGTATTTTATGGTTTGTTCCTAATGATACCCAATAAAGATCTTGGATTATGGGCAGTTACGTTCTCTTATCCGGATTGCCGAAATGAGCGGCTAAAGGTGTTTCCATAAGACTTTTCCTGAACCTTTAAGCGATCAACTATTTTAAGCGCGTGCGGGCTGGCGCTTATTTATCACGTGATATTAACCTACCCGCTTCGTCGCCGACAACAAGCCGTTGGAGATAAAGCGAAAGCGAATCATCTTCCACGCTCTCTGAGAGAGTCGAGAGCCAGATAGAACGATTCTTATACCCTTTTACTCTATGGAGATTCTTTGGCTTGGGATCTAGGCCCTAGGTCTACAATGGCTTCTAGCAGGAGTATAGGGGCGCTTGTGTCATCGCCTGTTAGTCCTCAAGAGTTTTACCGAGCTCTGACTGGACTATGGACAACCTGGCAAGGAGGTAAACATTTACCTTTACAACGAATAGGTGTGTTTCTGTTGTCCATTTGAGGTCCAGTGAAGGATATGCTTCACGGGCTGGTATAGAACGGAAGTTCTAAGAAGCATTATTTAGGTCTTGCCGTCAGTGGTGGAAGTGATTCAATGGCTCTAGCCTACCTTTGCAGTCAGCTAGTCACACAGAATCTTATGCCAGGCCTGGAAGTGAAAGCCTATATTGTGGATCATAAATATAGACCAGAAAGTTCTCAGGAGGCGCAGTCAGTTGCAAAGCGTGTGGAAAATCTAGGTAATCCACGCGTTACATTAGTAAACTTCAAGTCATTGGCATGCTAACATATCCTTTAGGTGTCCAGTCCAAAGTACTTACCTTGCAATGGCCTGAGGGTGGATTATTGACGAAAAAGGGATTTGAAACGCAGGCACGAATGCTTCGTTATCAGATACTAGGCAAAGCTTGTGTAAAAGATGACATCAGGGCCTTGCTATTAGGGCATCATCAAGACGATAATGTAGAGACTGCTCTCATGCGTATATCCAAAGGTCACAGGAAACTTGGTTTGGTTGGCTTCGATGAGATTGCGCCCATTCCAGAGTGCCATGGACTATACGGGGTAAGTAAGAGCGGATTGGCCACATCTCTACAGGGCATCCTAAAGAGCACTAATATGGATGGGACCATATCACACCCATCTTCCGAAATACCCTCTCGCTCCATGAATTTTGCTCCGGGGCAAATGCAAGTTTCTACTGGTGGAATATATCTTTTCCGTCCTTTCCGTTCTTTTTCGAAATCACGACTAGTAGCAACCTGCCAGGAAAACAAAATAGCGTTTGTCTCGGACTCCACGAATGAAGATCGCACATTCACTATCCGTAATACAGTACGACAATTGTTGAATTCGGAAAATTTGCTTCCACGTGCCCTACAGCGGCCATCCATTCTGTCGCTGGTGGATAAGTCGAGAGAACAGACTGAAAAATTCAGAGAGTTATGCGAATCTATCTTAAAGAAAGTAGAGGTCCTCAGCCTTGATACCCGCTTCGGTACCATGGTCGTCAAAATGCCAATGATGTCCGAGCTTCCGAAACATCAGATAAATGCGGTTCAGGCACGCACCCCTCTTCCTGATGGGGTACGAGATGTTTACGCATCAGTTCTGCGAAGCTTATGTGACCTTATATCACCACACCCAGACCGATGGAGCGCATTGTCACAATTCCGCAACCCTGCTTACAGGGCATTTTTCGGGCTAGATCCATCTGGCATGAATGGTACCGTTTTTACTGTAGGCGGAGTTTTGTGGCAAGCCATCAATCAGAAGACGGCATCAAAGTCCAACACTAAATTGCTTCTCTCAGATCTCCCAAGTCTCCAGAACCTCCCCGGTAACCTGCAGCTTCGAGATCAAGATTTTACACCGCTTTCTGCTAAACAAAATAATGTTTGGCTTCTATCAAGGCAGCCTATGCATTCAGGCAAACCACAGCCTACAATAAACTTTGCTTTGACAATACCGGACTACTTAGCAACGAAAACTAAACACGGGGTTATATTGCAGAAGAAAGGGCAAAAAAGCCGGCAGCAGGATGTCGGGAAATTCATATATACCGAATGGACCGATTGGAAACTTTGGGATAATCGATACTGGATCCGCATACGTGGCCGCACTAGCATTCAGCAATACGATCGTTCTCAAGAAAGACTTGGAAGGAGTGACAAACCCTTGGGGAAACAAAAATCAAAGTTCCCCAAATATTCGCCTAATTCTGAAATACCAATCCGTCTCCGCCCCCTTAGTCCAGCTGACTTGGTCAGGATTCGAAAAATACTAGGGGGAGCCGTAAAGAGATCATTAGATAGAGACATGGCAAAGGGTCATTTTATCTTGGATGAGGAACGTGAATCTCGTGCCCGATCCCGTCGCGACTCTCAGGACTCAGCACTTGTAACCTATTTAGCTTCTCAAAACCCAATATCCGCAACTACGACCTTAACGAGACCACAAGGTCCAGTTTTACCCATAGCACCATCTATGTTTCAGAAACTCCTAGCTCTTCTTGCTCCTGGGAAAATTCGGTTTTCTGCCCCTATCTTAACAGATGTGGCGCCAGAAATTAAAGACGATGAAAGTTTTGAGAATATACAAGATCAGCTTTTGGGGATGCCATCCATACCCATGTCCTTCCGGACAAAGATACGAGTAAGAACACCCGTTAGAGACACTGGTGGGGGAAGAGATGATTGTACTTTTGATGTACCTTGGAGTGTGGAATGGGAAGTGAGATACAAATGGATAGACCCGAATACCGTTCAGGCCGTATCTTGGAAAGCATTTGACGTGCCGTGTCAGGGATCGGGTGCTTCATAATGTGGCCTAATTCCGAAACAAGTAGGTTTCGTATGATATACTGCCATAATTAATCGAGAAGAAATGGATTGCTTTTAATAATTCATCCGGGAATAATGCCCCAACGACGATGTTAGTTCATATTAGATCATATGATTTATCATTCATTATGAAGAAAATAAACGTAAAAAAGAACTGAACAACCCCCACACAGTGAGAT
The DNA here is from genome assembly GCF_000151125.1 of Trichophyton benhamiae CBS 112371. Classification (NCBI taxonomy): domain Eukaryota; kingdom Fungi; phylum Ascomycota; class Eurotiomycetes; order Onygenales; family Arthrodermataceae; genus Trichophyton; species Trichophyton benhamiae. The sequence continues at coordinate 1,127,184 of NW_003315113.1, forward strand.
TTAATCCTAAACCCATATTTTATTACTAGTTCTACCATTGAACGCCAATTCTGACATACCAACTAGTGATGTACAGTAATCTAGGCAATCTTCATGCATATCTGTTGAAGGGTCATGGTCCAGGCTGCTCAACGCATATTAACTCGAGGGATCACCTATTTGTTGCGCTTTCAGCCCGCCGATTTCCCTTTTCAATCGCATGTTCTCCTTTTTCACACGCGCCACTTCATCAAGTGCATCCTTCAATTGACTTCGAAGTGCCTCTTCGCCGACACCAAGTCGAATTTCCCTGGCCATTTTACTTAGTTCGTTATTAAATCGCTCATACAATGCTTCGTTCTCTTTTCCAGCTTCACGATAAAGTTCATCAAGTTTTCGCGCTCGCTTTTCAGAGACCAGGAGGGAGTTCTCCAAATCGTTTTCAAGGCTGGCGGCCCTAGCACCAAGGTTTGAAGTTAATGCAGAGAGTTTGTTTTCAAGCATGCGAACCCTCTGCAGAAGGGCATTGGATGACGTAGAAGCAGGGGGTGAGGTAATAGGCCTTGCCTGGGGGCCAGCAGATGACAATGGCCGTCGTCTAGATGGAGAAGTGGACATTAATTCTTCGGTGACGGATGCAAGTTCGGCCTGCAAGGATGACTCTGCGGAAGCTATGGCCTTTCGTTCATTTAACACACGCTCGCGCAACTTTGGAAATGTTAGAGATACCCTGGACAAAATATAAGTCATGGGAAAAACGTACCTTTTGCGGTGTTTGCATCCGTAACTTTTGCGGTTTGGGGGGTGAATTTGACTGTGCTTGTAGCCTACGGCCGTAGCCATCACTGCTACTTGGTCGAGTGGGTTTCTCGCGCGGTCCAGCAATTTTAGACGGGGTTCCAGCCCGCGTGCTATCTGCTCTCCTCCGAAGTGGCATTGATATCGTTGAAGCATGCTGCCTCGTATTGGTTGATCGATCTGCTAATGTTGTTCGAGGAGACGGAGGAGGCACATTCTCTTTTAGATTCGCAGCTATTTGACGCACCGGCGATGCTATTCTAGTCGGAGGAGTATTTTGAATAGGCGTATGTTGCGCACTATGGATGGGTAAGCCAAGTGATTTTGTCGGCGGTGTTGCTGGTTCCGGAGTTTGAGCGGAAGTGAGAATATTTGGAGGTTTTTTAAACTCCCTGTTAGCAAATAGAGGCGCTATGTCACCCGTTGGGAGATCTTTCAGATCAGAGAGCGAGCTTCTTCTCTTTTTTCTCGAAGTAGTGGTTCGTCCTACAACAGGGTTTTCGACAATGGAAGCGAGGGAAGGCTGTGTACTGCTATTAGAGCTGGTTGGGCGGTTAACTTCTTCATCTTGAGCAAATATTGTCTGCATAAGAGGCCGATCTCGGGATCGAGGTCTTAGAAGACTATGCAGACGGCTGTCTGTATCTGTGGATTTAGATCGCATTAGTGAATTCTTGGAGAGGAGAACATCGTTCTCCGAAGCTCCTTTCGATTTGCTCAAAGATCGAATAATAGAGCTGACTTTGCCCTCCCCGTCTTTAATACTATTTTCCCGGCTCAATCCAAATCCAAATCGCTTTCTGAATGACGATGCATTCGAACCAATTGATCCAGGAGCTAGTAGGCCTCGATTTATTTCGTGAGCAAGATGTCCCTCAGATGCCGTAGGTCCAGATTCATCAAATAATCTTTCAAAGTCTTCAACAAGCCTGTCAAGGAGGGGTATTGTTTTCCTTGCGTCGTTGTCCTCAGTGAGGATTTCGGAGAACACATCCGTTAATGCGCCTCTGTCACCATCGTTCCCAGAGTCATTTAACAACTGTGCAAGCAGCTGTATCAATGCTGTAAGCGCACGGCGGGTTTGTGGACTCATCTCAGACAGAAAGCCATGGAAATAGTCCTCAAAGTCCCCAGGAAACAAGGCATCAAATTTAGCTAGAAGAATCAAGAGGGAAGTTTGGGGTATTATCGGACCAAATTTCTCCTTCCAAGCCTTGTCGAGGAAGGTCTCGAAAGCAACTATCAGCATATCAACAGGGGACTCTGCGGCAGCTTGAAGTTGAGTTGGGTCTTCTAGGAGAATATTGTAAAGCTCATTTACTGCCGCCATATCGACACGGTCTCGGGACCTTAGTACGCGACCGACAATATTTCCACTTCTTGAACGGATCGCAAGTATATAAGCGGTGAATGTCTCTTCCAATTGCTCAAGTGGACTTGCGGTTCCATCGGGAATGCTTATACCCCCATGAGGAAGCTTTTGCGGAGAACCATCGTCTAGGCTGGCATTCGATGATTGGGGTTGCAAAGTTGGCACATTGTTGGACAAAGCTGGGAGTGATGGAAGCGATTTTGAAGGAGCATGACCAAGGTTTTTAGGTTGGCTGGCGCTCCAAAGGGTAGATAACAGCTTTGTTGGGGATGGTGGCCGGAATGCCTTAGATCCCTTGGAAGCACCCAAAATATGTTGAGCAACGACGCGCAGGATGTTGAAGTTGCTTTGTAGAATTATCTCAGTAAGTAGGGGGTTTGGGCTTTGAGAAAGAGGGCAAAGCAGAGTCGTAACTAGGAAAATGGTTTAGTCATTGTATCTCTAACCAGGAGCATTTACTTACTTCGTTTAGACAGGGTAGCAGTAAAATCTTCCGCAGAAAATGTGTCACTGGATGGAGTACCGACGACAGAATCCAAATCCATCCTAAACCTGGAGCCTCCCAGCATAGGGAAAATCGATGCAACGACTTCTATCTGACTAGACTTTAGTTGATCTGCCAGGGTTTCTTTTGTAGCATCCACGATCAATTTGACACTAGATGGAAACTTGGGAATATCCGGCTCCGTTTCGTCATGTTCAAACACACAAATCATTGTTCCCAAATTGCCAAACGCCCCCTTTGAAGTATGGAGCGACCATTTCCCTCGTTCTCTATAATGCTCTGGGAATCTTCCTTCAATCTTGGCTTTGGTGATCTCTTCAATAAGTTTGGTAGCCTTCCCTTCGTACGTTGATGTAAGTTCAAGAGTGAGAATAATATTGTGGGAGCGCAAATGCTCGTTTTGAATAAAATTCCGGGCCGGAACAAGATACAAGATACGTCCACATTTAGACTGTGAGCAACGAATACTGGTAGTGAGAATATGTTGACCAAACATAAGGTCTAATGGGAGTGAAAGCTCCGTGCTATCGGTATCAATATCCGCTCTAGCCTTGTCAATTTCAGCGCAGAGTCCACGGGCCGTCCACTTGCTTTCTGAGTGTTTAGTTAGGAATACTAAACAATCAGCAAAGAGCAACAATATGCCTGGTTGACCTCTTGTGGCCTGACGAGCCTGATCGGAAAGGGGGTAGGAGGGTATACACGTCAACAGCGGTAATTAAACGGCCAGCTGGCGCTACAGATTCTGGCCACTCATGGACTATCCTTCGCAAGTGTATCAAAGTCTGGGAATGATCAGAAGCCGAATATGAGTCTAGTGAACATATTTCTGTGACCGTATCGCGCGCCTTTAGAAACGACTTCACAGCTGGGTGCATTGATGGAAGAGATGCAGTCATAGTATCAATTAAGAGGCTGTATCGTGGAAGACGCTGGATTGGCTCCATAAGTAACGAACGCATCCGCTGCTCTCCAGTCTCATAGACCCGTTTAGAAAACGAGGAATTCTGATCGCCCAGAAAAGAATTGAGGAGAGAGTAGAATCCCGTATGGGCATGCATATATTGTCCATACGGCTTGGAGAAACGCGGAAGCCAGTCAAGCAAGCATTGGGCGAAAGCAATTGCGCCCAAAAGATCATTTCGTCGGCCAGTTGTTGGGTCACGAGGGAAAGTTGATGGGTCAAGCATGGTATCTTGGGATAGGTCTTCTAGGGCATCTTTCTCTGTTTCCTCGAGGACAAGGCGTATAGCATCCAGAAATCCCATATTCACTTCAAGTATCTCGTTAAGGCAAGGTGGAAACAGCTTGGCTAACGCTGATTCATCTGGACTTGTACTCGTCGGTGCTTTCGCCCTCGCTTTTTGGCAAAATTCATGCGCAACATTGTGGACGAGGTCATACATTTTATGAACATATCTTTCTTCCGTATCGACAAACTCGCACATGGAAAGCCGAAGGGCTTCTTTTTGAGTAGTGGAAAACAACTTAGACTTGCTGAGGTTAGAAGGTTTCGACGGAGCTCGGCGCAACTTTGAGGTAGGTAAAAAGATAGGTTCACCCAGAGAATCTACTAGTGGTGCAAGTTTACCGAACCGGTCAGCAAACTTCTCATGGATAGGCGACTCGATGCCTGATTCACTATATCCTAGCAGTGACTGGCGTGACGATTCACCCGGTGACATTGGGACCGTTATAGTGCCCGTAGGTACAATTAAATCAATGTCAACCCATGGAACAACCCTATCCGCGAACGCATCTTTCAGGTCGCGAACCACTGCTGCTGGATTCTCCACTTTTTCCATCTTATCTGCGAGATCTGCTGCATGCAGCTCATCAAAGAACTGCAGTGGTTTGGAGCTTGGTCTCCCTGGATGTGCGAGCGCAACCAGCTCACTTTTCACGGAATCTGGAATCTCCGAGAAGTACTTAAATAAACAGACTGCCAGCCCTCGGTAGACTTCGTCACCCTGCCTTTCGCGTGGTAGGTGGTTTACAGCCGCATACAGGGGAGCAGCCGGCGATACAGTGATGCGCGGATAGCTTTGTAGGCCATCTGCAGCGAAAATATGGACTTGGATGCGCGAGCTATTGAGGGTTGAGTTGGCCGTGGTTGCAGGCCCATGGAAGACAAATATCGAAGACAGGACCGGGTCGACCGCGTGGTAAAGAGCGAGCTGCTCAAGCGGAAGGCTCGCGCAGGAGCTCGCCGCGGAAGCCATGGCGACCGATTCGAAGAGATGACGTAAAATCGACGATACAAATACGTCGTTTGTTTGTTCGGCGCGTTATCGCAAACGGTACTCCGTACGAAAGCAAGCACTTCTTCGAATCTTGCCGTTAAAGGGGGGCGAGGGGGCGTCGCTTTTTCCCACTCCTTTTATTCAGCCAGTGATCTACCAGGCCTCTCCAGCTCTCCTTAAGCATATATGCGGTCTATCGTGTCTTCTGTTCGTCAATCGATGTCTAGCCAGGCGAGGCGGCTTCCCCAGCGCGGTGTTCTTCCTTTCTCACGTTGTAACTCTGCTGGCCAAGGGGGAGAGGGGGGAGTTTCCCTTCAGAAGCGCGTCATGCTAGCTGATGCACGACAAAGCTTTGTCGCACACAAAATGGGGAACCGAAAAAACCATCCACGGGTCTGCGCTTCGCCAGGAGAGGACGGCCGTCGCGGTTGTTTTGGGCAAGATGCGTGTGCAGCGTGAGATAACTAATTAATCAGCCCATCGGAAAAGGTACGAACCACAAACTGAGATCGATCTGGTTATATTAAGCAGCGCCAGGTTGGCGGCCGCTGATTGGCTGCGGCTGTGTTAAGCGCGTTTCAGCCGAGCTCCACTTGCGAACAACAATGACAATCTACCAATTTCTTCTGCGTCGACAGCTACGGAGTACAAGCAGTTACTTGACACTTTTAACAGACGTTGACGGAGTATTCGTCTTATAAGGATGTACGGGACGCAAGTAAGAGAACCCAGACCAAACCAACAGGTCGACTGAGACGAGTTGGGAGGAATTCTAAGTTGAGTCGATCTGAATTTGGCCAGAAACATAATCAATAAAGACAGGACGAAGAAGATACAAAAAGCAAGCGATATGCCCAGAAAGAAATTCAGCCGGCTTCCAGTGAACGTCTAACCAGATGTGTCGACAGGTGCAAACCCAGCGTCAAGGATGTCAAAAACAGGGAGCGTCATATACCACAACATGCCCGGCCTTGCCGGGGTGGCCGTGTGAATGGAACAGGCAACTCAGGTGCTTGCTAAACTATACTGCACGTCATGGACGAAAATACCTAGCCATATGGTATGGATCGTGCCCTCTCAGGAGCCCCAGCCCTAATTCTCGAGGTTAGCATTGGATCCAACCTAAACACACACAGACCAAACCAACCTTCTCCTTCAACTTGGCATGATATAGGTGATCCCGATCTCTTCTTGTGATATGGCTGTCCCTGGATCCTGCGGTGGAAAAAATGCTCCCTTCCCTTTTTTGAAACCTGGATGGTGGAACTTGTGCCGCATCTTTTTTAAAAAAAGAAAAATCACCGTCAGTGACGCCACTTGAGATGTATGGGATTAGCAATATTTCGACTTACCCCATTCCTTGCTCATCCGTCTGTCTCTTGGTGGCGATGATCCGAGGGATGACCCAAGAGCTGAACCCTCACTTCCCTTACGCTCAGGCGCGGAAGTTGTCTTATCCAAGCTGTCGGAGCCTCGCCTGTCGGCAAAGGGGTCATTGTTGAGACCTTCCATCGGCCTTCCGGTGGTTTGACACGGGTTTGTTTGGTTGGCTATTGCAATTCATAACATAAGCCTCGGGTATTCTTGCTGATTGAAATTGCAGTTATTTACTTACGATCAACGTTCATTTGTTGGTCAGAAGATGCCATGAGGAATGTTTGGCAGGTTGTGAACGTAGGCGAAGACGTTATACACGACAGATGATAACGTTCTTCCAAGTGAAGAGTGAAGGTAGGTTACCCGCTGGATGCTGGTGCAATAGATAGGAAGATCTTACTTATATCTGATAATCTGAGGTGAGAGAATATGTGAGATCATAGGGTGGACCAAGTGTTGTCGGTTGGGAACAAAAAGAAGGCAAAAATGCCAACTTTGATGGCGAGTCGAGAGGCCCTTATATAACTATTCCAAAAAACTTTCCTGAACATGAGAGGCGGTAGATCTCACATGTATTCGGACAGTAAGTATGTACTTTCTCCTGGGGCGAGGGGTGCGTACCTCGACGGAAAGTTACTTACTACGACCCGATTCAAGGGGTGAGTAATAATACGCAGATACATTATCGCCGTTTAGCCTCTGTCCCACAACACACGCAAATGACAGTCATCCAGAACACCTGCACAGCCAATATTCTTCAGTTCTTGTGTCCGCGTAGCATGATTGCAGGCTGTGAATATTGCCCTTATCGGGTACGGCCTGTATACATACATCCGCCGGGACTTTGCTTCACTGAGGGGTAGGCTAAGGACAATGTCCAGGAATCGTGGAGCAGCCATGGTCTAGAGTTCAATTCCTCCAATACTTGAACCTTCTCATGCGCTCTATTCCTAGTTAAGTCGGTTAAGTTAGAGCTGAGTTATGGATTCCAAGCATCTTGTATGGATGTGGATCCTGATAACTAATGTAATGCGGAGTAAGGGGTGTCATAAGCAAGGAGCGACCTGCCAATGGCTATGGAATGGCCAAGGCCTGGCGAATCTTGACGAGAACCTTGTCCAACGACGATATTCCCTGTTGCATACGCTTTTAGAGAACAGTCAAGTGTGTGGCTAGTGGTTCGAATGCTGTGAAACTTATCCCCAAAGTGGCGAATTGGGGCAGTGATAGAAGTATCCATGTCCCACCATCTCATTCAACTCTCCTCTGTACCGCAACCGTTTGGCCAGGAGGGAATTGCTAGGCGTTAACTAACAACGCTGCAGAGTTTCTTTCGCTTGTCTTAGCCTAACTACCTGATGATCCAGAAAGAGGCATGTCGTGTGCTCGCATGGCTTGACACTAAGTACTGCCCTAGAAAAGAGGAGAATACTGACAAGAAGTCATCTTTAGTCAGCCACGACCGCGTCTTTGTTCCTTTAACGCATTCAAGCGTATGATTGTCGGGTGATGTGGGACTCTGTTCGCTGGAGATTCGTATAACAAACTCGCTGCATTCCAAGCTAGTAAGCCACGCGAAAGACAAGGGCGAATCTCCACCTTTGTTGAGAATATGCCTGCGAAAAGTTGACTCTTATGCAAGCATTCGATCGACAATTTGCAGGGCCTTCTCTCCAGACGGAGCACAAGGAGGGAACGAAGAATGGCGTATCGTAACCGCTGACCCTGGCCCCTGCATCATCGTCATCATAACGATGATGATACGTCGATACGTTATCGTCCTTTCGTGAGATAATGCGAGTGCATACTGTCATCTCTGGCCATCCAAGACGGTTCAAGGCCGTCATCTCTTAGACGATAAACAATATCGTGCTGTCATAGGCAGAGGAGAGGAAGGCTTACTGATGACTCAACGGTCCTCGAGAGGAGACAACTGCCCCATGACGCCTTCCAACATCGTGTTCTAGCCTTCTAGGCCACAGCTCGGTCATACCTATGATAGACTATTCTGCGACTGAGCAGCCATCCAACAGTTGCTTCTAGCACTCGCGGAATGGCGACGTTGTCCGTCTTCGCTATGGCCGACATCAAAAGGAGAAAATACTGAACAAGGAAGGAAGGAGCAAGGAAGATAGGACTTTCCCTTTCTGGCGGATGTGGGGCGGGGCCATCAGGTGGCCTATGCATATTATGGGGTAAACTTTATATATAGTTCTTATCTAATAAATATTCACGTGATGTCACGGGGCTGGACTGGCCCATCGCCGAGACCGCATCTCTTGGCATGACTTCGTTCTCCTCCAGACCTTGTCCTTGAAAATGGAACATACACCGAGAAGTTGTATACTAGTACAAGAATACTTATGCAATACCAGGGACCACAAGGAAGCAAGCTTTTTAGGGCCATGTCCATAGAGCTACCGAGCATTTCATAACGTCGGCGAAAGTGCCCTTGACCCTGCGTCGTTTTTGACAACCAAAGGTCGTGTGGCCTTTCCGGCACAGCCACGGTCAATCACCTAACTAGTCAGCGCTGAAACGGCTGCTTTCAGGTGAAGTTTAACTATAAATCTGGTTTGCTGGCAGGGCATGTGATCGCTGTCATGCTTGACACGCCCTTGCTGGCCATGGGGATCTGGGCTACCGTGTTAGACCTGCGGGTGTGTCAAGCTTCATTAGCCATGGTAATGGTTACGACCCCGGTTAGGGCTGAAGGAATACGCAATCCTCGCACAGGGCCTGGAAAGATAAAAAAAAATAAAACATAAAACATAAAATGAAAGATATGCTTCCATGCTAATTATCTAACTACCAGTATACAGAAAAGATGCACATATTTTCAACTGAAGTCATTAATGAGCCTTTTTTTTTACTCCACCTCATCGGCAGGTTCAGCTGCCGTTGGCTCAGCCTGTCCCACTTCCGCTTTCTCTGTGTCTGCGGTGCTGCCCGTATCGTTTGGCATATCAACCCTTTGATCCTTGCTATCAACGGGATCCGGATTACTCTGCTGTTTTGCCTCGGGCCGCATTGTGCGACTACCCCCATGTCTGGAAGACGGTGCGTCTGCAGGAGTAGTGGGAAATATCTCTCCAAAAAGATTGGGGAGGAAGCGGTCAAGCCGCTTTTGCGTTTCGGTCCATATCCTTTCCTTTCCAGGATCATTATTCGGTGGTGCGACTAGATAACCCCCATTTGCCATTACTAGGAGAATGTTTTTCAAACTCTCAGGCACAGCCTCTTCCTGTAAGTTATGCCAAATACGTTAGCCAACGTTGTACAAAGTTGATGAGCGACAGTCAAAGGAGATGTAGGACTACGCGTTATGACCCGGCAGCCTTCCCATCTCAAAATAAAAAAGTGAGGAAAACAACGCAGAAAGAGCCAAAATGCACTTCAAAGTCAAAAAGATAGGGAAAGAGGATGTCTTACAAGGCTGTCTCCTTGCCCGCTATTCATCATTCGATCCAAGATATCCAGAATTCTCAGCCACAGATCCAGCATACCTTCACCCCATTCGGAGAGTAAGACGAGGTAATGGAGGAATATTTTGCAGAGAAGTGTGGCAGCCTGAACTCGCGTCTCGCTCATGCCTAAGGGGTCTGACTGATAGACCTCAGGTTTGAGCAGCTCTAAGATCAGTGGGAACAACACTTTCTTGAATATTGTAACCCATTTGGTATGGTCTGTCGACGCAAGCTCTGAAGATAACAAGGATCTTTGAAGTGCCGACATGGTTTGATTGCGAATATCACGGCACGGATTGAGGCCTTGAGTTGTGAGTGAATTGAAGATCGGAGACCAATATGCCGCCCATGCTATTGTGGTAATGTATTAGCTTTGTAGAATATATATGGGACACCTATATACCAGACATGAAGAAGTGTACCTTCGTTTTTCTCCAGGTGAGAGTGTTGAATGAGTGCAGGTATCCGGCCTGTAACTCGGTATATTACCCCGATAGCTTTAGTTCCGCGGATTACATAAGGATTATCCCTATCACACAGGATTAGCACGGGTAGTCTGGTAATATATCATATAATGTAACACATTCTTACCGAACTCTCACTTGTCTCACTGGCTTGGGTCGACGTAGAGCCATTTCCCGCTTTATCTCCCTAACCGTAGCAATCCCTCCAGCTGTTGCGAAATCATTGAGGAGGTTTACAGCAGCTTCATAGTTATCCGCTGTGATCACTGGGACGGCTGACTCGACAATGCTCTGTAGCAATTCGAAGGCCATTTGCGCCGCTTCTTGATGTTGGTGTAACCTTTGAAGTATAGACCAGAAATCTGGTGACATACTAAGTTCGTTTTTTAGTGCCTCGGATTCATTAATACACTGTAGCAAACCAGTAACAACTGGCGCTGCTACTACTTCAAGAACGGGTTGGTCAAAGCTGGAAATTATATGCAGCACTACTGGAGGCCGCATGAATGAGTGTTCCTAGAAGCTGAATTAGTATCCACAACATATTACGCAAAGAAGAAGCCATAACATACATAGCTGTGGCGAAGGAGAGTTAAAAGATAATATACTGCTCGAGACAGGGTAAGTGGATGTATGTTTTTGGCATCCCGTACTATATCCTGGAGAACACTGGTCAATTTATCCCCGAGTCTTTCTATTGTATCTGTATCTCGGAGGGTGAGAACAGTTGCAAGCTCGAGAATGTATAAAACCCCCGGTTTGTAAGCGGGCTTATTCTTGTCAACCTTGCTACCCTCAGACCTATGAGGGTTGGGTGCGGGGCGTTCAGGTTTTACAACAATGACTGCGGCACCGGTGTCTGGGAGCTCAGACAGCAAGGATTCAACAAATATTACCACAGAGTCAAGAGGCATAGTCCTAAAAAAGTTAGAGAGTCCTGCGTATATGTACCGTGGTAAGGGGTAGCTCACTTCAGATTGTTGAAAAGTTGCGCTATATCACACGCATTAATGCAATCAACAGTGCAGAGTGTGTTCTCAAGTTCTTCATCGGATGGCTCCGGTGGATCGTCGGCAGCGTAGCTTGAGAGATAAGACGTGAATGCAGAGAGCAAGCTGGTGTCATTTTCTCGGTTATCTCGATCGATAACTTGGGACGGTGGTTGAAGGGGTATAGGGGGCATATCAAGTACTTTGAAAAAAGAATCGAACTGGGGGACAAGGGAGTTGATGAATAAGTTGTGGAGAATTTGAATGATATGTTCCCATCCATTCTGTTGTATTATAGCTTCATTGCCGACAATAACACGGAAGAGAACCGCAGTTGCAAGCTGTGCTCTAAAGTCCCTGCCCAGTCGGACAGCAAGCTCGCTCACCATGACACTCTTTTTTCCAGCCTGGATCTCAGTATTGAGACTAGTATTGGAAGGCGTTGCTGAAGCCAACGTGCTGATGGAGCTGAGGCAGTAGATTATGCGATCCATGACGTCTTTCAGTTTATATTTCGCTGCAATCTGAGCGCATTGATCGAAGCCGATGACCACCCTCGAGAAGACGGCGTCATCTGATGCGGACATAAAAACATAAGAGAGAGTCGCGATGACCGGTTGCCAGGTTGCTTCAAACATATCTGCATCGAAAGCGTTGGTCTCACAAAGTGATAGATTACCTGCTGTTTTTGCTTTCACAAGAAGCTCTTTCCAAGCAAAGTCGAAAGCCTGTTTGTTCTCATGCTCATCTGGCAGGATAATTTCACTATTCCGGATGGATGAGTAGATATCCTGAAGGTACTCAGTTGAAAAATCCTTTCCGTTGTTGACGCCGCGAAGGTTTCTCGCGAATCCCTCATATGACATCTTATTTTGGGGTTTGATGTTCGGGTTATACATATCGGTATTGAGGAGAATGATGGCATACGTCAAGACAAAGAGTGAGTCTTTATCCGCTATCTCTTCAGGATGAACAGCATCGAGGTATTTCTCAGAGAAAACGGTAACGATCCTCGCTATGAGCGGAGCTTCACCGGGCAAACGCAAAGACCCTAGTAACTCTCTCAAGGCTTCGACGACATTCTTTCCCTTGAAATCCTGCAGCCCGATGAATGCATCCAGTAATGCTTCATTAGATCTGTGGGAAAGGAAGTCGCCTAGTTCTTTTTTAGACACTCTTGTGGTTCCCTTCAAGAATTTGGCGACAGCCAAGGGGTCATCGGGGTTTTGTATTATGCCCTTGGAAGCAAGGAACGCAATACCTGCCTTGGGTTTTTCATTAAACTTTGCAGTTCCCTGAATAATTATTTTCTTCTTCTCACGTTGGCTTCGTAGCCGCTTGAGGTCTGGATCATCGGCGCTTGGTGGTTCTTGATCAAGCCTGTCTGCCAGGAATTGGACATATCCCAAAAGCGCATCAAGACAGAGAGGCGGGACATTAGTGGTGCTCCAAGTGGCAGAGTCTGGGAATGCATTCCTGGATAATAAACCAACCATATCTTCGCAAAGGTCCGCCTGATCAACATCACAGTCGTAGTTCATGAAAAGCTCAGCCATGAAATTAGGAATCCTAACAAGAGCTCCGATGCTCTCGACCATCGCTTCTCTAGCTTCTGGCTTTCTAGAACCTCCTTCCATGCCTAGCTTCTGACGATCCTTAACGGGAACAGGTGTAGATCTACCACTTCCAGCCTGTGAGGGTGAGGGCTTCACCAATTTTGGAGCTCGTGGAACCCCAGCGTAAAGAGATGGATCTATACCTTCTTCTTTAGGTATCTCAACCCTCGGATGTAGGCAGGCAACAAGGTAAGAAAGGAATAACTCCTGCTGTAGCTTCAAAACGCGGCGGCATGTTGCAAGTAATGTCCCAGCTACTCTCAACGAGCTATTCAAAATGACAATGTTGTCTGACCTAATCAATTGGAACAAGTGCCGACATAGATCATCCTTTGCAAGCTGAGCGAGACTTGGATGCCTTGCTATTGACGGGCCTGAAACTTCCAAGGCTACATCTATAATCCTGAGAGACATTACTCTCATTGCGTCGGTGTGCTGAGGGCTATGTGGGTCCAACAAATCAATAAGAACACGGAACAGCTCACGGATCGAGGGCAGCCCGTAGGGTGCTATCTCCTTTTCTACATCTTCGTATGAGTCTGCTTGCACAGCAGGGTTTACTGCTTCCATGGTGGGTATAGTTGTCGAGCTATCACCGCTCACACGTTCCTCTTTTTCGGGATTGGTGGTATCGGTTCCTAAACTTGATGCATGCTGGGATGCCACAGTCTCCCCATCCACGGAGGGATCCATTTTGAGATTGCTCGGAGTTTCCTCTGTGTTCTCATTGCTGGGTTCCCCCTCTGGCTGCTCACTGTCGACATCAAGGCGTGCAAGTCTCTGGAAAATTATTTGGCACATGTTCACCATTGACATCTCAGCCGACCTTCGAAGGACTTCTGACAAACGAACTTGGCAACACATACTCAGCCCGGTTTCCATCATCTCGCACACACTCTCGTCACCTAATAATTCACCCTCCGGTCGAGACAACATGCCTTCCATGAGTTTCAGTATCCGAAGAAGAACGATCTCATCAGCAGCAGAATCACTAGCCTCGAAACGGCAGTGTGTAATGGCAGCAGACAGGAGTTGCAATGCCACTGACAGGCGTGGAGAGTCATGGTTGATGATATTGTAGGCGAAGAATTTTGTTATAGCCGAAAGGGCTAGCGATGTTATAGGCGCCGACGTCGATGAAGAGCGGATAACTTGCAAAAATGGATGTAATAGACTCGGTGTATCGAACAAACGTATATCTTTACAGTCCTTCAAGTCGATCCGGAGTCGAGTAAATGCTGACATCAGAGGATTATCCTGGATGCTTTTGCCTCTCCTTCCCCTCAACCCCCATCTACCCGCAAGCGAATAATCCCCTTCTGCGTCTGGTGTACCAGACTTCGAAGCAGCATGATTCTGGGCAGGCTTTGGGCCGAGCGAGATGTTCCCAGTGCCTAAAGGAATTGGAGTGTCCCGGTCCATGCTCCTTGAGCTCACACCTCCGCCCAAGATTGCTGCCACGGAGGAGTGGGCCCATCGAGCATGCTTCCGCATAGCGGACGTAACGGCAATGCATTCTGTCGTAACTAATGCAATGGGGTTAATGGCGATTGGTGCAGCCGCCCTCAGCGGTGCCATGTTGCGGTCACCGTTAATTCGTGCGCCGCGGATCGGAGACGAAGTAGGTTGCCCGAGCGGCAGGTTATGTAGTGTATGCTGGCCGTCATTGTTATCTCCCTGTAATTCAAGGCTCATATTTACCCTATGGCGACTTCTCCGGTGATTTGCAGTTGGGACCAAAACAATCTATATGCAGACAGTACGTCAGTATTTAGATGGAGGATAAGAAGGCAGTAACTAGAATCTCACATATATCAACTTTTAGAAATGGCGGCTAATATAACATGCTCCACGCGTTGAGTCTACTGGCAGCCGCTATATCCACCGGATTTCTTCATGAACGAGCAAGCAGACTAGAAGGAATGTGCTGTTGTTGGTTGTCTTTTCCACCGCGCCCCAGAAGTTAACAGGTAACAAACGTCTTGGAAGCTCTGGATTGGTTTCTCCATTCGGCTTAGCGTGCAGCGCACCCCATTGGACAGGCTGCCGCACCATAATAATTAAGCGCCAGACAGAGAGTACGACTCAAAAATACCAACAGTTAAATATCAGAAGGCGAATTTGATATATCGACGAGAATTGGTTTCTTTCCCTGCCATGGGACCTAGATGGACTAACTCCTTTAGAAGGTGTAGCTAATTGCGTTGATATTTGAATTATAAAATGTCGAGAAAATCAAAGACCACCGCACCAAACACCAGAAAACCCGACTAAACACCATTTTCCCAGGCTCTCAAAAGGAGATACTCGAAATTGTAGTAATACAACTAAACAGGGGAGCAAGTGTAGTAATGCATAGGTATGATAGGGAAGGCCAGAAGCGAAAGCGGAAGGGAGGACAATCATCGGGCGGGTTACCAAGCTGCGCCAAAAGTTTATGGAAAACTAGCGGAAAGAAAGAGCAATAGTAGAGCACCGACTGTAAAGAAAGTGAGAGGAGGTGAGGAGCATGCTATTATAAACGTAGGCTGGACTCGCGAGGCGTAAATGGGAGTTGGTGAAAGTGTCCAGATATTTCTAGAAATAGGCCATTGCGGGGTTGATTTACCAGGGAAAGGAAATGTCGACCGGTTATATCTCGTCGTCAATGTCAATTGCATCGGGATTCGCAGCAGGGACAGCAGGTTCTGCCGTCCGGTTACCGCCTTCTGGGCCTGTACTGGCTGCAACGAAGCCTATTGGCGCCTGTGCTTGACGTTCTAACGCTGCCATAGCATCGGCTGCTCCTTCTCCCTGGCCGGCAGCTTCGCTTATAGTGTCTTTCGTGATCTGCTTACTGCGAGCAATTGCCTGAGAAGCGATAAAGTTGACATCGGTACTGTAATTCTGTGATTAGTTGTGCCTCGAAAAGTATATAGAATCCAGTTAAAGTGGACTTACTTGTACTGTGCCTGTACACTTCGTTTAATACGAAGCATCTCCTTAAAAGTATCCTCGTTACCATGTTGAACCTCAAACGCTTCCCATTTTTGCCAGAACTCAGCATTGGTCCGAGGATCGCAGAATTGAGAAGCATGTCCATAGATGGCTCTTGCGCGATCAATCTCGCCCAACCTGCGCTCCATCTCAGCAAATTTAAGACACATGTCCTTGGCTTCTTTGTCAGGTAAAGCCGCAATGGCTCTCTCATAGATGGGCCGAGTAGACGTAAGTCCAAAGTTGGAAGCAGACTTGGTGATGTAGAAGTTGAACATCTCAGATCGATCCTCATCAGAGACAGCGCGAGTAGCGCGCTCGTATATTCTCATTGCATGGCGTGCCAATCCTCGCTCCTCTTCAAGGTTCCCATACATGAGGTACAGAACTTTCGCAAATTTAGGCGGGCATCCATCCACAGCTTGCTCAAACAAGTCTCGTAGTCGCTCAATGCCGATCTTGCGGTCCACAGCCTTCGTCAGGTACAGGTTCCAAAGTTCGAAAGCAACCGGATAATTAAAAAGGTCAAGGCCCCGTTCGTATATCTTGAAGGAATCTTCAAAATACTTATGCTCCTCCAAAAGATTGGCATAGTTAACAACCGTTTGGGGAGTAGCGATACGTAGCTCAAAAATTCGTTCGTATACTTGTGTAGTTTCTTCGAGACTTCGTACACTTTCAACCAGGTCAACATAGAAACTCCATAACTTCCAGCTTTTGTGAATGCGCTGTTGTGGAGAGAGAGTTTCATCAAAGTAGTCAACGGTAGATCGCTTGGGTGCCTGGGTTGCCTTTGCCATGATGTCAACAGCGCGGTCAAAGTTCTCATTTCGTAACTCCATTTCGGCCCATTCACACCAAACCTCAGCAAGCTCTGAGACAGTTTTGAAAGGCACCTTGACAGCCTTATCCATGATTACTCTGGCTGTGTCGAGATCCCCGCCTTGCTCGTAGAATTTGGCATAGTTGACCCAGAGCTCATAAAATTTTCCATGTGCCTTCTTAGGGTTAATAGTAGCGATTGCATCAGTATAGGTACGCACAACCTCTGTTTTGTTATCACCCCATAGAACCACTCGCTTTTCCCATTCAATAACATTGTTAGGATTTTGTCTTAGAAGGACATCATTAACAAGAAAGGGTCGACGATCCATGAGCTGTTCGAACCTCATCATGCGTAGGTCCAGGTCGAAATCAGCAGCCTCATCTACCTTGCTGTTCTCCGATCGAGCAGCGGCTTTCTCCATGAGGGCACCAATGATTGACTCTTCAAATTCGACATAAGAATCAAATATCATAGTGAAATCTCGGATAGTCATGACCGTGGTTATTCCTTCTTCAAAGACATCACGGGCCTTTTCGAAATTTCCTTTCGTTATCCAGTATGTAGCCAAACCGGCCCATAACCTACCCCGCTGGTCAGGAAATTTCTCAACACCGCTTCGAATTATCAGGTCGACATTGATGCCTATATGAGGCCCAGTTTCAATTTCTTTCGCTTTGTTGACAAGCAACTCAACCATCTCAGTCCAGAGCTGAAAGTGACTTAACCCTTTCTTTGATTGAAACCGAGGATCATCTAGAATCCGGATGTACCATTTAATTGCCTCATTGTATTGGTTCATTTGGACCAAAATCGAGATGTAATCTTCGGCATCTTCAGGATGGATTTGCATATATCGATTCCAAACCTTAACTGCCGTATCACCGGATGCCGAGATAGCAAAGGACTTGTAAATTTTCCATAAACGATTATGTTGCGTGATAGGAAGCGCACGAAGAGCACGATCAAACGTCCGCCGGGTCTGAGTTATTAGTGGTTGCTCAAGTAAAAAGTTGAGATACATTTCCCAAATGCGTGGCATTTTGTTCAGTAAGACAACTGCTCGTTCGAAAAGCGCGTTGACCTTGTTGTATTCGGCTTGATGGGTGGAAGGGTTTCTCCCATGAATATGGTTGATTCGAAGTTCAAGATACTATATATAAAATGAGTGGTCAACGAATTGTCCCAGTGGTGACATAAGGAATGAGTTCGCATCCATGAGGCTCACCATCTTCCAGAGCTTGTATGATCGGGGCAATTGTCTACAGGCTCGCTCCATAACCTTCACCGGCAGTTAGCACCCATCTTTGTTCATTGAACGAGCTGACATTCTTACAAAAGACTGCTCGTAGAGTGTTCCATTCTTCTTCTTGTGTTCGATATATGATAGCCACGGCTTGATGCTTCCCGGGTCCCGGAGGATGTCCTGTTCATAGACAGCATCGTCATTCGCCTATGGTAATTAGTACTCTAAATCACTCATAATCGGACGTAAGTACGCGCCTGCAAGAGGGTAACCCACGATCAAAAAGAGATCTCGACGGGGAGAAGAGTCCATCTTGTCCCGCTCAGACGACAGCTCCTGAGGCCGTGAGCCAACAAGAGTCCCAGGCATCCTCCCGCTCGCCACTAGTGGGACCTACACAAGGCCACCACTGAGTATATGCACAAGTGTGCTGCCAGTGATATACTCTGCCGCACGGTTGGGTCGTCCCGGGTCTTCTGTTGTCGTCCGTCGTCTCACCTCCCAGCGCATTGAGTAGTTATAAATTCTTATTTAAACCAGCGGTTGCCCAAGGTTGAGTGGGGATCACGTGTTACGCGTGGGACCCCAGGGAGCTTGTTTGGGACTTTCATTATTGTGATGACATCGTTTGTTTCTTCTTTACCATACCAAGAGGGAGGCCCGAGGAAGACAAAAATTTGATTGAGCTCTGTTCTTCATATGAGAAATCCTCTTTAAGTGTTAAAATAGCTAAAATCCGCAATGTCAGGCTCAGCGGTAAGCTCCGTCCATTTCACCGTGTCAGAGTAACTAGAACTGACCGCAAGGGCCAAACCAGGATCGCGAGGCGGTGTTTCCCACCAGGCAGTCTCTGGGTTTGATGAAAGGGAAGCTTAAGGGAGCTGAACAAGGCCACAGTCTACTCAAGAGAAAGAGTGAAGCGCTGACGAAGTATGTTCTCCTGAACTGGTGACCTGGGCACCTAAAGCTAACCACCCTCTGTACACCTTAAGGCGGTTTCGAGGTACGCAGTTCCAGCTATCGCCTGTAGACGGAACTCTGATTTTTCTTTCTTACTAGAGATCACACGGCGAATCGATGATGCTAAACGGAAGATGGGCCGAGTGATGCAGATTGCTGCCTTCTCCCTCGCCGAAGTAACGTACGCGGTTGGTGGTGATATCGGCTTTCAGGTTCAGGAGTCTGCCAAACAAGCTCGCTTCCGAATCAGGACAAAACAGGAGAACGTTTCTGGTGTCTTGCTTCCTCAGTTTGAGAGCCTGACTACAGATGGTAACAATGATTTTGGCTTGACAGGCCTTGGAAAGGGCGGGCAGCAAGTTCAGCGATGCCGTGAAACTTATGCAAGGGCTGTTGAGACACTCGTGGAGCTTGCAAGTT
The DNA here is from genome assembly GCF_000151125.1 of Trichophyton benhamiae CBS 112371. Classification (NCBI taxonomy): domain Eukaryota; kingdom Fungi; phylum Ascomycota; class Eurotiomycetes; order Onygenales; family Arthrodermataceae; genus Trichophyton; species Trichophyton benhamiae. Next base: position 1,146,419 of record NW_003315113.1, read on the forward strand.
TACAAGTTAGTCCTCGTATACTTCTTGCTGATGGTATACATTCTGTTAACGCCGATTCCTTAACAGACCGCTTTCGTGATTCTGGATGAAGTCATCAAGGTGGTGAATAGACGAGGTATGTTACTTCCATCTTAATTACTACTCTTTGTTCTGAAAACTGACAGTGTGATACAGTTAATGCAATGTATGGATGTGATTTAACCAGCAAATGTCTTGAAAGTACTAACGCCCTCCTTTCACTAGCGAGCACGTTATCATACCTCGAACGGAGAACACAATTAAGTGTATGTAGACTGAGAATCAAGTTCAAGTGGCTATTTTGACTAATATACATGCAGATATCAACTCAGAACTTGATGAACTGGACCGTGAAGAGTTCTACAGACTCAAAAAGGTAATTTATCCTCTTTTGGCTAAGATGCAACAGTTACTGAATTATGCTATCCAGGTTTCCAACAAGAAACAGAGGGACACTGCGGCTTTAGATGCCGAGATTAAGGCCAAGCAGCAGAAGCAAGGGGCCAGAAACAAAGAAGATGGAGCAGAACCAAGTGACATGCTGGCAGATGCCGATGAAGATGTTATATTTTAGGTTTTTATATATTTTTTTTCGATAGTAGTGAGAATTTAGGAAGGAGCTATATATATGTTGTGATATGCTTGAAATAAAGTATACTTTAATAGATTACTAAATTGAATACCTTTAAGCCGACGTCTGGATACTTAGGTGGCTACTGAACGAACCAACGCCTGAACGACCGTGGGGATCCCCGTAAGAACAAACAGCACTCACTATGATGCCTTGCCCTGCTCCAATTATTGCCTCTGATAGGTGACTTTGATCGGCTTTTCGTTCTCCCCGAGAGCCATGCCAGACGTAGCCTCCTTTGCGCTGATCGCCCCAGATTCATTTTCATATTCAACGAATGCAATACCCTTTCTCCCTGGAACCATACGAACTTCTTTAAAGCCGGGAAACCTTCCAAATATAGCACTCAAACCATCTGCATCGTATGTCTCGGGTAGCTCTCTTAAGAACAAAATCTTGTTTGGGGGCAAATATTCGTCAGGAATGACTGGTGCAGCAGCCGCTCCTGTAGGTTTGAGTCCAGCTCCCTTTTGCGCCTTTGCCGGGCGAGAATCTGGTCCGCCAGCTGTGCCAGCAGCACCAGCAGGTCGTTTTAGCTTCTTCTGGGCTTCCAGGGCCTCCTGTGCTTGCTTGCGTTCTGTTGATGGATAAAACCAATGTCAGTCCCAATTCAAAAGTATAATAGGTATAAACCTCTCCATTTAAGCCAGAGTGCGCACCTTTCTCAGCTAATCTCCTCCGCTTGTGAGCCTCTAGTTCCTCGTCACCTCCTTCTCTCATCACCGTTGCATCACTTTTTGTTTTCGCATACTCCAAAACCATCGGTTTTTCAAAGAGCTCAAAGCCGTTAACCTCATCAATGGCGCGGGTAGCAGAGTCAACATTATCAAACACAATGAATGCTTGACCTTTCGCCTTTAAGTTGGTTTTCGCAACAATCTCGAGGATTGAACCGTACTCGGAGAAGATTTCGGTTAGCGCTTCTTTTAGTTGCTCGACTTTAATTCTTTCTTCTAAATTCCGGACCTATTGGGAGAGAAACAAGCGCACAAGCATCACGGTGTAGGTGGTTAGCGGATGGCTAGAGGTATCCAAAAGGGCAAAAGGTACGTGTGCAAGGCGAGACTAACATAGACACTTCAACGAGTTAGCACATATGATGTCCATTTTTTCAGGGGAAAGGAGAAAACAAACGTTGGATTTGGGGGTATCAATGACCCTGACGCAACTGCAGTGGCCATTTTCCCAGAGCGTAAAGCTTTATTCTCCGTTGTTATCCTCTAAATTATATTGAATATTTGAATCGCCAGTAAACTGGAATGTAGCAATACCGTCGACCGAAGGGCTGTCACGTGATGATAAGAAATTGGATCCACCAGTTAGATCAGCCATGGAACCTACCTATATGATTCACGTGACATGGCCTGACACCCTCTCGGGTATTGTGACTAAGCCATCAGTTGCAATTAGGTAATGCCCGGCGGGTGAGACGATGTAAATAAAGACCTTAGCTATATGCAGCCCGGCTTAGTATAATCTCGTGACTCAGTTGAAGTTTAATAGTTATACGCCAAATAGTTATTAATAGAAAATTAGGCGCTTGCTCGAATATTTCTCACCTCTAACGCTTGCTCAAGCAAATAACTCAGATTATATGATGTCCAGAGGCTTTATCTTGAACATGGTTATTAGTTATTACTCGAATAATTATATAGGTTATGTAGATAATTATATGGAACTGCCTCTCAACTTGAATCACAAGATAGCCTGAACTATGTTATCTACCGTCGCCTTTAGCTGTATCGGCGGCTGCATCCAGTTCTCAGTCTTCAGGGGCTTGTTTCCAGTCTGAATAAATAGGTATTCGCTTGTAAGAGCTCGAATCTTTGCATTCGTCAGTATATTATTAGAATATGGGAAGATAAAATAATTCATACCTTGGGGTAAGGGTGTAGCAGCATTTTTGTCATCTTCGACACTATATTCTTTCTCAGGAGCTCATAGTTAAACAAGCAGTAATAGGCCTTGAGTGCAGATTCAATTCTTGGAATGTTAGCCGACTTAAAATGAAACTTCTGGACGAGGCGGAAGAGCTTCCTCATGGAGCTAGATGAAAGTAGACGTTAGTATGAAATCAAATACTGGCAACAAGAGTTTAATGCAATACATACTCAGGATCCAGCTCCAGTATTTCCGGATTGAAGCAATTTTCAATTAAAAACGCAAGGCTCTCAACGGTGGGTATAGCATAACGATCATCTGTTATACTCTCTTCCAAAACTATAAGCAAGCTCATGAAGATATCCCTCTGCATGCGATATCTAGTGTTGTCATTTTGACTGTTGATGAATTCCACAACAGCAGTACGGGACGAGATGATAAGACTGTCGGCGCCAGCGGTGAGGGAAGTGACGAGCCCCTTTATCAGTGGTAAACGAAGCCATTCGACTTGAACCAGGGTGATAAGCTGTGAAAAGTAAGCAACAGTTGAAACTTCACTGAAATGATCAAACCTCGTTTCCAGAGGAGGAAGGCCCGTATCTGATTCCCAATAAACCTCGAAGCATTTCCAGGCCTTAAATCTGACTTTGTCTAACTTCTCAGCTGCTAGCCTTATGATATGCTTCATCAGATGATGCACGTTTGAATGGCCTATCGGATTTCCCAAGCGAGACGCTAAGATCATGTGTACGCCATTGATTGCTTCAGTCCGTATTAGGGATCCAACGTCACCTCGATTGTCAGTAGTGTAATCATTAAGTAATACACCGATATGACTCTCAAGTTGATCTGTGTTATCTATTTCCAGTTTTTGTAAGCATGCATCTTTAAAGGTGAGAATAAGTACTTACCGAGATACGGGAGTACCCCAGTCAGAATACATCTCACAGCAGAGACACGTTTCACAATTACAGCTTCTTCCGGCCCACTGCAGCGCATTAGTTCGTCAAGAATAAGTTTCCTCTCTCTTTCATCACTTGAAGAGTGCCGATAAACTGCACCCAATGCGGCTATTTGACCACTACCAGTTGTTTTTTTCCGGTTTGATTGGACCTCGCTAAGCCATTCCTGAATGATGGCAGACTTCCTTTCTACAGATAAAATAGCGAATATATCCACTGCAGCCTGGGAACTGGCAGCAACAGCTTCATCGTCACTACGTTGAACACATAGCAACAATATAGTGACTGTCATTTCTAGAGAATCATTATTAAGTTGTAGCCCAAAGCGTGGCACATCGCTTCCAAAGAGAGTGTATGAGCGAGCAAGCGAGGATATCAAGCGCGAGCAAGCCTCTGCTGTTAGGTCTGGCCGATATTCTTGGAGAGTCAAACCTTCCACTGAGGGTCCCGATGAAGAGCTAAATATGCCCCAGAGCTGATGGATTCGTCGAGACAATTCAATCACAGGGCCAGGATCTTCAGGGGTATCGTCTTTAGAGGATTCATAGCGAAGAAATGCGTCAACTGTGGCTGAAAGCGCCAGAAATCCTCCATGTCTAGCTTCAACGGAGTTCGAGGATGTCAAAGACAAGGTATGTAGAATCCTATCCAACACGGTACCTATCCCAGCGTATGACATTTGCAAGCTTAACTCTCCAATAGCAAGAGCTGCCGCTCTTCTTGATTTTGGATCTGGAGCACCAATCCCTCTCCACCGTAAAAGCCCTCCTATGAGTGGTGACCAGTACACTTTATCAAGTTTGGAAGCGGCTATAGCCACTTCTGTCATAGCAAATTCCCTTCGCGCCACGGAGTGATAGTCCACAACCTGAACGATTGATATCCCTTCCGAGATTGAGTCAGGGTGGCGCCCAATCAACTCCTGCAGGGCGGCGGATGAGCCCCTCCGAATATTCCCAGAGGGATCAAGGCAAGCTGAGGAGATAAGTTCTATTGCCAAGCTCCGTAAGAGGCATTTATTTCTGTTTTCAGTTGTGCTGATTTCAACAGAGTCCAGCTCTTTCGTGGAATACTTCCTAGCAAGTGACCAGATTCCAAAACAGGATGCATCCCGAACGGTGACACCAATGGAGGCACCGGTCGACGATCTTTGTTCAAAGGTTAAGCCCGAAACGAGGCATTCAAACAGCTGAAATAACCGATCAAGCGGAGGCGATCTCCGGAATAGTAAGTGTCCAAGTGTGAGCATAAGGCCGTGCCATTTTTGGGCATCAACAGATTTGAAACTCCTCAATATAAGTCTACCCATCATGGACCGGGCCTTTTCTTTAGGTATCAATTCACCGCTCTCTTCCTCATAGAGAACGTCTTCGTCCAATGCACTGATCACTGCATCTAATATATCCGCGCCAAGGTCCGGCTCGAGTTTCAAAGCAATCATGCTCAAAGCTTTGCTAGCTGCAAATCGAACTGGCGTATCTTTGTCACCAACGGCAAGGAGAAAATAATCAATTGTATCTTCTAAGATTGTAGAGACTTCGTTTGAAGAGATCTGTAAAAGGTCCGGCCGCTTCTCTAGTGTTAACGAGAGGGTATTCATTTCACGAAGTATTTTGGTCAATAGTTTTCGAGTGGAGGCTGAGGATTGCACAGTGGCAGACATATCGCAACTCCCTCTAGACAGATCAAGAGCTTGGCTAAATATTGGTCTCACAAACGGTGCAATGTCCTCAACCTGAGCAAGGGTTCCAAGTTTCGCTATGAAAGACAGAAGTCCAATGCATGCAAATGTCGAAGGAGGAGTTATTTCTAAACCGGGCTTCAAATGTCCCAAAGCCCACTCGACAAGTGATTTCAACATCCCAAGCTGTTGCATATCCTTCCTTAATGCAAGCCTCGATAGTAGGAGGACGGCTCCCTCTCGCTCTTTTCCCGGTAAAACTAGGTACTTTAGTGAAATAGATAGGATTGCAAGTGCAAGCTTTGGGGTCTTGGAAGAGAGATCCGAGAACGGTGATAGGTTCTGGTAAGGAATTGAAATATTTTCTGACGAAATGGAGGTCAAGTCAAAGGGTGCCAACAAAAGATGAGACAGCCATAGAAGCATAACATATCGTTCTTCCCAGTTAAGCGGCAGGCCCTGTCCGGTCGTAGTTGACCTGTTTATGTCTGCGCTGACAATGCTATCCCACTCAATAAACATTGAAAGCATGGGTTCGAGATACTTCGGTTCATTGCTGAACAAACGAGATATTACCTTCGGGCCTCGAACCTTGCATAGGGTATATATAATTTTGCATATCGCCCGTGCTAGCGGGTAGATCATTTCTGGCTCTTTAATTTTAGTGACAGAACCATAACTATGACCATGGCCAAGAAGGTATGATAAAAAAGCATCCGTCAGGTGCGTGAGTATCCAGTTAAGGTGAGGATCTAACAGTTGTGGCCACTCTTGGAACGGGTCCAACTATCGATGTTAAATTAGAATTGTTCGCGCAAATATATACAACTAAGATGTCAAGGAGCAACTAACTAGGAGGATCAACTTCTCTACTTTCGCTGCCCTTGCCCAACGGTGAACTACTCGTTTTCCGGAATTAGGGTGTTTCCACAGTAATGGAGGAAGTTTCGTCCTAAATTCTTCAATCAGCTCGCCAGACGCTCGCTGAAGCTCAATGTCACGATCATGCACAGCATCCATTTTTGATATCCAGATGATGTTTGTAACACTGGAGCTTGCAACTTGCAGCTGGGTTTTGTTAGGCACTTTTGGCCTTTAGCGGCTAACTCGTCGTTAACTGCTTAGTCATTGGTTTTAGCGTCGGGTCCGCTGCCGACTTGTCAGGTGACCACCAATTTTAGGTTAAAGCTTATGTAATGGGGTATCATCCTTGGATTGGATTGGTGGAGTCAATCGTTTAATCGAAGCATGAACCTAGCCGCGCGGTAATTAAGGAACTTCCTACAGAAATGAGGGGCCTTAAAAGTAAATTTTATTAATATTCAGCTGATATTGTTGTCCAATCATCAACAAAGAGTTCTATAGTGCGGGGGTTATAACTACATGAAATTAGAACTCTAGCATCCCAGAAGCAGTACTGTACCTTTTAGAGCTGAGTATTGTTGGTTGTTGTCTATGCGCTCTCGAATATGCCTCAATTATATGAATATTATATGAGATAACTAACTAGGTAATATTGCGGTCTGGGAAGCAACAAAGAGCGTAATTGAGGATTTACAGTCATGAATAATCCTGGTAAAGGACCACTCGAATTACCATTTAAGGCCAATTCATAAATCTTCATCTGGTGGATCAGATACTGAATCAGCCATCCACATCACGTCCCCTGTGCCCTCTTGTTCACACTGAGCTATTGTCTTCCTCATCCGTGCCGCCGCAATCGCAATAGCTAATGCGTTCCAGACATCTTGGCCATATTCAGAGAAATCGAAGCGGGACATCAGTCGCCCGCTTACTTTGGCGTCAAGTGTAGGAAAGGTCTCGGGGTCAGAGTCAAGTGTCATCAACACCACCACTGGCCCACAGATTAGATACCCTGTGATCACTGGGAAGGTGCGGTCTTGGTATTGTGGGCAAGCCTCAATATGGTCATCGGCTCCGTCATCGCTTTCTATGCTTGGGGTCAGGCGCCAGGCATTTTGATAATTCTTAGCCACGGCAACAAGTTTTGAGTTCATGATATTAACTGCATCTCTGGTGGTCTGATTGGGTTTGAGGGTATATACGGAATAAGGGGGTGTAAATCGTGGCCGCTTCTGCATGTCAATGTCGCGTAGAGTCCACTGAAGATAAGTGCACAAGTATTGCTTGACCACTTTCTCTGGGGGAAGATGGCAAGTGATGCGGTCCCTGACACGTCCACCCAAGGTAATAAGATTGTTAAAGTATTTCATACCTAAAATCTTATCAGTCATTATAGTAGCATTCTGACGGGTTGTCCGTACCTCGAAAGTCGTTCCTGCTAGATATATATGCAGTATGATCGTTTACAGGCTTGAAAAGCGAGCCTGGTAGGGTCATGAAATCCATCTTCCAGCTGTGAGGTAGTACTGGCTCAAACCCACGCATTGCCAGCCGGAAATACATATCTCTCTCTGCGTCAGCCCAATTCCCAGACGGACCCTCTACTGCAGCAGCCCATCTCCTTGCTTTCTCCATGCAAAATTCAATGTCCAAGTCACGCTTTATCTCCCTTTTGGTTGAATATTTGGAACCATATATCTCTTCTTCACTGAGATCACTTTCATGGGCATCGCGGCGAACAATTTGCTTTAAAAGATTTTTGTCGACAATCTTGGGGGATGGGCGATAAACTTCCGCGTTAGATAAACGTTGAGACGGATTCCTTTTTCGATGCTGTTTGGAACGTGGTGTCTGTAACACTGGTGTGTCTGTCTTATCTTTTTCTACTTCAGTCGCCTCATCAAAGACTCGTTGATGGTCCTCGAGAGACACTGAAGACTCAATATCCTCACTTCCAGAGGAGGTATCAGAAGCAGAGGTTGAAAGATCGTCTCTGCTTAGACTGGACTTGGCCTTGCTGCCCTGTCCATCTTCAATGAGTGTGCTACCATCCAGTTCACTATCATAGCCAGAAGACGGGCAAAAACCCTTCTGTAATGAGGGCTTAGGAGGTCGTAGATATATCCTCAATCGTTTTGAAGGTCGTTCCCTGTCGATAAGAGACGAGCCACCATCATCTGAGTTAGCAGTCCTTCCATGGTTTTGGCCGAATTCCCCTTTCTGCACGGTCCTACGCTTCCGTCCAGCACTAGGCGTTTCTGGTGTTAATGGCACGAGACTTTGGTACTTATTTACCTTAGCCTTGAGAGGCTGTCGGTTGCGTCGTAGTCTGCCAGAACTTGGAGGAGATAGCATGGTATGAATAAGGCGATTTCTGGGTATTGCTTCACAGACAGTGTTTATCTTCTGGTTTTGATAGGGTATATTCTGCAGGGTAATAAAAGCAGTGAAATTTCGACATATGCTGGACAGGTAGTCCATTTTTGCGACAGTCTGAGAATCAATTCTTTATAGATGGAGAATTGATCAATTTGCAACAAAGGGCTTGATTCTTTCAAGGTCTGCCGGGGAAATCTTGGATCTATGGCCCTTGTTTCTACTACGGTAGAACCCGCAGAAGACGAGAGTGCCAGCAGTTAGCCAACCAGGAGGATGAAGAACGAAACAGACGTGAAGTGTAGTCAAAATAGCCGAATCGGGTAAGTGGGACTTCATCCGTATAAAAACGGCCTGACTTCCTTTATTTCTGACATGTCGAAGGAAAATGGAGAGTTCACAGGCTTTCTGAGCCATTAGTAAATAGTTAAGGAGCTCACTTTGATTCCTCGGCATCTCGCTGCATCCAAGATGCCAGGATGGCTGAGTTGTCTATGATATAGTGAGACTTCGGATGTTTGTACTGCTCACTTCGAGTGTTCAAAGAAACACTAGATAGCAAAATCAAGTTAAGAACATTCAAGCTATCATTGGTTAGTTCAGCTCCAACATTTTCATGAACAGAGGTAGAAAAGAGGATATGTACGGGTCGAAATGAGGTGAAAAGAAAACAACTAGAGTACTCCCACAAATCTCGCTTTTCTTCTCAGTCTTGTCACTGCAAGAATGACAACTTTATCCTCCTTACATAGTGATCGATCATATAATAATGGGTATATCGGACAATTAACTTTACTATACTACTGACCAAGGGTATTATGAAGATAGGAAACAAGAATGAGGAGAAATAGCATCATTATAGAAAAGTTCGAGGAAACGGAGCAGGAGAAAGAGGAAGTGTGTTGATGCCGCATGAAGACCATTTGAAAGCGGCTACATACCCCCAAACCTCAAGTATGCGCGAGAAAGAGTAAAAGGCAGAAGACAAAGAAGTGTGTACACACGCTTAGTCACAGTCTACAAAATATGAAAAGCCACGGAATTCTTCTTGCATCGCTTGAGTGAGAACTATTACGAACATGTTAGCTTGAGTTACGCTAGAGCCGAAGGACAAAGGGCACTTACCAGACTGAACTGGAGTGAGAACAGGAGTGACACTTGTGAACTCTTGGTCGAAGTTACTCGTATCAGTAGGGCTGGTGATCTTGGGGAAGAAGGGCGGCGGAACACGCTTATGGTAAATGTCATCCCAGTTAATATTCCGGAAGAAGGGGTGGGACATGATTTCCTGGGCATCAGTTGGTCCGGATCCCAATCTTAGTTCTGGCTCACGCGTCAACAGCTTCTGAAGAATTGAGACAGAGTCCCGCGGCATGTGGATGGGGTAAAGAGGTTCATCAGCAAGAATTGCGTCGTAGATTTCGTCCTCATCCTCTCCTCGGAAGGGCGACTGCTGAAGCAACATCTGGTAGATTAGAACGCCAAAGGCCCACCAGTCAACGGCTCTACCATATTTCTTGTCCAGGAGAATCTAAAAGTGGTCCATTAGCGATGATCCAGTGACTGAGAATGAGTTAGAAGGGATAACATACCTCTGGCGCCATGAACTCGGGAGTTCCACAGAATGTACTCGTGGTACTACCATACCACATCTCCTCCTTACACAGACCGTAATCGGCAATTTTAAGATGCCCATCTAGCGATAATAGGATGTTATCGAGCTTAAGATCTCGATAAATGACACCATTTTCATGGAAATACTTCAAAGCCAAACAAACTTCGGCAGCATAGAATCTAGTAAGAAGTGGTTAGTTAGGACTCATTTATGTAACTGGGGTTAGAGGACACTCACTGAGCTCGTTTAAGACCAAATTGACCACGTTGAATATGCAACATTAGATCACCACCACTGATATACTCCATAACGAAGTAGACACGAGTCTCTGTTTGGAAACAGGCGTGGAGATTAAGCAGAAACGGGTGACGTTCCTTGTTGGCAATCAAAAACACTCGTTTCTCTGACTTGGTGCTTTCCACTTCGTCATTTTCAATGATGAATTCCTTCTTCAGGACCTTGATAGCATAAAGCTTTTTGCTCGTCTTCGATTCTGCAAGCATGACTTTTCCAAAGTTTCCTTTACCAAGAACTGCAAGGAAGTTGAAATGATCCAATCCAATCATAGCACCAGCCTTCTTTTGGGGGTGTGCAGAAGTGGGTGGTGGCACTTGATCCTTCGTAGCAAGAGCTGATGGGTGGCCAGCAACAGGGGCTGGCTGCTGGTGTTGCTGCTGATGCTGCGGGTGCGGTGGGTGCTGTGGATGTTGCTGCTGTTGCTGCTGCTGATGCTGCTGGTGAGGTGGTACCATAGGATACTGGTGTCCTGCGGGCTGGTGACCGACTTGGATTGGAGGGAGTTGGGGTGCTTGGACACGCGCATAGGCTCCAGGGTCGTAGTGAGAATGTGGTGGTGGCTGCGGCTGTTGCTGCTGGGGCAACCTAGATTCGCAGTTAGTACATGAGGGCTCTTCAGCGATGACTCTGGGATGGTTTGAAAGCGGTTTATCATACCCTGTCTGCTGTGGCATTGGGCGCATGCCTGTCGCCGCCGCCGCCGCGGCAGCAGCGGCAGCGCTTGAAGGGCTATGTGGAGAGGCAACGGGGCGTCCTGGAGAAGTTGGAGATTGTGGAGGCATGTATGAAGAGCTGGCTGCACTGACAGCTTCTGCTGAAGGAGACATCATTGGTGCGCCGTAACTGTCTTGAGATTGCCGATGTCCACCTTCAATAGGTGCAGGCTTGGGACGAGGGGGTTTGGTTGAACCACCACTTGTCCTATTGGTATTTCTTGCTTTGATAATAGTCTCCAGGATTTGGTTAGCTACCTCCATGGACATCCCGCAGAAGTCAGGCACCAGGTGAGCACAGTTAGCATGACAGGTAAGGGAGCATTCTATTTATACTAGTTAGTACACCTGTCTTGTAGATAGGTGAGAAGAAATGGTGATACATACCGGAACATCGTTTGGCATTCTTCCTTCCGAAAGGCAACAAATAACCGCAGTGGCAGCACCAATTAGCAGAGATGTTGGAGTATCCCTCGAACCTATGAGGAATGCGGTGGTTGATCTTCTCCTCATCCGGATCGGTCTCATAGTTTGCCTTGCTAATACACTTGGTCACAACTTTAGGGTAGCACTTTCGGTGACAGGTATACTTGCAGTCAGAGCACTGCATACCCGCTGCATATTTGAGAAAATCACCACAAAGAGCGCACCGCATAATGTTGTAGAACTGCTGGGTAATGAATTTGTGACCTTGCTTCTCATGGACCTCTTCTTTCTTTTGACGGACGGCTCCTTGACGGTTGAGACCGATATCAAACGGTCGCCTATCCTTGAGTTGTTTGGCTATTAGGCTTACTGTTAGTATAGTTCCCATTAAATAAAGGGTTTCATGTGCTTTGATATATGAGAAGTAGAGGCAAGGACAGTATTTCAACAAAGAAATTCTTACCAAAGCTCATCGTAAGGTGTATCCTCCCCACGGGCTCCAAAGCAAACCATGAGTCAACCATGACTGTGGCATTTTGACCGATAGGAGCTTGCCCTGGAGGTTGAGTTCTGGCGGGCTGGCTAGGTTGGAACGAGCTTCCCTGGAACTGCGTATCTGGCCTGATGGCTCCATGATCCATTTTATCAGCAGAAACCCATCCGGAGGCATTGAATTCTGTCTCGATCTTTTTGCGGCGCATCTCTTCCGCAATATCCGAAATCCGTATCCAGAGCATACCAATAGGCGTTGGTCGGTCACCGGACTTATCATACACAGTGAGTTCAATCTCGTTTGCCTTGTCAATGTCCACGTTAAAGGTTTCTTCAGTCCATTTATCTGACCTAGTAGCCCGGGTTTTGGCTTTTACTGCATCTTCAACTTTCATGATCACAAACGTTTCCGGGCCCCGTGAAAATCTAGATCCAGCAGCATGGTCAACGTCTCTAACAGCATGGATTTTCATAGTTAGATGACCGGTCAGAGGCTTGCGCATGTTGGGGGCATTCAAACTGTCATCTAAGCAGTGGGTTAGTAAAGTCCAGAACGGAAAAAGTGACCATAACGCATTGAGGAATATTCTAACCATCCGGATGATCTGATGCACTCTCAATATCAACATGAAGGTCCTCATATCGTTTCAAGGCCTGTTTTAGCAGCTGGATCTTCTGGTTGCTCTCGATACGCCTGCCTTCTGCATCTGCTCGGCTTTTTCGATCACCCTCGTCTTGATAAAGCCGCACCATCTTCTCGATACCAGCCTTGTACTGTTTCTCAACACTTAATTTGAACTCGAGCTGTGACAGCATAAGCTGAATCTTAGGTCCCAAATATGGAGTATCATATTTGATCAAATCTACAAAACCAGCACCAGTCAGCAAAAGATCATATATATTATAAAGTGCAATAGCAAAGCCGGAACTGGGTAGCAAGAAACGAACCTAACTTGCTAAAATTTGGGCGTGCTTTGGGCATGGCGGAGTCCGGACGGGGGTCGTGGAAAGGTGCTCGGGGAGGCATCATGCCCGTTCCACCCTGGCTGTAACCTCCTGGGCCAACATCTCCATAGCCACCCTGGTCACTGCCACGGTATGAGGAGCCGACGTCCTTTGGGGGTAAAGGCGGGCCGTCACCAGGGCCTCGCGTCGCGGTAGGAGAAGTATTTCCACGGCCCATCTTTCGAAGCTGCAGCTCTTGCATCTTCTCCTCGAGATAAGCAATGTTCTTCCGTCCATCCCGTATATTGGCGTCCACTCGCTGCTGTACGAGTGGGTTATCAGTAGACTGTCTCATATTTGTTGCGGCAGCAATGAGGGCCTTCTCGCGATCGATTTTGCGATACACGGTGGCGATGAGCTCGTCGTCGCCCTCCATGTTTGCGGTATTGGAGGAGGAGACGGCTTTATAGTCGCTTCTAATAGGTTTGTAGGACTCGTCTGAGTTGCCGGTTCAGCTAAGATAAGACGAGCGTATTCCCGCAGTGTGTGTTGTGGTCTTGTGTCTCGGGGTGCGGGGGGGCTAGGAGAGCGAACAGGGTCTCCGAAAGGCCCGGGGCGGCAACGCAAGCGAGCTGTTCAGCCAGATCAGCGAGAGATCGTGAAGAAGGGAAGACTGTGCAATTGTATGGAGGAGAGAGTCTGTGCTTGGGACGGAGATCATGCGCTTCTGGCAGGCGTCATGTACCTCCCGCTGTCGTGCAAGATGGGTGCTTGAGTGACGTTTTGTATGTAACTGGACAACACCAACCGAGCGACTGGCCACTACGACAGCACCGCGAGAGAAGAGCGTTGTGCAGCGATGCCAGCTGCCGTTCCCGCGTCCGAGGAGCGATGAAGAAAGCAAAGGGAAGTTGAGGTGCGCCCGTTGGTGGCTCTTAGGCGGTCATCTCGGGGTCGCGAGCCAGCTGAGGGTGGTTTGACGTTGGGTGGTTTTTTCTCGCTCTCTTGGGACTAACTTACAACTTAGTTTTAACTAACTAGTCAGCTAGGGAGGGGGAAGGGAAAGAGCCGCAATATTTTCGTGGTGGGGAGTGTATAACTATTATCTGCGCTGGGCCCACGCACGAAACAGAGCAGAGAGCAGCAGCAGCAGAAGAAGAAGAACGTTGTGAGGTAGAGAGTAGCAGGTACATGTAGTCAGTGGTCTCTGGGCATCTGACTGTAGAAGATGGCCGCCCAGCGGTAGTGGTGGGTGGTTTTTGTTATGGCTTCGACGCGGTAGGGCTGCCCAACCCCTGAATCGCTGCATAAACAGTTAGGTGTCCTGTCTAGTTATCTACTGGCCCCGAAGGGAAACAAACACACATCGGATATTGAACGAGCCCTGGAATAGTAAAAAGCGCCTCGCCGTCTATACTCCTGGTACTATGTAGACACACGATGCCCAAAGACAGCCGCCTGCTATTCAAGGCTCAAATGGCAGGCGAATAAGTTAGTTACTGCTTAACTACTCCGTACGGAGTATACATAGAGAGCTTGGTTCCATTTTAGCAAGAACAAAGATCAGCGGGCTAGTTAGCGAGGCTTCGGCAGCTTCACCCTCGCCGAAGCAAGACCCTCTCCTTTTCTGTCTTCCATATCGGCGTGCATTATAGTACAGTTACCCGAGGTTTGTCAGGAGGAGAATCGCAGGAGTAAAGAACCTGCTTCCGACAAGCTCACTGGCATGGTCTCGGAGCTTGTGCCGTAGGAGAGAGCTAGATAAGTGATCTTCCGAAAGCCCTTGTTGACCATATAGTCCAACCCAACGGGGAAAGGGTACCGAGATGCCATCCGCACGGATAGCGCTATCTATCACATCACTGCCCAGCGTCGCCTTAGTCTGTCCTTCTCTTTCGAACACAACCGCCTATCATCAACTTTTATCTTCGTCTTCGTCCTTTTATCTCGATATAAAAGGGGGGTTGGTCTCAGGGTCGAAGATTGTCTATGCACGTGACCACTAGGGCGCCCGGGCGGGTGTTGCCGGCCAAAAGAGTCCGTGGAAGCCGCAAAAGCTCGAAGATCAAAATTGAAAGTTATCTGGTCGTTCACTAACTAGCGAACCGACTGACTGACAGTGACGGGCTCGGTATTTCAGAAATATGGGTAAGCCGAGGAGAAAGATGCTGGCCACGGCCGAAGAGACGCTCTACCCACCACCAGCACTCGAGGAAGGACAGTCAATCGCCCGAGTCGTCAAGGCAACAGGAAACAACATATACTCCGTCGAACTGCCATCCAAGGAGTCAATACTGGTTGAACTCCCAGCACGTTTCCGTTCTACTATCTGGATGAAACGAGGCACTTTTGTCGTCGTAGATTCCACAGCGTTAGAAGAGCGAGATAACAAGCTGTCTGGAGAGATTGTGAATATAGTTAGGGACGACAAGGCATGGAGAAAGGCAGATTTCTGGTTCGTCTCAAGCTTGTAATCCATTATAGATCAAGTAGAGTGCTAATATAGTGTCTTTCGTAGGCCAAAGGAGTTTGTGAAGAAAGTCGTCGAGGACAGTGATGACGAAGAGTCCACCGTTGGAAAACTCCCTCCCTCAGACGACGACGAGGTGTGATCGACCGTTAATTTTGATTGTCGATAACGTCTTTTGTTTCAGCCTTGAGCTTAGCTGGCCTTTGTTCTTCACATTGCACCCCCCAGAACACACCTAGGACCTGAATTGCGAGACAACCCACTACCATCGTCGAGCTCGCGTTTGTGCTAGGATAGATGTTCCATGCCCATTCCTGCGCAGCCCATAGGATGAGCACAAGAACTGGGTGGAAACTGCTTTTCCACAGTATCAGGGGGGTTGTCCACACGAGATACGCATAGAATTGGTAGTGCAAACTCCGTGCACAGAGCAGGCCGATAACCACGGATGTCATCATGGTTGTAGCAATGTAGGAGTTCGATATATTGCGTTGCAGGTTTCGTCCACGGAATGCTTGTTGTACCAAAGAACCAAGGTCCATTTTTGCGGGACGAGTCCAGACAAAGGCCAGGAAAGTCACCAGCAAAGATATGTGCACTGCTAGCAATGCAACTGAGAAAGGTCTAGACAAGAATACATCTTCCCCGATAAACCGCCAGTTCACTGTCCACTTGAACAGGAACTGTCGAGTAAACTCAAACGCCCTTGTCATGTAGCCTGTTGGGTTCTCTAGAAGGAAAGGCAGGCCAAGTAAGATCTAGAATAGAATAAATTTAATTATCTTCTTCAATAATAATTTATTCCCCATGTGCAGAGGGTAACGAAAAATAACATACCTGTACCAATACGAAGAACACACCCATCCCCAACGCCTGCCCAAATCCTACAGCAAATGTAAGGATAACCGCGATTGCAGGAGCAGCAAGCAATCCTGTCATTTTTATACTTACACTCAGCGTCCATAGCAGGACAGCGGCATACCACTGTCGTTTAAGCATCATATACATCGCTAGCCAGATAAAACCTGCAGCGGGGCCATCATTAAACATCCGCAGCATGAAAATACTGTGCAATCTTTTCGAAAGCACGAGAAGAGGGTATATATATGGCGGAGCATGTACTGCTCTATAGCATGCCATAACAATTGCCAGGAATATAAGATATAGGGCCGCAAACAGCGTCTGCGCAAGCGGGATATCACGTCCCTCGTCTGTCACATTATATAAAGCGGTATATGCATAGACATGGCCGGCAGGGTAGACGAGACGTCCCGTAGACCCTTTAATCGCCGTGTAGTCTCTTTCACCGGAAAGGAACAAGTGTATGTGTTGCATGTAGGTAGACCAGTCGATTTCGGTGTCTGATTTGAGCAATCTGTCAGCTAATGGGGCACCTTGAGGGGGCGTAAATCCTACCGGTAGCGATAAACTCAGGACTCACATGGCACTTTAAGTATGATAGCAGCACATAGGCATGCATCGAACGCTAGCAGCAGCGGACAAATCCATCTTGAGTGTTTGGGGTTCGTGAGAAGGTCTAGCACGGCAGTATATAACCGGCTCATAGCGAGAGCAATCGGAAGTTTTGGTATGTGTAAACTGTTCGACGTTAGAATAGGCTGACCGTTTTCATAGCTTCTAAGTCAACGAGGTTCCAATTGATATGGTAGCACCGAGTCTTGCTGTGGTAAATCAACAGTCAATATTTTCTTTTGGGTTGGTTGGTAACTAGTTAGTGAGCTCAACAACGAACCGACCGCGTCAAGACGGAAGCTCGAAGCTTAACTAACTAGTTTAACCTGGAGTTAGCACCTTTTTATACTTAACATTTAGGTATCTACTGTGAGCCGAATACCACGAACACTACGGAGTAGGACCACCAGTTATAGATTCACTGTGGCTTCTGATAGTAGCAGTGCATCTTTAACCATACCGTTTAGTTGATAGAAGCTCTGCCGCGTTTATTACAATTTAATAAGCGATGGTAACGTTTCTTATAACAATAGGATCTTGTGCAATAAAATAGTAATTAGTATAGATACGGGTATATTTCTGGACATGTAAACAACGTAAACATAAGCTCATAAGATGGGAACCATGGAAAAGAGTCTCATATTAGTATGTTCAGGCAAGTTCATGAACGATTGTTTGGGGCTCCGCTGGGAGTTCGACCACCCTGCCACCCCCTTCAAGCTCTGCAGAAGGCCCATAACTAACACCGTCCAGTTCTACTCTCCGATTAGTAAAAGTTGGCTCAAGTTCTGCTGGGTGCGAGCCGCTTCTATACGGGGGTGTGCCTCGGGGAGTATATTCGGGAACTGTATTATGTCCATCGTCGCCATTCAATTCCAGTATACCCTTGGGCAGAGGGATATTATTGTCGTGTTCTTTCCAGGACTTTTGCTTTGGTTCAACACCCACAACCTCAATGATCAGCCGATATCGCTTATGCAACTTCTTCTCTTCCTTCTTGTCGATTTCCCCTCCACCTTCACCATCTTGTGAGCGATCTTTCCCTTTTGCCTTTTTCTTTGCACCAAAGGACATGAAATCAAAAGTTCCGCTGCCAGATTTAGAGCCTTCTTTTGTCTTTTTCCTGGGAAGAGCCAGTCTGACGTATATTCCTCTATTTTTAAAGGCGGTATTATTCCAGCGTTTCAAGACAGTGACCAATTCCCCTTCTTCTTGCAAGTAATCCTTGACTTTGGTCTCGATGGACATGGCATTCACGGCCTTTCCAGCATAGTAGCCTGGCGCAGCACCAAAGACCAGCAAGGGCACGGCGCTTACGAGGCCAACGCTTATTCCAACAGTCCAGGCAGCGATTTTCTCTGCTGTCGTAAGCGCAAACGCCTCTACCATCTCATCACTGAACTGCTTCCATTCGGCAGGGGGGACATTGTTCTCAAATAAGCGCTGGTGGTATAGGAACCCGGACTCGACGGTAGCTTTGATTGTTGGGACTTCAAATATGTTTGGATTTGATTCCAAGAGCGTTCCCGGGGTAGACGTTGAAGGTGACGTTGGCGATGACGAAGACCAAGACGTTGGCGATATGGGCTTGGGTGAGTGACACCGGCGTGGCTGAGCTTTACCACTCTGGGACTCGTCACTTCACAGAAGCATTGTTAATCTCGTAGTCAAAGAATTGACTGACACGTTTATCAAATGCTAAGGGCGTCACTAACTCCGAAGACTCTCGATATGGCCGCGAAGTGGAAATTCCCACCTCCTACCATCCGTAAGTTCCCGCATTAGCGATATCCTCCATATAACTATGTTACTCACAGTGGGATGACATTAAGCCTACCTTCTGCTCCATTGTGTATGAGTTCGCTCCTCGTTACTCGTCTCACGAGTTGAACAACGAGCTAACGAATATGTATTGTGGTAGGTATAATCCGTTTCCTCAGAGGACAATGACCAATTCAGAGAGCCAAAGTCCAGCCTTGCCAGGTCAGAAGGCCGAATTTCATATCGTCTCAGAAGTTAGGGAAGATGGGAATTCTTTGTCCCCCGAAGGAGCCGGCGCAACTCTTCTTATTGTTGGCCTGAGCCTTAGCTTGACGGCATGATTTTTAAGCCCAGTACGTCACGGACGATAATCCCAAGGGTGATGGAAAAAAGAAAAATAATCCGCACGGCATGGCTATCTTGTGTCAAGCTGCTGTTTGATATATCCCCTATCATCATCGTTACTAATTCTGTACGTAGGCCGGCGAAATAACTATCCATGTCGAGCCGGACAAGGCTAGAAAGCAGTGCTCTGGCGTGGAGGAGTACATACTTGCTGCATCTCGAAGAAGTTAACTGATACTCAAATTGTCCATTTTGTCCAGAGTAAGTTGATCCTTCAAGAAACAACTTCCTTGGCTTCTTTGTCCTTAATCTGCCAATTTTGGCTGGATTGGATCGTATTTGAAGACTGGGGAATGAATCTGGTTGCTGGGATTGGCTGATGAAACAGCCGAGACGCAGGCCAGAGCTGCAAGGCTGGCTGGCTTAACTAGGTGTTCCGTAGTTACGTTTATCAGATTGAAGACGGAGAGTCTGTACAGCCAAACTGCAGGCAGGCTGTCTCTTCTTCCTTGCATCGTATCTCCTGGATGATGCTATATACGGAGTACACGGACGGGGGTCGTGGTATTACTAGGACTGCGCGGAGTTGTTGGTGTTGCTCATTGGGAAGGCTTCCGCTTCCGGCCCGCGCGCGCGTGACACAAAGGCCACCACCGGCCGCTCCACTCCCAGCAGTCCTTGATGGTCTAGTGGTCATGATTTCCGCTTGTCAATTCTCGCTGAGAATAACAAGCGCGGGAGACCGGGGTTCGATTCCCCGTCAGGGAGTTCTTTTTTGCCTTTTTTTTTTTTTTTTTTTTTTCATCATTCTTGCCGTGACAAGGAAAAAAATAGAGTGGTGTGATAAATTACCGTAGTTATTCCCGATATCATTCTTCGAGTCGACTACTCGGGCAGCCTCTTCAACTATAAGGCGTTAAAAACATAGAGCCAAAGCAGGCGGGTGTAATAGAGACCTTTTTCCTTATAGACTTTGTAAAAAATAATGGCGCTCCTTCAGGGACTTGAATAATATTATAAGGGCTTAAGGACATTTAGCAAGCTTGATATCAATGGACTAGCCTGGATCTATTGAATTTAACCACTTTAGGTTCCTGAAAGAGGGCAGAAACCGATTAATAGGGAAAGGGTACTTGGTTGCAATGATTTAAAGGGTTCTCAAGGCGAAGTCAAGGAAGGGGAAGTGAAAATGCTACCAGTGCATCAAACCATGAACAGCCGAGATCTATTCGCGCTTCTTCATTGTGTGGGTTGCATAGGACAGACACTAGCAGGGAAACGCAAGCCAGAGGAGGTTACTCGATCCAAGTTGGCTGAAGAGGATAAACTGATTAACAGACAGCGACCGTAGATGAAATATATTCTAGGTAATATACATAGATACCTATCAAACTAGTTAGTGAACTCTCACTTGCGTTGTCAAACATAGTTGAGTATTGGGTTGGCCATAAGTATAACATATATCACTTACTTTATAATTTAACGCCAACCTCTGGACAACTTTGGTATTTAGTGCCCTTCAACCGTTATATGACGTTAAAGATATAAGCTGACCACATCACTCTGTGTTTCTCTTCCACTGGATATCAGTATGGGGGGGCTCTGCTTTCAATTGATCACTTTTATCCGCACCGAACCCGAGAAGTTGGCCGAGGATTCCCTTTGGCTTCGGTACTGGACACTCTCGCGCAGTTTTCCCAAGCTCTTTCGCCTCTGCCTCCATGTGCCTGAACTCCGCTGCTTGTTCCCGTAGTTCTCGTCCAACTGCGGGTGTCTGATCCATGATATTCGTGGCTGCAGAGCCGAGTACCGAATGTCCGGCCAATTGATCTGACGATGATAATCCAGTTTCATCGGGGGAGGAGACTGGTTCCTTCCGTCTTCTCTTACGCCTTATCTGCTGTCCATCTGCGGTGACTATAATCTCCGAGTCGGCCAGTGCTCGTCGTGGAGCAGGACAAGGAAAGACATGTGGTACGCCAACTATTAGAAGGGATGCGAGGAGTGTTGCTGTGAAGAGGGACATGGTCGACCGCGACCGCGGGTGGAGATGTGAAGACATTCTTGATCGGAGGAGTTTAGCAAGAGCGTAGGTACTGTTATATGGTGGTATATGTCTTCGAATGCTCCATAGTCTTTGACTCCTTGCGCGATGAGGGTGTGGTGGATGGAGGTTCTTGGAGGCGTCCTGCACCGGTCAATTGCGAGGATAAAACAGCCAACCGGCTTAGTAAAGGCTCGTATATTCAGTCAAGCGTGTTCAGATGGCCGTGCAGGTCCTGCTGATGGGACAATGGCTGATGGCTGGGTGTCTTCCTGGTGTTCAGACGCCTGGAAGCCTTTCAAGTTGGAACTTTTTTCGCTGCAGCCAACCACAAGCCAAGTAAAAGTGAGCAGCACTCACGTGATCATACCCTGTCGCCCGCCGGCGGGTGAGCGTGGAGGGTGGGCTCTGGAGGGCGCTTAACAAAGCCCTTTGATTGAAGACAAAAAAAATATATGGTAAAAGACGAGAAAAGGCATGATATGAGGAGAAATTAAGAGTACCCGTTCGTAGTACGCCGAATGTCCAGGAGTGCGCGAGCCTTGTTCCGTCGTCTTCTTTCAAGCAAGAGGCAGGCGTTTCTGTCTGGGTCCAGATGTACGAGCATTACCGCTCCTCCTAAACAGCATTCACTTGCAAGCAGCTTGGTGAGAAGTATGACTCTTCTGCAGACCGCTGAACGCCCTATGCGTCGCTTATCATACGCAGGGCCATGTCTGGCGGGCGTGTTGATCTCCTAAGCGGCGCTTGGTAGGTTTGCCGGGAAGCCTTGGGTCTTAGTTATCTTATCAATCGCGCCAGCCGCCTGACTAACTAACTGGAAAAGCGGCTAGTGAGCTCGTTAAACCACGGATCCCAAACCAACCTCGCGTTTTTCTTCGCCACCGATGCTGCGTAACTGGCCTGCCTACCCCAGATCAACCAGCAGATGCACATTCCCTGCATTTCGTGCCAAATTAGGTTCCATAAGCTTCGTGTGCGTACCGAGCATCCGTTTATCCCGTTTCCCTGCGATAGAAAGATGAGGTCCACGGCTCTCCCGACATAGCAAAATTCAAGTCCGGAAACCACCCCTCGTGATATCGTCACCCACCCCCTACAGGGCACAATAACAGGGGACGAGGATCGGAAAGCCTTCAGCGCTAGAGCAGCTGTCAGAAAACAAATAGACGCCGTTGGATAGTCACACGGGGGGTGTTTGTGCGGTCCTCGCCTGACAGATGAGCGACCTAGACAAGTATATCGGCCTTTTACCCGTCCTACCGCCTTGCTCACCTCTACTGACTTTGCTTTTCTCTTTTTTACCCCTTCTAGAGCCATTGCGCAGCTGCGCTCCTGTCGCCCTATCCCCGAATACCAAGTGCGAGAGCTCTGCTACAAAGCTAGAGAGATATTAATTGAAGAGGGAAATGTCGTTTCAGTGGATGCACCCGTTACCATCTGTGGGGATATCCATGGCCAATTCCATGACTTAATGGAACTTTTCCGGGTTGGAGGCGATGTACCCGACACCAACTACTTATTCATGGGCGACTTTGTCGACCGTGGCTTCTACTCTCTCGAATCTTTCCTCCTCCTCCTCTGCCTCAAGGTTCGATACCCAGACCGCATGACACTCATCCGAGGTAACCACGAATCGAGACAAATCACGACAGTTTACGGATTTTATGACGAATGCATTAGAAAATACGGCAATGCCAATGTCTGGCGGTACTGTTGTGAAGTATTTGACTATTTAGCGTTGGGTGCCTTGGTTTTGGGAGCAAGCACAGAGTTGTCGTCTTCGGGCCCAGTGGTGGTTCAGCCTGGCGCTGTAGGAGAACATCAAGATACCCAGCCTTCTTCGAATGCGGCAATAGATGATGATGATGAACTGGAGATCGAAGTGTTGAACTCAAAGGGTGAAGTCACGTTGGCCTCCTACAGAAAGAGGAGTCGGGGATCCAATAATATTGCACATGATATCAGAGACGTCTCACCGCCGAGAGACATATCATCCATTCCTAGCAATACGCCTACTCGTACTGGGCCTGCGGGGACTGGTGCTACCGGAGACAGTCTGGGCAGCATGTCCAGCAATACCGGAGCAGTACTCTGTGTTCATGGTGGCCTTTCCCCTCTAGTAGATAGTGTTGATAAAATTCGGCTCATTGACCGAAAACAGGAAGTTCCTCATGAAGGGGCCATGTGTGACCTCCTCTGGTCAGATCCAGATGAAATCGAAGGCTGGGGCCTAAGTCCCCGCGGAGCAGGCTTCTTATTCGGAGCAGATATCGTTAAGCATTTCAGCTACAAGAACGATCTATCCCTAATCGCGCGTGCTCACCAACTTGTCATGGAAGGCTTCAAAGAAATGTTTGACGGTGGTATCGTCACCGTTTGGTCAGCTCCGAACTATTGCTACAGATGTGGAAATGTGGCAGCTATACTTGAGCTAGGCGAAGATGCGAGTAATGGAGGCACCATTGCACGGAGCAATGGTGATTATGGGCGTAGCCTCGGTGGCCGCGCTGGGATGCTTGATGCGAAGAGGGTTCCTGGCCCTGGGAGACGGTACAGGGTGTTCGATGCTGCTCCTCAGGACACCCGTGGAATGCCGGCTAAGAAACCTGTTGCTGATTACTTCTTGGTATGGATATGTTTTATTATTACCCCACTTTGGACATTGGAGACCACTAGCTAACATGCATATTCCTCTGCTGTATAGTGATTAATACCTTTTCGTTGATTACATTGATGCAGTCTGTTTTATAGCGTTTATAGTTTTAAAGGAGCATGCCAATTGACTAATGAATTCATCACCCCAGAGTACATAATGTAAAATAAGTATGCAAAGGTAATGCTGAGCTATGCAAAAACCTAGAGGAACCAGTCTTACCATTCTTTTTCTAAGCCAATCAACGCATTAGAACTATGATGCTGTCTGTAGCTATTTAGGCTTAAAATTTTCTAAACAAAAATCAGACAGTTTAAAAGGTTTCGCCAGTAACTTAATGGATAGAATATTTAAGATACCCACCCTTATCAAGAACTCCTAGTTATGCTGTAAATAACAGGTATAATCCAGCCAGCTGCACCATACTGGTGATTAGACCTGGTAGTAATGAGAAAAAGTACCTGCAGAACGTCCTGGGTGTAATGTAGAGGGAAGGAAAGAATAGCGAATACGCTATACGCAGGGAGAGCGAGTTATAAGCAAATGCAAAAGGAAAAAAATAGGGGTATAGATGCTGAAAATCAAGTTTAGGGTATATGATGTATGTATATATATTCAAAAGCTATATATGCGACAGTGGATAAATCATAAGATGCCCTCATCAAATGGAGATCATCACCAACAGTTAGTAGAACATGTCGCTTTGCTCAGAATATTCCCCGTCAGCCCGTTGAGACATGTAGTTTGCGATATTTGGGTGGGTGGGGCTGCTTTGAGATGCAAGAAATTCTGAATTATAGTCCCCAGTGGAAGTGATTGGATGAGAGAGGCCAAGAGCCGCGGCAGTTGGAAGGAGTCCTTCGATATGCATGGGTTGCTGGGCGTGGGTTGTGTAAGCATCAGTGGCCTCTATTTGGGGAATAGAGTTGCTGCCTGAGGTTGGATAGTCCATGGTGTTACCAGGACCTTCGTTTGGAGTACCCCAGCTACTAGACCAATTGTCCATACCTAGAGCCAGGGCGTTCTGGTCCTTCAGCCACCAGTTTTGGCTGGCTTGAAGCAGCTTGTCGGAATCTATAAACGTTGGAGATTGAGGGAGACCTATAGGGATATCATTACCAAGGCTTGGGGTAGTGTTCATACGAGGTTGCGGCACTGTTGGTAGTTTCTGTTTGGCTGAAGATTCGTTACTCTCGGAGGGCATTTCATGTTCTGCAGGGAGTTGTTCTGTGGAAACAGTGGATTGAAGTTGGGTAACATCTTCTTGAGGAATCTGAACTGGTGCGGAATATGTAGAAGTGTGGGATGTAGTTTGAGTACTCATCACCGCAGACACTGTTGATGATTTGGCCGCTTCATGTGTTGGGGTATGCATTGGTTGTTCTGATGCCTGAACGCGGTCATGCAGTTTCGGTGATGCTCCCGATGACGAAGGCGATTGCATCTGTTCCCAAGAACTGGTGGACCCGAATCTGGCACGAGATCGCTCGATTACAGATAACGCTTCCTCCGGAAGTTCAACTTTCCACCTCTTCGATAGCAGATCCAGGATCCGTAGAGTTCTTCGTGCACAAAGCCAACTTTCGGAAATCTCTTCCAAATGCTTGAGCCCATGTGCAATGTCCCGCCTGGCGGACTTATCCGGTAGGTTAAGGAGATGAATTGTGCATGCCGAATGGGCGATGTATACTGCGATGTTGCAAATCTGACGTAACCCGTACGTACGTTTATATAGGCGTAACAATTTTGATATAACAGAGGCTCCTTGGGTACATAATTTCCTAGGAGAAACATAAGCTGGCAATGGGGAAGTGGACTTGGTATATTTCAAAAATGGACGGTAAAGGTGTATAAATAGTAATTGGAAGAACATACTATTGAAACCGTTAATAAATGAACAAGGAAAAATTTCTGGGAGTTGGTGGATAACATACTGCATAAGGAGGACCTGGGGTAATTGGCCATCTTTTGGTTCCATTTCCGGAGGAAGTGCTTTACGCCATGCCTCCAAACGAGTGTGCAGCTGGGTCAACCGCCTCAGCTCCTCTTGCTTAGAAATCTGCTTTGAGGGTCCCGTATTGTAAAATGCACCTAGAAGATCATTACTGATCTCACAAAGTTTGGATATTTGCAGGGCTACGGCTCTTGTTCTCGAGGGCTGACTGTAGTCATCTGAAATGCCGGAATCCGTATATGGTGACCAGATTTCCGAGTCTTCCTTAGGGAATACATCAAATTTTGGAACAGTGATATGGGGTCCACAAAGTTGTGGCTGGCGGCCAAGGTAGTTAGACCAGCATCTGCTTATGTTAATGTATGCTCTCTCATGAAGTCTCTCATGAAGGAGAAAAACAGGGGGCTTAAAAAAGACGTACTTATCAAACAAGAAACAGCCCCAGAATGTAATCCTACGGGCATCTATATCCTCTGCTGTAAGGTTATATGAGCCCATGCCAGCTGAGTCCACATTCAGCCCAAGGTCATAAGCCATACGAAAGCTCATTCCACTATAAACCCACCCAGAGCCCTCTCGGCCACATCCAGCCTCTCTGACTGACATAAGGGCAAGAGCTTGGACTGTACATAGTTTTGCTTTCGTATGCTCATCGTTCTCTAGAATTAACCGTTTTGCTTCCTTGAAAAAGTGGTCTCCAGCGGTGGACGAGTCGTTCGGGTCCTCTCGAGAGGCTGGCCAGGCACTGAAATGGCATCCCAGTGCCAGCATTGCATTGACAAGCAATGCAGAACAATACTGACTGGGGCGGCCTGCTATGAAGTCACGGTAAAACAGTTCCTTGGACAGAGTCGTGAAATAGGCATAATGCCAGGTGAAATACATGGTGAGAAGGTGCCGGATAAGCTCCTTGTTTTCCGTTACAGTCGTCCACGAGCTGATACCGTCCTCCATATCCGGTTTGCCCCCCGGGGATTCTGCTTCTGAGTACACTTCATCATCTTCGGAGAGCTCAGGCAGGAATATCAGGTTTGATGTTCCCCCCACATACTTCACAGCACCATCAAGCCTCAGTTCACTTATCTTGCCAATAAGTTCAGACTCAAATTGGGGAATGTCACTGAAGGGGGATTCTGCTCCACTAGACGCAGTTTTATTATCGCTTGCCGCAGAGCCCAGCTGCTTTTGCCGTTTCAATATAGATTCGGCAACCACTTCGAGGTCCTCTGCAGCGCGTATCTGCCGCACGAGATCGGGAACATCTTCTTCATCATATGTTAGAATTGCCTGCACCAACGTCTGTAGGGTGGTGTTGCGGTTCCTAAGGTTGTCGATGTCTTGTTTGTATACTCCTTTGCGCCGGTGGTCCGAATTTGGGTCATATACGCCTTTAGTTATTAAAACACGTCAATAACTGCAACTAGATAACCAAGTAGCTCCGTGAAGGAAAATGCGTACATGGAGTATGGTAGACAGAAGAGCAAGCAGCACAGCTGGGGGTGTTTCCATCACACTATTAACGACCGAAAGACAAAGCACAGGTCAGTATATCGAAATCATCAGATTGATGCGATGTTAGGTAGACAGACCTTCGATTTCCGCTTGCGACACGCAATACATGCAGTCGATACGCACCGTCTCTTGACCGGGGGAGTGCTATCATCTTTATCCTTCTTCTCCTTGTCCTTTCCTTTCCCTCGCTTCGGTTTCGCTGCCTGATACGACTGGGGTTGCAATGCTGACGCTTCTGCAGCCCCCTCTGTAACAGTATCTTCCGCCATGTGAAAGTAACAGTATGAATGAAGCCGTATCCAGGCAGATAACCCGTGGAGAGATGAAAAAAACCTGAAACCGAAGGGGATATAACTCTCGTGAAGGGAGTGTTTGAAGGAAGAGGAGGGACCTTTTCTATACAGCAATGTCAAGCCACGGCGCGTGAGGGACGAAGAACATAGTTAAACACAGTCAACTTGCTATCCGGAACAGTTCGACTACAAGCGACCTCCGTCGATGTCAGCACTCAAGTCAAAGATAACGGGTGGAGAGCGTCTAGCAGTTTGAAGAGCCGAGCAGAAGACTATGGTCGCAAGACGGGAGTCTTGTTCTGGCTTCTTATGTATGTCAAATCAGCACCCCTGGCTCAGAAACTCACATTCAGTCCGAGTCCCCCAGCAATTGGCTACCAGAGACGAGGCCAAGCGAAAAGCAAAGCCTGCCAGTCTGTCATTAATGGCACACTAGAGAGCGGGCGAGGAAGAGGGGAGAGAGAAGACGCAGAGGAGCGGTTAACTAGTTGCATACTATATCAGCGGACCTTTATATGGGGAGCAAAGACGGCCGGGCGGATTAGGGTCGATGCAAGAGAAACAACGCCACCTCGACTACTGCGGCTTCGCACGAATGAAATGCCAAAGATGGGCTTTCGTTGAGCTTGCTCTTATCGGATCTGAGGCACGAGTCCCTGAGCTTCCTTGGGAATAGCCCTGTGTTAGGACCTCTGCCAGGGCCAGGTTCCGCGCTTCTCTCAGATGGTGCCAGTCGATATCAAAAGCGACGAACCGGCCGGGCAGTTATATGCAACTACATCACAACCTTAGACATATCCGAGGGCTGGGCGGGTTAGAAGAGGAGGACTGGCCCGTCTGCGAGGCTTTCGTGGTGAGCTAACTGTCTCCCCCCTCAGCCGCCAGGTTGTCCGAGGATACGACGGTCAGGGATATGGCTCTGCGATAAAACGGTAGCCAATCATCGGGTTCATTATAGCAATTGTGCGCAGCAACGGAAGATCAGGAGTATGCAGAATGGTTGCAGGGACTCTCAGTTACGGGAGAAACGTTGATATCAGATTCCTAGCGCTGCACGTTGGCCATCCTGGGCTGGCTTTTGATACGAATGTGATGCTAATGATACTGACTCTATGGAACAGTAATAGATAAAGACACCTTTGTGACTGAGTGCCTGAGCAGTTTTCTGTCTGTCCCCAACAAGCGTTGATTTGGGCAATCAAGGGGCAAAGTTACGAGCCCAGTGAAACGTAGTGCGTGGGAAAAATAGTAACTGCAGAGCGCCCAAATTTCACATCAATTTCATGTTTTCCTTCATTAATCCTTTCATAGTTATAATCTGCATATTTTAGAGGTTGATTCGAAGTGTTCTGTAAAGTTAAGAAGCTCATAACTGCCGTATCCATTGGCTTATTTTGGTGCACAAAATCCTATGTAGACTTTATTAGCAGAGTCCTGGCAGAGCAATGGCTGGCATGGAATACATACGCTCTTCATCAACCAGTGTCTTTTCTTTCCAACATTCTTCAACCCACTGAACAGTCACGAAATGAGGAATGGCGCGGCGAGTTGCAAACTCTGACCTCAGAGTAGTATAGTTTTTGGCTTTGCCAGTCTCCGGATCCCTATCTGCTGAGGGATCAACAATAACGTGGGTGATCCGATTGTTCTTCTGCTGGTCTGTCACAGTGGCTCCCGTAAAAATGGTGATGTTTCGAGCCAATTGCTGACGTATCGACAACGCATCGACATAGGGCTCTCCGGGGACACTGGACAGATGGCTGCAGGGGGCAAAGAATATTGTCAGGTTTTTAAAAAGCCACCCCTCTACATCGCTATGGACGGAGCCTTGATCTCCATCTAGAGTAAGATCAGACATAATGTCTAGTCGTTCTTCTCCAGATATATCTGATATCGCATCCATCTTGTGTAGTATCTAAAGGAAACTTAGTATCGCTGGGAGCTAAAGACACTCTAATGAAGAAAGTTACCTCTGTAAGTTCCGCTATACTGGTGTCTCTGGCAAAGCTGTCGTCATATTTGTCGACATTATTGCTAATTTCCTCCTTTTGATCTTCTTTAGTGAAGAACATATGTCTGGGATAATGTTAGCAACGCTGACCTCTATAAAACATATTGATGTAAAGCAACTTACCGTGGCTCTAGGGGAAGCAGTATGCTGCTTTCTCCGATATCGTGTTCGTTTTGGCTGATGCAGTCAGAAATCCAGCAAGGTCGAATGACATTCTCAAGGCCAGATTTTTGCAATGATGCCACCTTTACGGTTCCTGGACCATATCAGCATTGACAGAAAATTGAGTGACAAAGGATCATTCACATACTTCTGTCTGCGATACAATAGGTGTCCTTTGCTGCGTTATTTGTTTGGTATATCTTTCCTCCGTTTGCCTTGATCAGCTGTTCCAGGTCAGCTTTGGATTTCTTCATTGGCTTCACGGACTCGGTCATGACAACTATAAAAATATTAGCATAATTCACCTCAAGAGCCTGTATTTTTAACCCACAGAACGAAAGCCCATCAAAAATATGAGTTTTGCTCCCAACATAGGCAACATTTGGCTCACCGGAGCCGGCAACAGTGAGTTCTTTCTTCTTACTCCGTTTGGTCTTCTTCCTGCGGGAGTTGTCCACTTGAAAGTCCTTTTCTTTCTTCTCCTGCTCAGCCCCGGCCTTTAGGTCCATAAATTCCTGGACGGACAACGCACTCTGCCAGTCCTTGTCCATCCTTAGCCGTTTAAACCGAGGGAATCGAACTGTTAGGCCCAGTCGAAATTGATCACTAGGTGTAACAGCTGCAGCCTTGACACATACAACAATTGAATCATCAGGTTTGATCCAGACATCAGGTCGTTCATGTTGTGCATCACCACCTGCAAGTTCTATATATTCAGTAGGTGGCTTTTTTGGATCCCAGTCATGCCATTTGCCATCGGTATGGTGACGAATGTTTGCATAATCTGCTGCTGTAAATCCTCCTCCAACTTTACAGAAGGAATAGCACTTCATCGGATTAGTCCCGTCCTCGGCATGCGTATCGTCAACCCTCAGGCCGCAGAGGTAACTTGAGATATTTCCGCCTCTTTTACCAGAGCCATAATAGCCACCCACTACAATACAATCCAGCGATTCTCCAAATTCAGTCATGTAGTCTGGCTTCACTTTCATCCAGTCATCATTGCGTTCGTTGAGGCGATATGGTGAGTTCGGGTTCTTCAAGACAAGTCCCTCGGACGCCTCTGCTACTACTTTCCGAAGTAGAGGTTCAATATCACTCGCACTTTTGCCAACTTGATAGGGGTGAATTTCAAAACGCCGGTGAACCGGAATCACACTCGCTTCTAGCGCTCGACGCCTGTCCCGAAGTGTGTATCTCGTTAGGGGTTTACCATTGAGGTAAACGATATCAAATATCCTGAATAGGGGCCGATGGCCACTTGCAGAAAACGGATTTCGTTGCTCTGCTAAGGCCGCCGTCTTAAGCGTACCAAATGGTACGGGGGCGTCTTGTTCTGGATCCCAGGTAATCATCTCTCCATCAAGGATAATACTTTCAACTCCATCAGCAAAAGCATTTTTCAAATGTCTCGTTAGAGATCCATTATCATCATAGAAACCATTTCCATATAGATACGTGTATTCTTTAGCTTTTCTTGACCAAAATTCAAACCTCTTTCCGCCGGGTATAGAGCTGTTCGTCTCCATATGAAGCTGCATGCGCTCGCCGTCGAGCTTCTCTTCAATCCAAAATTCAGGATCATCTTCAGCCAACCTCATCCTTTCAATTATCTTTTGAAAGGAGTGCATTTGAAATTGAGCGAGCTGCGGCTGGAAGCATTGCATTAGAGTGACACGAGCTTCATCCGCCTCAAGGCGAATACTTGGTAGGTATAACTCCCAGCATACTCGGCGAAGACTACTAGAAATATTGAAAAGACTTTCCGCATCTGGATGCCATATTTCGAAGAATGTACGCTCGGTAGCACCAACTTTCATTTGCCGTAAAATAATTCTGATCAACCACATCATCTCTTCCGGGTTCATCCGCCGATAAAATTCAGCTAGGATGGGTAGCTGCGCGTCCTCCTTAGAAGCGACAGCTAAATCATCAAGCCGGGAGTTAACATCAGCTATAGACATATCACCCACCTCCGTTCTCAAGGGCCTCTTGGAGATGACTTCAAAGCAGCGACCGGCAAAATCACCTGTCATTGCGGTTGCAGCCCTTTGGCCTGGAAGTTTCCAGTTTAGAAGATTGTAACCATCTTCAGAATTTTTGTCAATCTTCATGACTTTGACTAGCAATTTGCCAATGGCCTTTTCTTTTAATCCATACATGGCACGATCACGATCTTTCTCTGGGACAATAAGCCGGAATGCTGGGAAAAAGTCATTACCGACTTGTTGTCGCCATCGCGAGATGAAGCGTTCAATCACATTACGACGCAACTCGTGTGGTGAGAGATTGTTACGCCCAGTAGGTCCTGCCTTCCTTCGAGCCGCGGGAGGTCCTGCAGGCTTCTTTTTGAGATCGTTGAGAGGGTTAAAGAGTGATATGAACAAGTCATGAAAGGGAAGGGTTTGTCCGTGGTTACGTGGTCTATTTGGATATCTTATTCAAGAGTAAAATTAGTATCATTATAGAATCATTAGCTCTTCGATGTTATGGCTTGACGGGTATCATACTTCTCGTCAAGCTCCCTCTCCGTCTCCCTAATGGCACCACCTGGGTTCGGCTCCATGGTGTGTCAGGGTATCAAAGTGACTAAATATACGCGCAAAAAGAGAGAGGATAGAGTCAATACGACCACTCGTCAGGCTGATCGAGCCCAGAAAGGGATGTTTTGGGCTTTCTTTCTTCTTCACACGAGATGTTGGAGTCTCCAGATTCTAGGCAGACACGAACGGCACGCCTTTGCACGTGATCTGACGTCATGGCTAAAAATAACACATTATCAACGGTCCTTTTCGGGGTCAAAAACGCTGAGGCAAACACCTGAATTCAACAACATTCATAGGACGAGTTAAAAGGACAATTTCAGGTACAAATGAGTAGTCGTTTTCAGCAAAAGCCATAAAAAAAACAACGGGGATATAGTTGGTCACTAGTGCCAAAAAATATTGACATGCTGAATGTGCTACTGCATCTAAAATACGAAATGTTAAGATATGACCAACCAGTGCCATGTCCAAGGTACAAATGAAACACCATTTAAACAGTGCAAATGAACTTTAGTCTTGCACATTGTCTATAAACGAAGGGTCTTTTATACTGCCACCCGCATCATTCAAGCCGGCAACAGGCCGGTTATAACTGAACCCAGCGAACTGGTTTTGCATCGTTTGGGAGAGAACGGGATCATCCACGAAGGAGTCCTGGGCTGGTTCGGATGTGAATTGAACATCGAAGTTGGCGGTATCAAGAGCGTCGGCCTTTGAGAAATAGTAAGATATTATGATACAGGGCAAAGCAGGGGTTAAGGGTGGAACTTACTACATTGGGTTTAAACGCCGGTTCATACTTTCGTTGTAGCAACTTCCTCCAGTCGATTGCGTGGAAGAACGGGTGAGCTTTAATTTCAGCCGACCCATTGGCACCTAGTCGCTCAGAAGGTTCTCGGTTAAGAAGTTTAGTTAGGAGATCTTTTGCAGTGGCAGGAACAATATCATGGCTTGGGAAGGTGAGAGGATCGGATAGAATCTTGCGGTACATCTCGTTCGTATCTTCAGCGTAGAATGGTGGAAGACCAGTAAGCATTTCATACAATAAGACGCCTAGGGTCCACCAGTCAACAGTCTTGTTGTATCCGTGGCCGGTGAGAAGCTCCGGAGCCAAATATTCTGGTGTTCCGCAGAAGGTGTGTGTCTCATCTTCGTCTTTCATCTCAAGCTTGCAGAGCCCGAAGTCACAAAGAGCAATATGGCCTTGGTAGTCCAGAAGGATGTTCTCAGGCTTCAAGTCGCGGTAGATAACGTTGAAGCCGTGAAGACATTCGAGAGCACATAGTAGTTCGGCAGTATAGAAGCGGGAACGGTTGATGTCAAAACGCTGCTCCTTGGTTAGATGGTAGAATAATTCTCCTCCGTTGACAAAGGCCAAAATAAAATAGAGCTTCTCAGGGGATTGAAATGTAAATTTAAGGGGCACAATGAATGGGTTGTTTATCTGGGCAAGGACTGAACGCTCAGCAAGAGTATGTGTCACTTCCTGGCGGGATATGATCTTTGCTTTTCGGATAATCTTCATGGCGTAAATACGATGGGTATCTTTCTTTCGAACCTGCATGACTTTACCAAAACTACCCTTCCCTACGACCTTGAGCAATTCAAAATCGTCAACGTTCAGCTTATTCGTTTGGGTTTCAACGTATTCCCAGCCGATCTGAAGCTTGCCGGTACCGTACTGCAAATCAATCCATTCAACCTCGCGGTAAGGCCCGTCGAATTGCGGGCTAATCTGAGCAACACCTAGGAAAATATCCTGGCTCCGGCCAGATCCCGGTGCAGCATTGGGGTTTCGAAGGTACATGTGCACAGTGAGCTGAGCAACACGTGAGACGTCAAACTTGTACTGAGTGCTGGAACCAGCCCAAACGGGATTCTCAGGACTGCCGTCTATGGAGTTGATGAAGACCTGGAGCTTATCAAAGTCTAGCAGTGCGTATGGCATGTATTTTCGGGATATCCTTCCGTGATTCGTTGGGATGCCCGTAAAGCCACCTCCAGACGTCTGTGGCCTGGTAGAGCCATTCCCACGACCTACTGCAAGTGAGCTCTGTTGTGTAGAACCAGCCACGCCTCCGGTGCTGCTGTTGGTACGGTGGTGTGAAGCGAAGGCCTCTCGATACTGTTCTGGCAGGGAAAACCCACGACCTTCGTAGAGAGTGACGACGAGAATACCTGGTTTCGACGTATTCGTATCTGGAGCCGGACCGCCTTCCTTGGTAGAGCTGGCACTGCTCACCGTAGGCGTTGTAGGAGCATCTTTGTCCTTACTCGAAGCTAGGGAGCTGGAGAGGTTGGAGAGGGCGCTCAGATGGGTCTCTTTCAGCTCTAAAGGGACAGCAGATTAGCATCGTCAGAAAAGACAGGGGGGGCGGACTGTTCCCGTACTCTTTGTGATATTCCAGGACATCTTGCAAGCACGACTTCTCCGGGGTGTTACTTATGGGATGCTCTGGTCGCTCTTGTTTTTATTTTCGCTGGTGTTGAAACCCCAAGATTTGCCCGTCTCCTCGCTCTTCGCTGGCTCTCTAACATGTGTTTGTTAAATAGTAATCCTCCAACTCGCTGCCCTTGCCGACCCCCCACTTATTTAACTAAGTCAAAAGGCAAAAAAGAGACAACAGAGCAAAAAGGGGGGATGAGAAAGGCGAGGACTTCGCGTTGGCCGCTGTTCTTTTTCTTCCCCAACGAGTTGTTCAGGAGAACAGACGAAGAAGAGGCGTTTGGCTCAGGGATCGCCGACTAGTTGACTAGCTCGCCAGCGATGAACTTGCAGTATGGCTGTTTATTTAGTTATATATCTACTCTGACTGTCTGGTGTCCGCTAAACTACATGTTCAAGGATCAGTGGCATCTATTTACCCTGTCGTAGATGGCCACTTGCCATCAGGCTGGTGGCAAACACACGTCGACATCGAAAGCGAATTCAAACGAGACGAATACTTATGACAGTATGCGGTCAAAGTGTCTATTTGGTTGATATCTGTTTTGCGGCGTTAACGCCTTGTCTTTAAATGGTACAGAGACGGTAGACACGGCAAAAGAGGGCTGTATGAGAAGCAAGTCATCATTCCTGGCCACTGTATGATACCTTTGGCTCTGACCTACCCTGAGCAACTCAACCATTGGCGCCCTGCATGGAGCATATCAGCACTGTGCTTTCCCGATGGAACCGTGGCAGAAGACGCCAGAGTGAGACGTACCCGATGATGGTAATAAAACTTCCTAGTCGAGGTTGCACTCCATGACGAACCGGGGTTTCTGTTCCCCCTGATAATGACGTCTAGGTAGCTCGTGGTGTGTACCCCATGGATCTCAACTGGCGGCCACAAAGTGCTGTCCCCTGTCTCCGCCTTGCCACGAACTGGCCAAAAACCACAGGTTCTCACCCCAAGGACTCGACTGATAATACATTATTCTTGGGTTTCCCTCTTTGAGATACACTCAAGCTCCATGCAGAGGCTTTCCTATTGTCGTTCCATCATGCCCGATCAACTTGACGACGGCTTCTACTGTAGTCTTTGGTTTGCCCTGTTTGGACTTCTATGAGGCCCGATGTCCACATTCCCTTGGCCCTCGCAAACATATATACCTCTTTTCTTTGGAAGAACGTAGAGCTTCTAGAGAAAGATCCTGCCATGTCCATGAGTCCACCTCCGATGGTATGGCTAAATGTCATAGGAGGATATCTGGTATAGAGCATTGCTCTCGGGCTCACGCTATTAGAAAAAACCACCTAGGAGAAGCATGATACCCAGTTACCAAACTTCACCAGTCGTTGAAGTAAAACTTCACAAGATTTCACAGAAAAAAACCAAGTCGGTGTGCAGCCTCCAGATGATTCTGGCCACAACGAGCTCTATCATTCGAGTAACGCAGCGTCTATAAGGAACATATGAGGGTTATCGGATCGAGCAACTGGCAGCCCTTGTCCTAGATAATATTTTCACCACCACACAGCCTCCACATCATACTTTGCCTTGTCCCTATTCCTATATTTCACTTAAGCATACCTGGGGAACGTGAGTTGCAATTGCATCACAGGGAGATCCGTGAAAAATGGTCAATTCTTACACTCAGTGGCTACTCCTATTTCTCCCTTACAATGATGCAGCCATGGGGCGTGGCGGGGGAAGGCCTACGGAAACTCTGGGAAGACCTGGGTTGCTCTTCTAGCACTGTCGAAGTGCCATGCTGACATTCATAGGAGACTTCACCGTTAATATGCACAATATTTAATCTCAAGTTCCTGGATAATGAAGCAAATTCAAAACACGGTCCTTCCCTACAGTGCGAGAGATACTCCGCGCACAAGCTGCCGGTTCAAAAACGGGGAAATGCTCCTGGGGTACAGACTAGGCTGATGAGATGAAAGAGACAGCGGAGGGGAGGGGTTAGCGTCAAGAAAATTGAACAACTAGAGGGAGAAAATATAAAGGTGTCATTCGTTCCTTTACTTCCAATGTTAACAGTCCTCTGTATATTTCGAATTAGAATGTAATAACATGACCATTGGACAACAAACACCTCATAGACAGTATACCGCTGTTAATCGTTCTTGAAATTGTGGCCGTAGAATCGGAAGTGAGAGCTCTGGTCTGTAGTTACATTTGCTCTTTTAGGAAATTGTTAACTTCAACATCAGCTGTCTAACAACGACATCAACTTTTGCGCCATCAACCACTCAAACAACTTCCTCTTCATTGACTAATTATAAGAGCTACCCTCAGATACGAGGCCTTCGTCGACAGTTCGTATCTCAAGCAGGGCTGTCAATTTCTGGCTGCAGTGTATCTGTCACATTCCCCCAGTTTAGAGCAACCCAACGCTCCAAGCTCATTAAACCAACTAGTTAGGTTAACAGGCTGAAATACCATTTGCTACTCCGTGGGTGGCATTAAAATAACAAAAAGCTACGCGGCATTAACTAGTTAGCTACTCTGTAGTCTACTGAATTGCTGACTTGTCCTGAGCAGATTAATGATACGAAGTGCCATCTCACTCCATCCTTTTCCAATGACATATCACTGGAATAACTTCCAGATATGAGCTTCCTTGCAAAGTTATGTGGAGACGTGCTTTCTTTTTCTTTTCCCCTGGTGATAAGTTTTGAACTCTCGACGCGGGCCGCTTGCTAGTCAACTAGCGTTTCATGTCTGGGGTAACTAACTTGACTGTAAACTTGTTTGCTAGTTGCCCAACAGCAGACGAGAGGAGAAGCTCTTCTTCCACTATCATGCGTGTTTCCGAGAAAAGAGGTCGGCAAAGAAAGAAAGACAGGGAAATAACGGCTGCAAGTCGGAAACTTAATACAGGGGGGTGGCCTCGAGTATTCGTTCATACTGGCAAGGCAGATTGGCCAGGTGGAGGGTCCCTCGACATCAGGCTTCAGTCACAGGGACAGTCTATCGCATGGGGAGATTTCGTATCCGATAATGGATATACCAAGAGTCCTTTGATAATCCATCACCGCTTTTTGCCTGTTGGCTGTCGTCTTTGTGCAGAAACGGCGGACAGCTATAATCACCATTACGATTGTCATGCCAACACACACTTCGAAACGACTTGATCCAACGCATTAGACTAAAGCTGCGCCGAAAAAATGAAGGGAGAGAATACAATAAAAGTCTACAAGGGCCGGCCCGGAATTCAGTGACTTAGGTATGTTCCGTACAGTAATACTCTCTTTCCTACTGTTTCTTTCCCCATTCAAGTGACGAGCTTACTTTTTCCGTTGGCTTTCCACTCATTAACTACTGAGCTAGGCACATATCACGATTTGATATTATCGGCCGTTTAGCTGACAAGAATGGAAGCACTTTGCACCCTTGACCAATGGGCTTGAAGAGACTTGACAGCATACGTATCTGCGCCATAATGAGTGTCCGTTTTAGGGATAGCTAACTCTCATCCGAGATAACTCCAACGTATCAACCAAAATGTTCATACTTGAAGTTATGTTCGGCGATGTTTGGGTTCTGACTGCGGGACCATGGATGGCAGGTTAGCCAAGAGATTGATTCCTCCCCACTTAACTAACTACTTCGACAAGCTAGTTACAAGAATGCTTGGTGACCATTATTATTTGCAAAGGACGTGTGAGGCAGCAAGCGCCGTCTGATCGCCTCCGCGAATAGAGCTGTCATATCATATTTTGAGAACAGACAGAGTAAACCCAACCTGACAGCTCATCTTTGCTTTTTCTCTCGTTTTGCTTCCATACTAGTGTTTCTTCGCCAAATTTGGTCTCAAATTCCGACTTCCTTCTCTTTCTGTTCATTCGATTAGCCAGAGGCACCGAATTCCAATGGCTTCAAGTCCTGCGGCCGGGCATGGTTCAAATTCAAATTCCGATAATGGGGACTACAGGAAAAAGACAACGAACACTTCCGCTGCCCTTCAAGGAGCAACTCTGGCGTTCGCATCACAAACACGCCAAAAACAGCCACGCAACAGCGGGAGCCCAGAGAGAAGGATACCAGAGCCCAGGCAGCCAGCGGGGCGAGCTATCCATGATGGAGCTCGAAGAGCAGCTCTGATTGCGGACGCCGCTGCAACCCACAACCGGGCCGGTGCTGGTGCTGACGAGGGTGATGATGAACATCTGGTTTCAACAGGCACCGGGACAGCTGTGAAAGACAGGATTCAGCTCTTTGCTCATCCAACTAGTAGTGGTGGCGGCGGAGGAGGAGGAGGAGGAGGTTCTACCACAGGAGAAACTCGAGTTCCACAACTTGCCGAGTCTATGGAGACTGTAACCTCGGCCCAGAACAACGACCAAACGGCCTATAGAAAAGCCAGTATAAATGCTACCATAGTGACGCAGCCAAAAATAGGGCCAGAGTACAACACGCAGCGCGTTGCAGCTAAACTTGCTGTGGATAGATCTGCTGCGGGCTCCAAAGCAAGATCAGGGTCCCCGTCCCGGGCCGCCTCTGCTGCTACGATAAGCTCGCTGCGAGCCAGGGAATATCAAGAGTTTATTACACATGAGGCCCAGCGTGTCCCAAATTCGCCAGCTACCTGTGAAGAAGTCGATATATGTACTATCGTTATGAGCTCGAGGAGGGATAAAGGCAATGTACCTCCAGATTCGGATGTGACCGATGCAGGACAGCTCTCAGCTGCACAAAACATGCCAACGCAGCAGAAATATGGAGTCAATACCCCTCCTCCGCTCCCGAACAGGTCAGTAATGACGAGAGATCATTCATTATCAAGAAAGATGGATTCAGAACCTGACCAAGGGTCTCATCCACCACCACCTCCTCTACCACGGCGTGATAGAACCGTCACTCCACCTCCAGCTCTACCCCCAAGATCCTCTACAGCTCCTCAGGGCAAGGAGAAACCGCCGCCTCCAGCACCACGGCAATCGACAACGACTGCATCTTCAACCATTGATAGGCCTCTGACTCCACGTAAACCGCTCCCTTCCTTGCCATACCAGAATCCGCGACCAAATACTCTCCCCCATGCTCGCGCAAGCCCACTACGATCCCAGCACTCTGGGGTTTCCGAGAGTGCGTTGGCCGATGCAATCGCAGCTTCAACGCTGGCATCACGTCGCACTCCGTCACCGTCCAAGGACCATAGCAGCAATAGTAGCAACCCCCCTCCGCTACCGCCTAGTCGACGATCAAGATCTCGCTCGTTTCTGCAAGTTAGCCACAGTGGCAACCGCAGCGACCTGCCAGGCAGGGGAGACAATAATGGCAAAAGCACCAGGACACCCAGCCCCAACAAGACGACGACCATGAAACGGACAATGCGAGCCCCCGCCCTACCTGAGCCAGACTTTGCAGCCGGCGAGATACATCGAAGCAAGGAACATGGCCGGAAAATCATCCGAACGCACCCGCATAAGCATCGGGAAGGCGATCGCAAGCGTTGGCGTGATAGGGTGACTGCAGCGGAGAGGAAGCGCTACGAAGGGGTGTGGGCAGCGAACAAAGGCCTGTTTGTAGGCGTGCATGAACAGGTCAATATCAAGGATAGATCTGTTATCCTGGAGGAGACTGTATCGAGCATGGTGGTCCGGGACATCTGGACTCGGAGTAGGCTACCGACGCAGATGCTGGAACAGATCTGGAATATCGTCAGCCACCATGCATATGGGCTGCTGTCTCGGGAGGAATTTGTCGTAGGGATGTGGTTGATCGACCAGTGTCTGAAAGGGCATAAGCTGCCCGTCAAGGTA
Organism: Trichophyton benhamiae CBS 112371; assembly: GCF_000151125.1. Lineage (NCBI taxonomy): Eukaryota > Fungi > Ascomycota > Eurotiomycetes > Onygenales > Arthrodermataceae > Trichophyton > Trichophyton benhamiae. The sequence continues at coordinate 1,186,750 of NW_003315113.1, forward strand.
TCACAGAGCGTCTGGGACAGCGTGAGAGTGGTATCTTCAGGGCCAGCTAGAGGCCACTGACCAGAGACACTACCTCCGTATTTTCACATTCTTCCACTGAGAAATAGCATGAACAGCGATTAGATGAAGCCTTGGGGTGCTCTTTGCAGAGAATAATCACCAAAGAAAAGAAAGCCTGGACAGCAAGCAGAGAATCGATCGAACTTTCTCGTCGGAGTAACTACTTCACTCCCTCCAAGGCCGGAACTCACGATCACTAACCAGCCACACACCACTTAAAATACCCGGAAGGCACATCAAAAACGTCAACGTCGCTGCGTTTGCCTTGTGGGGGTGGCAGCAAAACAGATGCTATTCTATTATTGGGCCTCTCCTGGTAACTCTCCCATCAGAAGACTTTGTCTTATTTTTCATCCATGCACCCAAGCTGGCGCCCATCGAACGAGAAGAACTGTCGGAAAACAGCTTCTTCTCCGCCATCCAGGCTACCTACGGGAGATCCCAGTGGCTTGCTCCATCATCATCATCATCACTTGCTGCCCCCCCCCCCAGTCACGGTCCCAGGCTCCATCCCCGTCCCCAGGCATGGCATGGCCCATCCAGCATCTTGCCCCATAACTAATATTAATATAACCAAGAGAACGAAAAGAAAATTAATGTTAGCGAAGACATCCCCATCCTTGCAGTTTTGTAATATGTCGCAGGTTCGTGAAGCTTATTTGGGCTCTCTTTCGCTCAGCTGCAGCTTCATCCCAGATTTTCTTTTCTCTCTCTTCTCATCATTTTTCGTATCGATGTATGGGCTAACTAGTCGGATATGTTTTCTTCTTCCTCCTGTGTGCACGATCTCTCGAGAGATCGAGCAGCCGGCAGTCGTAGCTTATATATATGTAGTTAGCAGTTGCATGTACATCTCCTGGTAGCACAGGAGAAAGAAAGCATGCATAACAAGGACATATCAAACCAACAACCCAAGGCGGAAAAAGGAACAAGAAGGCTGTTCTCTTATAAGTAGAAGAGAGAGAAAAGAAAAGAAAGCAGGCCAGCCAGTCAAGCTAGTCAAGGGTCCTGTCCGTCCGCCTGTCCGTCAGTTCTGTCTATCTCTATCTCTGTCTCGCATAACTGTTCTTCCACAAGCTTCTTGTTACTTTTTTGCCTGTTTTATTTGCAAGGAGCGGGAGGGATATCTGATAGGACATCCATTAGTTACATCCATTTAGCTACTTCTGTTATATATAAACGGTGCAGACGACAGGAGGGAGCCCCCCCCCCCCCTGAAGCCGCTCGCCGTTCTCCGGATCAGCTCGTTTCTCTCGTACGGGAAGACCAGCACAGCTGTCTGGGTAGTCAGTTAGTTCTTATGCATCGAACGGTCGACCGCAAACCATCGGCCAGCCATACGAGCAGCAGCAACGGGACTCCGGCTCTCTGTTGTTGATGTATATATACGGATTATACATACATATATATATATTATTATGACGGGACGGAGTAGAAGAAGCATCTTAGACATCTCCCCGCGCCCAGTGCCAGTCTCAAGTCTCTCCTTGTCTTCCGTCTCGTCGTCTCACCAGTTCCGACCCGTTCGACCGGCCAATCCCTTAAGTCAGCCAACGAGGACGTCGCCTTGCTGGCTGCTCGTCCTGCTGCTCTCTTCCTTGTCTTGCAAGTCACTGCCGCTCATCTAACTTCCCCCGAGAGACAATCAGACAACCAGAGAGACGGCCACAGACAGACAGACAGAGACAGACAGACAGAGAGGGAGCCGGACTCTCTCCCCTGGCCTCTCAACGACGCTGCAACTCCGTACTTAGCCAAACTGCCTTGACTTTGCGCCTGCTCCATGGTGGATATCTTGCTTGCTCTCTCTGCTGCTGCTTGCTGGCTAGTCACAGCTCGTCTGCCAACCAGCTAACCTGACCGGCCAGGCCATCCAACTTAGCCTCCAGCCTCGTTCCATACATCACATTTTTCCCTTCCCTTTCTCCCCGTCACCATCCTTTAGTTCTTCTCTCTTTCCCCTTGTTCCCTTGAGCATCTATCCGGACAAACTTTTAGCGCCTCTTTTTATCTCGAAGGCCCAGGCAAGGGGGGGGGTTGGTTTTGGAAGAAGGGCCCTCCTTTCGTCTTCTTTCTTCCTCTCTCCCGCTGTTCGGCCTCTGCCATCTGCCTCTACGACAGCCATATACTCCGTACATCACTCCCGCCCGGACAGATGCTGTCAGCCGGCGCCATGGAAGATGATAGGCGCCCGTCCGCCATTGATAACCCGTCTATTACCAAAGTAGCTCGGAAGAAGTTCGCAAAGCCACCGGTCAAGGTCGCCTGTCTCTCATGGTATGTTTGTATGTTTTTTTCTTCCTCTCCTTCATGTTAGTTTCTTCTTCCGGTTATTATTATTATTATTATGGTTATTTTTATTTTATTTTTTCTTCTCTCGTTCCTCCCGTTCACCTAGTTTATATGCCTGGATTATATATATATATCTATCCGCTGTTATCCACCTTGACCGTCCCTTTCCCCGTTGTTTGCTCCTTTGCTCCTGTCTAACTATAGCTCTGCTTTATTTTTATGTTTTATGTTTTATTTTATTTTTATTTTATTTTTCAATCTTTATATATCTGCTGTTTGAATATATCAAGACGGGCTATATCTAACCAGGGAGACTCTTCTAGTCGGGCATCAAGAATCAGATGCGATGGAAAGGATCCATGCTCCTGCGTACGTGCAAAAACATAGCATCAATCAGCTCCGGATTGACCTCTTTTACTCTTAATCTACTCCCTCCTCTGCAGTATCATACCATCAGCGTATGCGCAGAGGGAAAGAGGAACAAGAGAGAGAAAGACAAAGTCCTCCATCTTACTTTTTTTTCTTTTATGAAAGGCATCATACCAATTACGTTCAATGTTGTCATCTCTAGTGCGCCCTCAAGGGAAAAGAATGCTCCTATCTGCCGAGCAAGCGAGGAGGCCCTCGGAAGAAGAGGGCTGATCCTCCTTCGTCCCTGGGCGATACGATGCAAAGCAGAGTCTGGTCTGCTGTGCATCCAGTTCCCCGAATAGACGAAGGTTTGTCCTACATGCAAGCGTTTTTATACCATCGTTATGATCAATATCATTCTGTCAGTATTCTCTTCTGGCTGACCCTGGCTAGTAGATATATTCACCCAGGTAGACGACCTCGCCGTCCCGGGTGCCGGGTTAAGGCATCTCGATTTCCCCGTCGATGTTCAATCGATGTTTGAAGGCCTCTTTGTGCCTCCAAATGCTCAGCAGCAAGTTCCGGTTCATTCGACGCCCGCTCACCCACCAGCTGTGCCTCCCGCTGAGCCGCCAAGGGTAAGGCTATATGGGAATGAACAAGACATGTGAGTAGTTATCCTGGTATATTTTTATACCTTTTTTACCTTGACTATAACCATTAGTTATCTGTGCCGTTACGCAACACTAACAATGATAACACAGACTAAATGCTTACTATATTTATATCCACTACTACTTTCCCATCTTCCCCCCACCACACGCACCAATAGCTGTTGACCGGCCATTGAACACACCAGTCAAAGCTCCAGCTACCCCTACCTCAGACCCTGTCCTTCCATACAAGCCCAAATCTCCTGTCACTCTGGCTATCTCGGCCATACTAGCGTTGATCCCTCACCCCCGGGATCCGAACTCATTTGCACCCGAATCAGTACTCCTTCGAAGAGCCTATGCTCATGCTTTTGCCCGAGAAGCTGTTACAAGTATCGAAGCAGAATCAGACCTTCAAGAATCTGTCACCAGTCCATCCGATGCTCTGACCCATAATTCAACCGTACCTACCAGGCTGATGGTCCACCCACTCACCCCAACCGACCTCGAAGGCATCCTTGCCCTTTTGATTTTAAGTATATACGAATATACTCAAAGGGGGAACCTGATCAAAATGCGGCATAGAGCGGGCCAGGCGTACATCATGGCAATGAACCTTTCGTTACATGCCATCACGCACGACGACAGCCCATTCGCCGAAGCCAGAAGAAGAGCATGGTGGATGACTGTACGAGAAGATTCCATTCCATGCATAAGATTCCCTAAAATAATACAACTTTCTAACTGGCTTCATAGTTCTACTGCGTTTGTCAAGGATCCATTGTGGGTACTGTGGTAAGTATAGTTACCCCTTTCATCAATTAAACAATAGAAGGGGCTAATGTATATACATAGCCGATAACGATATTGACACATGACCCCCGATTTACAACTCCATATCCGCGATTTACATCCGATTCTAGAGTACGTCTATCCACTATCTAATTCCACTATTCTGATTTCCATTTTTATGCTGACCAATTTCGTTAACCTCTATTCTCTCCCTAGGCATGGTCTATTTTAATTCAAGCACAGCAGGCGCTGGTCGCCGCCACCCAGTATATCATCGACTTTAATCAAGCATTGAGGGCGAAAGCGAACCTCGCTGTCATCTTTGAACGGATGGGAAAGCTTACGGCTTGGACTTCATCTGTACTAGCACAAATAGATGCACCACTCCAGGAATCCTCAGTTGCTTCCCCTCAAGATATAGAGAGTATCACAGCTCAAAGTATTCGATATATTTCACGAATAAAGCTGTGCAGGTGAGAACGTCCTTTTTCATCACACTCTATAATGACTTTATACCTTTCTTACAATATTTGCCAATAGTGCGCGAATAAAGACGCATCGATTCCGCGCCTTTCTCGACATACCAATATTCATCAAAAAGCACTGTGACTTGACTTGTGCGAGCATAGGCAGCCCGACCACAGAGAGCTCTCCAAGCGTACTGGAATATCAGGATACTATACAGCCTATAGCCTGCTGTTCCAGTAACTTCAGCCAACTCCCAGCTGCGCCTCCTGCGAATACCCAATTAGAAAGCCCCATCTCTTCCAGCTCCCCAATATCCGATACTTCCGGATCTCGATGGATACCCGAGGATTCGTTTCCTTTCTCGAATTATACATCGACGAGCATATGTCTGGGGGCTGCACTATCCATTGCTCAGATGTTCGACAGTCTACCGTACCCCAAGCCAACATATGACAAGGAGTACTCGTCCCTGGGATTCACGCCTGTTGTTCCCCGGACAATGCCTTCGTTTGCCTGTTGCGCGATGCAGAGCAGTTACGCTATGCTTATGCTTTACTATAAGTCTCGTGCAATTAATCCGGGGATGGTCGAAAGCCCATTAAGCGACACAGACCAGCTTGGTGACGAGCTACAACATGGCCTAGAGTGCGTTATTGGTGCTGTACGGAATTATTCTATGGCTTTTGAAGCACTAGGTGGGATGAGAGGTAAGCATGGCCATCCCACGTCAAGTTAGGTGTGCTAGGAAACTAACGGGACTACATAGATGAAATTGAGGGGGCATTTCTCACGGCATTCCCGCAAGATTAGCCATACTTAAATGCTCGGCTCTCTTGTACTGCACTTTTAGGAACTCTCTTCATTATGATATATTGCTAGCTTCATACATCTTCCTACCTGTAATGAATCTATCTGTCAGATGTGTTCCGGCCTAACGATACAGAATCAATGTTGCCTGAATACTCTGGCCATTTTTCTCCTTACACCTGTCTCCCCATACCCAAGCCCACTATAAATTTCCAGGCGCTTTTTAAAGTGGGCGACAATCTATACACTGGCTTGCGTGGCATATCAAATTTGATAGGAAGATATATGTTCTTTATTAGAAATGTTCATGCGATTAGAACTCCTCGTTAATATGAGTGAGATAATCGCTATCCTTCTATAAACCGAATAAATACAAGCCGCTTAAACGCATTAGGTTATAGTCAATAGTCAATAATATATATCGCGAGGAAAGACAAAATGGTATCAAAGTTTAGACCTTATCCCCTCTAACCGGAATTTAACGTCTTTTAATGTTTTTGTGGATGGCTTCCAGTCTTCGAACTGTTTTAACAGTTCCATGGTTTCATCTGACAATTCATGTCGAACATATTCTTCTTCCAGGACTCCGCGCATCGCAAACGGAAGTATGTATGGATTGGCAGTTGAAGTTGATGCCGTGGGCGCAATCATCTTATGAAATTGGATGTCTGCGTTGCTGATCACAGTCGTTTCTAAGGTAAACCTTATTGCTAGTCTAGAAGCGGGCAGCCCATGAGTAAATTGCACATACATGGTTTTTGGGTTCTGTGGAGGCAAAAAAAGAGGGGGGGGGGGGGGTGAAGTACTTATAGACGTCCTTGTCTTCATATAGACGGGAGTGACCTTCTCCCGTGTATAAACTCCCAGCGAGAGGCGAACTGAGTTCTCGAATCAGGCCGTGGTCAGAGACTCCTAGGTTCCGCAACTTCATAGTGAAGCCAACCAGATGCGAAAGGCTAGAAAGATACGCGTAAGTATGATACTTTGGTTTAACATGTCATGGGAGGAGGTTTCATCATGATATTTGACTTACAAGCTGGGAGCATGCACCCGTCCATCGACAAACACAGCACGATAGATATGAGGATGCGAAACGGTTGTAAATGTAGAAGACTAGGAACTAGCGGTAAGCGCATGTCGAGACCAAAGCATACTTGCACAGTCATCTGGTGGATGAATACTCACCTCCAAAGATACGAGTTGATCGTCTATACTTCCAACATAAGTAACCTTTACGCCAAAATCCAGAGCAGCCTTCAAAGCGGCCCGGTAATCCTTCGAGACTTTGCTTTCAGCGTCTGTAAAATCAAACAACTCTCCAGCTGACCCGCTGATCCAACGGGATCTATAGTCAGCGAATGGCCCTAGGTTGATACCTGCCATTGCGCATATGCCGATCCGAGCGCAGCTCACACAGCCAAAGGCTATTAGCTTCGAGACCAGCATCGTTGCAACCGGGACACCTTGGCTGTGGCAAGAGACTAGGACAAAGTCAGCTTCCCGAATATGCTCAATCCAGTTGAGAAGCAGCTTCCAAAGCAAGTCGACCCGTTCAGAAATGCGCCCTTCGCCCTCGAGCGCAATCTTTTCTATGTGACAGGGTGAGTTATTTTCATCGGCCCATTCTTGAATTGCATTAGCGGCCATAGATGCAAACTTAACAGAGGTTCCTGTCGGCTGGCCAATAACTGTCCGTATTAAAGGTGTAGGGAAGTACCCATGTATACCGATCGCGATAGCCTTTTTTATCTGTGGAGTGGTTTGGCTCCGTAAGACATGTCTTGGTTCCGAGCCCTTCTTATAGAGCAGGCGGCTGAGCTGCTCGATGAAACTAGGTTTGCTCTCGAGGGGGAAGCTGGTGTGGAAGGATGGGAGAACCTGATTTGGCGGTGTTCGCTCCCCTTTCTTTGTTGATGGAGCTACAGGGACATTTGCTGGCTGAAGTGGGGGCTCTTTGGGGACGGTTTGCGAAGAGGGTTCTGGGGGAGTTGCGGCTTGAGGTATAGCTGTAGATGGTTTGACACGAGAGTTCTTAGAAGACGGGATATTTTGTGTCTCTGCAGCCAGTGAAGCCCCCTTCATCTGTTCCTTCGTGTTTTCATCAGGGGGTACATTCTCAGATGCATTTTCTCCTTTCTTAGCGGAGGAACCTATATCTGCTTGCTGTCTCGGCCAAAACAGCCATCCTGATGCCGATTCTCCACGTTTGTGCGTAGTATCTTCGGCAGGTTGATTTTTATCACTTGCGCCTTCTGGTTGTGATTGGCTAATACTTTCTTCTTGAGGATTGGATTGTGGTGTAGTGGTGGTGTTCTCCGCGCTTTGGGGATTCGATATCGGCTCAAGTGGTTTTGCTTGAGTGTTAGCATTAGATCCGCCCCATAGCTGAAGCCACGACCTTGACTGTGAAACCCGGACTTCTTTGAGTCCAGAGGTATCATGTTTGTTGATATCCTCTTTAATTGTACTGCATGTATTTTCAAGTCCAACCTTTGGCGTAGACGAGCCGTCCTCCTTCACAATGGCAGGGTCGGATGGCTGCGGAGTAGGTTCATTTGTGTTCTTTGCCATTGAGAGCCACTCAAACCAGCCTATCGAGCGAGGTTGTTCGTTATGTATTTCCTTTTGTGGCAGATCAACTGTTGTTTCTGATGGCGCATTTGGTGATCCCTTTTTTGGCTCTATGGGCTGGGTTTCTTGTGGTGTTTCGTCCTCCTTTGGCTCGCCTTCCACCTTATCCGTACCTTCAGACGGTTTTAAGCCGTTATGAACGTTCCTGGCGATATTATTCGAGATGTTTGGTTTTGGCATAGATGGGGCCTCTGTGGATGCGATATTCACTTTTGTGGTGGCAACTTCCGCTGGAAGTGACCGAGCAGATATTCCAACCCCTTTCGTAAACTGGATTGAAGGAGGCCGGGAGGATATGGCAGTGCTTCGTAAAGACGAGGATGATCGCGAGCGTTGAGAGGCTGCTGAACTAGCTGCCGATATGCTCTCACGGGCGACCTCGGTAACGGCCGCCGCTTTGGACTGAGTGGGCCAAGATCTAAGGTACCAGCTCTATGGGAAAGGGGGGGTCAGTAGAGGCACACCTAACCATAGCATAACAAAAACATCCTCACCATTCCATCTCCTGGTAGTTCCTTGATGGTGTCTTCGTTTGTAGTCGCACTGCTCGTACTTGGTGGATGTGAACTGCTGCCTTTCTGGCCCTTTGATGCTCGTGCGGCACGCGCTGCGGGAGCCATCGAGGCCGATGATAGAGCATCACCACGCAGTTTGGCGGTCCAGAGAAGCGTCTATCATGTTCTCCTGGTCAAGAAGAGGCCCCTCCAAGTGCGTAGGTAGTATTTGCAGAGGTTCAATATGTTGTCTCTTTTTCGTTGCTTCGATGCGCCTCGTCGTGGTCAGTAGCTCAAGTAACGTGATGTCATTGATTATATAATAGTTAGAGAATCTGATAAGGACTGATTAGGGCGGTGAGGCTCGGCAGAAAAGTTGCTTTTGCAGAGCTTTTTTTTTTTTCTGTGCTGAACCTAGACATACGTGCAGACAGCCAGACACTGTCGTTTTTTTATATATCCAGGAGGGAGAAGTTGAGTGCTCGGGGCCGGGCCATTAGAGTGCACCATGGCGATCCAGAAGAAGGTAGGTTATTCACTGCTATCTTCTCTTGTGCTGCGAATGGGAGGTTGCTGACTGTCTGGTCACCCAGCACGGAAAAGGTCGTTTAGATAAGTGGTATCGATTGGCAAAGGAGAAGGGATACCGCGCGCGAGCTGCCTTCAAATTGATCCAGCTGAACAAGAAATATGGCTTTCTCGAGAAGAGTAAAGTCCTTTTGGATCTTTGCGCAGCCCCAGGTGTAAGACAATGCCACCTTTCTTTCATATCCCACTGGTATGCTTAAAGTCCGATGACATCCTAACGCCATCTTCTGAATGTTTTAGTCGTGGTGTCAAGTTGCAGCCGAATGCATGCCATCGCAGAGCCTTATAGTTGGCGTTGATCTCTCCCCTATCAAGCCGATCCCTAAAGTTATCACGTTCCAAAGCGACATCACAACGGATAAGTGCAGGGCCACAATTCGACAACATTTCAAGACTTGGAAGGCAGACACAGTACTTCACGATGGTGCGCCGAATGTCGGTACTGCCTGGGTTCAGGATGCTTTCTCCCAGGCGGAATTAGTTTTACAGTCATTGAAGCTAGCAACGGAATTCCTAGTACCCGGAGGAACTTTTGTCACGAAGGTTTTCAGATCGAAAGATTACAATCCTCTTCTTTGGGTTTTCAAACAACTCTTCACCACAGTGGAAGCGACCAAACCACCGTCTTCTCGAAATGTGTCAGCCGAAATTTTCGTTGTCTGCCTCGGATTTAAAGCACCCAAGCATATCGACCCCAAGTTCCTGGACCCCAAGCATGTCTTTGCAGAATTGCAAGATCCTAACCCGAACAATGAGGCAAAAGTTTTCAATCCAGAAAAGAAGAAGAGAAAGAGAGATGGATACGAAGAAAATGACTGGACCCAGCACAAAGAATTACCAGCCACGGAGTTCATAAACACCACAGATCCAATATCAATTTTGGGTTCGTATAACAAACTCACATTTACGCAATCGCCGGGCGGGGATCTTGCACTTGCAACTCTGCAGCGATTACCAGAGACTACCAACGAAATACGGATGTGCTGTGAGGATCTCAAGGTTCTTGGTAAAAAGGATTTCCGACAACTTTTGCGATGGAGGATCAAAGTGCGCGAGAAATTTGGACTAGCCGTGAAAAAGGGGCCAAAAAATGAGGAAGAAACCGAAGAGGTTGCCGAAGTAGAGCCCATGGACGAGGAACTTGCCCTCCAAGAAGACCTTAGGCGTATGCATGAGCGCGAGACTTCCAAAAACAAACGAGAACGGCGGAAAGAGAATGAGCGAAAACGAAAGGACATTGTCAGATTGCAGATGAATATGACGACGCCCAAGGAAATAGGAATGGAGCAGGCTGGTCCCCTGGGAGAGGGAGCAATGTTCAGATTACAGACAGCAGAGAAACTCCCCGCTGCGCGCTCGGTATCTGCTAGTAGTATGGCGGCTGCGGTAGAGAGCAGTAGCGAAGAGGAAGAAGATTCCAGTGAAGAGGATTCAGATGAAGACGGTGACCGATTAGAGCGTCAGCTTGATGAACTTTACTCCCAATACCAAGAAGCACGCGACAATCGAGATGCCAAATTACGTGCCAAAAAGTCTCGCAAGGATTACGAAACAGAGGCGTGGGAAGGATTTTCTGACGAGAGAGAAGGAGAGGAATCAGACAATGAATCTCCTCAAACATTCCCTATAGCACCTGTGGGAGACCATGTCAACGGTCTTTCCAACAAGGCCGCTATGTTTTTCGATCAAGATATATTCCGGGATCTTGGAGCCGTTGAAGATGGAGAAGCAAGCGATGACCCCGGCGCCACAAAGACAAATGGTGTGACCAAGGAACAATCTACTGTCACTAATAAAGAGGCAACTAAAAATAAACGAAAAGCTGCTTCACCCTCTCCATCTATATCTAGTGACTGCAGTTACCAGGAGGTCGAGCTAGACAAGTCAGAAACCTTCGAAGACAACGACGACCCCAAGTTAAACGATGACCCACGGAAGAAAAATGGGCAACTTGGTAGGTTTCTCCAACCACTTATTTCTAAGTTTACAATAGACATTTACTAACTTGGTCATGACAGATGTCGACATAATAACAGCCGAAGCTATGGCTTTAGCCCATCAAATGGCCAGGGGCGAGAAAACCACTGAAGACTTTGTTGACGATGGTTTCCATAGATATTCATTCCGCGATGTTGACGGTCTTCCGCAGTGGTTCCTCGATGACGAGAATCAACATTCGAAAATACAAAGGCCGATAACTGCCGCAGCAGCGGCAGCTATCCGAGAGAAGATGCGTGCTATCAATGCCCGACCGATCAAGAAGGTCCGTGAAGCCAAGAGCAGGAAGAAATTCAAACAAGCTCAAAAACTAGAAAAACTACGCAAGAAGTCATCACTGTTGGCCGAGGATGAAGGCATCAGTGAAAGAGATAAGGCCCAGTCAATTGCGAAAATGATAAGCAAGGCCACTAAGAAAAAGCCGAAGCAGAGCGTCAAGCTTGTGGTAGCTAGAGGAGGGAATAAAGGCATTTCCGGTCGTCCTCGGGGAGTCAAGGGACGCTACAAGATTGTTGATGCTCGGATGAAAAAAGATATCAGAGCAGAAAAGAGATTGGCGAAGAAAAAGAGCAAATGAAATATAATTATATAGAGAGAAGAATAGATTCGCCAATACATGCCTGCTATTCTTCAACCTTCAGCAAAGAGATTCCCGAAAAATATCTATCGCTATGCTATTAAACAACCAGCGTAATGCTTGCCGAAATAATGGTATTTTAATCACCAAATAAACATGAAGTAAACCGAAATAACCAAGTCGATGTTAAATGCAACGACCGCCCGTCAAGCTGGGGTTTCATAGTTCACAACTATGAAGGAAACAAATACAAGGGTAGCACCGAACCAATACATTCCAGTTGCATATTTGTGTTGGATAATAATTTGACCAAGCAACGATAACGGAATGTTGAGACTCAGTCCAATTGTCACGATAACCGGACTCGTGAGCAATAGCGAAAATGCCCAACATATATCAGATGCGAATGATATGATTGCATTAACCTATCAGAAGTCAGCATAAAAACCCAGCTCTCCCTTTAACGCCAGTAGCTTACTTACCAAAACGATCAAGAAGACAAGTTTGGTTGGCGGAAGGGCAAATGGCTCGACCCCAGTATAATGCAATACTACGAACCCAGGCCAGAGGATTATAGAAGCGAAAACTCCGACCAGACCAAAAAACAGGCGCATGTCAACTCGTGACTCGTCTTCAACCCGTCTCTTCATCAAAGTGGTATAAACTCCGTATAACACAGCACTAAATGCGGCCATGAAATTACCAAGGATAACTTCCCCGGCCGGCTTATTGGGGAAAGTACCATTCTTCGAGCCAGATGAGCTAGAGATATCCACTCTAGATATTAAAAATATGCCGATGAGGGATGTAAGAACTCCGATACATTTGCGGAGTGTGAACTTCTCAACCTTGATCATTGCTCCGAATATAAGTGTCCATACACCTAGAATAGAATGTTAATAACTATATTCTCTATTTCACCACGGAGGGCTTACCACTTGTAGAAGTCAAGACAGTGGTACTAGCAACACTTGTGTACTGAAGACATGCCATGGCAAAGTAGTTTGCCTTTGAGCTCGTAGTTAGACTAACATGCTTCCTAAGAGATATAACTATTTTTTGAACACCAGTGTATAGACGTATCTTACCGCAAACTTCACATGAGTTAGCACCTATTAGCAGAAAACAATCCAGAAGGTCCTGCTTACCCATATTATGCAAAACTCCAAGCTCAACTTAGCTGTTTCTTTGAAACCCAGCTTGGTTCCGGTGGTCGCATGTTGCTCCTGTGCACCTGTATCAATTGTCTCTTGTGGCAGTCCTTCATCTTGATTGGAGCGTAAAATTGGCTGTGTCTCTTCTCCCGACGCAGGACACTCAAACTCCCGAATTAGTGCTTGAAATGATCTGATATCTTGTAGTTTTCCCGTCTTCCAGAGCCTGTGAATTCGCCCACCAACGAAGGGCACCAGCATGAAGACGAAGGAGCCGCTGTTGAGATATGTCACCAGGTATGGCTTGGAATAAGTGTTATCCGCGAATATAGTCTGTTATTATTATGCAGCGTCGATATTAGTAAATAACTACAAGTCATGCAGTCATAACTACCGTTATTATTGTATCATTGATGGCATGAATATGCAGCGTTTAGCTGTTGGGAACCTACGCTGGCAAGGAAGTTCGATGTCGTCCAGAGCACCACGACTATCAGGAGGAGAAAAGTGCCCAGGGTCCGCCGACCGCGTCTGCCCATGCTGGTTGGGGCCATCGGGCTACCTTGATCTCCGTCCAAGAGGGCAGTGGTCGATGTTGGGTGTGGTCGACGGTTGTTGGATGGCCCTTGGTGCTCGTATCGCTGGTTGGCGCTATCAGCGCCGCCAGAGACATCGTGACCAGCCACCATATTTACTAAAGACAGGTTGACATGGATATTTCATATACAGACCGAGTAATACATGTAAAAAAGTGAAGGGTAAACGAAGGACAGAGGCTCTTCCCCAGTGTTCCCGTCCTACTTTCTGTGGCTGGCTACCGTATGCTTTGGTGTAACGCTCCGGCCTTGCCGCTGGTCTACCGATTTTAGTTATGCCAGAGTGAAGGGTGCAGCGAAGTATAGAAAGGACGCTGTGTCAAGGCAAATAACAGAAGGAAAATCATGTAGTAGTCCAAATAGATAACAGCTGCTGGGAGAAGGGATAATATAGGTCAAATGGCTATATATATACACTCCTGTATTAAAGGAAAACCGAGTGCAAGAAATAGGGATGGCATCTGAATTCAGTACAGCTGAACTTCATTGAACGCGCAATGGGCCGTCTCCCTGAATGATGACTCTGGCAAAGTGAAAATTCGGCAAGGAAATAGTAATATGCAAGGGTCAATATCCTATATCCCAGACGAGAGGGCAAAAGGTTGTGATATTAAACGGAGTGTGATGTAAACGCCGAAAAGAAAGTCCCGTGATAATTAAGTGAAGGAGGGGGTTCTAAAAGGATCAGTCGAAGGTTGTCATTAACAGGCACAGGCATCTCGATCGCTGTCGTGGTTGACGTTGATAACGTCATCGAAGTCCCCGTTGAACTCCTCAGACTCTTCTTGCATGAGAGCACTCTTAGCAATCACTGTTGTTCATAAACATATTAGTATATCGCTTTAAAGGCGTTAAAGAGGTGTTAAAAGACCGACCTTCGAACGCTTGCTCTACATTAATAGCCTCCTTGGCACTGGTTTCGAAGTAGGGAATATTGCCCTTCGACTGACAGTATGTAGAGGCTCTCTTCGAGGATATCATTCTTTTGCTCTCTTCGACATCAATCTTGTTCCCGAGCACAACCTATACTTTGCATTAGTTTTTCTCAGGTTCAAGTAGTAAAAGTGAAGATATGCTGCTCACAAAGGGAAAGCTTTCGGGATCTCTCAAGTTGGCTTGAATGAGGAACTCATCTCTCCAACTATCCAAAGTCTCGAAACTCTTTGAGTTATTGACGTCGTATACAAGGACACAGCAATCGGCGCCTCGGTAGAAGGCAACTCCCAGCGACTGGAATCTCTCTTGCCCCGCAGTATCCCATATCTGGATGAAACATTTAGTTTATTGTATACCCAAGCGATGTTTGGTGTAAGGTCCAGTATGTACCTGCATCGTGACCAGTCGTCCATCTACCATGACTTCCTTGGTAAGGTAGTCAGCTCCGATGGTGGCTTTGTAGCTGGCACTGTATTTTTTGTTGACCTAGCCATCAAGGAAGAAATATTAGCAGGGCAATTCTCCCAAGGAGCAGTATAGCTCAGTTTAGGATGACAGAGCCACTAACATATTGGTTCATCAAGCTCGTTTTGCCCACACCGCTATCACCAAGGATGATAACCTGTATTTAAAGAAAAGCATCAGTGACCCATCTTCCATCAGACAGAGAGGCCGTTTTTTGCATTTATTGCAAGTAGCCCACCTTCAATAGAACCTTCTTGCGGGACGCCATGGCTGCAGGGTAGTATGTATGACAGCAAAGGCAAGCTCAGGTTGCCAGGAAGTCGGTCGAAGAGCGGGAGGGCGCCGTCAGGGAACACCACGCAGAGCCGGGTTGCGAAAGAGTCGTTCTGCGGTATCCGTCGGTGAGTATAGGGCACTGTGTACACTGTACAGCTTTACTCTGGCTATATCTGTATAACCAGAGCTCTCTGCGGGCGATGAGGGGGTGAAGAGGGTCGTTATTTGGTGTTTTGGAGCTTCCAGCGAAAGTTGAAGTTGCATAACATCATAACACGGGCGCCAAGACCGTGACCCTTATTTTCCCCTGGTAGCATCACATGATGGACACAACCGGTCCGCGTATAAAAAGGATGAAAAGAGGAGATGGGAATCATGCAGGCAGAGACAGGAATGCACGACGATGGAGACATGGCTATCCAGAGCTTTGATTGCTTTGTAAAGGGGAACATGCTACGGCTATTGACTGGAACACTCTGAGACAACAGAAGAAACTAGATACTGCAACAGGACATTATGGACTTACCTTGGGAGAATCAAGACGTAAACAGTAACAGGCACTCCTGGTTAATATCGACAGCCGCCTGTTTGCAAACTGCTTGCCCTGCGAGTGTTAGTTACATACGGAGTACGGAGTAGTTAGAGGCTCATTTTACAGTAGTAGCAGTGCCAAGACCCACCGCTTCTTAGCCGCAAGTTACCGCGATGTCATGCAGGTTGGGAGATAGACACGCTACGGGTGACAGGCCTCTCTGCAGCAGAGGATGATATGGCCCTGTCACATAGAACGCGTTAGGCTGCAGAGCGCTTCGAGTGTTCCTTCAGAAGCAACGCTGCAGGGAATATAGAGACCGCTTAGGTGCCTATAGCTGCCTGCATCGGAAGGCTCCGGTTCCCCGTTGTCTCCCACCTTATCCAATAATATCTCGTTTTTTATAATTACGTAATTAGAATACCACCCTCTCTGCTTGTTTTTATATATGTAAGTTCCAAGGTTGGTTGAAACCCGAATTTTGGCCCGATGGCACAAATAGTCCGCCGTACCCACTTAGTCCACCTCATTACTGCCTTACAATTTCTTGGGCTTCTGACCCAATAGTCCCTGCTCTCTCTCCATCACTGTCCCTATACATAGTGATCTTCACCCTCAGGTACAAGCTTGTCTCGGCCAAGTTGCACGGTCAGTATGTCAAGCTGGAGGCAGGACTACTCTGCAGCCTTGCGTACCAGGGACCAGCGAGAAAAGGCATATGTTTCCGTTCTGGAGGCCTGTATGTCCTTCCATCACATTTCGCCATAACCTTGTCTATGCTTGTTTACTAAATGACTGCCTAGATACCCGCTTAGCTGATCGCTCAGGCAGCCTGGAAAAGGAACGAGCTGAAGCCGTTCGATATGCCCAAAACCTTTCAGGGTCCAAAGAGAATGATACCCCCCAAGACAAAAAATACCAGAGCCCGCATGATAGCCCTGCTGTTCTATCAGGGCTAGATCCCCTGCTTACTGCGAATCAAGATTTGGCTGCTGCACAAAAGGCACGGGAAGAACTCTCAAATAAACTTGAGCAAGCCACGGGGAAGGTAGATACACTCTTAAGAAAATTGAATACAGAGTCACAGAGGGTAGCGGATTTGGCCGTAGAAAGAACACAGCTACAGATCCGTCTAAGGGATAGGGACGAGGAATTAAGGGGGAAGGCTAAGCTACTTGACGTTCGTTCCGACTTGATACCTTTATTTTGATAGAAACACTAACTTACAAGGTTATAGGATGTCCAAGATGAGCTTGTATCACTAAATCTACAATTTAACATGGCCGAAGAGCGGGCTAAGAGGTTTGAAGAAGAGAATCAACAGCTCGTAGATAGATGGATGGCAAGAATGGGACAGGAAGCTGAAGCAATGAACAAAGCATCCAGGTTTTCATAATTTAGATTTGTACGCCCCGAGGAAGAAGGATAGAACAGCTTGTCGATAGGTGGTACAGCCTCGATTATGCAGTCTTAGATAAATTAAATAAATAGGATACTAAATGTACATTGATTTTCAATTTCTTTGTCTAATAACCACAAAGTTCTCTAAATACGAAAAGCGCCAAATCACCTGTCACTGTAAAGCTTGCTCAAACGATAACACACACCCGAACCCAACCATTCCAGCCGTCCGGGTATAAACCGCCAAAGTACCGCCAATCCAACGAGTGTTGTCCAGAGAAAGAAGTGAGTTTAACAACACTTCGACAAATTTATAATGACCAATCTATAGGGAAAGGAAAAAATAACGGGGTATGCATGGCTCGCGAGAGCTCTGGAAGGTGGCCAAAAAAAAAAAAAGCAGGGGAACCAAAACGTCTAATTGCGGCAATCTCCATCTATAATCGCCAACAACGTTTCGAAAGGGATATAAACGAAGTAGCTGTCTAGGTCGTTGCATTCAAAAAAGAAGAAAGAAAAGAGAAGAGCGTAGGATCACTCAGTTATAAAGAGAGTCTGAAAAGGCTCGCAGTCTGGAGCTATCCTTTTTTGCAATGAAATAGGTGCCCCCAGCATTGGTCCAGCTAACAGAGTCAGACCAATAATTATGTCTCTCAACTGAAAGCAGGTTAATAGGTGAGTTGAGGTTTCGGGCTTGCATCTTGTGTCCTGTCGGAACAAAGGATTTGAGTGATACAATCTGGCAGCCTTCTTTCAGGTCCAGCAAAAGATTGATTATCCTGTTGTTCGTTTCCGGGGTGAAAGCCTGATTATTGATGAGAACGACGTCAGCCCGCCGTAGAGCCTTAGCTATGCGTTCGTTGTCCAAGAAGTCACCCTGGACTAAATGTACTTTTCCCGATGACAGGCCCCATAAACGGCATCTAGCTTTGAATTCAGCCTGCTGCAGACGAGCCAAGTCGCAGGCATTTTGCATCATCTCACAACCCCAGCTCTCACAACCAACCTCCAGGGCGGCCTGGAGGACAACGTTGCCCACACCGGAACCCAGATCAACGAATACCTGGTCAGATTTTAAATGCGTCTTTTGGAATATATCTGAGATAAAGCGGGGTAGAAGCTCTCCATAGACGTTATCAGTTCCGCTTTCGTACTTCTTGAGTGATTCCACACGCAGAGAGACAGTTCGGCTATACACCTGGGTTAGAATTCTCTCAACCCACGGCAGCGAGAGTGAATGCATCGCATCAAGGTGTTTGGCAATAACGCCTTCGTCCCGGAGCCGTCTGATGGTTTCATTATACGCCTTCACCGCATTCCAAAAGTCCTTTGGCGATTCCTGTTTGATGGCACGCCGCAAAAGACGGATATAGCCGGTGGAGTCATCGGTGAAAGCAGATATCTGGTCCTCGGGGATATAGTTGTGTGATACAGTTTCGACCACCTGCACAATATCTTCCAACGGCTTGAACCCATCGTTTTCTCGCGGTATGACCAGCTGGTACCTCTCCCTCTGCGAGTATGTGGGATACTGAAGAGCTATTGTTGTGCACCCGCTGGGCTCTTTAAAAGCACTGCTGAATCCCGGCGTCTTCTTCTCGATGGATGCTATGTCCATGGCATGGACCATCGGGAATGAGTGTTCGGCAGTCTCAGAAAACGCAATCTCGGAGCGTAACTGGCGTTTTAAATCTGGCTCCGCGCTAGCGCTCACCTTGGTCCTTTTCGATAACCGGATATCCAGAGACTCGTCGGTCTCGCTGCCATCGCTACTGCTAAGGAGTTGTTGGACTGCGGGGGACGATCGCTTGCGGGACACGGATCTTGAACGGGGCGGGTTAACGGCCAGATGATCGGACTTGCTAGCAACAGCAACCTTCTTCTTCACAGTTCCGGTAGAGTCGGATAAGGTCGATTTCCGTGGAGAGGTGACGATACGTTTGGCGGATGATTCGGAGTGCGCGCGCTCGGAGGGGGGTTTCACGGGGTGTGATGGGGCCGATGAAGACCGGACGATGGGCGGCTTGCATTCGACTCTGCGTATCTGAGCCTTTTGGGCCTGTATCACACCTGTCCCTTTCTTCTGAAGGTGGTCGAAAAAACCCATCGTCGGTCACAAGGCTGCAGGCAGACCCTGTTGCCCTCGCGGCTTATTCAGTGTGAAGTAAAGAATGTGGGTGGTTAAATAATAGGCGTGCGAAGGAGAAATCAATGAATAGAGGATATTTATAAAGAGCGAAAGGTATGTTAATGATATCTTCACGTCAAACCCGTGAAGCCTGGCTGTATTTGCTTCCCTTTGCTTCTCCTTCTTCTTCCGCTTTCTTTATTGTCAGAAAAGCGCGGCGGATAACGATGTCACGGGACCTTAGTCACGAGGGCTGATGAGGCTGAAAAGCTTAAGCTTACTAAGAAAGTATCTTCGTAATCGACCACACCTTAATTCTACGCATGGAAAGTCTAGAAAGGCGAAGGAAAAAATCGATAGCAGGGGACAGGCTTCCAAGTTGTGGCAATAGCTGGGCGTTGTAAGACTCGGTTTAATTGGCAGATGAAAGGTGGATTGCACCTATGTTGATTGATTGGCCCTTGGGATGAGATGGGATCGTGTGTAGTAGTATATATGATAGGGACAGGACAAATCTCCATCGTCAAGGTAGATATTAAATAAATTAATTTGTTTAAAGAGACATGGCCAATAACAGCCAGGAAATGGCCCCAGCTCGACAGGGTAGTATGTCCAGAAAGTGTCGTCCGGGTTGAGTCGATCAAACGCGAGACAAATGAAAGGGATAGAAGATGGTGTTTTGAGGGAGAGAATGCATCTGCAGCAGCCTCGCATTTCATTAGTAGTCCAAGAGGAGGCAAAAAGGGGGAAAGGCGGAAAAGAAAGAGCGAAAAGAAAGAATATACAGATGGCGTTGATGTGTAGAATAATCAGATATGCATGGTTAATGCATTGACTTTAGGCCTGCTGGTCGCTTGGAATGTGGGATGCAGAAGGGTATTAACATTATAAGTAGGGATATGCTCCAAAAAAAGGGAAGGGGGGGGGGGGGGGGGTTTAGTTTGAGGAGCGCGGCTGCAGAAAATTAGAATTAAGAGAGCTTTGGTTTTAGCAACGAGTGTTCAAAGAACCGCTCAGAGCTCCTGTTGAAGGGTACATGGACGAGTCTTGCAGTCTCATCAGCACGCTTTTGACCGAGCCGAGCCACTTGTCGACTGACTCTTCGTCGTAGGCGCAGAAACGATAGGTGACGTCTTCGGTGATAAGCTGAAAACAGAATATCTTTGACCTTGAGAGGGGGTCAACCTCTGCCGCATTGATGACTTCGGTCATTGGTATGATCTTGACAGCCGAGTATTCGTGTTGGTCCTTGTAGAAGGAGAGGCTCTGGACTCGAAGAACCGTCCATAGCTTTTTCCATTTGCGGACGCCCTTCCGGCCCTTCAAACATTGCAGATAACCCTGGAATATGACGCCCTCTGGGTCTGGCTGGCTAGGAGCAGCTTCACTTTGGCCACTGGCCAGGCGCCGTAGACTTTGTTGATGTTGCTGTTGCGGTGGCTGTTGATTGTCTCTGTGAGAGCAGGATTTCCGGTTGAGCGCTGGTTGAGACCTCGAAGAAGGCAAAGACTGACCGGCAGCATCAGAGAATTCGGAGCAAGAGGTGATTTCATTGCCTGAATAGTCCTGGGTAGTTCGGCGCTTCACTCGACCAGGTTGTGCGGGTGCCGTCAGGAGAGAAGGAGTTCGTCCCAGAGCCGCCGTGGCTCCTCTGCCTTCAACCTCGGACATTTCAGCCGCACTCTCATCTGCCTCTGCGATGGTCTGCTTCCGGCCGTGTATCTGCTCGTAGTAGTTTACGACCGAGTCTGGATAGTCGACCGAGCACTCACGGTGCAGCTGCTCAACCCATGAATCCGCCTCCTCTGTCGACGTAGCCTGGAAGCGGTAGTTCTTCGAGGGTGAGAAGACGCCAAAAACATTCGGCCTGTTCGACCTAGGCGTTGACTTGACGTGGGCAACGGCCGAGACGTCGGAGAGGGAGAGGGCGAGCTGCAGCTGGGCCTCTTCCTTGTCTTTGTATAGCGAGAGCAGGTTCGGCCGCAGAACGAGGTATCCAGGCTTCCACGACGACTTGAACGCCTACTCGCACAAACGGTCAGTCAGTCAGTCAGTCCACCAGCCAGCCAGCCAGTTCAATCGATCGATCAGCCAGCCGACGATGGCGTATCTCAATGAGTGGTAAAGCGTACATGCTTGCTCTTCGACCGCCGCAGCACCTTGCCTCGCTTCAGCACCCGGTCGAACTCGAAGCTCCCGTTCTCGTTGACCGGCGAAAAGGCATCCAGTATCTGGCTCCGACGGACTCCAGCTCTCTCTGTGTGTCCCTCTGCGGCGATCGCATCCATCGCAGTCGATCGATCTTCCACTGCTGGGAGTTGTAGGTGCAATGTCATCTCGTAAAAAAAACTACCTAGGCAAGGAAAATAGAAAAAAAAAAAGGCGATATCAAGTAGGATTATAGAAGACGCCACCCCTCGGTCTTTAGAAGAGGAGAGTCCTCAACTTGACGGGATTCAGGGGGAACTGCAGAGGTCCTTTAAATGCCATTATTGCCATTCATCTATCTCACGTAGTTATTTATGGCCCCTGTGAAGCAGGAGAAGGGCGTCTCTTCTCCAGGTCCACAGGCAGTGGCCTCGAACAGTTTCAGGTCCGCTCCCCCGGCCCTCCAACGAGCAGAGCGAGAGCGCTAGCTAGACGGCGGGATACGAGAGAAGCAGCGAGGAAGAAGAGGCTTAACATCATATTATTACCAAGAGACACTCAGGGCCTTCTGATACGCTGGCTCAGTCTTCAGTCAACTCAACCGCCCGCAGGATCCTTCAGGGGCTTCGCCTTGTGCGTTTTTGATATCTGCCCTCCGCCCGCCATCGCCAGCGCCTGCAAGGCTGATTCCTTTGCAGCAGCAGAGCGGCGCTTCCTGCGAGTCCATCAGTGCCCGTAACAGCCATCCACCTCGCCTGCTTGCTGTCCTACTGGCGATATTCAAACCTCTGCTTCGGCTTGACTGCTTTTTATTTTATTTTTTCTTTTCTCTCCCTTTTTTTTTCCCGGTTGGTCAGGAAGTCTTGGCGTGTTTCCTCTCTTTCAACTTTCTTTTCGCTTTCGAAGACGAGGAAAAGACAGAAAAGACAAGCAGAAACAACCACCAGCCCAGCGAAGCCTGCGAGGACGACGAAGAAGAAGAAGAAGAGCGTCGTCGACTGTCTTCCTGTCTCGTCTGCGGTTTCTCATGCTCTCGATGGCTCTGCGTTAGTCGGATCCCCCCCCGTCTGCCGTCCGCCCATCCCCATCGTGCTTCGTCACCGTTCGCCATCCGCGGCCAGTCTCGTCGACTCCAAGCCAACAACCAACACATTACTCTGACCCCGTCGCTCGTTTTTGAACTCCCTCGCTGTCTGCAGCGTCTTTCTCCTTTTTAGACTGCAAGCTCTGAGACGTCCTCGAGCTTTGCTGCGTCGAATTCGGCTCCTTTTCTTCAAACAAGAAGCAACAAAGACACAGCAACAGCAAAGGAAGGGAAAAAAAAAAAAAAAAGAAAGAAAAGAACCTGCCTCAATTCTGCGCTGATATACACACACCCGTCGCCATCATGGGGATTATGAAGCGACTCACGAAGAGTGTGCCCGGCATGCTTTCCCCTTCGCCGCTAGATGGCAGTCTTACCAATGAAAAGGGGACGATAATATCGAGATTCGCTTTTTTTAAACGCCGTATACGACTACGGAGGAACTCTTCTATTTCGATCCCTCTGGGCCTTGTTTTACTATTTCCATGCATTGTAATAATCCTTATTGTCCTCCTCTTCGTTACTCATCCTTCTTCTCCCGGTGGGATGCTGATGCCCACTGGTACTCCTCCTTCTATACGGTATGTTCTCCTTAACACGTAAGCTACATTTAATTTTTATACGAATTGTATACTGACGGCTATGCTCCCGGAAATCAGAAAAATCAGCGAGAAATATGATAAAGTGTTTGAAGTAGGCTGCAGAGAAATCGACACCAGCCAGCCTAGAGCAAACGCCGCCTTCGTCGTCCTAGCCAGAAACAAGGAGCTGGAGGGTGTAATCCAGTCTATGAAGTCGATCGAGCGCCACTTCAACCGATACTACAACTACCCGTATGTATTCTTGAACGATGGAGACTTCGATGATAACTTCAAGGATACCGTCACCAATTACACCAAATCCAGCGTGGAGTTTGGCAAGATCGACTCGTCAATGTGGGGATACCCTGACTGGACCGATGCTGAGGTAGCCAAAGAGGGTATCCGCAAACAGGGAGACGCTGCTATCATGTACGGAGGAATGGAGAGCTATCACCACATGTGTCGATTCTACTCTGGGTTCGTCGTCGTCTTGTCTTACACCCATACTTCCCTGGATACTAACATCTGTCTAGGTTCTTCTATAAACATGAGCTGCTAATGAAGTATGAGTGGTACTGGCGCCTGGAGCCAGAGATCAAATACTTCTGCGATATCACCTAGTTCGTTGCCCTGGATCCCTCTCGTTTAGACAATTAGCTGACCTTCATTCAGTGACCCTTTCCTGGAGATGGCTAAGAACAACAAGACGTATGGCTTCACAATTGCCGTCAAGGAACTTAAAGAGACCGTGCCGAATATCTTCCGCTATGCGTCTGCCTACAAACGAACGAACAACATCACTTCCCAAGGTTTATGGGAAATGTTTCTCGAGGACCCTGTCGAGGAGGAAAAACCGGCAGAAGAGAACAATGCTCTCCCAGACGAGATTCTACAGACCCAGCCCGGTGCTGCCGGCCTCAAAGACGTTGATCCTGAAGCAATGGAAGGCGAGACGTATAATATGTGCCATTTCTGGAGTAACTTCGAGATCGCACGGTTGGATTTCTTCCGTAGCAAGGCTTACGAAGACTTCTTCACGATGATGGATAGGAGTGGTGGCTTTTGGAATGAACGAGTACGTCTTTGTCTACCCATCTTCTATATATATGAATTTCTTGCTACAGGTGCTAACGAAACCCTTTCTTCATCAGTGGGGAGATGCGCCTATCCACTCTCTTGCTGCCGGCGCACTTCTATCTCCAGCCGACATTCACTACTTCAGAGATTTTGGATATCGTCACACCACCATCCAGCACTGCCCCGCCAATGCTCCAGCCAGACAACGCGTTCGAGATCCATATCTCGAACAAACCACTCTGGACCCGAAGCTCCGCCAAGAAGAGGACGAATACTGGGACTCTCCAGATCCACCCAAGGAGAACGGCGTTGGCTGCCGATGTCGCTGTGATACCGACATCGTCGACGTGGAAGGCAAGCATGGCAGTTGTCTAGCGGATTGGGTTAAAGTCGCAGGAGGATGGGCGTCGCCGTAGATCATCAACCACTACGCAACGACCACCTTCCCTTGCTTCTTTCTCTATTTTTTCCCCGTTTTTTCTTTTCTGTTTTCTCTCTGCCGGCGCGACATTGGCTATACCCTTTTGCACACACCTACACCATCGGGTCCGCAACGCCGTGCCACGAAGATATATCATGACTTGTCCTCCCCTACTCATCCTCCCTTTTTTTTTTTTTTTTTTTTATATCATCAAGCCAACTTCGAAATTCCGTCCCCTTTTTTCCTTCGTCATTCCATCTTATATCTTCCCCCGGTAACTGTATCTCGGGGAGGATTACAGTGCTCGAAAACTTTGAAACCGTTCCGTTCCATTCCCTTTCCCATGACATGAGATAGAAGAAGGGCCTCGCAGCTTTGCGTTCTGCTGCCGACCAACAATTATCATTTAATACAGTTCTTTGGCTCGATGCCTTACCTCTTTTTTTTTTCTTTTCTTTTTTTTTTTTTATCATCACTGTTCACCTGTTGCAGAAGCCCATTCGGATATACTAATAAGAGAGAAGGAAAGAAACATTGTTTGCAATCAACTGAATCGAGTCATTACCTTCATCATCCTCATCCCCCAAATCCCTTCTTCGTCTTGTCAGTTTCCTGCTCCCAACTCCTATATAAAATCTTGTCCCACTTTTAAATCCGCATTCTTCTTCTCCCTCTCTGACTGTCTTATCTCGCATGTCTCCACCTTTTTGTAAATTGCTTTTAAACAGCTTCCCTTCTGTTGTTGTTGTTGCTGCTGCTCCTGTTCCTCCTCGCTTGCCTGTCATCTCTATTTCCACCCATTGTCAAGGGATACAAAATCTCCGCCTCATTTTTATCCAACATACCCTATCCTCGTAATTGAAAACTTACAAAGCTCATGAATAATGGAATCAGTTCAAGATATCGCCGTGCGCTTTTGTTGGTCTAGTAGGGCTTTTGCTGATAATATGCATAGAACCGGAGAAGCTTGCAATGCCACTTGCTTTTACTGCGGAAATTCCAGCTATGCAAGCGCAGTTGGCCATCCAGCAGGCAGACAATTTATACCCAGATGAATTTGGAGACCAAAATGCATTGTTTGAAGAGAGAGAGAGAGTATGCATGCAATTTTGACAGGCCGGCCATCTGCGTCATGCTAGGTAGAGTTTCCATCAGGAGGCAATTTCTGTTTGCCAGAAGCTTGACAAATCCAGGCTACCGATAGCATGTCCTTTTCTTCATTGTCCAAGGAAGAGTCTGCATGCTTCATGCTGGATAGTGCTCGGGGGGAATTGATTGGCAGCAAGTCAGGGCAGGAGAGCTATCAAGTAGTTATAGGGACAGCTGCTTGCCCGGACACGCAGCAGCTGGTCAGTTAACTATAGATCCGAAGCCTGTTTTGTGGGCTGATGGATACTTGTCCACTGCATCGGCTGTAAATAGAACCCTTATACGGAGTAAGTCTAGATGCAAGTTGGACTCCGATCTGCAGGGACAGGCCCTTCTCCGTAGCATGTATAAAAGAGCCGCAGCATCGTAGTTAGTTCTCTACCGCAGCCAGCCTGCAGTTTGCAACGCCGTCCAAAGGCCTCCCATGAAGCAGCCCGGCGACGGCGAACTCCCACCCGCAACGTCATCTAGGACTTCTCTCGAGCTTATTAGTATTATTTAGGGCTGTTGACGCTGGTCTGACGACATCTTCTGCTTCTCCCGTCGTCTTCTCGTCGGTTTCACCACCACCATCCTCCTCCTCCTCCTCCTCCTCCTCCTCCTCCATCATCCCCGACATCCTGCACTCCGCCTCAACCACCCAGCATCAAACCAACCACCATCATCATTTCCATCTGCCTGTAAAATAAAGAGCACAAGAGACGGCCCCCGGGAGCACCAGCAGCTCCTCAGCAGCTGACGACGTGGCTGACCCTCTGGTGAACCACAACTCAGCGGCAACTTTTGCCATCGCACACACGCACACATATAACCCCCCGCGCCTGGCTCTGTCAAACGCCTACGTCGACAGCTCATCCCTGCGCACAACTCATACCTACAGCTGCTCGAAATCGCGTCCAAGAGACCGACGTGCTCTGACAATCAAAAGGTCTCTTGCGTGTTTCGAGAACTAGATACATATGACAGCGCTATAACTAACTACTTAGCCGGCTGTCTCCGCATAACTACCACCACCACCACCACCCGTTCAGCATAATATTAACTAGCTACTCGCCTTGCCCTCAACTCGCCTCTCTTGTCTTTGCACTTCTTCCCCCTGCCTGTCCCCATCGCTACATACATCTCTACACACCCCTAATACCAGCTTCTCTAGCCCCTGCTTCTTCTGGGCTAGCCCGCAGTGCCTCCATTCCCCATAACTAACGGCGCCGTTTCGACTGCTGAAGCGATGACGTCAGGACCCGCGATGGAGGAGGAAAATCAGCGACCAAAGGACATGACCCCAGAAACATGGGCACTTGTCGAGGACCTCTTCCCCCGTAGTCTCAATAGAAACAGTGCTCATCCTCACCTGCCTTCACACTCGGGCCACGCCAGTGACATGGCAACCTATGACGGCAGCGAGGCGGCGACAAGCGATGGAGACCAAAGCTACAGCGTCGTTGATGGCATTAGCAGCACCTCCGAGACGCCATCTCTCCTGACTCCACCTCTCACCAACACTGACGATGAAGAATTCGAGGATATCGAGGATGAGTACGAGGATGAAGATGGGAGCAGCGTTGCCACTCCCTCGGGCTGGGGCTCTACCCCAGCACACTCCGTTGATCACGAATATGACCAAGAAGTATATGACCATGATGAATATGAAGATGAATCCGAAGAATCCGAAGAAGGAGAAGAAGCACCTGAAGAAGAATCTGAAGACGAGAGAAACTACGTACAGTCTCGTGGTGTTGACTGGCCCGAATCAACTTCAAACCCGGCACAGTTTGACCGCGTAGAGCAACAGAACAACCACGACAGAGTCTCTCGCCCTCACCCGTGCTCTGATGCCACTCATATCTTTGACGAACCTGAAAGCTATGATGACCATGAAACCAATGAGGAGATGTCCGGGGTGAGAAGCAGAGAGGCCCCAGCTAATACTTCTCCACAGAATACACCATCTCATCTGGCCCCGGCGCATGCAGATGTCTTGAGGAGAGCTATCGAGACCATAACACAGCAAAACGAGATGATTTCAGCCCTGTCTCGATCCCGGCCTGGATACACGCAGCCGGGTGCTGTACCTGGTCAGGAGAAGCCCAAAAAGAAAGAAGGAAAACAGAAACTTCCACGTTCTCAAGGGTTTAGCAATAAGCTTGCACAGCTCATGGAGGAATATCCTGACCTTTTCCATGTACTTGTGCTAGTAATCTTGTCCCTTGTCGCTACGGCCCTCACGTTTCCATACATTGATACCTGTCTGGGGATATCTACCCAGGTCCAGGAGGGTGCAGTCACAGGAAGAGTTCAAACTATTATCACCCCCGTTGCTACACCGGTCATATGTGCGAAGACTCCGGTCGTTTCGACTTCTCCAGAGGGAGTACAGTACTTTGAATCACATTCCCGTGTCCCGCAGAATATGGACGACTTCATCACGCAGCTAACCTGTGCCAAAGCTCAGGGCATGAGTGAATCAGACGATGTCCAGGTCCATGTCGTCGGCGACCACCATATGGTTGTCCGGTTACCCAACCGCCTCGTATCAGTGAGAGATGGAAACAAGTTTGATATCAAAGTGACTCGAGAGAACAACGGCCTCCCATTTGACCTCTATAAGCTGTTCGACGGCGTCTTCACCCTTCGACTTGCCCCCGAGGATGCTTATGGTCCCATGAACATTACCGTTTCTGCACTGTCAAAGCCAAAATTGACCAAGGTCACCGGCGTTGACTTTGGCACCCCATGGTTGAAAATCGCTAGCTGGAAGAGAGCTACCCAGTCTCTGTCTCAGACGCTCCGTGGAGACCTGGCCGACGCCCAGACTGGACTCTCAAAAGTATACATCAAACTCACCTTTGACTTTAGGAGCATGTATAATGCCTGGGGGATGTACACCAACAAAACCTCTGCTGACGCAACAAACAACCGCATCAGCAGTATCTTTGACCGTGCTGTTAGCCGTGCAAAAACATCCGTAGCCAGGTCCAAGGAGGCCTCAGATGGGTTCTTCAACAAGACGAAGGAATCCCTACGCCAATCGTCTGATCAGCTAAAGGCAGAAGCACGGCTTATGCGTCGAAAGGCCCGGAAATCCGCCTCCTCCATGATGTCAGCCGCGCAGGAGAGAGCACAGCAGCTTCGAGCTCCTGCCTTTAGTTTCGACTTGAAGGCCAAGTTCCGAGACCTCCGAAAAAACTTTGCGGCTTCCACTTGATTCGTGTCAATATGCATTCAAGGACATTAGCCGTCTTCCGCACGCTCTGGCAATAATTTAATATCAACCAGAAGGGAGGAACTGGCTTCTTAGGGAAGAAGAATAAAGGAGTGAGAAACGGGGAAATAATGTATCAATAAAACCAGCTACCTACCTACCTAGTTAATGACTGTCCATATCAAAACTACCTGTACATCGGGCATCTCGCCCATCCCAACTAGTTAGCGAGTCGGACAAGCCCACCCGCCATGCAGCTGTCACCCAGCTGCCCGTACCACAGCCAGTCTCTTCTCCAACTAGTCGCTGAGTTAACAACTAGCTAGCCAACGCCTCCCAGCGCCTGCTGTGCATCTTCGATCGAGCCCGTCCAGGGGCAAAAGGAACGAGAGTTGCGCTAGTCCCAAACTGAACCTTGTCGAAGCGCCCACCTTCAAGTCTCTTTTTTTTTTTTTCTCCCTTTCCTCTCGCTTGCTCTGCGTGGACAACAACAACAACAAGAAGAAGAAGAAGACCTGCAACATCTACGACTCCAGCATCTCCTGCTTTCTGCTTTTCCTTAGCGACAGCGATATATCGTCCGTCCCGGCCCTGTCTTGATCTACACAACCACCCGTCCTCCCAGCACCGAGCCCGCCCACCATGGCAGACGAGCAAAAGCCCGACCCCACCACCGCTGCCCCTCCAGAGGCCGTGACTGAAGACAAGAAAGAAGAGACCGCCGCAACCGAAAAGGCAGGCGAGGACGAGTCGAAGAAGGCCGAGGCAGAGGGCGAGAAGGCGGATAAGCCGGCTGCTGCAGAGGAGAGCAAACCTACCACGACCGACTCCGTCTTCTCCATGTTTGGCGGCGGCCCACCAAAGGAGAAAAAGGAGCAGGAAGATGACGCTGACGAGCCATCCGGTTCCTCCAAGAAGAAGACCGAGGGCGATGATGAGGTGAGTTGATGGCCGTGGCTTGCCTGCTGTCAGTTGCTATGCTAATACTATCGTCCCCCTGAAGGACCCAGAGGCTGAGCCGGACGTACACTTCGAGCCAGTCATCCGCCTGACTGAGAAGGTCGAGATCAAGACCAACGAGGAGCTGGAGGAGCAGACCTTCAAGATGCGTGCCAAACTTTTCAGATTTGACCGGGAGTCCAAGGAGTGGAAGGAGCGTGGAACCGGTGACATCAAGCTGTTGAAGCACAAGGAGAACCACAAGACCCGACTGCTCATGCGAAGAGACAAGACCCTCAAGGTCTGCGCCAACCACTACGGTACGGCCCTTTTGACTATTACGTTAGGCTATACTGAACACATGCTAATAATCAACTCTTAGTCGTGCCTGACATGAAGCTGTCGCCAAACGTTGGCAGTGATCGAAGCTGGGTGTGGAACGCCGCTGCAGATGTCAGCGAGGGCGAGCCAGAGGCCCAGACCCTGGCTATTCGCTTTGCCAACAGCGAGAGTAAGTTTCCACTTCTACTTCCTTGTTTCTGTCACGTTTACCCTGGGATAAGACGCTAATCTTCCGTGTTAGACGCCGCTCTCTTCAAAGAAGCTTTTGAAAAGGCGCAGGAAGAGAACGCCCTGCTCTTCGGCAAGGACTAAGTCGACCCTGTTCGCTACTAGGATACCCTTGGATTAAGGATATTGGAGAGATATGAGCCAGCACCACTGCTATGAACAGAAGATGACAAGATGAAAAGATGAAAAGAATGATCACCCGCCATCGAATCGAAATATAGCCATGCAACCCCCGTTCCTGCATTACACCTGATGCTTCATTAGCAGACAACCATCACTGCTCCTATGCCATCATCTTTTGCATGAAACCCTTCTACCTATGTCACTGACCCTTATTTAGGAATAACATCCCCCCCTCCCCCCATTTCAACTCCCTTTTAACTTGCCCACCATATCCCAATCCCAATATTCCAATATACTCCAATGCAATGCCCCGAGATTGTACTCTTGATGATGTTCTCTCTCTCTCTCTCTCTACCCTCCCCTTGTTCGCGGAGACACGGCGCTCGCGAGCTGGTCCCCCTTGCCCGCTCCTCCCCTTGGCCCTGCTGCCACCATCTAGAGCAGCCAGGGCCGGACTGAGGGGGAAGGATAGCCGTCGTAACGAAAATCAACCACCATCCATGCTCTTCCTAGAGCCTAACTGCTGCTCTTCTGCTCCCGTAGCCAAAGTAACCATCCAGTAATCATCTCCTTGACTTCTCTCTCGTTGCCTCCCTTTCCCTTTTATAACATTTCTTCCGTTCGGCGAAAAAGCAAAGAGATCGTGATTACCTCATACAAAACTTCTTTCCAACCACCAAAGGAAAAAAAGCGGCCAAACGAAAGCGACGAGAAAGAGACAGACAGAGAGAGAAAGAAAGGAGAGAAAGAGAGAGAAAGAGAAGAGCGGTTCAGAGACATATACAGACTGACATCCTCTTCTCTACCGGCTGCAAGCTCCAGTGCGCTGTTCTCATCACTAGTTGCCATCAGTGACAGCGGACGACCACACGCCTCCGCCTCCAAACGCCCCCCCGCCCACCGCTATCTTCCCTCCTGCTTGCCAGGAACGAACCTGAAACCCATAAGCGGCGCTGAGTAGGGCCAGGATATCTTCTGACACGCTGCCGGAGAAATAGAGAGAAGCAAGGCCAAGATGCCAGATGTAAGTCTCCTACCCGCCTCTACCATACCAGTCGTGGTGTTGGGTTCGTTCGGCAAGTCGCGTCTGCGGATTAGGCGCGGAGAGAATGATAGATGAGCTGACTCGGGTGCTTTACGCATGATATAGGTCAAGCGCACTATTAAGATCGTTACGGAGTCGCGTATATCGTTCGTGTCCCCTTCAAGCTTCCTTTGTTGCGCCTCGCGATCCCCTCGTTGCATGGCTGTGGCTTCCTGGGCTGGCTGGGTATATGGGGTGTTCCGGCGCATGATTCCCTGTTGATACCCGTGCAGTATAGCTTGGATGATGAAGACGGCTACATCTGCTTCGTAGCTACATGGGCAATGCGCGCCGGATCACCCTCCTACAGGCCAAGGATATACCCATAGCTTCTGAGGGCGTAAGCAGTGAAATTCGCCGGCTAACCAGGTGTATTCACGGTAAACAGGGACCCAAACTCCGGTATCGAAGGCTTCCCACTCCGTCAGTGGTCCGTTGAGATATATCTCCTGAACGACCATGGAGAGCCCGTTCCTGCGTCGGTATTCCCGAAGGTGACATACCATCTACATCCCAGCTTCGAGCAAAGAGCTACGCAGAGTACGTTGCGCCGCACTTATTGTCTCCCCTCCAACATGATGTTGACACTGCGGAACTGGAACTGGCTGCTGACTATACTAGCTATAAAATCCCCTCCGTTCAGAATCGAAGAGGAAGGATGGGGTGAGTTCGATATGCAGATTGTCTTGAGTGCGCCAGATAAGGACCATTCCATTACGCATGACTTGAACTTCCAATCGAGCAAGTACGAGTCAAAGCATGTTATTGTACGTATCACGTCGCAATTTATACGTCATAAATGCTCTCCAATTCTAACCTTGGGGGACAGACGTTCAAAAACCCTAAGCCTCCGCTTCTAGCCCAGCTGCGTGAGTCTGGCCCTGTACCTGGTGATGAAAATGGAGTGAAGAAACGGGGCCAGGAGGAATCCAAGAAGAAAAAACGCGTGGATAAGAACGTAAGTTGTCTTTTCTGTTGACAGGGCAAATGCATGTTTTGACAGCTCTTCTTTAGGTCGATATGGAGAAGCTAGCAGATGGCCTGCAGAAGCTGGGAGAAGACGACCTGCTCCAAGTTGTCCAGATGGTGCATGACAACAAGTCCTCGGACTCGTATACTAAAAACGATATTGAACGTAAGGACATGACATTCCCCACATTCTCCGTCCTCCGCAGCAGTTGGGCTTACCCGAGCTAACTTGGATCTTAGAGGGAGAATTCCACGTTGATTTATATACCCTCCCCGACGCTCTGATAAGAATGCTCTGGGAATTCACACAAGAAAAGGGAGTATTATAATTGACGCCTGCCTTCTAAGATAGGATAGAGAGAATGAATCTATTTCTATGAAACCAAAAGAAACGAGACAAAAAGAGATGAAAACGGGGGTTAATGCAGAGACAATGGAACAAGAGTAACGAGACCTATAAACACCCCCTT
The DNA here is from genome assembly GCF_000151125.1 of Trichophyton benhamiae CBS 112371. Lineage (NCBI taxonomy): Eukaryota > Fungi > Ascomycota > Eurotiomycetes > Onygenales > Arthrodermataceae > Trichophyton > Trichophyton benhamiae. Next base: position 1,219,766 of record NW_003315113.1, read on the forward strand.
GGACAGATATCAATTGGCGTCTTTGCGAGAAAAAAAAAAGAAAAAAAGAAAAAAAATTGGCGTTACATACCGGATGAAGAACTTTGCCCATTCTGATAATTCGAACCCGGGGGCTTTTTTTTTTGTATATTGTTAGTACCGTGCGTTTCAGTCATTCTTGTGGTTATTTATATCTACGTGTTACTAGAGCCGGTGTCTGGCTTCTCCATGATTAAGTCAAAGAGCGTTACCTCTAGGCATGAGTCAGGATAACTATAACCAGTATATATATACGGAGAGACATTAATCCAGAGAACATGCAAAAATGGTTGTTGAGAAAGATGAATTTAGTGATAGATATGCCTATGCTATAAAATGTGTTATCATCAAAAAAAAAAAAAATAGTGGAGAGACATGATTCGAGATTAAATAGAAACGATAGAGGGAATAAACGAGATAAACGAAATAACCTCCCTGTACTTTTTTTTGTACCAGGTTTCTATACTGCCAGAGTATGAAATTCAAGGCAAGGCAAGAAAACACCTCCATGAGCCAACCAGGTTAGGTGCACCGGCGCTATTTCACCTCTCATGGCAAAGGTAGTAAGAGAAAAACGGGAGGAAGACGGAGAGAGAGAGGGAGAGGGAGAGAAAGCAGAGACTAGTATAAGAGGTGGGTATGGTATGGTATGATATGATGGGGGAAAACAGCAGCAGAACAGGATGGATAGCAAGATATAGGAAAATGCATGATCGGGGTATGAGAGTGGAAGAATGGAAGTCATAACATTAGAGATATAAAGAGATTAATGATTAGAGGATATAAGGAAAAGAGCAGAAAAGTAAAATGGAAAGAGACAGCGAGATTAAGCGGGTCTAGAGCACTTTGTGTCTGTGATATCAGTTAGCAGGGAAGTTCAGTGGAAGAAGTATATGTGAATGGTGTATGGGGGTGTTGACGTACTGCATAAGCAAGGTCTCTATGCTGGCAGAGCTGCAGCCACGGCCATCTGGCAGCTGCTTCATGACGTCGATGATGGTAGCGAAGACCTCACCGTTCCTGTAGGCGATGAGGGCCGGAGCGGTGATGTGGTCCATCTCGGCGATCTCATAGTGCAGCTTGACAAAGTGTGTGGTGGCCTGCTTGCGAGCAAGCGAAGTAAGGCAGTCTTCTACTATCGAGCTCTCAGTCGACTGTATATGCCGTTAGTATATATGTATATAAATTAGCTATATGAGAGTAAAGAACTGACCTCTGGATCGTAGATGCAGACCACAACGACGGTGCCCGGGGTGACCTTCTCGATGGCGTCAAGGTATCCCGTGGCATCGACAGTGTCGACGTTGCCGTACCGTCGCTTGCTGGGGCTGACCCGGCGAGTAGACTTGTTCTGCAGCTCGAGCATGCGCGCCTCCCTCCACTGGCGCATGAAGCGCTCATCCTCGTCACTCTCCTCCGCCGAGTCGCCGGGACTCGCGCCGCGGTGTATGAAGTTGCTGGTGCTGCCGCTCTTGCTGTGCTTCTCGCTGGCGCCGGGAGAGTTGTGGCCGCTGCGGGAGAACGGGTTGTAGTCGAATGCGCTGGCGGAGGTCAGGGTGCGTCTGAAGGAGCGCTTCTTCGCGCGCTCAAAGGACTGCGCATCGGCGATGACGCCCTTGGGCCCCGTGTTGGCGTCGTAGACGGTCGACGGGATGTGGTATGCGGCCGGCTTGGAGACCATGGTGCCGGAGAAGTCGATCTCGCTCTCGTCGGAATCGTCTCCAGCGGCGGCGTTGGCTGCGCGGATGCGGTTGGTACGCTTCTCGTTGTGCTCGTCCTCGTCCTCCTCCTCGTCGTCGTCTTTGTACTCGTCGCCGGAGAAGTGGGCGAGGTCTTCAGGATGGGCTGCGGGCTGTTTGTCCTTGGGGTCGAGCAAGGCGTCGGCTTCGTCTTGGGCGGGAGACATGGTGGGCGCTGCTCGCGGGGACGGGGGGAAAGGCATGCTCAGTATATATAACCATAAGAGTCGAGCGAGGGCGGTTCCGGATACGGGTGGGTGGGTATGATCCCTACTTACTTTTTTCTGCTGTGCTAACTAAGGATCGACTCTGTTCGCTCGCTCGCGCCGTTTCTTTGCTCTCGTTGGCCGTTCTTCAGGGGCTTCTTTGCTTTTTGGCTGGCTGGCGTTGCGTGGTTTGCGGTTGCGGGTGCGTGGAGTGTGTGTGAGAGAGGAAAAAGTGACGATGTCGTTACTTTGGCTGGAACCGCCCGCCTTTTTGGACGAACCACCAACAGCAGAAGACGAAGACGAAGAAGGAGAATAAGAAGAAGAAGAAGAAGAAGAAGAAAAAGAAGAAAAAGAAGCAAAAGAAGAAACAAAAAAGGGCCAAACCTCGGGTCGGTGACCAGCTGGAGACACACTAGGAGCGGCCAATGGGGAGTTTCTTTGCAGGGTCCGCGGTTGGGCAGGAGGAGAGCTGGGAGGGAGAGCAAAGACGATAGACTGAAGCATCGAAAGAGAGAGAGAGAGAGACGAGGGAGGCTGTTTCAGAAGGTTAAGGCCAGGGGCAAGGCGACCTCTTGCGCTCTGGGCTCGTATCCAGGGATATCAAAAGCACCCAAGTGGCCAGTCCCTCCCCTCCGCCTGATATGATTTGCTTCTTTCCCTCCTCCATATTTCCAGACAGACGCTGACGACGGAGTAGTTTTTTTGTTTTTGCTTCTTTCTCTTGTCCTGAACCGGTTACTGGGTGCGCCAGAGGGGACGAGCGCTACTTGGGCATTCCATACATGTGCTCTTCGGCTGCGTTGGACATTTCATGATGAAACACGGCAGCACAAAGCAGGACACGGAACAGACAAAAGGAATTGGCTGCCGACTGAAAGCAGGAGATGCCCAAAACAAGGCTTACGCAGTGACTGTTGATCTCGGATGTCCCGTTCGAGCACATGGGAAACTGATATATCACCCGTCTGAGGGCTCTTCTCTATCTCGTGCTGTGGCTCTACGAAGTAAGTAACTGCTGCCAAACGACGGAGGACACCGGTAGGGGATGCTCCGCAACGCAGCTACAACTGGACGGGTGTGATCAACTATAACTCTGGACAAGATGGAGATCCTCCGCAGAGAGAGCGTTTAAGAGTGGGCTACTTCTTTCCGGCCTATCCGTGGGTTGGATGCCAAAAATGCACTCAACAGAATATGGACTGAAGGAGGCAAAAAAAAAAAAAAAGGAGTCAACCAAAGGGCCATCCAAGAAGACCATGAGCTAGCCTACGCCCCTTTTCCACGTGGATCGAGGCTTTTTTCCTTTTCCTCTTAGCATTACACCACAAGGAATATACAACTTGATGAGGTTTAACTTCGCCATCCTTGCTTAACGCCCGTCCCCTTGCGAGGAAGCTGATGGGAACATCTCGGCTTCAGGGGGCTCTGTGTCGCGTGGCTTTGTTTCAGGTTTCCACAAGCGCACGCTAACTCCGGTTGGACCTCCTCCCTGTGCTTTCATTTCTTTTTCTTCTCGTTGGCTAGTGAAGTTTGCACTTTCACTCTGAGTTGTCCGATGGAGTCGACTCCTGGCCTCGGCATACGGTTGCTGCTTTTTGATTCCATATAGGGAACTACTAACTTACATATACAAAGACAGTCAGACAGTCATATAGACAGGGCAAGCAGACAGGCAGAGAAGCATGGCTCCCCTGCCTGATGCAGATGTCGATGCAATCTCTGCGTCATCCCTTCGATTGCACAAGTCTCCAACCCTTGCTCTTAGTTAGGCACTTAAGGAAAAAACTATTTGCATGGCTGGCTGCCAAACCTGCACTGGAAGGACGGATGGTTTTTCACCTCCCCTTAGACCGCCGTGAACCCGCGAGCTGGCTGCAGGTGCTGTCGAATTGTCCAGTCCTACCCTTATCTCTTGTCATTTCTTGCCTGAGGCCACTAACCTATCATGCAGTGGGCTGGGATATCGGCTTGGCCAGCCGCCAGCGATATATCACGCTGAGTTATTATCATTCCTCTATTCGACTGCCAACATATGCAAGCATTGCCGCGGCCGTTTCAACCACCCCATCACCTGCAGCAGCATTATTGTCAATCTTATAAGTTAGGCTGCGACTGCATGTTCAGACGTTCATCTCTACCCGAGAAAATCCTCCCCTCGCCGTTGGACAGCAAGGTGTCGGCAGTTACGGGCATGCCGAATTCCCTTTTTTCTGCGGAGGGAGCTCCTGTTCTCCCTGTTTCAACCCCGACTTGATGGAGTTCTTCGGCCACAAACTTACCTCTTATCCTCAAATCTTCCGCAGGAACTGAGATGTAAGTACTTACCTCCAGGCTACGTCGGCCTGTACTTTCGCAGGTTTGTCAAGTTAACGGATACATACCCGAAACACCCCTGTTGTGTAGACTCTGCTCCGTACAAAAATTATTATCCGGGAATCTACGACATCTGTAGACTTTGAGTCGTGCCAAAGCCCGCAATTTTGGCAACCATTTCCCCTTCCTCCCCTTGCTGCTTGGTAAAAGCCATGTCGTCAGTTGGATCTAGACTCGCCCATAGACAGGCATGATTACATGTTTGATTATGAACTCAGTTGCCGAAGGGGTTGGTGGTTAATATTGGGTTATAGACTAGAGACGGACGAGCCCTTCAACGATTCCAACCACCCGTTATCGTATTATCTGAGCCAGCAATCTTCTCGATGTGCTGAAGAAGCCACATCACGGATAGAGGACCTGGTCTACTCAGCCGAGACCTCTAGCTCTGGTACCCCCTCTATGATTATGGAGTATCAGTAGAGAGGGCCTTGAGCGGTAGGATCCATCTCCCAGAACTGACCCAGTTGCATCTTCCAACCACATCATCTTTCTTTCGTCCAGCTCTATTTATATCGCCGGCAGTACGGGAGTAGAGAGGTCCACGATCTGTCTTGTCCCTCACCCCCGATTACTCTAGTGTGGAATCAATCGATCAGGGTAGTTAACTAGCGCCAGCTGGACAGAGCAAAGACTGAGAAATGCGGCCTCTCGGGATCCCATGTCTGAATCTCCAGATATAAGGGTGATATTATTGACAGTTCTGAGGTCATGTAAGTCGGTACTCTGTACTCCGTAAAGCTCGAGAAAAAGAGAGCTGATCTTCCATTTACTTACTCTGGCCAGCAACCCCTTTTATCCCGTTAACTATGAGTTACTATGTACGAACCCCTGTCTGGCCAGTCGGAAGACGAACCAGAAGATACTTGAACACCCTGCTGCGATCAAAAGTCACTTCGAGGGCATGGATCCTGCCGCTTAAATACTTTACTTTATTCCGGGAGAGAGCCTGCTTCGTTGCGAAATCATCGTTTTGTCTTCCCGTGTAGCGAGCGAGCGGGAGCCTGTCATGATGGTTCAACCCCATTTAAGGCTCGCGATCTTCAACGCTATCAGCGCCCATCAACACAACCTCAGCTCCACTGCTGAAAACTTGAACTGCACACAGAAGAGCCATCATTGCCCAAGATCAACAAGTGTCTTCCTGGGGCGACTGGCTGGAGATTTTTCCTGCTTCTGCGGCGAAAACTACAGTATTACGGAGTACTCCGTACCGAGCTTCTGCTTGTGACAATCTACACTGTCAGCCAGAGTTCTGGGACAAGCCTCTTCTCGTATAGCCAACGAGCTAAGAGATGCAGATGAGATCAACTGCCAGAGATACCCAATCTGTTCACCTTCTTTGAACAGCCATGGACAACCTAGGAAGTGTCCCGATTACACCGCCGGATGGCAGACAGCATGCGAAATAGATAGGGAGACCTTGACATACCGAGTATATATTGAACCTCTCATCCCTGAACCGCAATCTTCAGCTGGCCATTGTAGGGCCTTGGAGCTGACTCCAGGGGTCATCCACCTTTTTGCCAGGTGTCGGCTATCAGGTCTCAGGCCAGATATTGGCCTCTATCAAGCTGGATCCGCAGCCCGAGACCCTCCAGAGCCTGCCCTGAACAATCCTAGCAAACCAACACCAATCAATTTTCACGAAAATGATCCCTTTAAGCAGTATATCCACTCAGAAACCTCGGAGCAGAGGCTCTCCTCTTCAAGGAGGCTTGAGTTCGCTGGCTAGAGCCGTCTTACACAGACACTCATCAGTCAGATCCGATATGTTAATTATCATCGCGCCGCCAATCTATGGTTAGACTACACACTAACTGTGCTGGCTGCAAGAAATATATTGAAAATTTTACGCTATCGATGTCCGCTGAGGCCTCCTTTCCGGATACAAATCTCTCCGGCTTCTACTTTCCGTTCAAATAGCGGATGGTCAATGAAGCCCCCTTTACTCAATCGCTTAAGCATTGAAGTAGATCATGCTTATATGTAATACACATCGGGAGATCCATCTCCTTTATCGACTGACATATGTCTTGCATTTGCATCTGCCAGCCATGCATTTCCATTAGGCAGTATCGGTGGCTCAATGGCGACTTGCTTACCCAGAGAGGCCTCCGCATAACATCGTGGGAGATTTGCCATCGAACCTGACGGTGGCTGGCTCACGTCAAAGCCAATGAGAAGTTTACTTCGTTACTACATGCGACTCGCCCAGTTGGTGAAGTTCTTGAGGACTCCCTCTGGGATATTGCGGGAAGAGAAATAACTATATCTAGCAGGCGTTAACTATTGATGCCCGGAGATTCCGGGAAACCAGTGCTTCTTTTATATCTCTATCGGAGATTGGATGGCCATATATTGACGGGTCTCCCCTGAACACACGATAGCCCGTACTAGACCACTATCGCCTACTCCATATCCCTGCCCACATTTTATCTTTACCCCTGTCTCCTCCCGGGGTAGTTAAATAGACACCCAGCTAACGAGCTAATCAGGCGGCTTTCACTCAAAAGATTTAAGTAATAACCCCAGTTCGCCGCGAACTCGTTAGTACGCAACTATCAGTAGTCATCTAGTTGCGAGGTGGACCCGCAAATCTTCGTTTTATTAGTTAACGTTTTTACCCCTGAGCGAGAGCCGATATGGACGAATTCTGACCATAAAAGAGATCCCTGCTGGGCACTCCAACATGTCCTTCGATCTCCAGCCCGTCAAAACATCGCCATAGGCCACTGCATGCGCCCCGATTTAGTCGGTACCAGAGTTTTGCCGCCTCTTGTATTGCTTGTATCACGGTCGAGGTGGCGGATCCCAGCAGCCATTGAACGATCCCCATTCGATGAAGTTGCATAATTGAAATTATACCCAGCTACTGGCTTCGGACAATTATGTCCAGACGTTCTCTTGCAGTTGGTGGCGCACCAAGTTCAATAGTTGCCTGCAGATCTGGAGTCAGTGGTTGAAATGCAGCCTGCTTCCGGAATAACGGTGACTTCCATTATGCCGCTCAAGAAAAGCAAAGACAGTTGCCGCTGTTTAGATACTTTGGGAGACATATAGACCGTCTCATCCGCAAGCCGTCTCATTCTGATGAGTGAGGCCTCAATCTTTTCCTGTGTGCAACGGAAGTGTGTCTTGTGAGAGCGTCCGAGGTGTTTATAGTTATCAACTATAGTATTGTTTAGTGCCGGAAATGCGCTTCCTGTTGGTGTTGAGCCTGGCCTCAATGGCCCTGGCATCGCCTATTGCTACCTCGCATTTGACTGCAAGAGATGAAGTTTTCCCTCAGTGTGCGGTAAGAAGGCCTGTTATCTAGTTGAATGTGAATATGATATAACGAACGCCAACTAATACACTCCTAGACCGACTGCCAGAGCCAAGTCATTGCCGAAGCTGGGACACAATGCTCTGCCAAAGATATACCCTGTCTCTGTGCAGACGAGGCATTCCAGGGTAAGGTTGCTGGTTGTATAATGAAACACTGCACGGGAAGTGAGGCTTTGAGTAAGACTTCCCTTATTCCCTACTTTCGGCCTGTTCGGCATCCTAAGATAATATAATATAGTGGCAAAGCATCTCAGCTCACAGGCCTGTGGTATCATCACAAAACCGCGATACACCGAAGTAGACGCGGGCACGCTTATCCCTTTCCTATTTGCTAGTTTCTTCTTCTCAGTTAGGATCGCATCTAAGGCGATGCATCTGGGAGGTGGATGGGGTGCTGACGACTATACCATATCTGTGGCATATGTAAGGCAAACCCATCCCACGTACCTTCAACTCCTTTTTATTAATGATCGTAGGTACTTGCTATTGCGATTTATACGCTACACACTCAAAGTAAGATCAATCCCCCCAAGACATATCTAGGATAGGGTGCTAACCACCTATCTAGTGATCCATTATGGCTTTGGCAAAAACATATGGGACGTTATTCCACAGGAAGATTTAACAATAGCATTCAAGGTCCATCTTGTCCAGGTCCTCAAGGAAATGTGAGGAAGAGGGCTAACTATGAATAAATAGGTCTTCTTCGCATACGTCTTGGTATATAAGTCTCTGATATCCCTCGCGAAGATATCCGTCGGTTTCTTCCTGCTGCGAATCTTCAGGTCAACTCCTTTCCGTTATGCTACATATAGTATTATTGCACTCAATGCGGCAATTGGAATTACATGGATACTAGTTGATGCTTTCCACTGTGTCCCCGTCCATCTAGCGTGGACCTCATGGAAAATGGAGGAGACAGGCACTTGCATCAACTTCATGACCTCAACCTATGTCAACGGGTTCGTCAATATCGCTGTTGACACTGTCATGGTAACTATGCCAATATACGAGGTCGTCAAGCTGAAACTATCCCGCCGTAAGAAGGTCGGGGTTGCAGTGATGTTCGGAATGGGTCTACTGTAAGTTTATTGCACCGATTCTCACTGTTATTTCCCACGATCAACTAACGTGTCTGCTTAGATTGACGGCCATTGGAATTGCACGAGTGATTATCCTGTTCCAGCATGATCCCACTACAAACCCTACCTGTGCGTAGCACCCAGATGCCCCCTTTCTAAAGAGGCCCATTCACTAACCATGCTTGATAGATGAAATGGCACCCCTAAACTACTGGTCCATGATCGAATGCCAGATAGCTATTGTCTGCGCGTGCCTACCTGCCATACGGACACTGCTCATCCACTACGTTCCCGAAGTATTTGGCCAAACCACCGAGGCTGCGTCTCAAAAACGATTGAATGCTTCTTCTACCGGCAACTCCAAGGGAGAGGAGTATACCTCCAACTCCACCTTGGTCGAATCCGGGGATGGCTACATTTCCAAGACCATTTCATATTCGGTGAACACTACGATAAAATCCGAGAACAGCCCGACGGAGCCATCCATAAATCTCGTCCAGGTTGATCGAAGAAGAGTATGAGAGGGTGCATTTTTCTTCCATTCGCGCATACACGACCGTAATCTTTTAATTGATAATATTTTCACCAACTTAACTACCTGTATATAATTAATGATACCAATACCAACTTTCTTTTTCGACGGCATTAATCTCGATAATATAAGCTAGCACTTATAGTAGCTGGCAATATAGATCTGGTCAACTTATGGATCTCCCCGAATTATATAGTTATATAAATAGTTGGCCCACCAAGTGATAGTGGATTCAGGGGGGTGGCGGGTCGATCCATCCAGTGGGCTTGTGGAGTGATGGTTATCCAGCAATGATAGCTATAGATAGCCGCGAGTATCAAAAGCCAAGTATTGTATGTTTCTCCAGTAGGACTTTTTACATCTATAATGCCAGCCATCTTAATCGATATCTGACACCTTAATCAGCCATGTGGAGAATCGAATACGATGCAGGACCTCGGATAACAACCGAGACGCCAACAACGAAGACATCGATGCCTCAGCCTCAATATCAGCCGAATATCGCCTCGACAGTGAAAGAAGCCAAATACCCCATACTAGACACAGACCATAAAGTAATTGCTTCATCATGGCCCAGCAAAAGCCCAAAGTGCTATGCCTAAGCTATCCCGAGTTCACGGACAAGGCGTACCTCGCTGACTTCCAAACCAAATTCGAGCTCCACGTCAGTCTAGTCTCTCGTCAATGTTACAAACATACCTTCATGAGAATACCAGATACCTAACAGCCAGGATACCAGTCTCTCACATCTCCTGCCCGCGCCGGCCTGGTTCCCGAACTAGCGGCTCGGGTGCGCAAAGATGGGCCCTTTGACGCAGTGATCGTGCGCATAGGCACCATTGTCTTCGAGCCATTTGACGCAGAGATGCTTTCTCCTCTACTCCCCGACTGTCGCATCATAGCCTCTGCTTCGGCAGGGTATAATGAATTCGACGTAGACTGGATGACTCGCAACGGCATATGGTTCTGCAACTCTCGCAACGCCGTGTCAGAATGCACAGCTGACATGGCGATTTTCCTCATCCTGGCCGTGCTGAAGAATGCTTCTGTTGCGGAACGATGTGCGAAAAGCGGGGTTTGGCGACAGGGCATCGAGGGCGTCAGTAGGTCTCCTCGCGGGATGGTGTTGGGTATTATTGGGATGGGTAGTATTGGGAAGGTAAGCTCGAAACGACATGTTTTTGGTGGAGGTGAGGTGTATGGGATACGTGCTGATTGATATATTTGATGTGCGGCTAGTATCTTGCTAAACGAGCAGACGTGTTGGGCATGAAGGTGGTGTATTACAATCGGAACCGCCTTGCGGAGGACGTTGAGAAGCAGTATAATGCTAGATACTGCTCGACGCTGGATGAACTGCTTGCCTGCTCGGATGTGATATCCGTCAATTGCCCGCTGAGCAAAGAGACTACGAATCTGCTTGGGCGTGAACAGTTCGAGAAGATGAAAGACGGGGTGTACTTTGTCAACACTGCCCGGGGACAGATCGTTGATGAAGAGGCATTGGTAGATGCGTTGAAGTCCGGAAAGGTCAAGATGGCTGGTCTAGATGTGTTTCCTAACGAGCCTAACATCAAGTAAGTTACACCGAGATTGCTATCCATATTTGTCTATGTTCTTTAATTAAACGGCTAACCGTGGTACTGCAGTCCGTATTTCATGGAGAGCGACAAGTGCATACTACAGCCTCATCTGGGTGGGTATACCGACGGGGCCTTCAGGCTGTCCGAGCTAGAGTGCTTTGAGAATATCAAGGCGTGGTATGCTACGGGAATGCCCATCTCGCCAGTTAATAAAATCGAAAAGCAGACTTAGATTGGACATGTGGAATAAATTAGATTATGGTACTGATAGTATATTCTACCAGCTCGAAGCTACCAGCCCAGGTGGATAGACACAATATCCTGTTATTAAACCGCTTCCCTTTTGGCGGAACCAGGAGCCACCCATGGACCGCTTTGGTCCCTTTTGTAACCATCTTCTGATATAGTCATGTTTTGTAAAGGATATAACAGCTTCACCGTGGAACCCATTGGTCTGGGTAGAAGTTGGTAGGCATTTATATCCGTGATAATGCCACGAGGGCAAAGCACCGGCCTCATCCTGTAGAAGTGATGTTAGCAGATAGCTTCCATCAAGTGATCAACCGTGACAGCTGTGACTTACCGGAAATAAATGTCTTGCTATCCTACTGTATATATATGTATATAATAATTGGTATATTAATACCGAATACCGAATGCCTAACACACGGAATGCCGAGGTACCGGAGCCAGGCGGTCTGGATGTAGATCCTGTTAGTTTTAGGGGGTCACGTTGGTAAGGGAAAAAAAAGGGGGGGGAAGAAAGGAATGGAGCAGTCAAAGAACATACCGGAGAAGAGGCTTACCACGAGTGATGAGCCAGGGTAGAAGCAATTGGGTGAGTGTACTTATGTTGTTCCCGTAATAATATGTCGGTGCAATTGGACGTTTCGAATATTGTTTGGATTGACAGACAGGCAGGGCGGCCTCCTATGGGCCGGCGTAGAGCCGACCTCAGATGCCCACTCACCCACGGCCCGGAAGATGTTTACTGCCAGGCCGCGAGTGAGTGGGTGTCTATACGTATATATATATGTAATAAATCCCCGACAGGTATACATGTACCTTTTGGCCGCCCCGGCAGTAGCGCGAAGTATAGCGCGGGAACCGAACCCACAAAGGGGTCAAGACGACTGTTTTCTCTTCTGCACGGTACCGAGCTTATGGAACACAAACGAAGGAGTATATGGCATGGTGTGGTGTGGTGTAGTAAAGTATATACCTAGGTATGTATATATAGTAGAGTAAACCGTAAGTAGACGCTGGGATATGTCTCGGTTGTGGTAGTTTGGTAGATGGAGAGAAGAAAGAAAAAAAAAGAGGAAGAAGAAGAGATTGGGAAATCTGGGGGGAGGAAGGGGATTTTATAGCCTGGGGGGAAGGGCAGCTGGGGCTGTCACTGCACTGGGGGAAGAGGGGGGAAGAGGGGGAAGGGGAGTAGTTAATGCAGGTGGCTGTTCACTGCAGCTGTCAGGCGTGGACGATGCGATCAGAGGGAGGGGGTTCACAGCAAGAGAAGAGGGAGTGAAGAAGAGAAGAAGAAGCAAAGGAGTTGGATTGTTTAAGAGCAAGTCAAGAGTATATATGATGACATAGTATAGTATAGTAGTATAGTTGGTAGTAGTAGTAGTAGTAGTAGTGGTAGTGGTAGTGGTAGTAGTAGTATAGAGGTAGATAGATAGAGCATGATGGTGGGAGGATGAAGTTAGTGGTGATGGCTCAGGGAGAAGAAAGAGAGGTCAAGAGGAGGTCAGAGGAGGTGATTATGCCTTGAGACGGCGGGGAATCAAAGAAGAAGAAGAAGAAAAGAAAGGCATAGAAGATGTAGTAGTGGAAGAAGAAGAAGAAGGTAAAAGGTGGTAAATAATTAATCCCCATGTAAGAAAGTAGTGTAGAAAAAGGGGGATGAGAGAGGTAGGTAAGTAATAAAGCTCCAAGCCAAAAAAAAAAAAAGGTAACATGAAGTAAAGAAGAAATAGATCAGTCATGTCGAGGTAAGAGGAAGAGAGAGATAGAGAGAGAGAGAGAGATGGAGAAGGCGGCATCATGTATAAGGGGGGAAGTTTTTGGGAGGGGACAACGGACGGCAGGAAGAGGAAAAGCAGAGCAGACAGAGAGACAGGAAAAGAATAGATAGACCGTCCCATTCCACTTTTCAAAGCAAGACAAGGAAGACAGGCAGATAAAAAGAGAAAAAGAGAAAAAGCAAGACAGACACTAACAGAGCACGGACGAGATGTAGTTAGACAGAGAGGAAACGACAAAGGAGACGGTAGGTCGGAGTAAAAGATAATAGCGGTGTAGTCGTCGTCGTGGGAGGTAGGTAGAGGTGTATGATGTAGTAGATGGGAGAATTGGCCGGTTTACCAGGCCCAGATTTTAAGCTTGGGAGACGTTAGCTGGGATGCAAGTACAACAACGGCGACAAAAAGACAAAAAAAAGAAAAGAAAAAAGAAGGGACGAGAGGAGAAGTCCTACCAGTGAATCCCAGGAACCTGTGCATAAGCTTATGCCGTCGTTGCTGACGCCGAGACAGCTGACTCTGTTCTCATGGCCGCTTAACGAGCCGACCTTTTCTCCTCTCAACACATCCCATACCTGTGACGATGGATTAGTAACATGTTCTAGAATGAACGTAAAATAGGATATAAGAGAGAAGACCTACCTTGCACTCGTAGTCGTCGTAACCGGCAAAGAGTAGTCGTCCGGAGACCGAGAAGGCTACCGAGGTGATACCGCAGAGTACTTGGTCACTCTGATAGTGAAGTTAGTATTTAGTATATATTAACTAGGAAAAAGAAAAGAAAAGAAAAAAAAAGAGGAATACTAACTTGGTAGACGTTGAGCTCGCGGTCGGCTCGAATGTCGAATAGTCTGCAGGTGGTGTCGTCCGAGCCGGTTCCAAAGGCGTTGCCGTCGGGGAAGAACTGGATGGCATTGATATCGGACTCGTGGCCGGAGAAGGTCTGGACGGCCTTGCCAACACGGATGTCCCACAGTTTGGCGAACATGTCGCAGGCACCAGAGACAAAGACGTCGTTGGAAGTCGGGTTGATGCTGATGCTCATGACGTCTCCGAGATGGTCGGCAAACTCGGTGATCTTGGCTCCGGACTCGATGTCCCAGAGTATGCAGGTCATGTCGCCCGAAGAGGTGAGGATGCGGCGGTCGTTGATGAAGCGGCAGCAGGAGAGGTAGCCCGAGTGACCCGAGAGCTCACGGGCGACCCGAGTCGGCCCGTCTCTGGAGGAGAGGTTGTAGATGGAGCAGATGTTGTCGAGACCACCGCAGGCGACGTAGTTTCCCGAGGGGGCGTAGGCGCAGGTCATGACCCAGGAGGAGCGCAGGGGGATGGCGTGGACCTTGTTGGTGGTGTAGGCGTCCCAGATGATGAGCTTGCCGTCCTGGGAGGCAGAGACGAGATGGCGGCGGTCGGTGGACCAGTGCATGGCGTAGATTTTGGCGAGATGGCCCTTGAGATTGCGGCGCGGGCGCATCCCGATTCGGGGGAGGGGTCAGTGTTGTTCTGGGCGACCTGGCGGACTATCAGAGTTGTTAGTTAGAATCATAGAGCAGGAGAGATAGATAGATAGAGATAGATAGAGAGACAGAGAGAGAGAGAAAGAGAGAGAGAAAAGGGATAACGAACGGGTGGTGTCTGCGAGGTCGTCTCTGCGATGCCTGATGCGGTCCTTGAGCACTTCGGCCTCGCGTCTGGCGGCGACGATCTTGGCCTGCATCTGTTCGCTGGAGTCGGCCATGGTGACGGGGGGAGACGGGGGAGACGAGGGAGACGAGGCAGACGACTAGGAGAGCAAGAGTCGAGCGACGAGCAGCCGGTCTTCAATGGCTGTTATGGGCCGTTTGTTGTTGTTATTGTCGTCGTCGTCGTCGTCGTCGTTGTTGTGGTGGTGATGGGGCGGAGATGGGGGTGGTTGGGAGGCAGAGAGAGAGAGAGAGAGAGAGAGAGGTAGAGAGAGAGCCCGTCCTGGGACAAAGAGCAGCGACGCCAGACGGCCAATTCCGGGGGAAGAAGAGACGGACGGTTCGACCGCTTGGATCCTCGACTGGGTTCGCCTTGTCTCGTCGGTGGTCCTGTCGGGGTCGTCTGTCGTCGGTTCGGGGCAGACTCGGGGCGGAGAGAGAGAGAGAGAGAGAGAGAAGATGAGAGAAGAGAGAGAGAGAGAGAGCCAGATGAAGGAGAAGAAGAAGAAGAGAAGCTGGACGAGGGCGAAGGAGGAAGAAGAAGAAGAAGAAGAGCGAGAGAGAGAGAGAGAGAGAAGGAAGAAAGAAGGTTGAACGAGCGAAAAAGCGACGCCAGAAGAAGAAGAAGAAGCGCAGGAGAAGAAAAAAAGACGCCAGGCCAGGAAAGGGAAGGGAGGAGGCGTAAAGACGTTACGGGACGGTGACAGCGCGGGAGACAGGCAGAAAGGGCAGAAAGAGACCAGAAAGAGAGGCTGCAGGCGGCGGGCGATACGAGGTGGTTACGACAGTGATACGCTGACGATACACGACGATACAGCGATACAGACAATACAAACGCCACAGAGGGAGAAGAGAAGAGAAGAAGAGAAGAAGAGAAGAAGAGAAGAAGTAACAAGTAAGAAGATGGTAACCTCTCTCTCTTTACTCTTTACCTTTACTCTCTTTCTCTCTTCTACGGAGTACTATTTACTCTCTTCTTCTCTTTACTCTCCCAACTTCTCTTCTTCTTCTTCTCTTCCTCTCTGTCAGCGCTTAAAGAGACTAAAATAACACAAACTAAAATAACACTTTTTAAACTTCTTGCTTGCTTTTTCTGTTTGGTTAGTAATCATATTAGTAAGCAGCAGTTGGGGGCCAGACGGCAGAGAAGAAGAGAAGAGAAGAAGGGCAGAGAAGAAGAGAAGAAAAGCAGCAAAAGAAGAAGAAGAACAGAAGAAGAGCAGAAGAGCAGAAGAGAAGAAGAGAAGAAGACAGTCACTCTTGATAGTCACTCTTGACAGTCACTCTTAGTCGTTTATCCTTAGCTTGCTTACTTCTTCTTCTCTTCTCCTTCTAAGGATTACTCAGCATCACCAGCCAAACAGGCCAAACTTGCCCAAAGAGGAACTTTTCCCCTTCTCTGCCTCTCCCTTTGGGGTTTTCTCTCTCTCTCGCTTTTGCTCTTTTTGCTCTTTTTGCTTTCGACGTCAGCTTTTCGACTTCAACTTCTCTCAGCTTCTCCGTCTTTTCTTCAGCGTCAACTCCATCTTCATCTTCATCTTCGTCTCCTTCAGCTTCCATCGCTGGCGGACGCTCGCTGTCCTCTCGATCCTCCCCCTCCTCCTCCTCCTCCTCCCTTCGCCTCCCCGTCCTGTCATCGCTGCTTGCTGGGAGTTTGTTCTTCCCGCCTATTACTCTCTCTCGCCCTCAGTTTTTCCGGCCCGCCCTCGCTCAGCCCGTCGCTTTTTCCACCCTCTCCCGCCTCCTCCTCCAGCAGCCACAAGGCAAAAAAACAAAGACAGAGAAGAAACATAGAGAAGACCAGGAAGCTCTCATGCTCGTTCGTCCTTAAGGCCGCCATCGTCTCTGTTGTCTCGACCTTCTTTTGCTTCCTCCCTCCCTCCCTCCCTCTTGTTGTGACGACAGCTCGGCTCTGACCGTCCCAGCGGCTTCCTGCGTCTCCCCTGACCTGCTCCCCTGTTCCCCGGCGCTTCGACGGTCATCCTTCCATCCATCCACCTCTCCTTACCCAAAGCTGCCGCTCGCTGGCGGACTCTCCCTCCGCATCTCCCGTCGCCTCAGGTCGGCTCTTCCCCATCGGTCGGCTATTCTCATCGACCGTCCCTCTCACAGTTGGCCTCTCTCTCTCTCTCTCTTTTTTTTTTTTCCTTTTCCTTTTGGGCACTCCTGCGTTTGGGTGATACCATGTCCCTTGCCCCGGCTCTGCATTAGCCTGTGTTTCAAAAGTCTTACCACCGTCAGCGTCAGACTCGACTACTGAGAAGGGCCCCAGAGGGTTAATTAACGAAGGGGGAAAAAAAAAAAATCAACAATAGCCAGACAGAACTTATCTCAAGAAGTCACCACTTACAAAAAAAGACACAAGAAAGGGAAAAGAAGATGAGAGAAGTCAACTTTAGCATCCCCAGCGTCAACAAGGCGGCTGTCAACATCACTACTACTCTCTACGACAGGCGGGCCCTCGACTGCACATCGACTCTGCCTCTCATCAACTCCCTCAACCATCTTGCCTACCTCACTACTTCATCAGACCGCATCCGTGACATCCTCACCGTCGATGGCGGCATCGAACAGCTGGTATGCATCCTCAAGGCTGGTCGCAGCAAGGACCTCATGGAGATGTGGAAGTGGAATCTCGCCTTCCAGTGCGTCGTCAACATCGGTGTTCGTGGCTCAGAGAATGTTCGCACCCGTGTGGTAGAGGCAGACATGGTCCCCGTTATTGCTACCATCCTCGATAACTACATCCGTGTTGTTGATCGGATACGCGCCTCTTCTTCGGCTGCTGCATCCACTGATCCAGAGGCCTCTCGCTCAAAACAGCACAAGACTGCCATCAATACTACTACTACTTCTACTACTAATACCACCACCACAACAACAACAACAACAACCTCGATCCCGACTTCTTCAACATCTTCTAGGAGAGATCAGCCTCCTAGAACGTCAAGAGCTTCGTTTTATGACCATAGATCAGACCAGCGGAACGCTCGACGTCAGGCTCCTCCTCCTTCCATCGAGATTCCCCTACCATATGCTCAGGACGGGCCAGAACATAACACCGCTACTACTAATACTGCTACCACTGCAGCAACCACTGCAACCACCGCTGCCACAGAGGGCCGTCACAACAACCTGCATACCCCCATAGACGTTCAGCCGTCTCCTCACATCGTCCTGACCTCACCGCCCGAACGGACGACTTTTAACCATCACCATCACCACCATCACCCGCGAGAAGGTCATCGCCACCGTATCATGCAGCCACTCGCTTCTGCCACTGTCGCTACTGCGGCTGCCACAACAACGCCTACTACTGACCCGTTTAATCCTATACGCCAGGTTAGAGACGTCGATCGCCTCCCTTCGGCCCTCCCCGGTCTCCAGGCCGGAATCACTTCCCAGCCAGAGTCTCCCACCACACCTCTTGGTGCAGGTGCTCCTCAGGCTAATATACCGCCTCTCATGCCTCGCATCTTTCATCGTCGCCCTTCGGTTCGTCAGCAACGCTCCGCCTCAGGTGAATCAGATGACGCCGATGCACAGCCTGAGCCAGACGACAACGACATCATCATGGGTGAAGGTGATCTGGAAACAACCAACGTCGAGACTGCCGAACAACAGCCCATCGTTGACCTTGACAGCAGCGGCATGGACCTCGAGGACATCAACATGCGAGACCGTGATGCCATGCTCGACGACGCCAGCACCGTCAACGCTCCCACCCAGGCCGCCCAGGCGGCGACCTCTCCGGCAAACGGCCACCCTCCAACCCACGCCCATGCTCGTCAACCCAACGGCCACCAGGCTCCTGGCGTCTTCAACAACCCTTATCCCTTCTACCTCCAGAACCAGAACCAGAACCAGCACCACCAGCCCTCGCAGTCGCAGTCCCATCCTCAATCCAACCCGCACTCACACTCAGCCTCTCAACCTCACTCCTCCCGCAGTGGTAACCCAGCCGGCCCTACCATCCTTGCTGCCATGCCCCGGGACGAGGACGTCCTCCTCGCCCTCCAACTGCTCGCCTACGTCTCCAAGTACTGCAACCTCCGCTCATACTTCCAACAAACCCATCTTGTACCTCGTCTCAAGATAGGCAAGGAACTCGAAATGCTAGACGAAGCAAATCCGCTGCCAGCCTCGACTTCTTCGTCCTCTTCGGGCCCCTCTACATCGGCTCCTTCTGGTTCCAACACCACTGCCTCCCCTCAAACCGCCGAAGAAGCCCAGGAAGAAATGGAAGAATACATCCTCCCAGATGACTTCAACATTTTCCCACTGGTCGAAAAATTCACCGTTCGCCACCACACAAAGGACATGCAGTACTGGGCGTGCGTCGTGATGCGCAACCTGTGCCGTAAAGACGATTCACGAGGCGGCATTCGTCAATGCGCCTATTACAAGTGCGGGAAATGGGAGGAGTTCCAGCGACAGTTTGCAAAGTGTCGACGGTGCAGGAGGACAAAATACTGCAGTAAAGAGTGCCAGAAGAGCGCATGGGTCTACCACCGACACTGGTGCCACTCGTCACCGGAACACTAGTTCCCTCTTCTTCCTCGCTCTCACCCGTCTTATTCATTAATATATATCCCTTCTATACATCCGACGAATTTCTTTTGTTACGAGATGTCCATGCCTGACACCATTACTACTACTACAATCACCCCAACCACCACCACCACCACCTCCTCCGCCATCATCATCATCATCATTACCCTGTGACAACCTAATCAATCTCTTATACGCTACTCTTTGCTTTCCTTGCTCTTTTTCATCTCTGGCATTTGCACGATTCCCCTTTTGCTACTTCTCTGTTTCTATTGTCATCATCCATTTTTGGACATTAGCAAGCCTGTCTTCATCCGTTCCTCATCATGCCGCGGCTCTACTCACTCGACCTTCATTCAAAAGGTCTTCCGCTCGCCGCATTTACTTGTATATTTCCATTGTGTGCCCCAATGCATCTGCATTCATCTGCATCTGGTTATCCTCGGAGCAGACGGCAAAACCAGATCTTCATGCTATCTAAAGTACTTAAGCGTTGTTCTTCATACATCGGTGCCGTTCATCTTGCCTTCCTCTACATGATCTTTTCCCAGACGTGCCATGACAATCCTCACCTTATACCCACCGAACTACTCTCCCACCTACTTGCTTATACACCAGTGGGTACACTGCTGCTGGCACACACGTGCTCGGCTACTCGACCTGCACGCCATAATCATCACCCACCCGACGGCAATCCATCTGATAGCGTTTGCTCTCCAGCAAGTCATCGTATCGTCTTAAACATCTTTCCTCGCACCCTTGCCTACCTGTCCGTCCTTCCTTAGCTTGGTTTCTTACTTTATCGTTATCTCTCCGTCCATGGCATTCTTACCTGTTTCCAATCGTGTTTCTCCTCTCCATACAATTCTCATTTCCTCCGGTTGTTGCATTTGCTGCATTTTCACGTATGTGACCTAATTGGCTCCATTGGTCAGGCTGGGTGTGGGTGGGAAAGGGGGGAGGTCAATAGGATATTTCTTTCTCTCTTCTTTTCCACCGTTATAGTTTTGTTCGTCTGCATATATCTCTTTGCTTCTCTATTTATATTTTATATCTCCTTGTCGCTATCTGTCGGGCTTGTATGTATGCAATAGTGTAGTGTAGTCCTGTGTTGATGCTGGATAATTGAGACCATATATACAATATACACTATCACCAGTCACCTCAACCAGGCCTACTTACTTGCTTGCACATATTACCTGCCTAGTCACGATGATATGCTCCCACCGACTTACCATACGTAGCTGCAAGCCTGCTCGCCAAATGCTCTCCAGCAGTAACCACTTTATCTCCTCCCATCCGCGTGCCCTCACCCTCACCTTCACCTTTACCCACCCCTTCAACAATGCTACTAGGCACAGCAACCAGCTCCGTATCATGGCACGGATGGCAGAAGTACACAATACTATACCTATCCCTCCCCTCGCTCTCCTCTTCCTCGCCTTTCGCAAAAACAACCCTATGCACAGTAGACTTCAACACCCCACGAGTCCAATAGCTAAGTAAATCACCGATATTAACCAGTATCGGCGGCGCAAGCGAAGCCGAAGTCGACACCCCAGCCGGACGAACAGGCACACCCGCCCACGTCCCAGCCGGCGTAAGAATTTCCAACCCTGGCTGCCCATCTCGCTGGAACAAGAGCGTGATACTCCCGTAATCTGAATGTGCGCCGGCCCGTACGTCAACCCCATGCTGGTACGATTGCGTGCTTGGGCGTCGGAGCGACGGGTAGTATAGGAACCGCAGGGTGCTGCCCGACGGGCCATGGGATGGGTCGTGGCGGGACGAAAACCAATCATCACGTATCTAATTGGCGTTGGGTCTTAGCTTTGGTATGAAACGTCCCTACAATCCATAACGTTGAGAACATACATCTAGACCCAAAGCCAGAAGGGTGAGGATGCGAGCGCATGTCTTCTGGCATAGGGAAGTGAAGCGGTTCAAATCATCTTCGTGAGAGACAAGGGACTTAGGCAGCGGTTGGCTGGCTTTGTTGTTTTTGAACTCGCCAAAGTTGATTGCTCTGGACCATGTTAGATGCGGGGTTCATGGTATTGTATGGGTATCTTGTGTGGTAAGAAGGTATATATACTCTTTAAAATCTCCCCTCTGGCGTTGATGTGTGTTAGCTTTAACTAGTTCAGATTGCGATGGAAAAGCGTGGTCGTCTACCTGCTGGTGTTCAGGGTCCAGGGTCTCTTTGTGCATGGCTGTCCAACCCATGTTCTGGCCCTGTCAGCTCGCCCGAGTCTCAATGTCCATGTAAGGACAGATCTAGACGTACATCTGACCTGATCTCTACCTCCTTTTTCTCCTCGATAGGGGAGGCGAAGAATTCTTGTGCCTGTGTGGGGTTAGTTTGAACATCTAGATATACATCCGTAATATTTACAGATGTTTGGTTCCCCTGGAATATAGAAAGAATGATTAGATACCATTTTAAATGTGGAATCTATCTCCTCCTTGGAGAAACAGCTGCTGGCTGTATCAATGTAGAGGAAGCCATACTGCCTGGCAGCATCGATGACTTGCTTGCCCACCTCAGCTGTAGCACTGGATATGTCGATGACAGGGAGCTGGATCTCCGCCTCGGACGCCATACCGGACAAATGCAGTGTATATATATCTTCAAAACCACAACTTACATGGCCGTATATCCCAAGATAAACAGCGAAATCAAGCGTCTCGTTGCATGCTTTTGCTACGAAAGATGAAGCTGAAGTCGCGAACTTCCTTATCGAGATAAGATAGAGGCTTAGATAAGCCCCATATCCCGTGACCATAATTCTGCATGTGCATCCCTGATTAGTCATCATCCTGACGTCGTGGAAACCGCAAGTTCGAGCTTTTGATCGAAAAGTTGATGGAGATTTGGAGCAAACCGCCATCTTCTCCTCCCTTGCGCCCTCCTTTTTTTCATTATAAGACTGTTATCTAGCTCGTCGCCGCCTTGTTTTCCTGTTCCTTGCCTTCACCCGCAAAGCAAACCCCCAGGACGCCTTATCGCGTGTTGGTTGAAGCTTCAGCAACCAGACAGCTAGAGCTGTCCCCCAAGAATATATAATTTACCCCGGGTCCAACCATGCCTGCAGCAATGTCGAGTAAGTAGCCGGAAAATTATCCTTCATAGTCCATTTCTCATTTACCGGATAGGCAAAAGACTGTTCAACTAACATGGTACTTGCAGCTCGTCCGCTTGATGAATGGGCCAACACCCGCACCCAAACATTCGATCTAGCTGTGCTCAAGGGCTCTGCGATAGGCATTCATGCCACACACTACCTCGACCTCCATTTAAATCACTATGTGACGAAAGAGCCGCTTCTAATTGCCCTTGGAGGCTTTCCTTTTGCGCTCCAGGCCAACATCACCCGCGAACTTCAGGCGCTGAAAGCAGCGGACGTCACGCCCGTTTTTGTCTTTGATGGCCTTGATGCAGGCAAGCCATATCCAGACTTTTCGGCGCAAGCAGAGAATACCAAGGCATTGAACCAGGCCTGGGAGTATTACGACCAACAACAGGCTGATCAAGTTGTTGATGCTTTTAGCGGTGCCGGTAATTGATCCCCCCCCCCCCGAACCCTTCCCACACCCCGCACCTCTCAGGATGGTTGCTAAACGTACAATCGGAATAGGGAGTGCACATCCCGAAAGCCTTTATAAATTTCTACAGCGAATTCTTCAAGGAGAAGGAATTAACTTTATAGTCGCACCTTATGCGGCCTCGGCTCAGGTGTGTGTGAAGTTGCAATGAATGCATAGGTCTAATTCCCAGGCTAACTATTGTTTCCAGTTGGCCTACCTTGAAAAGGAGCCTCACCGATTTATTGACGCTGTGTTCGGCCCTGCAGAGCTCTTCCTTTTCGAGGTTGAAAAGATTATTACCAAGATGGACACTGACCTGCGCCACTTTAACTGGGTGACAAAATCTCTATGTCAGGAAGAGCTGGGCCGTCTTTCAAACCAGCAGTTTGCCGACCTGTGTCTTCTCCTCGGGTCCCCTTTCCTTCCCACATTTCCACCCTTTGAAACACCGGGCTACGGTGGCGGAAAGCGGGTTAATATCAGAGATGCGGTTGGCATGTTCAACTCTGCCGGAAGAAACGCGCTCGCACTTTGCGCTCAGTTTGAAGAGGACCAGAGAGTCCACGACCTTGACTATATGGATCGCTTCAAGCGTGCTTTCATGACCGTTAAGCATCATGTCATTATGGATGCAGATGGGAAAGTCGGCCCACTTGACCCAGAGAATGCCTCTTCCGACCTACACGAGCTTATTGGCCAACGCCTTCCCGAGGAGCTTTACTTTTACATCTCAAAGGGCATACTAGGCTCGCGGATCCCCAATTGGCTCACATCTGGCGAGCTTTTGCTTACCCTTCCTCTCGGCACTGAGGACACACCTGTCTATCGCCGCCTTCTCACTGAAAACCTCCCTCCAATCAGGACACAAGCGCTTTGCCTTTTGTCCAACTCTCTCCACCGCTTTTATCAGACAAAGGTCATTAACGTCCGAGCCTGGTACGACGACAAAACAGATAAATCAATCCATCTCAAGGATCTTCCCTCAGTCAAAGACACAATAATCAGCTGGCGTCTGGGAAATAAGCAGCTGCCGGAGAGTGTACAAAAACTCCAGGTATTTATAGATTTATATGTGTATACACGGTTCAAGGGATTCTAACAAGTAATAGGAAAATTCTCCACTCCTCACTTCTTGCCTGTCGGCACTAAAGGACCAAGACTTTGTGTCGAAGTCCTTCTCTCCCAAGGATGCCGCAGTGAGTATTCCAGATCCATCGTGTGGTTGTAATCAACTAACTGTTATAGCCCCTCACAACCAAACAAGAGATAGTCTCCAATGTTACATGGAGGTTCCTTCAACTAAGAGGCTATGTCGACTCTAAACACCAGCTCACAATTTGGGGAAAAGCTCTTGAGTCTGCACTGTCTTCCCTCAAGCCGTCAGATAACCTAGAGGAACCAACATTCCTAGCCGTTGAGCTTGTTCGTTTGGGGATCCTGAGCTCGAAGGACTGGTTCCCCAACACATCAGGCGGCCCAATGAGAGGAACTGGTGAGTTTGCGGTCAACATATCAAGATTTCATATTTAGGGTCTAACATTCCCAGCAGATGAAGAACAGAGGAATAATCTCTTGATCTCGCGAGTTGCATGTTTCGGGAAGATCCAGCACAAGCCCATCGGGTATTCTGGACCACTCAGCAGGCAACTGCTATCATTCCGCTCCCTTGTCAGCACCGTGCGCTCAGCTCTTCGCGACTTGATAGAAGTTGTTCTCGCATCGCTGCTGCTCAGCGGGGATGCTAATAGGGACCGTGATGACTGGACCGATTTAAGTCTAAGGTGCGCCGAGGTTTCCCTTGACAATTCATTTTTTTTTCCCTCCCTAACATCTACATAGCCTTCCTTTTATCGACGACAATGATTGCGGCCTTGCAATTGCTGTCCGCACCTACCTAGATGACTTACCGCAGGAACCAGAGCCTACCACTGAAGCCATCAGAGAGGAAGTCAAGGACAAGGGCAAAGAATGGTTCCAGCACAGCCACAGCTTCTCTGAGAACCTAGATATGTCATTCCATCTATGGGATGCGGTAAGCGCTAGACCAGCTCCTTGACTATGGGAACACTCTTGGCTAATTGATATAATGCACAGGTGTATAAAGCGGTACAGGCGGCTAATAAGGAGCCAGTAGTTGATATCAAAGTATGGAACGAGGCCAACCAGTGGTTAAGCTGCCGAAGGTAGTTTCTAGCGTGTCGATTATGGACTATCCACGACTTACATCGATGAACTATGAAGAGTGTGCTCAGCACCCGCCAGCTCCCAGTTGTATTGCAGAGCTCTGAGCGTCTTGCTCATTTCAAACCTGGCCGTATCTGCGGCCTCCGGAATGGCAATATCTTAAGCTCACTCTCCTATTTAGCAGCTAGCAAACACATCTTAATGAGCACAATTACTTCAACCCCAAAAGGTAGCTATGATTGCCTGGCAAGTAGCATTTCAATTGCCGATACTCGTAGGAACTTGTCTTTCTGATAGAGCATGATACTTGGCTCTCAGTCAACACAGCTGAGGCCCTAGACGAAAAACGCCTGTGTCTCCTCAAATATAACTACAAGGAAAGCTCCCGCGGAACTGATCGTTATAAATAACAACGGAATAGCGTTTGCACTGCTCCGAGAACTAAGAGTGACTAGCATTATCACTAGTTAGGAAACTAGTTAAGTGAAGTCGAAGAAGACGACGCAAGCCGCTCGTTTGCTCAGGGTCAAGCAGTAGACGATATAAATAAAGGGCCTCTCCAGACATCCGGGCCAGTGACATATATATATATATTAACTGCCCGGGTAGCTCTACAAGCAGTCACTGTCGCCCCCAGTGAACGCGCGACTCTCCTTTGCCTCCGGGACTTGGTAGCCAAGTAGCCAAAGTTAGGTTAACTAGCTAGAGAGGGCCTGGAACTGGATATCCTTCCTGCTGTCCGCCGACCACTAACAACCACAGGAAACGCCGCGGCATGAGATACCCTACTGTATAAATCCTGCTCCTCGTTCTCGCCGTCGTCTTCTGCTTCTGCTTCCTCTCTTGTGTTCTTGCAAAGCGATAACTAGTTAACCACGTCTGCGTTCTTCCAGCATTCTACCCCGCAACGGCAGCTCAGGTCGATAACACCAGCATATCCGGCACAAGATGTTCGCCAGCAAGAGGCTGAGCAAGGTATTTCCATGTCCCTCTGCTATGTCGAGAGATACGATCGTCCGTTATAGCATCTCAGCGAGCTAACGTGGTTATACAGGAGCTTATCAAGGTACGACTGCTACGACTGCTACCGCTTCCTCCCTTCTTCTAGGACCTGTCCTACATCAGCAGCTCCAGGTGGACTTTAAATGGCTAACCTGGATACGCCCCCTCATAGATGCAGAACTCCCTGCCTCCCGGAGTCACTGTCGCAAAGGCAGACAACCTAGAGCAGTGGGAGATGGACATCCGGGTCCTGGACGACAATCCCATCTACAAGGATGAGACCTACCGGCTTAGATTCACATTCAGCAAAAACTACCCTATAGGTATTGTCGGCCTGTCTCTTGAGGCTTATTGTAAACACCCGGGCTAACGATGCTTTTCTTTGGCATGGCAGAAGCTCCAGAAGTTCAATTCATCTCCCTACCAGCGACATCAGAGACACCACGCCCGATACCGATGCATCCTCATATATACAGCAACGGGATCATATGCCTGGATCTTCTCGGTTCTGCGGGATGGTCGCCTATCCAGTCCGTCGAGAGCGTCTGTATGAGCATCCAAAGCATGCTGACGGGTAACACCAAGAACGAAAGACCTCCCGGCGACGAAGAGTTTGTCAGGCGAGACACTCGACGCCCACGAGATATCAGGTTCATTTACGACGACCACACCGTCTGACCAGGAGCAAACAATAAAGAATACAATCAGAAGTGCGGAGAGAAGAAGTCTATAAAAGTGGCTCTAATGTTTGGTTATTGTTAATATTGTTATTTCTTTCACTTGAACAAGGTGAATGGCATTCTTGCTCTGGTCCCCAAACGTCGCCATTATCATTAACTAGATGGCGTTCTGATGGTTTGGGCTTGGTTTCTATGGACTACTACTATTATTTCTTCTCTTCAGGCACGGTGTTCTGGACCAAACACGATCGTTATATGGGATACTCTAGGATTATGTTTCTCCTTCTTGTTATCCTTTTCTACTTTTTTGAAAGCATCATTTGATATAGTAACAAATGCAAGCCTTTATCAATTACCAATAATATCAACCAAAAACCTATCTGCGGGCCACATAGTATTATATAAAGATATTTACCCGGGGGAAAAATATACAAAGAAGGTAAGAGGTAAAAGTCATTGAGACAGATAATGCATATACAGTAGTAGATAACTAGAAACCAGGACTGGGCCCCAAGCTTAGATCAATCCACCAGGGGGTTGAGACGAGAAGAATGAAACCTCGCCCATTCTTTTACGTTACACTTCTAAGATAAAAACGAAAAAGCTTACTTCGAGCAGTAGAAAACAAAACAGTCACAAGAGAAAATCGGAAATAAAGGAAACGAAGGGAAACGGAAAAGAATGGGAAGAAGTATATTATATGCTCATGATACAATGTCACCTATCGACCTCACCGAATACGAGATCCATAGTACCTGCAAAGAAGCAAACGTTAGTCTGTATTTCATTGTCACATTTAGAAGAGACATGCGTACCGATGATAGCAACAGCATCAGCCAGAAGATGACCTCGGGAAAGCTGGTCAAAGCAACCTAGATGCGCGAAACCTGGGGCACGGATCTTGCATCGATAAGGTCTTTCACTGCCATCACTGACCAGGAAAACGGCCATTTCACCCTTTGGAGCCTCGATGGCAGAGTAGGTTTCACCTGGTGGTACAGTGTATCCCTTGGTGAATAGCAGGAAGTGGTGAATCAGAGCCTCCATGTTCTCCTTCATGGCTATGCGTGGGGGAGGGCTGATCTTGTAGTCCTCGACACGCACGGGTCCAGCGGGCATGTTATTTAGGCACTGGTGGATGATGCGAAGGGATTGACGGAATTCTTCCATTCGGCAGAGGTATCTGTCATAGCAGTCACCGTTGACGCCGACTGGAACGTCGAATTCAACCTGCCCATAGGCGTCGTAGGGTTGAGACTTGCGAATGTCCCATGGAACTCCAGAGCCTCGCAGCATAACACCGGAGAAGCCATAGTTGAGAGCTTCAGCGGCAGTTACTACACCAACACCGACAGTTCTAGCCTTCCAGATTCTGTTATCGGTGAGAAGTTCCTCGGTCTCATCAATGCGGTCAGCGAACTGAGTGGCCCACTGGTAGATGTCGTCCAGAAGACCAAGGGGGATATCCTGGTGAACTCCTCCTGGGCGAACATAGGCTGCGTGGAGACGTGCACCAGATACTCGCTCATAGAATTCCTAATGCTATACGTTAGTATAGTCGATTTTTATCAAGGGACTCAATGGCTATAGGCGTACCATCAGCTTCTCTCGCTCCTCGAATCCCCACAAGAATGGCGTCAGGGCACCAACGTCCATAGCGTGAGAAAGGACCGACATGAGATGGTTGAGAATTCTGGTAATTTCACCAAACATTGTTCGAATCCACTTGGCTCTCTCGGGAATTTCAATGTTCAGCAATTTTTCCACCGCCAACGAAAAACACTGTTCGTTCGTCATCATAGAGACATAGTCTAATCGATCGAAATAAGGTAGAGCTTGCATGTAGGTCTTATATTCGATCAACTTCTCCGTACCTCGATGCAAAAGACCGACGTGTGGATCAGCGCGAACAATCTCCTCTCCATTGAGCTCCAGAATCAGCCGAAGCACACCGTGGGCGGCGGGATGCTGGGGACCAAAATTGACGGTGTAATGGCGGATTTTTCGGCCATAGGTGGTCTCGGACTCGAGCCCGGATGGAGTTGCATCAGTCTTGGAGGTATCCGGCTTGAATGCCGGGTCTGTGGGAATCAACCTGGTAGCCTGGTATGCCTCAGCATAGCGGCACGGCGCAGAGGCAGATATCGATCGCGAGAAGGTAGTCGTCCTGGATGTTTTGGCGGAAATCGACCGAGACGAGGGACTCAGACAGAGCCGCTTTGGCACATGGCGTGCGAGAAATGTGATGGAGGAAGCCATGGCCAACGGACGGGGAGGCTCAAGTAGCAGTCCCCCAATACGACCTGGACAGATCCTGCTGCGGGCAAAGAGGGTGTTTTGCTTGTTCAATTGATCAAGGCTTCGTCGCTCTGCGTCGTTCGTTTCTGGCCAAAAGTTGTGAGAGATGCGGTTGAAGCCATCACGTGACAAGTGAAATCGAAAATGTGGGGCCTCTGATTGGCTGGGAGCTTTCTTCGCAGCAAACAGTGCAAAGTTTCTTTTTTCGAGCTTTTAACTGGTTAACTAAGTTAGTTTTCAAGTCGCGGCGCAGAAAATATTCTCTCTCTTATCAGGGCTTTCTCTTCCGTTTTGATATCCCACAGTTGCACCGGAGCCAGCTCTCGACTATCTGGCAGGCGAACGACGTATATACCCTATACATTCTACCGAGATGGCGCCTCGAATCGCGGTCCCAGAGGAGGTGCAGCGGCGGAAGGTATGTTTGAACGTCCATGATACAGGGTGGGACGAGAAGTTTGACTGATATCTCTTGTAGATAATTGGCATCAACCCGGAGACAGTAACAAACCCTTCGGCGACTGATTTTCCAAGCCATTGGCCGGGTGAGAACCATGCCTGGTCAATTGACAAGTTCAGTGAGGTGAGCTGCAGCAGCTCTTATATTCAAATGTAGCGCCATATTTACCACCTTGGAAATTGAAGGGCTTGAAAATAGAATTCCACAAAAACGATCCCCTTGAAGCTTCGTTTTCGTTAATCGGGGTTGATGCCGCTATTGCGAACGCTTTTCGCCGTATTCTTCTTGCCGAAATCCCTGCGCTCGCCATTGAATATGTCTATATCCAGAATAACACGTCAGTTATACAAGACGAAGTTCTAGCCCATCGTCTCGGATTAATCCCATTGAAAGGCTCTCTGGAAGGGTTAAACTGGCTACGGTGGTTCAAAATACCAAAGGAAGGAGATCCAGACAGCGGTAGCACTCACGAAGATTCAAATACCATCGTCTTACGGTTGGTAAAAGAATGCACGAAGAACCGTAATTCTGCCCCAGACGAGGAGGATCCCACTGTACTTTACAATAATGCGCATATTTATGCGAAAGATCTCGTCTTTGAACCCCAGGGACGACAGGAGAAATACTTCCATGGGGATGGTGTTATCCAACCATGCAACCCAGACACTCTCTTAGCTAAACTAAGGCCCGGTCAAAAAATCGATATCGAAATGCACTGCATCAAGGGAATAGGAGCAGATCACGCAAAATTCTCACCAGTGGCTACAGCCTCATATCGACTTCTTCCCGACATAAAGATCCTACGTCCTATCTTAGGCAACGATGCAATCAAGTTTGCAAGCTGTTTCCCAAGAGGTGTTATTGGAATTGAAAATGTCACTGCTGCAGAAGCTGCACAAGTTGGTAGCGGTTACGAAGGGAAGGAAGGAGAGAAAAAGGCTGTTGTTGTGGACCCATTCAAAGACACTGTTAGCAGAGAATGTTTGCGCCACGACGAGTTTAAGGATAAAGTCAAGCTTGGCCGGGTACGCGATCACTTTATCTTCAATATCGAAAGTACTGGACAGTTCAACAGCGACCTTATGTTCCTGGAAAGCATCAAGGTACTAAAGCTCAAATGCCAGAGACTGAAGCGGAATGTTGCTACCTTGGCCGATAACACGGACTCACATGCCTAAATTCAGTCGCATCCGCAGATCTTCTCTCCAATGTATATGCATACCTTTTGGCGTCAAAAAAGTTTAGATGGATATCTGGGCGTACCATACATCATCTTTTTGGGGCGTTTCTCCTGGGCGGCGTTGTTTTTTTCTTACGAACATCTACGATCTAGCTATCATAGTGTAGTTGATGCACCACTGGAAATATCAATATCTTGAAGAATAAATGCTCTTTTATCTAATAATGGTGATTTTTCCATGAATAAGTTGATCCGTATTTATCGGAAAACCAATTTAAATCGGAAGTCAATCGTGAAAGCGGGATCACTGACTGCCACTTCTTCGCCGGACTCTAATAAGTCTTTCAACTTTTTCTGTAGATTGTGCCTCGTCTGTTCCTCTAACTGGGGTGGGAATCGTTGGTACAGCGTTGTTTGTTCTGTCCTCAGACTTGGGGATTTCAACTGTGCCTCAGCCCTCTCCCCAAGAGACTCAATGAACTGCTCCAATGTCGATTCCGGGTTCACTTCTATAGTTTTCGCAAGATTTCCGCAAACTGGACAATCTTCTTTCTGCTCTACTGCAAATGTGTAAGTGTAAACCCCTTCCTCTCCAGCATACATCATATAATTTTCCAAATAGGGGTTGCAAGACGTTGCTATTTTAAGAGCCTCAGAAGTGCAGGCCGCTGCAATGACCGCATTTGTTGAAGCGATCGCTGGAATGATACTCTTTACCACTCCTTGGGACATGGAAAAGGTAACCCCAGGAATGGAGAATTGTTTTGCTCGCTCGAGAGCAGTCTGGTAGATCCACGTTACGTGTTCCAAGTCATCACCATCAAATTCTTCACCTTTCCTTTGCTCACCCCACGCAATTTGATGGGCCCATTCGATGCAGTGTTGAGGCTGTCGAGGGATAGTTGCAATTGTACATAACGGAACTGCAGCACGAGGGGCATGCATATCAAGCTGGCATTCAATGCATGAAGTTAGTGTGGGCAGGATGACCCTAGCTTGCCCCTTGAACCCTATACAAAAAAGTGTCAGTTTGAGGTTGGGAGGATATTGCGTGGATGCGCCGTACCCTCTGTGCCACCGTCTATGAGAGGTTTCAAGCTCTCTGGATTTTCCGGGTCAACCATCCCCACAACCAGAGAATTGATCCACCGACGAGCTTCAATGCTGTCCAGGCCGCAAACAATGATTTTGAACTGCATGTAGTATTCCTCATCTTTGTCTTGGATCTTCCCCACAAATGGAGTGATCCTGACACCTTTCACACGCTTCTCGACAAACGCTGCAGCAACCTCAGCCTTAGGTTTACCGACATCAGTCTGACGAAACAAGAATTGGCGATTCAAGTTCGAGATATCAATGGTATCTATAGGATGTAAGATAAGTAGACACAGTGCACCAATATAGGCAAAGAAAGCTTACCCATATCTATCACGTGGATGTCCTTGAAGCCAGACAATGCAAGGTTTTTCAATATCTCACACCCTAAGCCCCCAGCACCTCTTTAAGGGGTTAATAGCTGTCTACAAGGAACAGGGCTATAAATTGTTTTTTGCTCACATTACCCTAGAAAACCGTTAATACTCTTCTTATCTGTATGATATATAGGCTTCAGAGCTTACAATATCTTCGATGATTCTAAGCTGGCAATAGTTTCCGGTCCAGGAACCCAGTCTGGGTCACTATAAGGGCCTGATCGAGTCAGGACTCGATGCAGAAATCTCCTGTCACCATGTTAGAGCTCAGCTAACGAAAGTATCTATTTTTTCAAGGCTATTATGATGACAAACCATCGATCTGAAATTTGCCCATCAGTCGTCGAGCTGCCCATCTTATAACGACTTGTTGACCCTCTTGGATAGGTATCTCTGCTCAGAATATGTGGTTGTAAACCTGCGTAAAGCTTCACGAGGCAACAGGCTACCAAGTGTCCAGTTATGTAAGGTTATCTTCTAAAAACACTATGGTATAAGGGCAAGATCTACCCTTATATCTCGATTCAAGTGCAACTTTGGCTCAACCACACAGTGGTTCATACAACTTAAGGAGTTGTAGATTCACCTTGACGTTTCCTCCCATCAAAAGCAAAGACACCCCGCTGACCAAATCACATCACGTGACAATATTATCGATAATATTGATTAAGTAATCAAAGTTTTTTTAATTGGTCGCGACGGGCGATCTTGATATCAGCTTCATCAGCCTACTACACGAATCCAGAAGTCCACTGGAGCTTTCCTGGACCCAGAGTCATGGAAGCGCTTCTTAAAGTTGCCAAGTCATCAGACAGCTCTGAAGAGCCTTTAATACCACATTCTCCCGTTCCAGAAACCCCGGGTGCTCAGAGGATCTCAGTCATCGAAGATGAACAATCTGAAGCTCACTTATCATCACCAGAGGATGTATTGAAAATTTTAAAATCCAAGATACCTACATCAACTCTATTAGAGGCACTGAAATTCCTTGACCCGGCCAGCCTAGAGAATGGGAATTTTAATATCATCATTCCAAGCTCTCTCGCAGCTCAAATACTCCATGCTTTAATCACAACGACCATTTGTGACCATTGGGCTAGCCTAGGGATGGAACATGACCCGAAACCCTCATACCACCTTCCGTCCAGCCAGACGCCACAGGCTATGTTGTTGAGATGTGTGAAGAGCCCTTCCGGGATTGGAACCCTTCTTGCTTATCTCCGAAGTCTTTTGCCTAGCCAAACACCTCCACAAGGGAAAAGTGCCAGCTCTGACAAGGGTATACTGATACAAGATACCCTATCTTTGCTCTCGCGCCTACTATCTCCCAGCGACTTAATTCTTCATCTACTTACTGATATAAGGCGGTTTATCGACCATGAAGTCCGAAAGCAGCTTCTCTGGCAAGAAACTATTTCTCTCCTTGCATCCGGGAAAGTTCTATCAATTTCTGCTGAGTCACTCAGATATACAGAGTTATCTGTAGGGACCTCCCCTCACTCATGGATTTCAGATGGGAAACTCTATGCTGCGTGGCTAGGGAAAAATATCAGTAGTATGGCGTCTCAATTTTCAATTGACGATGATCAAGCTTGGAAGTATCTGGGAGCATTCATTAGTCGAACACTAAGCATTGGCCAGACAGGTAGAGATCTTTCCCCTCAAAATGCGGTGTTCTATAACTAATTCGACCATTTAAATTGTAGACCAAGTGGTCAATGAGATTTTGCATACCCTGTTATTCCGGAAGGACAGGCCAGGCACAGAAAATTTCATTAACTTGCTGAAATTCTTGCGGCAGCATGACCAAAAAAGGATTTTAGAATCAATTCTACGGTGCCTGGAAAGGGCGTATTTGGTAAACTTGTTAGAGAATGAAGACAAAATTGCAGATGCATCTATATCCAATGTCTCAATAATACTATCACTGATAACGAGGGATGTTGTTATTATGAAAGAGACCTTGAAAACCTGGCTTATATCAGGAATAGGAGGGAGTATAAACAGTGTTTATATGCGCCGCTCGCTTCTGGCGACGTTTGCTTCTGACCCAGGTAAGATGTCCACTATTTAAAAGTCTACATACTCTCGCTAACTAGAGTTAGAATCGCTTTCACAAATATTTACAAAGTCAATTGATATTTTCGGAGATAAACTCTCCATAAAGCACTCGCCTATAACAGCGCAAGAAGGTAATCTTTTCTCAACAAGTTTGTGACATGTTGAAGCTGTCTAATTCGATTGATCTGGGTTTATCTAGCGAATGCACAAGTCATTCTCCTCACAGCCGGTTACTTGCACAGGCTTGAAACCACTAATTTATCCAGCCTCGTTCAGGCCAGCTCCTATCTCTCTGCTATTTCGAATCGCCTAGGAGCAGCATCAACTCGGTCTCGTTTCTTAGGGATGATTGTTGGCACGTCTTTATCCAAACTGACCGACAAGCCAGAAAGCCGCATGAAATTTGACTTGGCCGAAATGGAAAGTGATGAGGCATCATGGTTTTTGAGATTGTCAGATACCCAAGATCAGGTTAGAACCATAACTGACCTAGAACCACCTCATACATTGTCCTCGACGGAAACGGTTAAAAAGAAAGCTCTAAAATTCAAACACGAGAAAATGCAGGAATCAAGTGCGAAGCCTACTGCTTCCAAAATATTGCCTCTAGAGGATTCTGACGAATCTAATGACGATGGTCTTATCCCGTATCAGAAACCAGATGCAGACGCCTCCGATTCTGATGAGGACCCAACCCTTATCCAGCGATCCAAGCCCATCCCTCCTGTGTACGATTCTCCAATCCTTTCTATTTTTCCTTCACTATTACCATTGCTAATAATTTTTCGTCTGCAACAGATATATCAGGGATCTTTTAACCTATCTTCGTGATGTTGACAATTATGACCGTTACATTCTAGGAATATCGACCGCACCCAGCCTCATACGACGAAAGTCTGGCTTTGGCTCAGAACTAGATGAACACATTAGAGACCTCGCTCTTACCCTTACTAGTCTACATGACAAATATGATGTTCCAAAATTCCAAGAATATCGCCTGCAAAGCTTGACGACACTTGTTGTGGCACGCCCACTGGTCCTAGGTCCATGGATAGCGAATGCGTTTTTCCATATTGATCTGTCTCAATCTCAAAGATCCTCGCTACTAGTTGCCTTAGGCCTAGGAGCGAGAGAACTTGCGGGGTATAGAGAGGAGGATAGCAAGGCCATGGGACTTCCCCAAGTTTCTGCCGATGCATCTTTCCCGTCCCAACGGCTTCCACCCCGATTAGAGATCCAATATGACCCAGCCTCTAAACATACTCCAACCGAAGTTATATCGAGGAATATTGCTCGAAACTCTCTGGAGCCTTTAGCTCTTAATGCTGTAGACACACTGAGCGGTCCTAATGCCTTAAAAGTTCGCACATTTTCTTCAAGAATGGAAGTGGAAAAGAAGAAACGTGAACAAGAGCAACTAAGGAGAGCAAAGTCGATACCAAAGGACCTACATAGAATACTATTTGAAGCATTTTTCCGCCCGTTAACCAGTGGATTTAGCTTAATGATGTATTCAACGTCGTGAGTATACATCGACCCAAGTGCTTCTTTGATATCCCGTGTCCAGGTTACTAAGTGTTAAAATTCACCAATTCAGATCATATAACGGGAACAATCCTTTTTTCTCCCCTCACCTTCTTTCTTTGTTCATACAAACTACTAACCTTATTATATCAACAATTGGACCGAGTTCGGTCAACCAACTGACGATAACTTCCGACGTTCTAACATTACTGATGTCCCTCCATAACTCCGCGGCCGCTACAGAACCAACTGTCCTTTCCGCAATACTCTCACTTTTTCTTGCCATACTGGATATTAATATTGCATCCGGAAGCTCCGGAGAAGAACGACTTGTCAATGAATTCGCTGAGCAAGTAATGGAGATGCGAGAATGGGTTGGAGGAATATTTGAACGGACCCCAAAGGGAGATGATCAAGTCAGGATGCTGGCTGCTGGAATTATGGTGAAGTTGGGAGAAGTCATGAACCGATATCAAGGCAGACTCTTTGGAATGAATGCCGAGTTTTCATTCTAGGTTGTATTATTAGATGCTCTAATCTATCATGCCAAGGGCCAGTTGTAAACAAATATCATCCAAGCCATAACATTACTCTAAGTGATAGCCCACTAAATCGTGGTAAGAATGCCCGCTAAATCGTAGGGAAACACTTAACTAACGCACCAGCCAAACTCATTTAGACCTAAGTTTATCAAGAAACATATAATTCTATATCGTCACTCTGTTCGCTGCACAGGTCCTGTAGAAGACGCGGTTAGCTATAAATATGGGAATTGTAACCACAAAGGAGAATTCGTTGACATACACCATCATACTCAGTATATTCTTTTAACTTCCCAGCAATATATGCCATCCCTACCGTCGCCTGCAGCAGCAGGACTGCTTCATGAGCAGTAGGAGCGGTATTAGGACCCGATTCGTTCCAGATGATATGAAACGACGACCCTGCACGCGGGTTATGAATATACTTCGACATTTACGGAGGCAAAAATTCAATCTCCGAGGAGCCACAGCAGTATAGTCAGGGGTTTTAAAGAACACAATTGAAATGCCTCTTTATATCCTAAAAGCTCCATTATTAGTGAAGTCCGAGAAAGCTGCTGTTTCTCCATCCATAAACCCATAAAGTAGATCTTCTGGTCCATATGGGTTCATTCCATAGTTTTGATCAAAATTTTCGGGCTGGTTTGGTTGTTGGCCTTGGGTGGGAGATTTGGATGGGAACATCCGCAAAATGGCGTCGAGATCCAAGGACGATGGAGAATGTATATCAATAACTGGCTCTATTTGATTGTTAGCACACATCCCGCCAGATACTGTAGGATTTCAAATTGATAGAAGTACCGGACACCAGTTTTAGGCCATTGTCAGCCATGATTTTTCGGATGATACTCGCAGTTTTAGACACTCCGGAATTCGGTAGCGAAAGTTCATCGAGGCTATGAAGGCTTGCAGAGAGAATGGAAGAATTTTCACTTGGCTGGCTGCCATCAGTTGCTGCAGCATTACGAACATGAATGGTACAAGCAACATAAACTGCATAACTCAACAAATAAGCAGCTCCTCGAAGAGTATATGCCGACTTATATGCCAATACTATGCTAGTTATGTTTTTGGCGGCAGAAGTGCAGCGTTTCCAAGAGCTGGCCGGTGCAACAGCAGAACGGAGATGACCATCAGCTATAAACGGCCGATGAAGCAGAATCACCAAAGAGTGATATAAAGCATTGAGAATCATGACATTAGGGGCTGGACGAGCTTGGGCAGTCAATGGGTTGTCAGACCAAGGCTCGAAATTAAGGTCAGACGGGAGGTTATCCTTCCAAGATATCAATGCGTCATCGATAGATTGTAGACTAGCTCTTGCATTAGCAGCAGTAGCTCCCACTACGTAGAACCGATTGATGATTTTGGTCATGATCTTGGACAAGAGGCATAACTGCTGGAAAGTTGTAACGGAATGGATTGGAGTAGGAGTGCCAGGCATAGCCGGTAACGAGTCAGATGGCAGCCTAGGGTCAACATAAGGTGTCCATAATTCCTTCTCTTCCATGGTGTCCATAAAGTTGCGTGACACATGTGTATCCCTTATGTGAATGGCCATCGGTCGTCCCAGATACAAACTTTGTAGTTTATCACAAATAAATGCACCCCAAAATACGCGGCGTCGTATCTCAATATCCTCCGCGTTTGCAGTCGTGGCTTTATAATCAAGATGAAGGCCAAGATCATAGACCATTCGAAGGGCATATCCAGTGTAGAGCCAACCTTTAGATGTTTGGCCTAAAGCATTGTACGTTGATCCAAGAAGAAGTAGTCCAACCAGAGTCGCAATGCTTGAAGAATTCAAAAGTGATTGGTCGGCGAGGATTTGATCACAACGAGCAAAAAACCGACCACCTGCCGTTTCAGGGTCTACCGGATTGTCGCGGACCTCTATCCTTTGTGAGTATTTGCAGGAACATGCAAAGATGGCATTCATTAAAAATTCTGAACAATACGGCCCATTCTGTATCAGATCTCTCATGACTGCGGGTCTATATGTTAATAGGAAACTGTGATGCTGTCGGTTCCAATGGAGGTCGAGTAGATGAATAGCGAGCTCCACTGGAACGCCGTATATCTCCTGCCAGCACCTAATGTCGTGCTCTCGTTGACGTTGTAGTATTGCATTTGCTATGAGTTGGTTCCGAACATGTTCAGTGACAGGCGACTCCTTCGAAATTACTGGCTTCGTCGGTCCTTGCAGAGCGGACGAGGGACCGAATGTATCCACCCTGCCCCCTTCATCGACAGAGAGAAAAGGGAGAACATCCAGATCCTCATCTGAAGATATACCATCGTCATCAGAATGGTGAGATTTCGTTTCCCTATTGGATTTCTTTGGCCCTAAAGGTGAAGGCGTAAACGGTGGCGGTGAGCTGCGTTTGAGCTTCACAGAGCCATCTTCAACTGGTATAGACTCTAGTAAAGTATCTCGCTCCTCCGGAGAGGCCTTTTTTAGGCGTAATATCATCTCTTCAAACTGTCTTTTCTCATTTTGGAGAGCGTTGACAATAGCTGTAGATGGCCTATTCTCCGTCAGTGAGTGACATAACTCCTAGACAAACAACAGAATTGGCATTGCCTGTCTGCAGTATATCTCGAAACTACGCACCGTCTTTTTGGAACCTCTAATATATATACGCATTCTCTCTTCTGGTTGATGCACGAGCTACAGCTTGGCCGTTGGGTATCACATTTAATCTTCCGTGCCCTGCAAAACTGACATGCTCGAGCCAATATCTTTGGCGGGCCATGATCATGAGATTTGGTCATTTCTGCAAGATTGAGGCGGGAGTACGGAGCTTCAAAATCCAGGTTCTATCGTAATTTAGGCGGATTTAAGCTGATTATCGTCTTTTGAGGCAGCGTACCATGGCGGCTTAAAGGCCAGATTGATATTGGCGCAAATCGCTTTTTTGCCGAAAGGGAGAATTCTCTCAAATAATAAATATCTGCCACTGTATCATGGCCTTGACCATATAATCATTTCGTCTTGAAAATTCTGGTTTAATTTTTTTTTTTTCCCTTTTATGCTGTCGGAGTTGTAATTCCAAGGTCTTTCTTTAGTTACAAAAAAAAAAAGGGTTCCCAGGGAGAGATATCACGTGATAATGACGAGGAGGGACTAGCGCGCTGTTTGAGAAGCCGAACAGGGGTTGGCCCGAAAGGGGCAAAAGGATAAATTGGACGACACGGCGCTTCGACAGGACGTTCAGCTTCACCAACACATCGTTTGATATTGGATGAACCCTTCATATATTGCAGATGCTGCTGGTATAAGAAGGCTTGGTCCCCTGTTGAACGGCTGACTGTCACCTGGCACACTAGTCCATAATTATGGCTGGACTCGTGACTATCGCCCATGGCAAAGGATTTTGAGCTGGCGGATAGATGAGAGCCGAGCGAACATTGATCTACACACTAACTACGAGCTAACTATGGTGAAAGCTCCATGTAAGGGTTTCAGCAGTTTCGATGCGGAACCGTGATGTGGAGGACAAGTCTCCGTCAGTGTTATGGCCGGCATTTCGGCCGCTTGAGAGAGACCGGAATTTGCTCCTCAACCTGTGTCGTGTAACAGCGAGATCAATCCATATTTCTCATTATAACCGTAGTATCTAGAGAGCCACTGGCTCTGTCCGTTGAATTTACCGGTTATTCAAAGGAGAGAAAGAAAGAAAATCAAAATATTTGGGAGAAGACCGCAGTCAGAGCTAGCTGATACCCGGAAATTTAAGTATGGCAATCCCACAGGAATGCGACGTTCTAGTGGTTGGTAGTGGAAACGCAGGCTTCTCAGCTGCTATCTCAGCCGCTGAAAATGGTGCCAGGAATGTCGTTCTCATCGAAAAGGCGCCTGAGGAATGGGCTGGAGGGAATACCTATTTCACTGCCGGTGCATTTCGAACCGTCCACAGCGGTCTGGATGACATTCTCCCAATTGTGAACAATGTCACGAGTGAGCAAGCAGGTATCATAGATATGGAACCATATACCACCGAAGAATTCACAGAAGACATGTCAAGAATGACCGATGGACAGACGAACCAGGCTCTTTGCAAAGCCCTAGTCCAGGATTCAAATACCACGATCAAGTGGCTTGCGAGCCTTGGTGTTAGGTTTCAGTTATCACTCAACCGACAATCCTACAAAGTTGATGGTCGCTATAGATTTTGGGGAGGCATGTCACTGAAAACCGAAGATGGTGGGAAGGGTCTTATCCAGGACTACCAAGCAGCGGCGCGCCGTATGGGTGTTTGTGTGGTTTACTCAACGCCCCTGATGAGATTAGTTTCCGATCCTGCCACTGGTACGCTTTCCGGGGCTGTCGTTAAGAACAACTGCAGTGAGATGACTATAAAAACCCAAGCCGTGATACTAGCAGCTGGAGGCTTTGAATCAAGCCCTCAGGCGCGGGCGCAATATCTTGGTGATGGATGGGACAAAGCCTTCGTCCGTGGTACTCCATACAATGTTGGCGATTGCCTTGAGATAGCAATCCGCGATATGTCAGCGAAAAAGGCCGGAGACTGGAGTGGGTGCCATTCCGTTGCATGGGACGCCAGTGCTCCCCAATCTTCAGGTGACCGAGACATCTCAAACCAATTTACCAAATCAGGCTATCCCCTTGGGCTGATGATCAATGCAGAGGGAAAAAGGTTTGTGGATGAGGGTATAGATATGAGAAATTTCACATATGCAAAGTTTGGCAGAGCTATCCTTGCGCAGCCAGGACATATTGCATTTCAGGTTTGGGACCAGCAGGCTATTCCATGGTTACGAGAAGAGGAATACCGTCCAGAGGTTGTTGAGCACATCACTGCCCCTTCAATATCCGAACTTGCTGAGAAATGCTCTCGTGTTGGACTACTAGATAAAGAAACCTTTATCAACACGATAAGTGAGTATAACGCCGCTGTTTACAGGCATCGCAAGGAGAATACGGGCGCTAAATGGAACCCGGCAATTAAAGATGGGCTGTCCACGCAATCGCATGCCGGTGGCCTGTCCCTCCCCAAGTCCAACTGGGCTCTCTCTGTCGACCAAGGACCGTATCTTGCAGTGAAGGTTACCTGCGGCATTACGTTTACGTTTGGAGGACTAGCCGTGACCCCGGAAACGGCCACAGTCATTTCTTCGGCCAACAATGAACAGATCCCTGGCCTCTACTGTGTGGGAGAGATGCTTGGTGGTCTCTTCCATGGCAATTACCCGGGAGGTAGCGGCCTAACTTCCGGTGCTGTCTTTGGCCGCAGAGCTGGATCAGCAGCAGCCAGGAGAGCTCAGGCTACAAGTTCGTGGTACAGTTCTACTAGCGTATAAGTTGGACCAAAAAACGCACCTTTTACGCTGGCCACAAGGATCGGTTAACCTCATCCTGATGTAGGTTATGGATGGTGTGATAATTGACCAACCTAGCATTGATATTCCTTCATAGAGTACCTGGGCCGTGTGTGCGTTCCAGATAATAATCTCTAGAGTATACGTTACCTGCCCCTTTAGATTATTTGCATGGCTGCATCACCCACGTCTTCTGTACGCTGTAACTATATCGCCATTGTAGGTTCACATGCCTCCCTGAATGTCCCGTATTTACTCGATTTTCAAGGCAATTGAACTTCAATGCCGCCACCAGACGGTATGAACTCCTTGTGTTTTGTCGTACCCTTTCTGCTACTATGCACTTACTCCAGATGCTTTCTTTTTACACCACTTCATGATGCCGAATATCCTTCAACGGTGGACATCAACTTGTATAAGCGCGGCCAAACGTGTTTCTTCTCCAGTTCTGTGCATACTTTGCGGTGGAGAAGGATGACCGGCTGGGGTTTCTGATGGTTGCACAGCACCATTCATCCATCGGGTATTGGGCGCACTAGGCATACTAAGTATAAATTATACGACGTATAATCTGGTCTGTCTGGTATAAGTGGCGTCAAATTAGGGTAGATATAGCTCCCCGCGAGGCTATGGGGGCAATCACTCTACACACGCCACTGATGTGTATATGAAACGTAGCCACTAGTAGGATAAGCATGATTCCGTCCAGTTGATGTATTCAAAAAGGGGCCCATGCAACACGGACCCTTTGGGGTAGCCAGACTGTAAAGGAGACTACAAAGGCTGAAGCAAAAGGCAAGTGGAGGAATTCGGCAGTGATGGGGCAAATCCAAGTAGAGGCTTGAGAGAGTCAGCATCCTACCCCGTACTCCACATACCTAAACACCATGGACGTACTCTATTCTCTGTATGTACGGAGTACAATCCATGGTTTTGTGGCATGGGCAGCATATCAGGTAGAGGTCATATTCAATGCCATCTTATGCAGGCCAATCAAGTAAAACAACGCAATACTTGCGTGAAGGTACAGGGGAAGGGCATTTCGTAATTGGGTACCATTTTCTGCTGTCTGGTAGTTTTATGTCTTTTTTGTTTCGATCTCGTTTATCTGCATAT
Source organism: Trichophyton benhamiae CBS 112371 (assembly GCF_000151125.1). Classification (NCBI taxonomy): domain Eukaryota; kingdom Fungi; phylum Ascomycota; class Eurotiomycetes; order Onygenales; family Arthrodermataceae; genus Trichophyton; species Trichophyton benhamiae. Next base: position 1,262,339 of record NW_003315113.1, read on the forward strand.
TTCAAAAGGAACTTGGTGCTTTTCGCGACCAACATTCTCCAGGTCATACAGAGAGAGAGGCATGGCATTCTGAGACGTATCATATGCGTTCGATCAAAGCAGACATAAGAGAAGAAAGAAAAAAAAAGTTGGAAGATGGTACGAATGGGCATCCTGGAACAGTCTCGCACTGATAGACAGGAACTCGGATGAGGCGTAGGAGTGTCCCATGGGATATGTTAGCTGCTGCTGCACAAAAGGGAAAAAAAAAAAAAAAAAAAAAAAAAACAAACCCTCAAGGCTAAAGGACGGCACACATATGTGCACACACTCTGTATGCGTTTAAACATTCCCAGCCGGATTAATCGCGAAGGAAAGCCACAATTTGCATTGCCGGCTTCGAGTGACACTGCATCCCAATCCCTTACAGTTCATTATAGATCGTTCAGGAATCGACCACAAACGGCCTCTTAGCCAGATAGATGGCCAGAGCTGGGCGCGCTGAGCAGGTACATTTCCCACCTTCCCTTAAAACTGCAGTGCTACCACCGATTGAGATGCTCCTTTGGAGTGCAGCCCCAGTTTCACAAGATGTGACGGACTCTGAGCGGGCTGCGTGAAGTATTTGTGGATGAAGAGGAGATTACTCCGTCGCAGGAAGGATATAATAACATCAAAAAAGAAAAACGCATTTGGATAGTAGAGGTTCGTAGTATCTGCTTTAACATCGACATCACTCCATACGTGCTGAGATTTATTTCTGGAGTTCCGTGATGATAGTGAGCTGGCAAATCGGTGGCTGAGTAGCCCCCTTTAATGCACGTACTCCCCCCGCCTTTGGCATCAAGTAAACCACTTGATTAACGGGTATTAACAGCCAGTTTGTTCCACAAGGTCATAAATATATCGCTCTTCTCTTCATTTTTACCCATTATTTATCCGTATTTGTTTTGATCTTCGTGATGACGAAGTGATTTTCAGGCCCAGACGCCTGGCTTCGCATGAGAGAGCGACGAATACTATCAGATTGAGAGAAGCGCGTGTCTTCATGCCCGCCAGCAGCACTGCTCAGGCTCTAGAAGGAATCAAAAAAGAAAGCTGGACTAGAGAGAAAAAGTAACGTTCATGGAAGGCAGGCGGAATGCTTTCAGGAACGTTGCTGTTGGTCGAAGTCGTGATATGAGATGATCTTGTCTTGACTGATCATCGATCGTTCTCTCCACCATGACTCGGTTCGGGGCGACAACCTGGTGAGTATGGCTCCGTACTATGTATGGGGTAGATGGAAGCTTGCGTATACATTGTTTCGCAGCCGTGGAAGATGCAGAACCAACGACGTTGGCTACTCTCGGGGGAACCAGCGATTTCGTCGACCCTGGAGGAAGAAACGAAAAAAAGGAGAAGGATGAGACCAAGGGAAGCCGCGCAAACATCCCCCTCTGCCCCCATAGCGGAACGACCGCAGTATCAGGGCGTCCTCACCTCACAGTGAACCAGCAGTTCACCACATGTCTTTGCGCTCCCCAAGCACGGCTGGGCTGACATCATAGCTGGCAGGGGGCTCGCGGAGCCAAGAGGCCAGGGGGAACAAACAAGGAGCACCTGAAGGAGTGGAGGCTGAACAAGACGGGATGTGGGGGGGGGGCAGCAGACATCTGGGAGGCCCGGTGCGTTTCAGAATGCGCAGGGATATCGGAGCGCGGTGGCAGGAAAGACAAAACGACAGGACGGGGGGCAAGCAGGTAGAGACGAGCTCAGCTTTTTTTGCATGCTTTTTCCACGAGTCAAGCATTATTTGGAATGCTGAGGAGGCATCCAAGCGGATGAAACGATACGCTGCGACTTGGGTGGGCATTCTTAGTTCTCTGCTACGGTAGAGGTACACTGGCGCTACCGGGGAACCAAGCAAGGCGTACTCTTTCCGTACTTCCACGTCTAGTCCGTACGTACCTGTGGTTTTTTGGTTAAGGGTTTGTGGTGCGAGAATGCGTTGAGCGAGTTGAAAGTGAAGCGCCGCTGCACTCCGTCGATGGACGTTGACTTCTCGAACGATACGGAGGCGCAATCCATTCGTCCGGCTCCCGAATTTTGTCCCGTTTGCCTGTTCGAGCGCTAATAATGTATGGCTGTATAGGATAGCTAACTTAGTCAAACGCCTGTGCCGTCTTGGAGCTGCATTAGCAGCGGTGTTTATCCCAGACTCAGTACTTAAACCGCTGCCAAAGACTGCGTGAAAAAAAAAAGTTGTAGGAAGATCCCCTTGCTCCCGGAGGCGTTGTGGCCCTGCCTCTCTTTCTGCGCTATGTAATGTTGAATGTACGCAGCTTCATGGTTAGGGGGCAGATGACTCTCCGGATGAATCTCTCCTGCCCCTGCAACGCGCAGCAGCAACCCGGCCCCCGGTGATGTACTGTGACATCACCATGTAGTCGCTAGCAAGTCTATCCACACCGCACACGCGCGTAGACACACACAGTTACAGCATAATCGGATGGTAACCTGCTCTCGGCGTGAAAGCTGACTGGACGGACGCTGTGGGGAGTGCTGGTTTAGCCATATAAGATTGGGAATGCTTGTATGGAGGATATGGCTCGCTGTTGACAGGGGTCTAAATCCTTTGTCTCCCTTCTGGGTGATGTGATTCGGTCGATATCCAGGTCTTGGACTGCAGCTGGATCCAGTTAATTGGCCGTGTTTACTTTTCTGTCTGCCTCTTCCACACTGCGCTGCGAGATGCCAGACATACATGTCCTTACTCGATCTCCCCCTATCATTATTTTAATATAGCGCCTAACTTCGTATTCATCTCTTTGCCTTCCCTGATTGTGGATTGCGCGTTATACGGTGTCTAAGTCGTTATATACGTTGAACCCGAAGAATATGCTTCGTCCTTTTCCCAAGCATCTCGTTTGTTTTCCCGATCAAAGCTCCCTGTCACTGGCGGCGACAGCTAAGATGCAAAAAAAAAAAAGAAAAGAAGAAGAAGAAGAAGGAGAAGAAACGAAAGAAGCAAATAACCCCGGCGACCCATATATTCTATCAAAAACATGAGAGAAGGGGGAAGGGGGAAAAGACGGGCAGGCAGGCAGGCAGGCAGGCAGTGCAAGCACCAGAAGAGGGAGCAAGGACGGAAAGGAAATAGCAACGCCCAGCCGGAATCTATTGACTCTTGGCTCGTCACTATTTGGACATTTAGCGAAGCTTAATGGCTGCAATAAGATGTCCATATCCTTGGGAGCGGGCGATCCTCCGCGAGCAAAGAGAAATAAACGTTGGAAGATCACTTCGGAGGAGGCTATTGATTGAATCATGCTCCCTTTGCTCCCTCACCATCGACAAGCAGTTCGTGAGATATAAAAGCTCCGCCGGCGAAGCTTTAGCGGGCTTGGCGGATCCAACTTTACCTGCACTTCACCAAACCTTAAGCCAGATAACCTTCTTTAGTACGGTAACATTCGTAAAAGTAAAATAAGTAGCCGTATTGTAATTTTGGTATTGCGATTTCGCTGTATTCCGGTATTACGAGTACCAGGAATTCCGTGCTTACTGGCTCCGGGCTGGTCCTCCTCTCCTGCATGATCCATCAGCCCATCAGCCTGTGCTGCCCTCGCCCAAGCGACAGGAAGACGTCCGTCGCTTGGGTGTTCTCCAGACGCCAGAGATCTCAGATAGATCAGGGCGGTCTGGGATCAGAGATAGGCCAAGAGTGATTGACCACCCGTTCCTGAGGAGATCACATTAATAAGAATGCTTCATTTATTTTGTATCCTTTTTTTTTTTTCCCCTTCTTTTTCATGGTTGCCATATCCAGCATGATCGTCTCAGGGTTAAACGTGGAGAGTTGATGGTGATCTGAGCCACGAATGCGTGGTTTTCAGGAGTGAATGGTAGTGATAGCCGTCCAAAACGTGGGTATCGAAGGTGAAGGGATGCTGGGGAAAAAACAAAAATGTCCTCTGGAGCTGTGGAAAGCCTCGATGGCGATCTGCCGGCAGCGTGAAGAATCCCTTTGCCAGGGAGGAATAGAATATCCAAACCGACGGAGTAGTACTTCCTCTTTTGCTATGCTGTTCCCTCTCTCTCGGATGAATATATATATATATTATGAAGATCGCGAGTGGGCGTACGGAGTATGAAAAAAATGTGCTCAAACGGCTTTTTGCTCGATATAATTTCTGATATTAATGCTGTTTGAGGTTTGGTTTCAAAAAAAACTCGGCACTGTATAGTGTCAATTAGGAAACGTTAGACCCTCTGAACAACCGTGCTCTCCAGTATAGTTCAGCAAGTGAGTGACCCTTGGGCTATATAATCGGTCATATAATGCTTAGCAGCAGGGTCTTCACCGAACATAAGAGCCGGGTTCGGGGACTCTTGAATAGCCTAAGATGCGTGCTTCACTATTGGATTATTGGCATTTTGCAGCATTCAACTCGCACTCCATAATAATGCTCACAGTATTCAATCTCCTGCCCCAAATAGATGGAACCTTACATCAAGGAGTCGTAATGTGCGAGTGTCCTGGACCCCGTCTTTTACACTGAGTCACGATAGCCACTTATATTACAAGAGATCCTCAGCTAACCGTTTGTGCCTTGCGTTAGCTGAGGACTTCGCAAAAAGGCAAATTAGAGCCCCAAGTCTCGCAAAGCTCGTACAGAGGACAGGGGAACACTCCATAAGGAGCGCGCGGCATATCAAAAGCTTGAGAAGGTTGAGTTGCACTCAGGAATGAAGCTAGCAGGGCGTGCCTCTCCCCGGTTGGGGCATTCTCTCAATATCAACGTCATCGGGCGCTAGCCAGGCGAGTAAACCATCATAGCACCTTATTGATTGATTGATTGATATTTGACTCCAGGAGACGCGAACTATTAATATATGGTCTCCCGCGTCTGTTGAACCAGTCAAGCCATAGCGGCAGCCCGTCCTTGCATAATATGAGCCCATCTATATGTATCAGATATGCGCAGTAACTCCCGCTTATCATGACGTTTGGTCTCACCCCATCTCTTCTTTACCTGGTAGGAGGAATTGCTGCCGGAATCCTCGAAAGCAGCTTCGAAGGGATGCGATGTGTGGACCAATGACAAAAGGGGCTTCAGGCTTGGCAGATGTCTCCTTTCTTCTGTTTTTTTTTTTTTTCTTTCTGGTGATGCTGAGTCAGCATTCCTATTTCCTTGCCAAGCCTTGAGCTGATCAGATAGCGACGTCGAGCAGGTCAATTAGACACGACACGTAATGCATCTCAAACACCTCCTGGACAGCCAGCACTGCCGGATGGCCCATATATGCCCACTGAGGGACACCCAGCGTGTTCGTCACTTAGTCCTGTCTCTGGAGAACACTCCTCTTTATCCATACCATATATTATATAGCTGAGGAGATGACGACTCGTTCAGCGACTTCACATGCTGAGAAGGGGCGCCGATGGTGGTATCCGCAGTGAGATGGAAACGAAAAGGGGAAAAAGCAACGAACACCCCATACTGCAACACCCTTGTGGCGGGTCAAGGATCGGATCCCTTCGATGGCGGCTTGGCTGTAATAACGCCATCTTCGCGCCTTGGGAAGAGTCAACTTCCCCAGTAGACTGGAGTACGGAACACTTCCATCGAGCTTCGGCGTCGGTGTAAGTAGACGTGCTGGCTTGGGAGCGGTGTTGGAATATACACCATGTAAAATCAGGTTTGGTCTCTTCGAGCACCTTGTGTACTGGAGAAGCTGCACGCCATCACAGCACATCGGATTGCATACGCATAAGCTCTTCGTATAACTTGACACGGCAGATAAACTCCATTTTGCAACGTCGTTCCCAAAACTACGACGACTCACAGAGCAATCTTGGAACACCGTACTTGAATGCCCTCTTTTTTGTGTCCCCGTATCCCCATCGCGGAGTACTCCGTGCGGCCTATCAGATGTAGCAAGGCCATGCTGTGTTGTCTCTCAAGTTGGTGATGTTGTGAGGCCCGAAATTTCCTGACCCCCCCTGGATCCCATCCCCCTGATGTTGGAAGTCGCCACAAATATGTCGGTGTCGTCACAAAGCATGAAGCTAGTTCCCTACAAAATGATTGTAGATGGCCAAAAAAGAAATTGAAAAGGGAAGGGGGAAAAGAAAACAGGTTGAGAAAGCAGTCAAAATCAAACCGCCAAGATCGTGATATCGAGTAAATTCCCGTATCGAGCAAGCCATTTGATAACACCGCTTTGGGATCCCGAGTATCCTACTCCGTTGTGTCGGCTTTGTTAGAAACGCTTCTTCTTCTGGCTGGATAACTGGTATGGCAGACTTGATACTGTCTCCCTGGCCTCGCTTTTGCAATTCATGCTCGTGTGGTCTTGGTTCCACTTCGCCGTCTGACTGTCCTTCACCCCCCCCCCCCAACCACCACCACTATCACTAGAGGTTTGCTTTTTCTTTCTCCCCCACTCAACAGGCAATGCAAGTCCCAAACTACCGCGCGGGATGCAAGGCGAAGAGACCACCATCACTCACGTTAACGCCTGAGCTCCACGCCTTCAACTTAACTGTGGTGCTTGGATGCTTGGATTGCTTGGTCTGCTTGGTCTGCTGGTGCGCCCCTGTACCCAGGCCAGCAGTGATCCTGGGGAAACTCTCCACCAGCAGGGTTCTTCTCGCTGAAGCTGACGCGTTCATCTAAGCTCCTTTGAGCTTGCCCGCTTTTTCGGGATTCCTATTATGTAAAGTCCTTGGGCGCTGAATTCTCTTGAAGCTGCGCTTTTTCATGGCTGTTTTGGGTTCGAGGGCTCGGCTTCGAGTTACCCGTGTTGCTCTCCCGCCTTTGAGAGACGCTCTCGCGGTTGCCGTGCATGATATGTCATCGCCAGTTTGCCTGGAAATATGGCATCCCTGGCGCTTGCACTTGTTTAAGTGCAGAGTGGATGTTGCTGTATGTAAGTAAGACTGGAGGTATCGTAACTTTTCTCCATCAGCGAGTTTCACTTTTTCTTTCGCTCCTCCGCCATTTTTTGCATCTTGCACAAACTTCTTTTTGCAAACATGGATTAGGTAATCCTTGCTAGAGATCGCTGAGTTTATCTGTTTATCGCAAAAAAGGGGTTTTTTGGTGACTGTCGATTGTATTTTATTGCATGCGATGACATGCATCAAACGTCAAGATCAGGCTCGTTTTCTGTTTCTACAGCTTGCCACTCTGCTGATGGGTGGGCATTTCTCGGTGGTTGTGACTTCAGCTTGATTGGGGAGATATGTGCCGTACGTGTCACCGCATGATTGCTTCTGCTGCTTGCTCTTCTTTGTGCTGTTGTGGCGAGCTGCAAGGGAATGTGTACCTTCGGGATTAGGAGCTTAACTGTGCGCTTGAGCCTCTCGGTGGAAATCAACCCTTTTGGAGGTTGTGGTGTGGGTGCGGGTGTTGCTTCTGAGCGCGGAGTATGGAATATAGACATAATTATGGGAATATGAAAAGCAACCAGGCGCCACGGATATGCGGACTAATGGAAACTTTTATTTCTCTTGTATCATAAACCATCGGCTCCTGGTTTTGCATCATTTATCGGTAGAAAACCGACATTGAATACTCATATCAGCGCGGGTGGTCGAAGTCATATCGAAATGGGGGTAGACAGATACTGGGAAAAGAAGCAAATGTGGGCAGCTTTCAGACATCTCTCTCCTTAGGTCGAGATTGCATCTCATATGTGTGTCATGAGAGAAGATCAATCACTTTGTTCTGGGGAAAGAAAAACTCCCGAGTTGAAAGTTTGCGGTCGATCTTCCAGAGACCTGGGATTGGGACGCTCCTCTCCTCGTTCCTCTCTGCTGGACTCTCAAGCCCGCTCTCTTTGTTGCTGTGGCGGCTCTGATGGCTGGCTCAAGATTAGCATAGTCATGTCGATCAGCCTTGGACGGGGCCACATACTATTTACTTGGTCGTACATAGTATGAACGTATACATGCGCTGTATATGCAGTAGCTACCTTTAGGTCACAAAAAGGCGGTCGCAAAGCGGCCTTCCAGGATGCAATGCATCCTGCAATGGTTTTGGATACGTTTCTTCCGGAGACGGGCTGGCTGGGTTGGTGAGCTTCGGGGGAAAAAAGAACGACATGGAATGGCGTCGCTGTGCAGAAGAAGTGGTCTTGTTTGTTTGTTTTTTTCGTACTCACCGTTGATTTCGAGTCGATCACAGCGTGGGAGAAGAGGAATGAAAAAGCATCATCCAGAAGAAGATCTTCTCTTCGAGTTCTAGGATAAAAGAAAACGAGTAACGGTGACCTTGGCTTGTCTCGCAGTAACCATGACTTCTCACTCGACTTCTTCGAAGATCTCTCTGTCCAGGGACGATCACTCTCGAGACATAAGCTTATCCATGGAGTAGCTTAATTCGACCTCAGTATCAAAAATTTCTGCACCGCAACATCCAAAGCCACGCCTGACAACTCATCTTTTCTCCCTCTTAAGACTGCGTGTTAATTGTCTTGAGTGCGGAGCAAGTATGCTTGATTATGGATTCCCAGTATAAACTAGCTGGTGGAAAGAGACGCCCTTGCGGCCAATGAAGGCGAAAAAGAACCACGACCCCCCCAGTAACAAGATGCACGGAATATTGGCAAAGGGGCTGTGCTGTAACTACTCCGTACATGAAGCAGCCATCATGTGAGACCAACGTTCGACCCTCCAGGCGGCCCTTTCCTCTCCGCCCCGTTTCCGTGTCTGAGCCATGGACAGACCCTCGATATTTCATGCCGAAGTGACGGGCCACTCTGACCTAAGATGTGAAAACATGAGACGGCTCTTCGACTTCTACATCCTATTGTCTGGATGTCGGTAGTGGAGCCTTTTGATCGAGAGAATATGAGCCGGAAAAGCAAAGAGCCCAAGAATCATGATACTGCAAGCTGTGAGAAAAAAGGCAGGGGAGGGGGGAATATGCAGCTACATCCGACTTCGCCGGGTTGAGATATTGGAAGTTTATACAGAATCGGACTGCGGGAGATATACCGAGCCATCAACATCCAATCAAAACAAGGACGAAGGTACCAAAGCACCACAGCCTGGGGAGTTATTCCAAATTATATTGAAAGCAACCTTGGCACCCGTTCTATTGCCCGTTAAGCAGCCAATCAACACCTTATAGACGCTCGAACGAATTCCGCAGCAGTCAGTGAGATATTCAAGTAAAGACGGCCCTATCGCATCCCTGCAGATGTTGTTACTCGCAAGACGAGAAAGTTGACAAAGAGGTCAGGGCGTTTTCGTTTTGATTGTCTTGGTATGCATGCTAACTTCTGCAGTCAACAGTGCCCAATGCATATACGTGCATATTTTATATTAATCATAGTTTCTTCGGTTTGCTATGTTATTGAAACCTTTATGGACGTGTCTTTCATCTTACTGGTGGACTTGCTAGAGACACACTTTGTCCGTATTCCGTATGGTAAGTCTTCGCGATGACGCTCCCGTGTGAGGCTTTCCAAGACCTTTTCCCGTCGATAGGGGCATCCAATTAATTAAATAACACCTAGGAGCTAGCGAAGGATTCTAGACACGGTACTCCGTACAGAGTATAGAAAAAAAATGTATTTCTACATTTTTGACTGGGTTCATAACTACAGAGCAGGCACACCACTAGTTTAACCACTTGATTGATGCCTCGCGATGTGGTGGAAAGTACACGGAACCCCGTATCTACTTAGTTATGGGGCACTCACGAGTCAAGGGGGCCACCAAGGTCGGGCTTTTTTTTTCTTTTTTTTCTTTTTCTTTTTTCTTTTCTCTCTTTTTTCTTTCGCCTGTCTATCTCTCGATTCCCGCTCTGCAGATGAAGAATAGTCTGCCGGCGTCCAATTAAAAGTGAGAAAAAGGAGCCTCGCTGCTGTGAATGGACGGATCGCATCTTCGACGCTGTTGGCCTTTGTTGCGAGTGGACGTCCGTCCTCTTTACCTCTTGGGGGGGAGATGAATGGCTGATGGATGAAAGAAAGAAAAGGCAAGTTTCAGTCCGCCTCGTCCGCTGCTGACATATTTGCCTGGTTACATGTCAGTCAGTTATTTGCTGCTAGAGAAAGAAGTCAGGCTAACTAGTCGCTGATATGATTTGTCCAGTTTTCCTTTGCTTTTTTGTTTGTTTTTGTTTTTTGGAACCAGCTGAACTTGAACTAAGTAACTATCCTCTGCCCTGCGCTCAATATATTCCGGCTCAGCTTTTTCCGTGACCCTTGGCCGTCGCCTGTACAACACACCATTCACTTCTGCGGCAAGGCGACGCGATCATATTTAAGCTAGAGTTTTGAGGCTTGGTGGAGGAAAGTTAATTAGCGCTCCTTTTTTGTTCCTCTGGGTGATGGCGCTGTGCAAACTCAACAGCTTCGATGCAGTCTGCTCTGGATATCTACCTGCATGATGGACAGTCGAACCACGGAACTGTTAGAAAAAAAGGCGTTCTGCACCATCCACAGAATTGATTGGGGAGAACGGCAGGATTTTTAAAAGACGGGAACGAACATTGGGTGTTTTATCTTCAGCCAAGTCGAGTCGAGAGTCACTCGGGGAAAGTCCCTGTTTACCTCGAACCATATATACAACAAGATGCTGAAAAGTATATATACATCAACGAGGAGGCAAGCTCGAGTAAACCTTATGGGCGGAAGCCTGAAGCTCACCTGGAGAACAACAATGTCTCTATCCTATCCATCAGATATGGTTTGCTTCGGCTTGGAGACTTTCTGCTATCTCCCGCGCCAGCGTGGTGTATCTGCGACGGTGACCTTGACATTAGGGGAGTATGGCAAGGCGGATGAGGAGAGTGGAAAGGCGAGCCATGGCAATGTCGCACAGCAGCCATAAGAATCCACCCCAAGTGCGGGTTTCCCAAGGGCAAACCCAACCCCCATTCCACTACGTTTCCCATCACCGAAGGGCATATTATATTCTACGTGCATACTCCCTACGAAAGGAATATGTATAGCTGTCTCCTTTGTCCATCATAGGGAGAATGCAGTGGTTTCGTTCACCTTCAAGGGACCTGCAAAAAAGCATTAGCCAACCGTTCGACCTTTCTCTTGTGTCGGATAGATTATCTCCATCGCACCTCCGCGGTTGCTGGGTCCCCCTTTTTTTTTTCTTTGCTTCTTTGCAGCCCTGCGAAGGCGGAGCGTCAGCAACAGGCTTTCGAGTGACGAAAGAAATGCTCCCATCATAACTTATCACCAGTCACCATATATTCCTTTTTTGCTGCTTTCCATTCCGTTTAACACAGAATAAGAAAGGGAAGGTTTGGAGCGCCTTTGGATCACTGCAGGGAGAGACTATGAGTTAATCGAAACCTAGGGAGACATGGTTAGCCCTTGTTGCTGGAGAGGCGAATGGAGAGACCAGAGGAAGACACTACTGACTGACCTTTACCACCGTATCTTTCCATAGAGGTAACTAAAGAAAAGGGAGGGCAACGCAAAGCCAACGGACATGATGACCTATTTCACCACGACTCTTTTTTCTTTGCTTCCTTCCATCCATGCCTGGCCGACTGGTTTCTTCCTCGCCATCTTCATCCTCCTCTTCATCGTAGCCGTTTTCTATTCCCATTTCCCATTCCATTTCCATTCATCAGCCACGCAAAAGGCAAAAACGATCTACAGCCAAAGCAAAAGCAACGCACCGCCGAAAAAAAGAGCCAGGAAAAAGAAACAATAATTGATCTCTTCACGGCCGTCTCTTTTCTTTTTGGCCTCTGCTCGCGCTTCTTCTGCTTGCCTGCTCTCTGCTTGCTGTTCTTCTTCTAAGTATACTCCGTACTCTCTACCCCTTTGGGTCGTGCCCAACCCTCAGATATCAGAATCTCCTAAGCCTGACCATGCCAGCGTCCCGTCGCCCATCACGAACCCACCACAAGACTCCACTGTATCCCTCCCATTCCCCCGTCCGTCTCTTCCTTCCGGGACGTAATATATAGTTTCTCCCTCGTAATTGAAAAAAAGAAAAGAAAAAATGATGAAGCTGAAAAATGGCGTCTCCCCAAGTCCCGTCATTACGGCGTCAGTATTCGGCCTGTAATGCATCACTTTCTGGCTCCCTTCCCACCCCTTTGCTTGCTTTTTCGTACCCCGTTTACACCAGAGAGAGGTACAGGGCCCTCCTTTTTCCTCTTGGGCTCCACGGCTGGCTGTGCTCTCGTTGGCAGGACACGCCGGTCGGGGCAAGTAAACCCGGTATTCGTGTCCAACAAGCCCGAGAGCGAAACGATGACATGTCGCTTTCCCGTTACCAAGCTCGATACTGGGCCTGTGGTGAATGTCGGTATGCCTGGATACGGACAGAAAGTGAACTCTGTATAATTCTCACAGCCTGCAGGTGTCCCAGCATGAGCCTCGATGGCCTCTTTGCCAGTGCTTCCCCTCCTCGAAGGAAGCCGAGTGTGAACCCATCCGGACGGGGAGAAAAAGGGGCCAACGAAAGGGAGTCAGCGGCAGCAACTCCGTATGTACGGAGGAAGTATATAACTACTATGAACGAGCATTCACTGCCCAGCTCGTCTCTGCTCGCCGTCGCTGGAAACCCGTAAGAGCAAGTAAGTACATGTATTTCTGCATGTATGGAAATATATTCTTCATGCTCCACTGTTTTTTTGGCTGCTTGTCCCCCTTCCTTTACAGTTTCTTTCTCATCCCTGTGGATTTCATCTTGTCTGCCTGTCTGTGTCTGTCTGCTTTGCCGGCTCGCTGCTTGCTCTGCGATGCTCTCTGCTCTCTGCTCTCTTGACTCTGCCTCTGGCTTCTCCCAAGAGTCGATTCGTTGTATTTTTTAGGCCTCGGGTCGACCTGACCTTTTGATGTCTCTCTCTGAACTCAGATATACACTTCCTTACTTACATATATACTTACTTAGCTTATGGGGGTGTGTTCGTTTCATCCTATCCCAACCTTCCGACTGCTTCCTCCACTTCTTCACTTGCCTCCATCTTTAGCGCTTTTCTTTTTACGGAGGACTTCCTCACTCTCTGTCACTCTCACTCTTCCTTTCTCTCGCTATCCCCCCCTTTTTTGCGTAAGAAACGGCGGTGTTGCTCTCTTGAGGCTGCGTGTCCGTCCCTGAACCGGCTTGCCCCTTAAATCCAGAACTGATATCAAAGTAACTAAATGCTCCGTGAGTCGATATCTGTCAAGCAGCCTCCTATCTACTCTTGCATCACCCCACCCCCCCCCCCCTTGTCTCCAGTAATTTTAAACTCGCCCTTGCAAATAAAATAACATAAAATAAAAAAAATAAAAAATAAAAAAATAAAAAAGCAGAAAAAAAGCAACGACTCGAGCAAAGAAAAGAAAATATAGAGAGAAGCACAAAAAAGCAAAGCCGGATAACCCTTGCTGGGGATCGTGGGTTGCTATCTATCGCCCCGTGAGCAGCCACACGAGTTAACTTACTCCTTTGCCCAATACTCTTGTGGCCCCTTGGGTTTTTTGCAGAAGAAGAGAAGTTGAAGACGAAGAAGAAGCAACAGAAGCGGAGGCAGAGGCCCCACTGGGCGATATTTTTTTTTTGGCTTCCTCCATCAAACAAATATCTAAAGAGGAGCCCTTTCGTCTGTCCGCTGCGTCTGCTTATTCTTCCTCTGCCTGCTACATCCACCGCCCTAACACCCCCCCCCCCCTCCCTCCCTCCTCTCCCTCTCCCTCCCTTGTCTATCCTTTTTCCGCTGTACCTTTGCTTCTTCCTCGTCTTCTTGTCTGGCAGGCATAAAGAGAGATATATATCAACGGCCTTCTTCCCTCGGATCTGCTTCGGATCTTCTCTTGGTCACCAGAAACAATCGTCGATCTATAACGGACATAGCTCGACCGCCCAAGGACCCTTTTGATACTGCTGCCACCAAGCTCCCTATCTATCCTAACAAACCAATTCGAGCGCCAGTCACACCAGAAGAAGACCTGGCTGTCTCTTCTCCCATCTCTATCTATCCATTCAATCAAGCAGATTTGCGCACCCGCGCCCTCAACACCTTTCTCAATGACTATGGTTCTGGAGCATGGGCATCGCCAGTATGGCGGTATGGGGTATGACAGCGGCGTGTACCAAAACCACGTCCAGTCCAATCCTCCGCAGTTCAACGATGCTTGGTCGGCGCAACCGTCTTCTCATCCTCCTGCCCCTGCATACCCTTCCTCCATCCCTCCTGCGAACCCGATCAAGCGCGAGGAGGTCCAGAGGCCGCTCCCGCCGGCCCTCTCCATGCCGTACTCCAGCGTGCCCGTCTCGGCTCCCTCGATGGTCCCAAACGGGAGCTATCCTGCAGTTACATATGGCGGCTCGGAGATGCTTGTGATGCCTCAGGAGATGCCGAGAACATCGTTGGAGCAGCAGCCGTCCTCGACCACGACCTCGCCCATACATCAGTTCCCGACTGCTTCATACGGCTCGATAGAGTACGCACACTCTCTGCAGCAGCAGCAGCAGCAACAGCAACAGCAACAGCAGCAGCAGCAGCAACAGCAACAGCAACAACAGCAGCAGCAGCAGCAGCAAGCTCACCATCAAGCTCACCATCAGCCACCACACCATCCACATCACCCGGAAAGCAGACCACTGCACCCAGGGTAAGTCCTTTTCTAAGTCCGTCCATGCATGGAATGGAAAAAGGGCAACAAGAAACATAAAGAAAAAGAAACACCCTAGGTCGGGACGTTGGTTGTGTTAACAAACTCATGTATAGATCTCAACCACACACACAAGGTCCGCCATCGAGCACTTTTGGTGACGCACTGGATGCGAGCCGCGGAATGGTTGCTTTAAGCCAGGACCTCACTCCCAGAGGAATCTACCCACCACGGGCATCCAGAGGGTCGGCAGACTCGTACGGGTTCCCGTCAGCCCACTCTTCAGCATCTTCGATCTCCTCCGGGAACAACTACCCATACTACAGTGCATCGGTAGTGTCAGTCGATTCTTCCGTGACAGACTATAGCTCGACAACATCCGAATCATACGATGGACTTGCTTCGCGGACTCTACCAAGACCGTCCGGTCTCATGGGCGCCATGCCCCCAGGACCACAGTCGATGATGGGCCAGTTCAGCTCCAAGGTGCCAGCAAACACCCAGAAGAAGCACAAGTGCAAGATCTGCGATAAGCGATTCACTCGGCCATCTTCGCTCCAGACGCATATGTACAGCCATACCGGTGAAAAGCGTAAGTCCCCTCCTTTCTAAGCTAACCCCGGTAAACAATAAGCGAGCCTAGAGTCGCTAACGATGCAATAGCATATGCCTGTGATGTTGAGGGCTGCGGTCGTCATTTCTCCGTCGTTTCTAACCTGCGACGTCACAAGAAGGTGCATAAGGGCGAGAAGGACTCTGGCTCCCCTGAAGAGGAGGAGTAGTCGAAACGGCATCAGGCAGCCAGCCGCATTGCATTACCGACCATTATTCTACCAATTATTATACGTCAGCACCTTCATGTTTCCGGATTACTCAGCTTGCCTCCTTAACCTCCTTTTCCGTTCCTCCGTTATGGTCTGGTCCATCCTAGACATCCTCTCTGCTCATTCACAGTTAATGAGCACAGATCCCTGTTTCACGACGCTCGATCAAATATACCCACGGCATTTTTTTTCTTACCTTGACCCTACGACCACGCTTCATCCTCTTTACTCTATATCTTGGCTGAACTTCAACACCTTCGAGATCCTTCTGATACCTTGTATACTAGGTTCCAGCTTCGTTGTCCATCTTTTTCCGTTCCTCCATTCTGCAAATTCCTCGCTCTCGGCACCGCCGGGAAACAACTCTTATCTGATACCCATTCGACAGGAGCATCTTTTTTACTTCTGTGTCATCACCATCATCATCATCATCATCAATTTTCTTTTCATGTCTTTCTTTTCTTCCCTCATCTACCCCACGGCGGTGCACTGAATTATACATACGGGGCAATAGGGGCGCGATCCCCAATCCGGTAGGGGGTATTCAGGCTGCTTTATCATAAATCGGCACTCCGAGTTGAACGCTATTTGTTTGTTTCCTCTCTGTCCCTTTTTTTACTTTTTCCTCTTTTTCCCCCATTCGTCATCTGTGATAGAAGGAGTTGTCTCTTTTCCTCTTACGATTTCATCCTGTCTTTACCTGGTTTTGAGGCTTCATTATTTTCCCTATTTTTTTATTTTATTTTTTCTTTTCATTTTTTTGTTAACCCTGGGATATTCGGTTTTTTTTTTTTTCTTTTTTTTCTTTTTTCTCCTACTCTCTGATACTTCCACGATGAATTCATATACCCTGCGTTTCGTCGAGTTTACCTTCTATTCTACCCTTTTACACTTGTTTGGCCTGCGCTAGAACGGAGCGTCATGTGCATTTTTTCCTCATGTCTATCAGTATCGCTCCGTACAGTTAAGATGCCTTGAGTATCTTGTTGGATTCGGCTATCTAGCATTTAATGAACAACTACGTTATGCAAAATCTCCCTTTTAATATCTCTTGGTCTGCCATCGCTTTTGTCACTGCTAAACACGGGATACGGTCCATGGTAGGTCAGCCTTCCTGATCCCCGTCCTGCATCATCACTGACTTACTGACTCACCTCTTAGAAATCTTCTTGGATGGCTACGTATGCCAGACTGCCAAGCGAAACCTCCCTTGGAAGTCATTATATGCCAGCCACGCCATAGTATCCTCAGCACTCGGTCGAGTCTTGCAAGCATCCAGCCAACGGTCATCCCATCATATAGCCTTCCTCCCTCAGCCTGCTGACCATGTTGATATCATCACTAATATTATTGCCATAGGCAGTAATTACGTCTCCAGACAATGTTTCATTGACCTTGTCTGAATCCGCTGAACCTACACCAGGTATCAATTACACGTTCGAAAAGGCGAAAGGCCAAGCGCCATGGACATAGCAATCCCGGACGAGACCTGTCTCTCTCTCTGTGTGTGCCCTCCTCCCTTCTTGTCTGTGCCGTCCTGTCAAAGTTGCAAATAGGAAGGGAGTCAGATATATCATTCCATTATTGCGTTCCTTCGCCAGGGTCCCGCTGCAAGCATCGCCCTTCAGACGGCTGACGGGCCGCAACGTCAAAAACACGAATGCCCACTCGACAACCAGCCACACCAATAGATAAACGAGATAACCAACCCGCGAAACGCAATCAAAAAAGAAAAACCAGCAACCCTCCCCAAGGCGTTTCGATTCAGGCGACACTCGACCACGAGCAGCACAAGCAAAAACAATAATAAATTTATACAGAAACCTGATAGAGCTCGACAACCCACAAGCGAACCATCCTGCTTAGTCATCACCCGTGCTCGGGAATCGGCAAAACGCGCCAAACCGAAAAGCCGAAAGCGCAAAAAAAAGGCATCGACTTTCCCCTTTCGGGCCACTTGAGACCCGGCGGGTAATTTAAGGGGCTTCGAGGGCCTCTTTGCGGGCTCTGGTTACAGTGACAGATCCAGTGGCAGGCCCAGCACGCATAGCGTTCCCGTAGCGGCCGGTTCGATGAGACCATGCATGTTCTGATCATGCGATCACTCATTTACTGCCGCCGTGGAAGGACGCCGCCCCATTGACGGCATCCCCATCGACCGTGCTCGGCTATGATTGATGGAGATCAGGCGTTAGCGATATTGGCAACGTTGGCAGACGGTAAGGGAAGCTTTTTGGCGCTAGGGAGTTCTCTAATTTTTTTTTTTAACAGGCTTTGGAAATAGTTCCTCGAGCTACAAATTAGACATTAGGCCTAACTAACTGCTACATTGGCCAAATAATGCTACAGGTTGGCGTCAGCTTACAGCCGGTTTTACCACTCCTAGAACGGCTTATCAGCCGTTCCAACTCTAGCTACCCTCTTAAGCATTTTCTAACGGGTGTCGGCCGCCGTAAGGGACATGTACTTATCGGCATACCGTTTTATAAGCAGAATGGGATATATATGCCTTCTCACATGAACGGATTATGTCCGGGATTTCTGCCTCGGCCCCTGTATTTCTTTCTATCGATGAACTATATACCGTTATACCAACATCCAGTTGCCGGTATATCTGTGCTATGTTAGATTACCGGTTTACCACATTATCCTTAGTAAAGGTTAACCATGATTGAAATATCTTCACTGCACTGAGCTATCCACTTTATCGAACCAAGTGGTTAATATGCCGAACTTCTCGACCAGCTTCAACTTTCATGGCAAACCCATTTTCATATTGATAAAGTGAAGTATAAACAAAATGACAGGGTGTAAAGGATATTAATTAAAAGCGAACTATATATTTCGAGAAGAGGGTGGGCGAATGATGGAGGGCGGAGGATGCTAGTGATTCGAAGCACAGATTGCTATTCAAATAGTGCAAATGTGCAAAAGGCTGGCTAAAGTGGCAACAGCGGTAGTGTAAACGATAGGAGCTTCTAAACCTATCTAGCGAATACGGTCCAGCCGTGATCTGTTCATATGGATTTGATCGTCCACGAAGTCGCTCTGGGGAAAGATAAACGTTAGCTAATTTCGAACTTATATTGCTTCAAAAGAGAGAGGTAAGCGCGGTGAAATAGGCACCTTTCCAATGATACGCTTGATGTGTGGGTCTTGCTCGTCGATCTCCCTCCCAGTAGCCTTAGCAAGTGCATTCAATCGAGTGGCAGCACCGTGCAGAGCATCCAAGTTCGATTCGATTTCATTCTCCATCTCATCATCCTCGCTATCCTGCTCAAACTGGTATTTAGAACGCTCGGCAAGGTTGGTCCTCTTCGGCCCAGTTTCACCCTTCTTCGATATCTCCTTGAAAGTCTGGTCCATTCTCTGTTCCGTGCGGAAGGCAGCAAGCCGGGTCTCCTCGCGTTGTAGTCGCTCCTCCTGGTGGCGATCAATGATGGCCTGGTCTCGAGCACGACGGCGTTGCTCGCTAGTGAAGGGATTCGAAATATGCATGGCAAACATACTTCCGTTCACCTTCTTCAGCTCCCGGGCCTTCTCCTCAGCGATTCGGTTCTGGTTAGCAGCTAGGTCAAGATTCTTCTCCGTGTTATGGATTCGTTCTCCTTGAGCACCGAGGCGAGCAAGGGTTGCCCTTCCACTTTCTTCAGCTTCTGCGGCCAATCTCAGTGCATTTCGGGTTGACGACACGTCCTGCTGTTTCATAAAGCGGATGTCCTGCTTTATGGCCTGGATGTCTTCCTCTTCCTCCTCCTCCGCCGTAAGCTGTCGGTCTTGGTATTTGCCATACGTAGGGCCGCTCGGGCCATCAGGCTGCTGTTCGCTATATGGAGGAGGCGCACTGCTTGTCTGTCGCTCTTGGTATCGACTAGCTGCATTTCCAAAAAGGGCATCCCTGTTACCATCCTTCATGCCTGGATCGTTCGGGTCGGCTCTCCCCAAGCCACCGTAACCACCACTGTTCGCAGCCGGAGCCCCGCCGTATCTATCCTGTCCGTAGCTCCCTTGGTTCGCCTGTCTTCCTGGTGCAAATCCGCTATTGGAGGGAGGTCCGCCGTATGTTGAGTTAGGTTGGTGATTTCCTGGCTGGCTCATCCCACCATATCCCTGAGGCCGTGATCCAGCGTAAGGGTCCGTGGAAGGTGGTGGTTGGGCATAGGGGTTATTTGATGGCGCAGGGCTCTTGTTCTTTGACCGTGAGCCAAAGAGAGCTGATCTGTTACTGTCATCCCCGTTGTCATCGTTTCGTTTGCCGAATCCAAACTTCTTCATGGCGACTGAAGCTGGCTGGGAGAGGAGGGGGGGGAGTGTAGCGGTAAGTATGGATCGAAGGCAACCGCCGATGTATAACTATGAGCAAGTCGAACGTTGACGTAATGAAATTTTCAATCACTTAGTAGGGGCTTTATAGTATTCTCAGGGAGGGATATCGAATCGTAAAAGAGCAGGATGAAGCCCCTAAATGCTGTCGTTAAGCTGAGATCGTTCATGTCTCAAGTGTCACGGCCTGGCTGCCTTAAGTACCTAATCCAGCGTTAGGCCGCCCGTCCACGCCTGCGGCTCTTCACGTGACTGATATGTGGCGGAGTTGGCCCTCCCCATGAGCTAAGCCCGAAAGAGCAGCCAACTAGCGACTACAAACATCGTCAAGGCATCGTTGTTATTATTCAATCCCATAAGCCACCTCACGACAGATAAGCAAAGTACGTACGCATGTTGGGGCAATGAAGCTGCCGCTTTCCAGGGGCACCTATTCCTGGCTTAAGTCACCGTTTCAAACAACCAGGTCCTGAAAATGGCTCCCCATCCCGGGACTGAGGCAGAATACCTCAGGGAGAAAGCTAGGAGAGACCTTCTTAGCCTCCTAGAAGGAGTGAGTTCACAAGCTCTCTGGTTTCACAAGATATTTTAAATGCCTAACAGTATACTGCCAGGTTCGCGGGAAGAAGAATCTTGTGGTTAGCAAAGACCTAGCCGGGCCGGTGGGCCTATTTGTGAAGTTCTCCGTCCTCCAGGAATATGGGGTAGACCGAGTATTCCTCCTCGAGAATGGAAACGTCGATTCCTCTCAACGGAATATTATCTTCCTGATTCACGCAGAGAAACCAAATCATGTACAGTCCGCTGCTGGTACGTACTTGCAACCCCCCATACCAGCCTTGTATATTATTTTGCATCTTCTTTTCATGGTTGAAAACAGAGGCCAGGTAGAAAATATTTTCACTCTACATGGTTATTTATGCTTCCTAGATTGATATTTTTACAGTGCACTTGTTGCATTCTTTTTTTATGATCTATACCCAATTGAATGCCGCGCCTTTCAACTAACATGTCCATTTATCTGCGTAGATCAAATAAAAAGGCTGCAGAAAAACGAGTCAAACATTGAACATGAGTTCTCTGTCTTCTGGGTACCAAGACGCACTTTAGTGTCTAATCAAATTCTAGAAGAAGAAGGCATCATAGGGGATATCAGTATTGCAGAGTTTCCTCTGTATTTTCTCCCGCTTGAAAACGATGTCCTTTCCCTTGAACTGCCTGATGCATTCAGTGACTTATACCTGGTATGTGCTACACATTAGCTCTTTCAATCAGATCCTCCACTTACAACTCAATAAGGATCATAATCCCCAACCAATTCATCTATCAGCCAAAGCTTTGATGCAAATTCAATTACGACATGGATATTTCCCTCGAATTGTCGGAAAAGGAGACAATGCTCGAAAGGTCGTCGACCAATTGCTCCGAATGAGGAGAGAATTAGATGCCGAAGGCAGCCTGGGTGGATCAGGTGGCAAGCTAATGGCGAGCAACACCATTGAGAACCTCATCATAATTGACAGAGATGTAGACTTTGCCACAGTTCTCATGACACAGCTGACTTATGAGGGACTCGTGGACGAGCTTTTTGGGATTAATCATAACCACACCGAAGTTGATACCTCAATTATTGGATATGCGGCCCCTCAAGCCTCATCTAATTCTTCAAACACATCTAAGCAAAGCTTGAAGAGGAAAGTTCAAGTTGATTCCTCCGATCAGCTCTTTTCACAGCTCCGTGATGCTAATTTTGCAATCGTCGGTGGCATATTAAACAAAGTTGCAAGGAGACTCGAGAGTGATTATGACAGCCGACATGGAGCGAAATCAACATCAGAGCTACGTGAATTTGTCAACAAATTACCAGCATACCAAGCAGAGCACAGTAGCTTGAAGATTCACACTAACCTTGCCGAAGATATTATGCGTCACACTCGGTCGGATATATTCCGCCGGACCTTAGGAGTGCAGCAGAACATCGCTGCTGGTGCAGATCCCACTTCTCAGTACGATACAATTGAAGAGCTTATCGCTCGCAATGTTCCGATCACCACCATCTTGAGGTTGCTGTGCATTGATTCCTGTATCAATGGCGGCCTTCGGCCCCGGGACCTGGATAATTTCAAGAAACAAGTCCTCCAAGGATATGGCTACCAACACCTTCTAACATTAAGCAACCTAGAAAAGATGGAACTTTTACAGCCTAAGGTTCCTTCGACCGGTATTTTACTGCCGGGCGGTTCAAACAGTGCAGCCGGTGCAAAAACCAATTATAACTCTCTCCGCAAGTCACTCCGTCTGATCGTGGATGAAGTTGATGAGCAAAATCCGAATGACATTTCGTACGTTTACAGTGGCTATGCTCCCTTGAGCGTTCGACTCGTTCAGTGTGTGTTACAGAAGGCATACGTCCAGGCACTTGTTAAAGGGAATCCTTCACCTCAAGCTGCAGCTGCAGCCGCTGGTGCAGCATCAACAACTCCGGGCTGGCTAGGATTTGAAGACGTTGTGAAAAGTGCCCGGGGACCAAGTTTCAATATAGTCCCGAAGGGAGATGAAAAGGCTGCCCGGGCGCGCCAGACCTTAACAGGATCTGGAGGAGCGAAGACAGTTTTCGTTTTCTTCTTAGGTGGTATAACATTCACCGAAATTGCTGCATTGAGATTTATTGCCCAGCATGAAGCTGGACGTCGAAATATAATTATCTGTACTACGGCGATTTTGAACGGAGATAGGATGATCAAGGCAGGAATGGAGCAAGGGGATTTTGCAAAGCGTGTGTGATAATTAGGTCAAGAGGTTTCAACGCGTTTGAACACACATTTAAGTGATAGTTTCTAATAAGTGGCACGTTGTAGAGTTGCAAGTCTGCTAGCGTTACTGGTATGATGAATCTAGAGTTGAAGACTTAGATGAAAGGTAGCATTGATATATTGATTGCAATAGTAATTATTTTATAAATACATGGGCAAGAGGAAGGCTGCGCTCAAATCGAATGTGGAAAATTCACAGGATGCACTGATACAAATAAAAACTGAAACCTGCGCCATAAAAGCAAGATCCAAACTCCTTAATCAATCCACAATTACAAGATAATGCCTAATTCACACCTTCCTAGCCCATCCTCTTCAATGGTAGGATAGTAAGGAATCATCGAGTCTGCGCCTTGAACATATGCATCGTTGTACAGTCTCCAGTAAGGAGTCCGTACTTTTCGTGCTGGATGGAACAGGCCTGCCCAAACATAATTCATGACGATACCTGTTCCGACAGCCATCCGAATAGCCTCAATAGCCTCGATGATTCTGTCGATAACGTGGGGACTGGTTTCGAATAGGTTAGGGTACAGGAGGTTAAGCAGATGGACCATTGCGTCTTCGCATCCAAGTCCAACTACGCCCAAAGCAATATGCTTTACTACGCTTGCCGCAGTTTGACGGTGGACCTGGTCTCGATCAATCAAAGCGTCTTCCAGAAGTGGAGTGACAGCGTAAACATAGTCTTTAGCCATCTCGCCGATATACTCAAAGAGGAAAGACATGGCCTTGAGCACGCCGTTTTGCACATTTAACTCGGGGACGCGATATTCGTTCATAAGAGCGGGAAGAACCGTAAATGGGGCACATGTCTCAGCGACTATGCCAATTGCAACTGCGGTACAGACACGAGACTGACGTTCCTGGACACGCAAGTTGTTAAGAAGAGTGGCAAGGACGTCTTGCGGTCCAATAGCCTTAGCAATGAAACCAAAGGTATTGTTAGCGGCTCGTCGAATGCCCTTTTTGTGAGCTTTCAACATGTCAAGCAATTCGAAGCAAATTCGCATCCATTCTCGCGCATTAACGGATTCTGGTCCACGATCAGCAATACGACCAACGAGATCTATGGTGTTTTCCTGCACTTTCTCATGACGATTTCGTAGGATTGGCGTGAGACGAGGAAGTAAGTCCCGAATGGGTGGTTGCATTTGGTTGATGCCAACAACCGTGACAATAGAACGTAATGCGCCTAGTATAGAACCAAGAACCTCCGGATATTCCTCGCCGAGATATTCGTAAAGGAAAGTTCCCAGCTTTCCCATTAGAGCGTCTTCACCACATTGTTTCATAACCATTGCGATCCGTGAGATGAGGTCTGCTGCCTGCTGTCGTACGGTGGCAGACTTGTTATTTAGTCGCCACAGAATTGTACTCACAATCTGAGGCAAATATGGCTTGCAACGAGAACCAAGAGCGTTGACAACAGTTCCAAACCCGTTAAGGATCACTATATCCTCGACGCTCTGTTCTTGAAATGCGAACAAAACTCCATCAATCAATCTTTCCTCGAGCCTCTCTCCAACGTCTGCGGCACCAAGGGAGGCAATAACTTTCTCTACCGTTTCGATCGTCATCTTACGGTATGCCTCACTCTCATCCTTGAGATTATTGACAATCCTTTCAAGAATTTCACCGGCGCCAACTTTCTGGCCTAGGTCCACTGTTGTCTCTACCACCTGTCGGTAGTTTCTCTTATCTAGAGCCATGCGCCGAACCCAGAAACTTTTGAAGAAGTCTTGGAGTACGTGTTCTTTAAGGTAAACCGCTGTAACGCCATCTGTGCCTGCACATTGCGAAACAACTTTCAAGACAACCTTTTTCATCTCTTCATCTGGCGACGAAAACTCTCGGAGAACAATTTCCATAATTTGGCTGGTGAAGTAATTTGCACCCTCCTCATCCATCAGAGGGATAATATAGCCCACAGCCTTAAGGAACCCAGCCAGACCTTTGCCTCGCTGTTTCCTTGCCCCCATCCAGAGTGGGCCAAGGATGTCCTGGAAACTTTCGATACCATATGGATTGGCAGCTTCAGCAAGGGCGGCTATAGCTAAGCTAGTTACTGTCCGTACCTTAGCTTGTTCATCACTGAGGTTGTCACCAATGCAGTCGACAAGGCCTTGGAGATGAGGTAAGATAGCACAGCCCATAAGGATGGGAATTTGCTGCACAATCTTAACACCAGTGTGTCTAGCCTGCCAGGATTTCTTGCTTCGGCAAACAGCTCTGAGGAATGGAAGAAGCGCGGGTATACCAAGGGCAGAAGCGACAACGGCAAAAGCTCTGGCGGTGGTATTTCGTACATATTCATCAACGTGGTCAATATCCGGACGCATGGTACTAATCATATGTGCAAGACCAGCTGCTTTGCTTAGGTTAGAGATAATTTCACGGCCTTCCACTCGAGCATAGTAATCCTGGTCAATGAGCAGGGGTTCGATGACGACCAAAATTTTATGTACGTAAGGTCGAACAAGGTCATCTAGTTTGTAAAGGATGCGATCAATGACCTTCACAAGTAAATGCCGCTCCTGGTCCTCGAGGGATTTCTCCATGAGTAGTGGCAGAATTTGGTTAAAAAGTGGTCCAGCTCCAAACTGCCTTGCATTATCAGTGAGCTGACGCAGCGCCGTCTTTCGCATTGGAGGTGTTCCGTTCTTGACTTTTAGCAATAGCCTCATTATTTTTCTTTCTTTTAGCTCCTCAACGGACATGGAATTCTCGTCTGCGCCATCCACAAGTTTTCCGAAGTATGTCATATCCTCAGCCTTAAAAAACTGCAAGTCACCAACACCTGGGATCTCGGTTGGAAGTTGCTTTCCCATCGAGCGGGCACTTTCAGGCTCTTGCATCATGAATCCTCCTATGCCACTGGCGCTTTGCATGGGAGCAGGTGTAGCCATGAGTTTACGGGCGGGGGTTCGAATCGGGGCGTATCCAGGCGGTGGTTCCAAGATTTTGTATCCCTCTGAGGGAAGCATCATATCTAGTTCCTCATCCGATAGTGGCGCATTGCGGGCAGATATATCAGATCCAAATGTAGGAACAGTAACAGGCCCAGAAGCCTGAGGTACAGGAGTTGCAAGGCCCTGATTCCCGACTGGTGTTGCTGCTGTGAGAGTGGGCGCTTGATCCCACCTGGATCTACGCTTGGGTGCCTCCGGCTGGCCTCCAGGTGCAGGAGTCTGATCCCACCTCGACCGCTTGGGCTTTACTTCGGCGGATTCGGGCTCATTGGGCTTGGCAGTTTCTTCCGAAGATACATCCCATCTCTTCTTCCTCTTCCTTGTTGGGGCCGCGGCGGACTCGTCATTATCCTTATCGCCGCCTGCTTCCTCCAGCTTCAGGGTAGCTTCATGCTCGACTGATCCATTAGCACCTTCACTGGCCTGCTTATCTTTAATTAACTTCTTGACGCGTTCTTCTTCTTTTTCGAGTTCCCGAAGTGCCATGATATCTCGATAGCTTGCGCCCTCCGTCTCTCCATTTGCCTGGCCATCTGCAGCAAAAGGGTCTGCTCGTGTGGGTGAAAGGGCTCGATCAAAGCGTCGCTTCTGGTAATCAGTCTCCCTCTCTGAAATCCTGGATGTTTTCTCGCGCGCCAGGAGTATATCTTCTTCCTCGACACCCTTCCCAGTAGCAAACTCCTTCATCTGGTCAGAGGTCGCAGTATATTGCCCCACCAGCCGATGACCATTTTGGCCATCATCATCAGCCATGTCCTCATCTTCACCATCTACAGCAATGGACGTATTATAACCAGCATATTTATCGGCGTCCGCACGATCGTACAAGGTGGTATCGAAGCTTTCGGTGAGAGATGCCTTGGTCGATACGTCAGTGCGCTGGTTTGACATGTCAAAGGTTTTTGAACCTTTTTTGCCATTCCGCTCCGCCTGGAGACGTTTGATGGACTCGATCTCTGCTAAAAATCACACCATGTTAGGCGACGTACGCGACAATCTGGGTGCATGACTGCTCGAGGACTTACCGTCGGCCATCGTGGCGATGAGCACTATTTCTCAGATCCAAGGGAGTGAGGGCGAAAAAATGGGGTTATAGGTGACCATAGATGATATGAGCCTGTCGAACCGGTCTCACGGCACTGTGAAAAGCAGCCTGCTGGGGTTATTGCTGGTATCGCAACGTTCTTCAAAGCTGGTCGTCCCAAATCTGCCTCCAGGAAACTGAGAAATCTTTTTGGGTGTCACTGCTGCTGATTAATCACAACTAGTTGAATTACATAACAAAGTTACTATTACACGTGACCGAGTCTCCCCGCTTGGCCTAAAGGGGAAATATAAAAACGAATATCGAATCTAACGAGCTTCTCGTTCTTTTTGGCCCCCAAACATCAAACTAACCACGTTTAATGAATTGCTTGCAGGTTTTACGGCATATAAATTCACGTTTTGAGATGCCATGCCGTAATACCGGTTAAAGGCCCCCGCCATCCCGCTAAATATCCAATTGATGTTGGGCCTTTATATCCACAGGATAGACAGACCCTGCTGTAGACCATGGGACAAGGCTGCTTAATCCTATAACAAGCGGGCTTCCGCTTGACTTGGGCATTTCTTATATATGAGATACCTAGAAGACGTCTCTCTGAGGCTTGTACGATTATAATACCGGGTCATGAGTTTCGTAGCTCAGACGTTTCATCGTACAGTCTTTATCCGCGTTACTATATTTACGTTCCTGTGCATTTCTAGACGGACTCCTTTGTTCTTCTTATGGGACTCAAGGTGAAACTTTTTGGACTGATACTCCGCTCATGGATATCACATATTCTTGCCTTTAGAGGAAAACGAGCCTAAATCCTTCTACCTGGGCCTGGAACTTAATATACCCAGTTCTCGCCCCCAAATATACACACGATGCAACCGTGCATTCCCCGATTAAAAGGGGATTATCTCCGCCTGCAAGCGCTCCTCCTATACTATGTATGGATGTTCTTGGTATCCTTTGGTCTCCGGATCCCTGGACAGCTTTCTGAAATTGGATATAACACTTCCCATCGGGGCAGAAGTTCTCAAACCGATATGCTTGAATGGCCCCACCTACGCACACGGCTGGCGATTATTGCATTCCTTCAGACTCTAGCCATTGGGAAGTGTAATGTTTAGCGACCAGAAATGGATCCGGGCTGTTGCCGTCAGGAGATTCGACTCAACACAAGGTGTTACTGTTCATTTGCGGGCAATTGTATCCACCCAAAATCTCTTTGAGTATATGTACCTTTTTATTTAAAGTCCAGCCTCTCCCACTCTATATCCATATTTCTCATTCTACCACCTACCTGTCTGTTGTTCTACTAGTTGCCACCAATTGCAACGAAATATCTATCTTACGAATATGCATATCCTACATCTCCTTGTTCCTCTCCTAGCAGCTGCACCTATTACCCAAGGTGCAGCTATACGTCGCAAACTGCAGCCGACTAACTTACCACCTGCGTTTAAAGAACTTGAGTCGTTAGGGCCACTATCACACTGCGACATCTCAACCAGACAACTTCCAAAGAGAGGCCACGCTCCAGAATTACCGGACCCTGAAGCAAACCTTCGACTTAAATATATCACATTCGGCGTTGGCACCCAAAACTACACCTGTGCTGGCGGCGTTACCAAGCCCATCCCTATCGGTGCCGTGGCGACCCTTTACGATGGCTCTTGCCTAAACAATATAAGTTCTCGAGCTATGAGCATTCTCAATTATATCACATTGCATACTTCAGTATCATCGGCAGCTTGGGTGCTGGAAAGCTTTTTAAAGATGCCCAAGCTCGGCCAGCATTACTTTAACGGAGGGAGGCCTTTTTTTGACTTGACAACTCGTGGCGGCTTAGACAGAGCCTACGTATCTGTGGTAGCAAGCGTTCCCGCTCCCAGTGGCCTCGATGTTCCCTGGCTAAGATTAAACAAGGTGGAGGGATCTGGTATAGAGGTATGGCTTTCTCTTCGCCCTATACATAAAGTTGGTGTCTATTTACTCCACACTAAAACTTGAGTTTGTGGCTGACATTGATATGAATCATGGAGGCTATTTTTCGAGTTAAAACACATGAGGGAGTAAGCCCTGTAACGTGTCAAGGACAGCCTTCTGAATTCCAGATTGGCTACACCGCGCAATACTGGGTATATGGCTAAGGGCCATGCTGGTTACAGAAATGTTTAAGTTGTTGATTTTGGTTACACTTCTTGGGGCGTTGTTTATTATCCTCTATCCAGGCTAGCTACAGTAGTTACAGTATTCACCTTATCTTACATGACTTCCAATGCTACGTAGCTAAATGATCCACTAGCCAGGCCTTTGGAAGACCACTGATGTGCTGATAGTAGATACGTTTATTCAAATGCACTAAGCTAACATACGTATAGAAATAAATGGACGTTGTCCCTCTTGCAGGGCATCGGTATTATTAAGTACATACTATTTTCGGCCAGCCGCAAATAACTTGCAAAGGATAGGAGAGGTATGTGCCACAAAACCCCAAGGTATATAAAAAAAAGAAAGAAAGGGAAAAAGAAATAAAGCGCTAATATCGCGTGGACATGAAATGGCAAACAAATATCATAGAAAGGCCGTGGGACTGCTAAATGAACAAAATAAACGGTATATGACGGTTGCCCGTTAAGTTTATCATTATGCGCTGGTGTTCATGAGATATGCAGGGATATGATAGAAAAAAATGATTAAAAAAATGTGAAGCATAAATACCGCTATGGTATATGGGTCATAAATGTCGTTAGATTCGTTGAGAAATAAACAAATCACTCATAAATGGATTTGGGGAGTTGGAGAGTATGAAGGTCCCCGGGTATCGCTGATGAGATAAAACAGAAATGTACGCATGAGGGATATATAAAGGGATTAGACGCTCGCAGTCCTCCTGGTGACTTCGCTGGGCTTCTGGGCGTAGGCAATCAGGAGCCTGAACCCAGTGCCTCGTCGCCTACACTCTCGAAGGAGCATCCTATCGGTCCAGATGTCCTTATTCTGATCACTGAAAACAGCCAGTTCGTAACACCGTGTGTGCCACCATCGCGCGACTTTTGCGACCATCTTAGCAATCGACTCATCGTTTGAAGGTGAGGGCGAAGGGTCAGATAGGAGATCGCCGAGGGACATATTCACATCGTCCGAAGGAGCACGTTTGTGCTTTCTATTGGATAAGCTATCTGACCGTTGCGGGAGATTAGAGCTGCTATACTGTTGGGGCAAGTTTGCAACGGATTGGTTCGAGCTCGATGTGTCTGATGATTGCACAATTGTACCGGCAACAGGGACAACAACCATGCATCGATTTAAATTTGCGAACCCACGCTTGCCAAGCAGCCTCTGGATGTTGTCGCTGGCTGGCTTTAGGCAAATATTAGGATCGGTCGTGTATATTCGTTCTTTCAACATTCGAACCGCCTTTCGAGTACGGCTTCCCATGTTAACCATGTCTAAGTCCATGACACTGAGCTCAAGATATCCTCCGGGGCGTAAGACACGATAGCATTCAGAGACTACAGTGTCATATGCAGCTTCGGAACAAGCAGCCGGGAAGCGCATGACGGCAACAGTGAAAAAGCCCTTGGGAAATGGAAACGGAGTTTTGATACCAGACCGATGGATGGTACGATGATTTGATGGTGGATCCCATGCTGCTGGATTGCTTGATGTAGACTGAGGAGGCACGTTTGGAGTGAGATTGTATACTACCGCGGACGGATAAGTCAACGCACAGTAAAATGACCAGTCATCATTGCCTAGCCCGTCAATAACCAGGATGCGAGCTTGGTCTTGAGGCTGCATGTGGTTTTTGGCAGGGCTAAATAGAACACGACCGAATGAAAGCCAGCGGCTGGTCATTAACGAGCCTGAACGGACATTTGCTTGCGCCATAGGATCTATCTGGGCCTGATCTTTTCCCGTTGAAGGAGACTGGTTTTCTTTGGGAGTAGGTTTGGCTGCGTGGGCGTCATTCTGTAGCTCCTCACCTAGAGAAGCATAGGGGTTGTTGGTATGAGTGAAGTCTGCAGAGGAATTTTTGCTTCCAGCATACGTTGAAATGAGATCCCCTAGCGAGATTGGTTCCGAGGGTGTGATGGATGAATGTAGAGCGGAGAGAATCATAGAACGGCTTAGATGGATCGAGTTGTGGTCGGATAGTTGAGGTGTTATAATATCTGGGCATTGCAGAGGTGAAACCGGTGGAGAAGTGTCATTCGTTCCACTTAAACCCTCCTGTAAAGCCTTGGAGGCTCTAGTAGCCAGATTGAAAGATCGGGGTGTATTCAAGAGGCCCTCCTCGGGAGTTTGCGGCGATGTGACTTTGTCTAGAAAATCATCATATTCTTGCCATATTTCATCGTCTGTCAATTTTGAGCCCGGGGACGGCAGAACGGCAGTGAAAGCTGCCAAACTCCCGCCATCTACACTCCCAGAGGATACGGAAACCTCGGATCCCTTCCTTGGACTGAACGAAAGAAATTCTTCTCGAGACGGGAGACACAAAGCAAATCGATTGGGTATAGCTTCAACCAAAGGTGGATGATTTGATGCCACGGCTGCCGCCGTTACCGTTAGGGAGGGCCCTTCTCCGATACTAAATGGGCGTGAAAACGACTGAAGAGATGGTTTATGTTGATTCCTGGAACTTGGAATGACAGGAGGTATCCTACCAACGGAAGCCAAGCGGCTGGGTCGGTCATTCTCGGGTGGTGAAACTGTAGGTAACACGTCCTTGTTGAAAAACACCTTGGGTGAAGATGGGCGTCTTTCAGAGGCGCTGTTAAGTAACCCTGCTGGTGGCTCTGGCAACAAGATTGACTGACCGTGTTTCGTTCTAAGTCCGAGTCCAGTCGTCGTTTCGAGTTCTTCCTCGGTGGGCGGAGACTCCTCCACCCGCGCCAGTATATCCTCCAAAGAATCGGAATCAAGCTGTTCATTATCAAGAATAGCATAATGGGCAACTGCTCTAGAAGTTGAGACCTGAGTTACAGCTGCGGGCATCTCTGGAGTTGGCCCCGAATCATCCTTTGCCTTTTTCTCCCGAAGGTTCGGATTGCTGCGCTGGAAGAAATTCCATCGCCCTGACCTTTCAGATTTCTTCTTCTTCGGTTCGTTATTTGGCTTAGAATCGGGCGGCGAGGATGAACTAGGGGTACCACGATAATTTATGTCAGAACGGCTATCGATGCTAGCATCAGATGGCCGTCTGGAAGCTGATGGTCGAAGTTGAGATACCGACAGATAGTTACTGGTCGATTTCTGGCCTCCAAATAGCTTCGAGTTGCGGAAAGAACGGCGACGCTTCACTTCTGGAGATAAATGTTTCCCAGGATCCAAGAGGGTAGATTGCGGAGAGGATGTTATTGGTTCTGGGCTATGAACCAGTGTAGGCGGAAGTGCTTGAGATTCAGTAGTGGAAATCACACTCTGGTAGCTCTCGCTCTGTGCGCTTTGCGTACGAGTCAATGTCGAGCCATCCACTCCGCCGCCGTTGATGATAACTGGCTCTAAACGGTCGAGAAGGAAGTCATCGATTTCGTGTCCCATATGGCTGCTGCTGACACTATTGTTCCCAATTGACCTGCTGGTGCTTGTTGATCTTGCTCTGGATGTGGTGCTTCCGATGCTGGTTCTTCTTCCTCGTTGAGCGTATTTGCCATAACCCTCGTGTCCGGTTCCTGCGGGAGGACATCTGCGTGATCGACCTTCACTTAGTGCGGATTGAGTGACTTCGGGAACCGTCTTTGACTTTTTCGGGAAAAAGCCAAGTCTTCTCGGAGCATTGGTGGTAGGTTGCTGCTGCTTTGGCTCCTTGAGCTCCTTCGTATCATTAGATACGTTTGTTTCTTTCCCTGAGAGCGATGTTTTCCTGAGAAGATTTGCCTTGGGAGTTATAGATCTTAGCTGCGGGCGGGCACTGGAATCAGTCTGGCCCACTGGTGGAGACAATGCAGTAATCTTATTTGAACTCCTTGACTGAAGTGAATCTGTGGATGCATTCACAATCGATGAAGAGATAGCTGGTGATTTAGAGCGAGTATTGGAGCTTTCTGAACCTCTCCGTTTGTGAGTGGGAAGTCTCGAAGAGGCAAGGTTACTCCAGATAACGGGCGACGATTCCAATTTCAGCGGCTCTGTTCCCTTGCGGCTAGGCCGACTTGGAGAGAGCCGGGTAGCTGCTCCCGAGTCTGGAAGTGACGGTTCTTCGAGCCTTGGAGTACACACACCTTCCTTTCTATTCTCCGAGGTGGGTTTTATGTCACTTGGTAGGGTACTTGTTGATTGCCACTCAGCGTGACTAGGAGCTTGATGTCCGGTTTCTCTCACCCCGGGACTAGAAGCTGGCAGTTGAGGAATAGGCTCAGTTTGAGATCGTCGAGGAAGCCGAGTCGTAGGAGCACCCGTTCTCTTGGTTTCATCAAATGACGATAAAGCTGCCAGGTTTGGGCGAGACCTTTGGTTCCTGAAGATAGTTGGGCTCGGCTGCTTTAGGCGAGAGCTATGGATCGGATGTACTATTCCAGGAGAGTAGGACGAAAGTGATGTTGGGGTTGATCCTCTACTCCACATACCAGGGGAGTCGGTGTATCTGGTTGAAGGGCTGCTTCCCCCGGTAAAGTTAGGGGTTGGGGGAGGTAGGTTGGAAGTATTTATCGATGTTGACAGACCAATGAACTCCCTCGGAATGCGAGACTGCGATCCTGATGTTAAGGGTCTGGCCTCAGTTGCGGGTGTCTGAGAGGATGGGGTTGGAGTAGAATACTGTGGTCGAGTAGGGACATTTTCAATTGGTGCTGGCCTTGTGGGTACCGATTCTTTAAAATCTGACTCAAGCTTATCTGGAGCTTCAATTTGGGGTATCTCTATGTCTATTTTCTCAGACTTCGGAGCTTGTAATCTTGCCCTGTTCTTCTCTGCATATTGTTCTATTGAGGGTGCCTTTCTCCGGAGAACATTTCGTGGTCGTGATTCGGGTAAAGAAGGTCGACCAAATTTCCAGGAAGGCATAGATGATGTTGTTTGTTGCTGTGAATCGTATGGCATATTCGGTGAAGGCGCATTGCTTGGAGGTGCAGCATAGTACCGAGATGTTGGCATGAAGGAGTATGATGGCTGTTTCGACGTCCCAGTAGAAGTATTGGCTTCCCTGGACGACTTCTTTGAGGAATTCGACCTCACCATCCTCAGCCTACTATACTCCTCCGACTCCGAAGCAGACGAGTCCCGCCTACCTCGGGGAATTGTGCTCTGCTTGGGTCTTCCCTGCCCAGACGAAGCCCCGGTTGGTGGTATAGGTATCCTTGAAGAAGACATCATGATTTCAGTTGTTGATCCTCTAGTACGTGTGTGTGCCGGAGCATGAGTGACTGTCTGTACAGCTACCCGTGATACCATGATGTGAGAGCCCCCGATACCATGGATAGCAGGCCTCGAGACCTTCCGAAACAATAGCCGGTTCAGAACGACTTATAATCATATCGTATGCCACATTAGTGACGGTCAAAGGTTGGCGTCTGTCACTTGAGTCAGTGGGGACACGGGATGAAAAGATATGGTGCATAGCGGTCGCCACCACGAAGGCGTACTCACGTTTGTTTATGATAAAAATAACAGCCTAGCAAGCAACTATATTCCAAATAGCTGAGCAAGGCCGGCAATCTGACTGCTGAGCAAGCTGGATGGTATCAAAACCCGAAGCTCGAGAATTTAGAGGCAAGATAGTTGAACAAGAAGCCGGGGTAAGCTGGATTAAATATAAGGTAACTTGAGCAGTAAAAAAAGGCACAAAAAGTGAAGCGAAAGAACCTTGAAAAGAATATTAATCATCGGACAGCTTTTTCTCGGGCACAAATAACCATGCAAGGAAGAAAAAAAAAAAAAAAAAAAAAAGGCTAAAGGCGATGGCACAGTTCTGGACAAGGTCCGTTGTCAAACTCGAGAGAATGACGGGAAATGTACCGCCAGGTCGATGTATAGTTAACTATAGTAAGCGTCAAGTAAGGCTCTGCTTGCTTGCTTGCATCCACTCCGCCACACAAGGTCGGCGGGGCCGCTTAGCGCGCACAGCGACAGGCAGCAGCTGTGGCTAACGGCCGTTTGACCACGTCGACAAGGCGGTATAAGGGCCCTCTCCTTGACTATGAAGGCTATGGCTCTTCTGTAGTGAAGGAAGAAACGGTCAGGGCCTGCAAGGAGTTTGCCGGGGGAGGAGGGAGGAAGGAAGGAGAAGAGATAGGCAAGACAGGCCGGCATGGACATGGACATGGTGGACGGCGGCGCATTTTAAGGCAAAGAAGGAGAAGAAGAAAAAGTCCCGAGAAGACGGCCAAGGGGCCAGGGTCATAGGAAAAAGGATGATAAGCAAGTACCCCGACTCGCTGACGATCGCACGTTTCCCTTCTCTCCAGTTAGACGGCGATAGAGGCAGGTAACAGGCTGACGATGGAGAGACGAGAGACGAGACGACGCTGTGGATGGAGTCGAATGGGCGCTTGCAGGCGAGCGGAGACAGGATTCGCATGGATAAGTATCGAGACCCAGGTCATGCATGATATCTCCACTTATAGGAGGCCACTCAGAATGTAGCATCGCAGTATCGACGATGGTGCTATTCCCGTCCACGAGAAGTATGTTCAGGCTGGCTGGCTCGATGCTTGCTTCAAGTTCAGTTGCCGGGCCGAATCGTAAATCTGTTCAACCTGCCGACGCTGCTGGGCTGGCTGTCAGATCGTACTGCTCCAGTATAATAACTAATATTATAGATAATGCAAAAAGAAGCTCGAATGTCCCTGGAGGAGATGACATATCGATGCAGAGGCCGTCACAGCATCCCCAGTCTGTGATACGGAGTGAAAGGCCCATGTCAACAGAATAGCCTTTTGATCTGAGGGATCCGTTCCACGGTCCATCTCATGGAGACTTCCAGGGCCATCCGTAGGTGCCGTTCCGTGCCGTAGAAGGGAGTAGCTGATCCAGCGAAAAATTAACATTAGTCGAAGTCGTTAACGAGCTACCAGAGGCTTTGACTGGCTAATTAGCAGCATGGGGAACATGCGGAAGCGCCGAGCCATCTCCATCACGGCATAGCAATTCTCAATGAAAAGGGTACTCCTCGCCCCTTGGCCGACCCGCGAGCGATGATTTGCTTCATGCACGGAGTCACTCTGGGCGTTAACTTCTGTCACGTCCCATAATGAGGAGCAACAAACCAGGGAGAGAGAGAGAGCGCTCAGAGAAAAGAGAAACGTCCCCTTGCCGTCTCCTGGTGGAGAAATCTCGTTCGATATCAAATAGCACCGAGGCCCATGTATCCGTTTGGCTCAGTACCTGCCTCTGTGACTGGGAAGAAGGAAATTATGCATATTCTAGAGCCAGCCCTGGATCGGAGCAAAGAGCTGGAAGTAGATAATGCGTGAAGGACGCTGCAGGTCGATACCGAGCGACGGCGCGGCTCACTGGCCAGAGGCACATCCAGTCACATCGAAGAGGCACAGCTTTGCTGCATGATTCGCCCACTGACAGCTCCCATCCCTGTCCGAAGAAGCAAGCAGGAAGTTTAGCTATTCCTGTCCTTCATGGAGGTTCCCACATGGTGCAAGAGCGAAAAGACGAAGTATCGTCGCCTTTTCTGAGCCTGCGTCTTTGCCACCGTTGAAGGGTCGTATAACTAAACAAGCCAGACGATCACAGCAACTAGTGAGTTAACTTAGTGAGGGTCAAGCAGAAGAGTTTCTCCTGTCCCTGAGCCCGCTGCTGATAGCACGAATTACGTGCATTAATTCGTATGTACGGGCCTAATGATGGATAACTTGCTGCAAGGCTGCTTTTGTGGCTGTGAGCGCATGAGGCGACTGTCCCCAACCGCTGCCTCCATGCTTCGTATAATCCTTCGGCCGGCCATGTTAACTGGCTTCTCTCCGTAGGCCAGGTCCCTGGATCTCATGCAAACCTCAGCTCTCGATGTATGCATATCATAATGGCCAGCCTGCGCCAATCGACTGTTCGTCTGCGTTGTACCTGGTGATCGATGATATCAGAGAGACGGAGAGCGACTCCTTCATAGCCGATAACTCGCGCGAGAGGGAGAAAAACAAAGCATTGAGGAGCGATAAACTAATTCGGCGGGCGATTTCTAGAGCTTACTGACCTTGGCTATGACTCCTGTGGTTATCTGTAGACGCGCGCAGGGTCAACTGACGCTGCTGATGATCTGCGTTTTGCTGCTGTGGTAGATGTACATCGCCGGCTACTT
This sequence comes from Trichophyton benhamiae CBS 112371, assembly GCF_000151125.1. Classification (NCBI taxonomy): domain Eukaryota; kingdom Fungi; phylum Ascomycota; class Eurotiomycetes; order Onygenales; family Arthrodermataceae; genus Trichophyton; species Trichophyton benhamiae. The sequence continues at coordinate 1,299,118 of NW_003315113.1, forward strand.
CTGTACTTCTGGTGTTGTATATATATATATTTTTTGATCACCTCATCATGATATTCAACCCCCCCTTGCGCGTTGCACTGGATGGAGACTTCGCTTGTCCGACCTCCGAGAGATGAAAGTTGATTTGATATTTTCGTTTTGATATACATATTAATAACATACGCAAGAAAGTAGCAGAAGATGAGAGGAAAATGTGAAAGATCAGACTTCGTTCCGGACAAACTCCTAAGCCAGGTAGATATTGAAAGACACACGGAGAGAAAATAGCAAAAGCGATACCAGTCATATAGCAAGAAAAGGAGTGTTTTTTTTTTTTGGTCAGGAAGTGCGAGAGAGAGATAGGGAAATAGCCCCGGGCGCAGTGATGGTCGACAACTCATAGTGCACGAAGCAAAAGAACAAACGGTCGGTTGGGCGAGGAGCAGAGATAGATGAAGAGGCCGAAGAGCCAAACACTTTCTGTTTATTTGGCAGCAAAACGCTCCTTTCTCTTCTCCATCGCAACACGGTCTGCCTCACTAAACTTCTCTTTGCTGCTGTTGTTGTTGCTGTTGCCAGTCTCGTTGCGGCCGCCCCTGCGTGGGCCTCTCCCCCTTCCCCGTCCGTGGAAGTGTCTACGCTTTCCCCGGCCGCTGTCTCCATCATCACCCCGTCCTCGCTTCCGGGTGGGCAAAGCTTCGTCCAACCCTTTTATTTTGGCCGGCTCGTCACTCACGGGGCCGAATCTCTTGACTCTCGCAAGTGCCTTTTCAGCCTCCGTCGCAACAGATTCTTCGACAGCTCCAAACTTCGCAGCACGGGCTTTGCGCTTCGCAAGTTCAGCATCGGGATCCGTGGTTGCAAGGCCTCTGCTGTAGTCAACGGCAGGTTTCTCTGTGCCCTTCTTCTCTTCGGTGGCGGCTTTCTTATCAGTGCCGTTTGTCGCATGTTGTTCATCGACAGGCTTTGCTTCCGCCGCACCGGTTCCAGCAGCGCCGGCTGAAGTTGTTGTTGTTGTTGCAGTGGCAGCTTCGGTCTTCTCTTCTGGCTTCGCAGCTTTCGCCTTTTGTGCAGTAGCAGGCTCGGTGACGGTCTTTTGCTCTGGAGCCGCTGCTGGAGCCGCTGGGGCTGGCTTGGTAGCTGCAGGAGCAGTCTCGGTATCGTCGTCCCAATCGATAACGTCTTCAGCCGCAGGTGGAGCTGGAGCCGGTGCGGGAGCAGCAGCAGCAGCAGCTTTATCTGCTTCCTGGAGCCGCGCAACCATATCTGCCTTCTTCCCCGTGTGACTGAGGCCGCGCGACTTGAGAATCTCAATCAACTCGGCGTTGGTCTTTTTGCTGTATTCCACTGCCATGATGACGACTAGCGTGTGCGATTGCGTGTCAACGGAAGGAGAACGTAGGATATTGAGATATTGCAGATAGTATCGACTCAAGTGAGCTCTATGATGTGGGCTTGTGAGAGATGTAGCAACTTGGAAGACTGGGTCGGAGTCGAGGCCTCCTGGGAGGACGGAGGAGGCAGGCGTCGAGCGTTCAAAGGCGGCGGGAGAGAAAGAGGGCTAAGAGCAGCAACACAGTAGCATCGCCTTTGATCAGTATAAAGAAATGCAGCGTCTCTGATTCAGCATCTGCTTCTTCTTCTCGCGCTGCCGTCACCTTCGGCTCGTTTGTTGCCTTTGACGTTTGGAAAAAAGTCGCGTTGGAGCTTCCGGCTTAGGTAAGCAAGTCATCGCGCTAAGCTTTTTGTGTTCTTGGCAAAAGTCAGGTGATGCTTATATAATATAATTACTAAGCTGGTACAAAATATAAGTTCGATATGGAGATATCAGACAAAAAGATAAAAAGACGAAGAAAGACAAGGAAGAGGGCGAGGGGAGCTCAGTTCAAATCAGCCTTGCGAAGAAGACAGAGGATGGACCTCGGAATTGCAGTTTGTTGGGCTTTTGATCCCTGCCTTTATCTGAATACGTGTTTCCAGTGCTTGTTCCACGTCGGCAGCCGCCGCAAGCTGCGCCACGTTAAAGATCACCAACTGTGGCGCCCGAAGGTCGGGTCGTCTTTCGTTGGGATAAATTCTGCACTATGACATCAAGCCTACGGGGTGAGAGTAAACACGGGAGGAAAAAACCGTTGTAACATTATCAATGCGTTAGTTTAGCTGAAAACCTTGGGAATTAAGAAAAAAAAAAAGAAGAAGATACCCATCCCATTCAACCTTCTTTTTTGTTCGCTGCCCTATTTCAATCTGCCATTGGTTGAAAGTGTGTACATCGGAGGGGGGAGGAAAGGCGAGAGGGAAAAGATAGTGCGCTCCACACGTCGATAGCTGGGACCCAAAGGTGAGTTGGTGTATATACACCTTGGGCAACAGCTTGACAAATAGAAGATGCACAACATAGTGGTACATGGGCAGCGTAAGCTCCGTAAAAGCTGAGCAGTGCTGAAATCTGTGGCAAAGTAATAGGGAGTAGCCTTGGTTCAATCGTTCTAGATGCCTAGATGAGCCTTATTTCTGAACTTTGGTCTTCTTTTTCGGCCGCTCTTCTTCAACATCATCCATTTCAGCGTCGCTATCCCCACTGCTGCTCGCGTGTTCAGAGTCGAATTCTTCAGCCACTTCGGAGTCAGAGTCTCCGACGAAGTCTTCGTCGGGAGACTCTGAGTCTTCAGCTGCAGAGCCACGGTCCTCCTGGACACCGGCGTCGTCATCACTCGAGTCCATCATCTGGTCGTTCTCGAGGGCAGTAGCAATGAGAGTGGATGCCTATGCGGTGGGATGTTAGCATCTGATTGGTAGGATGTAAAAAAAAGAGGAAGTGGAACAGATGGGCCTACCTCTTCAACCATCTCGTTCTTGAACCGGATGTTCTTGGCCTTGAAGAAGTCTTCTAGTGGCTGCTGTTCCTCACTGTAAGCGGAATATGTCAGCATATAAGTCAATGTAAGGTATATCGGAGAATATACGAGACGCCATACCGATTGATATTGCTAAATTGATGCTCGCCCTGTCCTCCCTTGAGAGTCATGGTGATGTCAAAAGTTCGGCTGGCTGAGACTGTACCACCGACTCGGGACATGGTGATGACTGATATGTTTTCTATTTGAATGTATGTGGCTGGCTTGGGGACGAACATGAAGCTCTTATCAAGACAGAATAGAAGACCCTCGTTGGCCTTGGTTGAACATTTCACACCGCTATGGCCGTGATGACTGCAGGATGTTAGCTACTCCATACCTATAGAAAGGCGGCAATAACAGCAGTAAATGGCTTGTCTTACCTGGCAAAGTCTCTAGATGGCATGATGACCTTCTTTCCTGAGAGTCCTCGGAAGACCTTTGTGACGACTTGATGAATGGGCTCCTCATAGTGAGCTTCAAGCTTATCCTTGTATCGGGTTTGAAGGAGCTCACTGGGTGACGTTAGTTAGGCGTCTGCGGTAAATTTTCTTAACAAAAGCTAGGGGTCCAAGCTTACTCGGTCATATTTAAATCAATGCTGATTTCATCGTCTAGCTTCAACTGCATGACCAGGAACGGGTATCTTGTCTGGCCCTGTCGGAGAGGCGGGTCCAAACCGAGAGTAATAAGTGTGTGGGTGTCATCGTTCTTTGGAAGGAGGAAGAACTTCTTGATAGATTGATATTGGATCTTGTAGTCGTACGTCTTACCCCTGAGTCGGAATGAGCTTTCGTACATGTCCATGTCGAACCGACCTCTGCATGAAGAACGTTAGCAGAAATATACCAGATGAAGAAAAAGAGAATTGTAAAGTTCCCGAATAAAAGTCTCCAAACGAACCTGGGAGTAAGATGCAGGACATCGAGGAAGGTAGCAAAAGTGTCGCCGGCAACATCACCAATCTCTGCCTTGTCCATGAGCGTCTCGTAGAACAAATTGGCAGCATTCTGCTCTTCAACCTCCTCTTCGCCGTCGGCACTCTTGTTTTCTTCGCCTTCACCTTGTTCGTCGCCTTCTTCCTTCTTGGGGACTGTTCCCGGGATGTAGAATCTCATCTCGACAAGCTCGTCTCTGCCCAAGCCGGCCTTCCGTCCTCTGTTCTTGGTGCTACCCGCAGGCTGTTCCTTGGCAGTAGATGCATCATCGGTGGGCAGGAAGAATTCAACGGCGACTTCATTCCTGCCCGCGAGGTTTGTGTTTGATATTTCCGAGTAAGGGACTTCGAATGCAGGACGGTTCTGGACGTTGAAGCTGAGCTCTGCTTTACCGAACTCGGCCTTGCCCCAGTTCCAGCCTCGCAGGGCATGTTCTCTGTTTGTGAGGTTGACACCGTACCATATCTTGAACGCTTTACTGGCTCTGTCGAAGTCCTGTGGCGCCGCCTCCTGGTTAGCATGCGCATTATATCAAAAATGTATCAACCATTGGGAGGTAGCAACAACGTACGTCCTGTTCGAACCCATCGAGCTGGATAACACCACAGGTACGTGAGACTATCTTCAGCTCGTACCCTTTCGCCGCTCTGCTCCATTCAGCAGCACCGATATTGCTCTTGTCGAGGGTGAAGGTGTCGCCGCCGCCGGATGGCTTCCAGCCCATGCCGCTCTCCGCGAGCTTGCATTTCCCGGACTGCTTCGACAGGTCAAGGTATATGTTTTCGAAGCTCTCCCTAGCACCGAGTCAGTCTCACCAGTCACCAGGCAGCAGTCTTCAATTGGGGGGCGAAGGGAGCAGCTTACATCTTGACTGGGTCGCGCGTTGCGTTGCTGCCGGTCGAACGAGCTTCACCGAGAAGCCACGAAGGTCAACCAACCAGCCACTCAATCACCACGTCTTTTGCTGGACTCGAAGCTGCCGTCTCTCCTGCAGGGGTCTTCTTCGCTCTTCCGGCTTCTCTTTCTCTCTGTCTTTCGTCCTTTTTTTCTCTTCGCTTTTTCTTCTTCTTCTTCTTCTTTTTTTCTGTCGCGTTTTCGGCTTCACGAAAGCTCTTTATCAGAGTTGGGGCTAAGCCTGATTAGGAACATCTCTATATCTTCTATATATTTTTGATTTCATTTTTATATTTTATATTTTATATTTAAATCTTTATTAATTATTATTATATTCAAACAATCGTTGATAGACTGAGCAGGAACTAGAATAATATCTCCTGCTCTGCACTGCAGTGTTGAGTCTGATGTACTTGTATGGACATGCTTGATATCAGCTACCTTACCCCGAGTATCTCGACTGCCTGGAGTTATCTTCCTTAGCAGCCGGAGACAGCGCAGGCTTACGGAGTACTATAAGCTGAATAACCGGCATGGTCATCCCTGAGACACCTGGCAGGCTCCATGGTGCAGGAGTTCACTCAGGCTTTGCTTTAATGGCCTTTTGGTGACGGAGTAAACAGAGCTATGTAGAATGTTAGCAAGATAGACAGACATGAACTGCAGCTGGCCACCAGCTCTTCCTACTATATACTGACACACTGTACCTACTGTCTATCACTGTCCTTTCTACTGTCACTATCCTGCATCTATCCTGCATCCAACTGTCCTGTCCTGTCCTGTCATGTCCTGCTGCTCTCGCATCTACTTTTATCCGGCCCCCTTTTGTGCTTCTTTTCTTCTTCCTTCCAACCTCCAGCCCTGCGAACTTCATCCCTTCGACCTGCTCGACCTTCGAACTTCTCGACTCCCCGGCCATCGACCCTCGCCGCCCGCGGTCATTCACTCTTTTTGCTTGTTGAGCTGGCGTCCTGGAAGCAGATGGAGTAGCCTCTGCTGGCAAAAACGGACACTGAGCTCAGCCTGGTTTTACTGACCCTTTTTCACTCCTTGTTTTCTTGTCTTGTAACGGCTTTCCTTCCTTTTTGTGACCTGTAGATCGCGCCATGTCCGATCTGTTTATGCCCTGAGATTGTTCTTTGCTGCGCTTCAGACTCTCTCTCTCTCTCTCTGCCAGGCCGGTCTGCTCGTCTCTTCCTTGTCTAGGAGATCCCAGGTGGCTGGCATCTGAGATCCCCCCGTGTGCTGTTTACAAGGCGTTTTTTATCTCTCACCCTCAGCGACGCGGCCATGGGACACCTCTCCCAGCCCGGATGGGCGCCGTTTGCCTGCAACTTCAACCTCATCCTCAACGTCTTCCTCGCCCTGCCTCTTGCTCTCACCTCCCAGGCGGCCCTCTTCGAGCCGACGCCTTCTCCGAACCTCGACCTCAATCCGCTCGGCCGCATCGCCCTGGTGGGGAATTTCGACGCTGCCTCGCTCTACTCCTACAAGCCTACCAACAAAGAAGGCCTCGCCGGCTTCAATGGCTCCCTCAAACAGTCGCTCATCGCCCCCTTGCCCGACGGCTCCCTCTTCCCCATATCCTCAGCCGACGCCGATATCCTGGCCATGTGCCCGTTGAAGGACAAGGATGGCTCGGTCACCAGCGTCGTGGTGGGCGGTAACTTCACCAGCCTTGGAGGCGTCGAGTCCAACGGCGTGGCCGTTTTCGACTACAAAAACATCCGTGTATCTGCCGTGCCTGGACTCTCTGGGACGGTCAACGCACTCTACTGTGACAGCGAATCGAACATCGTCTACGTCGGAGGAGAGTTCAGAAACGCAGAGTCCACCAACGCTGTCATCTGGTCTCCCAAGTCGGGCCTTTCCAACCTGCCCTTCAGCGGGTTCAATGGGCCCGTCACATCGATTGTTCCCGCAAAGGATGGCCGTGTTGTCTTTGGTGGCTCGTTCGATGGCTTAGGAAACACAACAAGCCCGGAGAGGAAGGACCAGCAGATTGTCAACCTGTTTACTGCCGAGATCTCTGTCGGTTCAGGTTCGACTGCTGGAGGCTTTGACGATCCTAGGAGTATCATCTGCCCTACTGATGGCCAGTCTGGCCCCGGAAAGACCTGGTTGCTCACAGACAATGCCCCGGGCTACTGGCGTGCTAACTTGCACTATGGGTTCAGACCAACTAAGTTACGCGTTCGCAACGTTGTTATGGATGGAAGAGGAACCAAAACATTCAGATTTACCGCCCTGCCCGATGGCGGAATCCTGAACATGACCTATGTCGACCCCGAGAGCGGCCAGAAAATTCCATGTGATGCCCGATGTCCTCTCTCTAACGATCCAAAGTATGCTACTCGAGACTTCTCCTTTGTCAACAATGTTGGCATGAGCTCGTTCCAGCTGGAAGTCTCAGAATGGTACGGACAGGGTGGTGGATTTACTGGCATTGAGCTGTTCCAGGATGGTACGATTGCTCCCTCTCGCTTCTAATCTCGATCTTTTTTCTTTTTCACTTTACTAACCAGCTATCAACAGATATTTATGCATATGCTGTTAATGACCTCAATGAACCCACCTGTGCTGGTATTCCGTTCGCCTCTACTGCTACCACAACCGGTGAATGGAAGGTCCAGCCATCTCACGATAGTTCTTCTGACTATTTATCCACCCAAATCGATGCATCTACCGACACTGCCACCTCAGTCACCATACAGCCAGACATCAAGCAGTCGGGTAACTACTCCGTCACCATTTTCACACCAGGTTGTATTCAGGATGGAACCTGTGCCACCCGTGGAACCGCCAACGTAACTGCCACTTTCAAGTCTTCCGAAGACACACCTATCGTGGCCTCGATATCACAGACCAACAACTTCGACAAGTTTGACCAGATCTATGTCGGCCCCGTTGATGCTAGCACCAGCAAATTCAGACCATCCATCACTATAACCCCCCGCCATGACCAAGGCATGATCGACTTTGTGGCATCTAGAGTCCGGTTCCAATTGATTTCATCTACTGGCGGCCTGAATGGACTGTATGAATATGACCCAAAGGCTACAACTGTTGATACCAACTTCACCCAGTCTGCCATCAACAAAGCCGGTACTGAACTTGAGCCTGAGGCAATCATCAACTCTCTCGTGTGGGACAAGGATACCTTATTTATTGCAGGAAATTTCACAAAGGAATCCATTAACAATATTGTGTTACTTTTAGATGGGACATCGTCCCCCTTAGGTTAATTTTGCGGTCAAAACTATGCAGCTTCTTGACGGTCTGCTCTACGTTGGTGGTAACTTTTCAAACACTGCCGCTGGGGACAATGACAAGCTTGGTAGTGTTGCTGCATACTCTATATCTGACAAGACCTGGCACTCCCTTGGTGCTGGAGTTAACGGCCCTGTCACTTCACTTGTCCTGTTCCCAACCAATGTTACCTCAGGCAAGACCGAAACAACTATCGCAGTTAACGGATTATTTACGGAGATTAATGCGGCTGATGGTCGCCCTGCAATACCCGCGAATGGATTTGCTGTCTGGGTACCATCAGCAAAGAAATGGCTGAAAGAACTGGACATTGACCACTTGGCATACGTTGGCCAGCTCACTGCTTCCAGTCAGGTAGGCGATGAGACCCTCCTGGCTGGAAACCTTGCTTCTGGTGGAATCGCTTCACACGGTGCTGTCAATCTAGTTGACAACAACAAGCTCGGCCTCCGTGCACTACCAGTAAATATAGAGCTCGGTCAAGGTATGCTACCTGAGCGTAATGCGAAGCGCAAACTTGCAACAGGTGGCAGCAGCGGAGTCATCACCGGTCTCTTTGATACCGAAGGTGGTCGCAACCTCACAATGCTAGCTGGTCACTTTACTGCAAAGACATCTGACAACTCTGTCGTCAATAACTTGGTCTTCCTCAATGGCGCACAACATGATGTCGTGACTGGCGCCGGTCCCGGAATTGATGCAAACTCAACCTTCTTATCCCTTGCAGTTAACAAAGACATGCTTTTGGCCGGCGGGAAAATCTCTGGAAAAGTTGCAGATGCAAACATCAAAGGCCTCGTTGTCTATGATCTCAAGAATGAACATCGTTACGCCTCCAACCAGCCTTCCGCATTAGACGGTGACGATGTTGAAGTTCGCGCCATTGCTCCTCGTCCTGGCACCAACGACATCTTCGTTGGTGGAGTCTTCCAATCTGCTGGCTCTCTGCCTTGCCCGTCAGTTTGCTACCTTGAACTTGATGGCAACCAATGGAATCGCCCGGGTACATCCCTACGAGGAGATGTTACCGTCCTCCTGTGGACAGAGAACGATCAACTGCTCGTTGCTGGAAACCTCACTGTTGAGCGTAACGCGACTATGCTCGCTAGATACAATGCAAAGGAACAAGAATGGTCCACTATCACAGGAAAGAACTCCGAAAGCATCAATGGTGAAGTGCGTGCCCTTGGCCTTTCACAAAGCGATGGCTCAAAGTTTTGGATCGCCGGAAAATCCGCTGATGGAGCCTCGTTCCTTGTTCACTACGACGGCACTGAATTCCGCTCTGCTGGTCGCTTGTTTGGAGAGAGTACCCTAATTGAGGGGCTGCAAGTTCTTCCACTCACCAAAACTCACGGCAAGACCGATCTATTGGAGGAGAATCAATCTCTTCTAATCACAGGCAAACTCCAGCTGCCCAACTTTGGATACGTGTCTGGAGCCCTCTTCGACGGAACTACACTTGAACCATTCATACTTTCTAGTATGTCTGATGGTCGACCAGGGAGCATATCTGGAATATTCTCTGAGAATAAGATCAACGTTGCTGGCCACCGTAAGTCCAACCCCCTAACATATCACATTCACTGCTTCAAAAAAGAAGTCTTGCTAACTCTTTGATGCTAGGTGGACAAAAACCAAGAGGCATCGTAGTCCTCATCTCTTTCTGCATAGCCCTAGGCTGTGTCTTCTTCCTTGTCCTCTTCGGCATTCTCCTTAACCGCTACCGCCGTTACAAGCAAGGCTACGTCACTGCACCTCAAGGCACAGATCGAAAACCAGATCTCAATCGCGTTCCTCCAGAATACCTTCTGGAGTCCCTCCGCCATCGGACCCCCGGCACACGCATCTAATTAACAGAAGCACGCAAAAGCTGGACGGCCATTACTTTCCTCTTTCATCTCCTCTTTCTCAAAGTTCACGTACAACCCACCTTTCCTTTAGACCACAAACTTTTCCTTCTTTCGTCCTGGAATCATTTTCCTTTCTCTCTTATGGTACTTTTAATCGGCGTTAGGAACCTAGGAAAGTGAATACCCTCTTCCAAAACTAATGTTCGGCGTTTCAGGATCTGCTGTTTGGTCTCTCCCTGTCTTTTCTTTTTTTTTCCCCCCCCAACCTGGTTCAATCCCACCCTCATACCCTTGTTACTTGATCTTGATCATATGCGCCTGCTGGGCTAATTCAGTTGCATATGGACGTAATTCGACGTTATCTGAACTTCCATACACGACAATACATCAGTCAAGCTAGGGTTTTCCTTGACTAATAATAGTCCCTTCTGCAGAGTTACTAGGCTTTCGCTGGGGAATGTTCATTTAGCTAATTGTGTACTCCAACCATGCGTTTACATTCTGTCTTGATTTTCTTCCTGTTAGACTCACCGGCTTCAAATACCTCTTAGATAGCATAGCCATCGCACTTCGAAAGATACTAATGGAAACATGACCTGTGTACTGTTATCTTTATCTGGCAGCTAGTACCAGCATCTAAGTCCACGGGTTTACTGCGTGTAGGTATTGATTTAATCGGAGGCTGTAGTAGTCAGCCCTCCCACGATGATGGCGAGAGTGGTCGAAGTTAAGAGTTCTTGGCCTTCTCCCTCTTCCGGCGCTAAAGGCGTTAAGTTTCGGCATCCCACGCCTCGGCCATAGCTAAATCGGAGCTCCATCACTTCCTCGTCAGAGCGGCAGCTCACAACAGACGATATCGTTTCTCCTTCACCTTTATTACCTATCCGGGCATGAATATGGGGTTTTCTCTAGGTTTTAGCCTGTCTCTTAATTCTGATCATAGAAAGGGAACTTGCTGAGAATTCAACCGCACATCCGTGTGGGGGAATTATCTCAAGACGATGCGTTCACGAACAGGCTGGTAAGTACCACTAATAGCTCTACCCTCTAAAGATAAGTCAGTGGTGTGTGTGTCCCTTACCACTGCTTTCCTACTTCTTATTCGATTGCCGACTAACTTTGGCCGGTTACCGCTTGCTAGCCTCACATGTCGAACGCGCAAGTTGAAATGTGACGAGCAGAAACCGCGATGCTCCCAGTGTCGGAAGGCGGGCAGAGAATGCCGTCTTAGCGAAGCCGTTGTGTTTAGACATCAGCAAAATGCCTCAATGAACCAGGATGAAGGAGGGGTCGGGCCGAGTAGCTTGAAGGGATTCTATTCTTACAAAAATACATTTGGCGCAGATAGTGTCTGGCTGGATATACCGAAGGAAGGTGGGTTTCTTTTCACTCAGAGCTCATACAATTCTCAGAAGAGTCGACTAAGCCGGTGCTCACTTTGAAGTGGTGTTTGTTGATAACTCGGACCCTTACGCCGATGAACTGGAAGAACACTTCAATACAGATACCCCTTTAGACACCCATGGTGAATCCGCATGGAGTCATGGTGGGGGATACCTGCCACCCTTTACGGAAGCTCAAACACATGGCCTAGATGCTCTTTCAGCCGCAGCAACGGCGGAGAATCATCCCATCTATCAATCTGTTGCGGATCACATTGCTGAGAATAGCAACAGTCATACTAGGCTTGAGACTACTGAACACCCAGAAGCAACAATATCAAACTCATCTCCAACTATTGCCAGGATCCCAACTGAAGCATCCCCTGGGTCTCTGTCGCTATCACTATTGTCGCCCAATAATAACGTCGGTTTCATGTTAAACGCGCCCTCCAATGGTATTCCACAACCGATTGACACTGGTCTTCACTCCCATGAGAACCAGAGGCCCACTTCTTCGGTTTCTCAAGGGTTGCCGCAGGTAATGAGAGTTACTTCTTCAGTTGAAACTGAGCATGAAGCGGCATTTTTCCTTCGACATTTTTCAGAAGGACCTGGGCGGTGGTAAGTGCAAATAGTGACCACTATAGAATGCCTGACATAGAGAAAGCTAACTAGATTTGCCATCTACTTGTATCAAGGATGGATCTATTTGATATTGAACGTTACTTTAGTTCACAAGTCCCAGTCAGAGCACTCTCTAGTCCACTCCTGAAATATGCTGCATGCGCATATTCTGCAAAGCAGATTGGCCGCATTAAGGGAGCTAATGCGGTTACTGGAGGTTCCTGTCTGAGACAGGCCATAATGGAGATATGGCCTGATACAGAAAGAGTTGACTGGAATTACTACGGGATGAAGTATTATGAAAAGGCGATCCAGCTTCTTATGGAGGAATTGCAACACAATGGAAATTTTTCTCCAGTATCTAGGTCACAAACAAGTGGAAACTTACAAGCAGTAGACCCTGGTGGACTGGAGAACACTAGCAGCAAAAGACGGAAGGTCTCCATTGCTGAGGTTCAATTATCTAGTCCCCATTCTGACGATGTCCTTGCTGCCATCTCTATTATCTTTGCCTACGAATTTTTGGATAATACGAGCCCAGTATGGGATAGGCATTTTAGTGGTGTGAAATCTTTACTGGACATTATGAAGGCAGGAATGGTGCCATCTGAAAAGAAAAATTTATCTGGACACTTGAATGTTGCAACCTCGAAACTACCTCGATTTTCCAAGGCAGGGAAGGCAATCTTCTGGAATTTTGCGCGTCAAGACTATCTTTCAGCCTGTAAGTCCTCCCTGTCTGAGAGTTATCAAGGCAAAATGCTAAGTGTGCCATAGTTATCAATGAAACCCTAACCAGATTGGTCACTAGTGACCTAACATTATGGACAGAAGCTGGGCTTATTCTCAATGATACAGGATTCTTTCAACAAGAAAGCGCTACTGAACGTAATGAATCCACGAAGGAAGACATAATATCAAATACCCTGATATGGATCCTTTCAAAAATCGTTGATTTCATAGCTGTTGGTGATGGTAGAAACCATGGAGAAAGTTCCACTGGAGTATCCCAAAATACCCTTCTGGATAGATGGAATCGACTTCAGGCAGAGCTAGACACATGGTTCCATGCGTTACCTGACACATTCAAGCCTTGTGCTAGGATTGACCCGCCTCCAGTCCCTCACTCTTCCCAAGATGTGTGTCCATTCCAGGAGATTTGGTACAGCATCCCAATGTGTGCCTCAGCGATGCAACACTATCATATGGCCCGCATTCTCCTACTCATCAATAAGCCACACGAGTCAACAGCACGCAGAAGTACTGTTACAGACAGACTAAACTCCTACAGATCCATTGAGAAAGAGATTCAAAACCATAGCCGTGAAATCTGCGGGATATCTGCTTCTGGGCTCGAAGCATCTGCACGCATTCATTCTATTCAGCCATTATTCGTCAGTGGCCAATGTTTGACCGATGAGTTAGAACGGAAGGCCATTCTACAACTTCTCTGCAGAATCGAGGCAGATCTCGGCTGGGCTACTAAGTATCGTGTTCATCAACTCCTTGCAGAATGGAATTGGGACGAGACTGTCCTTAATGTTTTTCCAGAGTGATGATAGTCGGATCAAAGGGAGGAAAAGCTTTCTTCGAGTCGAGTAAAACACTCACGGATACATACGGCCTACTCCATTCCTATGAATGTAGCTATATCGGCTCACAGCATGGATTATTTCCCTGTCGTCATCGCTTAACACACCTACATGGAGAAATAAACGTTGAGGATGAGGCGAACAAGTCCGAGGAGGGCAGACGATCAGGGAAAGCAGGCTGGCTCTCTTGTCCTTGAACTACGTATTTGAAAGCGTAATCATACAAGGATCCCAGCTAAAATCTGAAGCTCTGAAAGGCTTTCACACTCTGCGATACTGTTATAGCCTCTGCTAAAGACTCCCAAATCACTTGTGCTTTACGTTGAAGTGAAGAGGAAGTTGGTTCTCAAGAGAAGGACATCTGACTCCTGCTGGTTCGGAGAGAGCTCTGCAAAGCCTTACAAACCCAGTAGTCCAAGCAGCTTTTGTCATTAAGAATGCTGTCCTTGCTTTCATCGCAGCTGTCTAACTCGACTTTTGGGCCATCTTCCAACCTACAGGTACGAACTCTGACTAGTAGGTGGGTTTTGGTGCGTTACCAAACCTCCCATACTATATGATCTCTAAATCGAAAGGCCCGGATGCCCTAGATGACTTGGAGACGATAGCTTCTAAAATAACAAGGGATGTCCTCTATTGAAGAAACGATCTCTAGTGACATGTCTAGATGGGGTTGGTATATAACCATCCTAAACTGAGTCATATAGTCAATATGTGGCGTTTATTTCCGAACTCTATCCTTACATCTCAGAAAAGGATATAACGCCTAATACTTCAAGTTCTGGAACATTTCTTGCTCAAACTTCTGTATTGCCTCCTCCTCCTCTTCTTCAGTCCTGTCAGATCTAATCTCCACGTCTGCAGTTGAGTACACCAAATGAGAATCCTGAGCAGCCATCTTTTTGAGAGTCGAGTCCTCGGCGTTCAAGTTGAGTTGGAATTTGTAACGCCGATAATCTTTGCCGGCTTTCTTGATGATTTCTCCAACGTCGATGCGGCTCCCGATTTTCGCGTCATGGTTACCCCCTTTTGCCGGAGCTGCGCGGTGGCCGGGTATGCCCTGGCCACGCAAAATTGTTGCACGGCGGTTTTTTGACTGCTTGATGTATGCCATGAGGGTCTGAAGTGACCGGTGGATTTTCGGGGCCATGGTGTCACGATAAAAACGCTGTGGCTGAGTACACGTAGCTGATTGGAGTTTGCTGTTGTGGATGAGACTTGTTGGCGAATATCTAACCGAGCCGTATCAGTAAGAATGGTGGTGGTTGGGGAGAAAGAGAGAAGGGCGGGGGTGTTAGTTAAACAGGAACGTACAGTTATGGACTCGATGCAATTTCTTGTTTAATTCTGTTTACCTTGTAGGTGTTTTCATGGTGTCATCTTGTACACTTATATAGCTGAGCAAAGTCATAGGGACCAGAGTACCAAGTAGAGACATATCCAGATTCAGATGGCTGGCGGCTAGCTATCCAGAGAACCAGCCAGTCAGGCTTGCTGCTGCCTTGTCAACTTGACAGTCGCCGCAGCATGCTGCCACAAAATCTCACGCAGGGGCAGGCTGGGGCGTAGCAGACCAGGGTATCAGTCATTTTTCAAAGCATCCAACATTAACAATTTGGATTTTATTGGTTATTTGGCTTTGTTGGTGAACGCGTTATATGCGGACAACTTGATAACCTCGTAAAGCCGTTCGTTAGCAAGTTATTGTTACGTACGGAGCACTCTGGTTGAACAGGCCCAGCCAATCTAACTTTAGTTAACAAGAATTGGCTTTGACACGTGATATTCCTCCTGGGGCTGCCCAGACTCCTGGCGGTTAAACAGAATACAAATCCACGCGATTCAATCATACTTGAGCATTTGTCTTCTCGGGAAACAGGCGCTAATTGAAGCAGCATATGTTTTGGATTTTGATAGTACCTAGCTATGCATCATGTTGCGTCGGCAGGTTTGAGGTGTTTCGTGCGGAAAGTTAGCACCACACCCTCACGACTACAGCAATATAGTCGCACGAAGTTGAAAGCGCGGGCTGGGTCCCCTGACGTCTCTCCACCCAGCATGAGCTCTTCTCCTCCAGTGGATGGAGAAGGTCAGTATACCTTGCGTTCATATCAGACCGTGGCCTTTTGATATTCTATTGCTTACAAGTATACCGCCAGATTGGAACTCGAATGATGCATTTTTCACTTTCACCCGTGGCCGCTTTGTGGTGGATGAGACCGAGAATCTTCGCAAACGAGAGATCAGGTTCGACTTAAACCAGCTAGCACAGGTTGCCGCAGATGCGGTTGGCGCTTCTTACTGCGTTTCTGTCAAGAAATACCCAGATGGCATGTTCAACAAGGCCTTTGTCTTGACTATGGACAATGGTCGAGAAGTGGTAGCTAAAGTACCTAATCCAAATGCTGGTATTCCGCATTTTACAACGGCAAGCGAAGTTGCCACGATGGACTTTGTGAGTTCTCCATGCTCGGTTTTACATATATATTACTTCTCAAGTCTTGCTGACTTTCGGTCGATTGGATGTTCCCAAGGCAAGGAAAATACTTGATACACCAGCGCCTGTTGTCCATGCATGGAACTCGCAAGCTAAATCTCACCCGGTTGGAGCCGAGTTTATTATAATGGATAAGATGAAGGGTGTTCCTTTGTCTCAAGTCTGGGCTAAAATGCAACTACCTCAGAAACTCCAGGTGTTACTGGCAGTAACACGCATGCAGAAGCGATGGCTGAGCGTGTCATTCTCCCATTATGGGAGTTTGTACTACGCAAGCGATCTCCAGACACCGGCTGGTAGCCATTATATTAAGGATGGAAAGGCCGTTATGGACTCGGAATTTGCTCTTGGGCCAGCTACAGGGCGAGAGTGGGTTGATGCGGGCCGAGCAAGTCTGGATATCGATCGAGGTCCATGTACGCGCGGTGCCCCATTCTTACTCTATGACTCAGTTGCTAATGGCTTCTAGGGACTTCATTGACACAGTATTTACGGGCAGTTGCGGATCGAGAACGAACAGCTATTAGGTTATTAAAACCTCCAAAGCAGATTGCCTTATTTTGTGGTCCAAGGCTCTACCAACCAAATCCGGAAACAAAGCTCACTGCCTTGTCGCACTACCAGCAAATCATCGACGCTCTTGCGCCGAGTGATGGTACTATCAAGTCACCGTACCTCTGGCATGATGATTTGCATGACGACAATATTTTTGTTGACCCTTCCAACCCGGAAGAAATCACAGGAATTATCGATTGGCAGTCGTGCCATATCTCACCTCTCTATAACCATAATCCTGACCCAGCCTTTCTCAGCTGGGATGGCCTTGAACCGGAGACACTCGATTTACTTCCACGGCCAAAACTCTCCGGGCTTTCTCCTGAAGAACGTGCCGCGGCTCTGCACGAATATTCCTACCATAACATATTCATTGGGTGGAGGAAACTCATGCAAGCCAAAAATCCGGAACTTTACGCAGCGGTTGAGTTTCGAAAGACAGCACCATACGGATTAATATTCCTTGCCCATAGGATGTTTGAATATGGCGAGGCGCACTTCGAGTCACTTCTAGCTGATCTAAAGGATACTTGGCCCGACTTGCCTGCCGTACCTGGCAACAAGCCGTTCCCATTTGACTTCTCTAAAGAAGAGTACGAGCGAATCAAGACCAGTTCTGACAACGCAGTGGCAGCTACCGACCTTGTCACGGAGGTGAAGGAGCAGCTTGGGGATTTATGGCCAGATAAAGGATTTATTGAGCATGATCGGTTTGATGAGTGCAAATCTGCTCTTGAAGACGTCAGGCTCCAAATCTTGGAACAGCTGGCCCAAAGCGAAGAAGAAAGAGCTGAGTTTGATCGTCATTGGCCGTTTAAATGAAGCATCCACTGATAGGGTTGGTTGTCCTAATAAAATTATCGGCGTGAAGCCTAAATAACGATAATGGAATGATAACTAACCCAAGGCCCCCTTTTAAGCTTAACCTAAACGTAGTGGAGAAAGGGAAAGTCTGCCGAACAGCAGATTTCCGGGGAGACAGTAGTTAAGTTAACTAAGCCGAGGGGTCGACTGCTTAGTCACTCGGCAGACCTTCCCCATCCAACCTAAGCCCGGGCTAGCCCTTCCTGCTCGCTGCCAAAATGCGTAGGTGGTCGCGTGGTGCACAAAACGGACAGGCTTTGGCGAAGGTTGCAAGATGCACGCTGCACGATGCCGGTTCCCTGGCCGGATTCCTTAGTTATACCGCTGATGGCGGCGGTTGGGGCGGCAGGATGATTATTAGGAAATGTAACTAGCCACTGCTCGCTAGTTATTTAATGCGCTCAAGTTCCCTCTGTTGGTTCCTCTCGAAGATGTCAACGCTATTACTATTAACAAAAGAAGTTATTCGTGATATATCGAACACCACCGCTTAATTCAAGTCAGCATGTCTCTAGATACGGATGTTCTTATTATTGGTGCCGGGATGTCCGGTATCGGATTCGCTATTCAGCTTCAGAAGGACTTTCCCCAGGCGAGCTATGAGATATTTGAGAAATCAAACGGTTTGGGAGGGACATGGTGGGTCAATACCTACCCTGGCTGTGGATGTGATGTTAGTCTCTCCACTGAATATACAACCAGACGAGTGACGTTTCTACTACTTTAGCTAGAATGTCTTATTTTGCGATTACAAGCTAAAATGTTTACTAGGTCCCGTCCCATGTATACTCATACTCATTCGATCTCAATCCGGAGTGGAGCATGAAATATGCTCTCCAGCCCGAGATCCTAGCTTACTTTAAGTCAGTTGTTGATAAGCATAATGTTGCACCATATATCAGATACAACTCAGTTGTTCAGAGTGCTGGGTTTGAAGAAAAAACAGGGACGTGGCTGGTCACAGTAAAAGACCTCAAATCAAATATCACCAGACATCGACGATGTAAGATATTGATATCTGCAGTCGGTGCTTTGTCAATTCCAAAGGAATGCGATATCAAAGGATACGATAATTTCCGTGGGAAGCTATTCCACTCCGCACAATGGGATCACCAATTCAATTGGGCTAATAAAGATGTCATCGTTATTGGTAAGAGGTTTTGTCTTCTCACACACAGATACTCAATAAGGATATTGACTCCTATTCATAGGTAATGGCTGCAGTGCCACACAGTTCGTACCTATTATGACGGATGGCGACAACCAGGTTCGGAAGCTCACTCAGTTTATCCGTCAGCCGCATTGGGTGATCGAACGCCCCAATAACAAATACAGCCCTCTCTTCAAATGGACAATGCGTTATATCCCTTTAACAATGTGGGCGTATCGAGTATGGCACTTTAGCCGGCTTGAATACTCATTTCGTGAATTCTATCTCGAGTATGGGCGACCCCTTCGTGAAGACCAGACCAACACGCACCTAGAATATCTAAGGCGAACAGCACCAGCGAAATACCATGATATTCTAACGCCGAAAATCGAATTTGGTTGTAAACGAAAGGTTATGGATACTGGGTATTTTGATTGCCTGCATCGGGAAAATATGGAGCTGATTGCTACAGACCCCATTGAAGAAATAAAGGAAACAGGTGTAATAACGAAGTCAGGGAGAACCATTAACGCAGATGCAATTGTTCTTGCGACCGGATTTCAGACGCAGCAGGTCCTTCACCCCCTAGAAATTAGAGGCAAGAAAGGTGTCTCGCTGATGGAACATGTAAGACACCCTTATTCCCCTTTGAGCTTTACGCATAAGTAACCATGCTCACTCTATGGTGTATAGTGGCAAGATTTCGCAGACAACACTCCGCAGGCCTACTATGGCACATGTGTATCTGGGTTCCCCAACTTTTTTATTATGATGGGCCCAAACACTGCAACAGGTCACCTGTCGGTGATATATACTTCTGAATGCCAAATAAACTTCGCGATCCGTGCGATCCGGCCTGTTATGCAATCCCTCTACCCATCCCCGCTTCAAGCCTTCAACCCATTTGGAGGAAAATCATGCGATACAGTTGCAGTGACTCCGAGGGCAGAGCAGGAGGATAACTCATGGGTTCAATCTGCCCTTAAAGGGTTCGTATGGGCATCCGGCTGCAGCAATTGGTACGTAGATGCATCTACTGGGAAAAACACGATGCTTTATCCAGATTGGCAGTTGAAGTACTGGTTGCGCAGCATATTCATACCATTCAAGTCCGATTTCGAGTTCAGCTCCAGCGAGGTACGGGTCATGGGTAAAAACAACGGACAAAAGGGCAAGCCATATCAGACATCCATGTTGGTTGGATCAGGCTTGGGTCTTGCGGTTGTTGCTACATTCGCAGCAGGGATAAAATATGACACGAAAGTCAGGGATCTAGGATTCAAGGGAAGCCACCAAGTGGTCGCTATTTGGAAGGACCTGATGACCCAGCTGATCTCGTCCAAGGAATAATAATGTACATGTTCTGCCTGTTATGCAGTCGAAACAAGAACCTTACTTTCGTGACCTGGATGCTCGTGTCCTTCGCTTCTTCGGCACAGGCTCAAAAGCACTAGGGTTAGCTTTAGGCCCCGTATCTTCACCTTCAGATAGTTCCCTTTTGACGGAGATTCGAGTGGTAACTCGAATTCCATCTTCTTCCGCCTCTTCCTTCACTTGCGTTGCTTCTACTTTCGACTCAACTTTAAGGGTTTCTGTAGACTGGTCGTGGAGCTCAGTTTTGGGGTTCAATCGGTCCGAAAACGATCTGAGATTGGCTGTAAATAGAACACTCTGTGCCCAGCCGGCTTCTTTGCCCCATAGCTCTCTAAAATGGTCACCAACAGCATCGTATGTTGCTTTATTTAGAGTCTTCTGCTTCCCCTTTCCAAATTTGTAGTCACGTTGAGCAATTTGCCAGACTATTTCATTTATGGGAAGAAAATAGTGAGTATTATATGGTCATACCGTTGATATCAAATACTATGACTTACCATGAGTATCAACAGGAACTGACTCTCCCCAGCCGAGGCCCATTAGGCACACGCAATCCGCGACTTTCGGGCCAACGCCTTGTAAAGCAAGCAGCTGTTCATGTGCCTCTCTATACCCGGATTCATCACCCTTAGCCCCGGACCCAGGTGTTGCAGGCTTCTCGTTAAAGGCAGGCTTTTCGGGATTCCGCAAGCTGTTCAACCATCCCGGCTCCCGTTGGTTTGCCACAATGTTTGCGGTCTGATAGATATATTTGGCCCTATACCCGAACCCAAGCTCCCGCAAATGGGATTCAACACCGGTACCAGTCAAGGCTGAAGGCTCCGGGAAATCATAATATTTCTGGTCGCCCAATTGGCCAATAAACGGGCCATAGTTGATACATAGCTTTTCCACCTGTCAAGTCAAGGTTTAGAGCGTGGATTTATTGAATATAAAACAAGATGTGGGCTTACCATCTGGGATATACGAGCTATGTTGTTATTACTGCTGCAAATGAAAGACACGAGAGTTTCCCAAGCATCCTGTCTCATGATCCGGATACCAGCAAACTGCACTGCTTTCTTTTTGAAATTCGGGTCAGAGGCTGCCCATTGTTCGTATAAATCTGACAGATTATACTCTAGATTGAAATAATGATGGATCAAAGCCTCTGTATCGTCGTCGTCGGGAGTTGCACGTTGTGTTGTCGCATTAGAGACAGGGGGAGTAGGAAGCGTAGATGATTCGACAGACGAAGGTTTGAACGATCTGTACCAAAGTGAGTCCGAGTCCTGTTTCAAGGATAGGACACGCCCGTAGAGCGAACATGTCCACTCGTCGTCCAGCTTTCGCCAGCTGCATTGCATCAGTTAGTTAGTTAGCCAGTAAATCCAGGAACCAAAACCAAATGCACATCTAGTAGGTCGTTTTCTTACCGAA
Source organism: Trichophyton benhamiae CBS 112371 (assembly GCF_000151125.1). Classification (NCBI taxonomy): domain Eukaryota; kingdom Fungi; phylum Ascomycota; class Eurotiomycetes; order Onygenales; family Arthrodermataceae; genus Trichophyton; species Trichophyton benhamiae. The sequence goes on from NW_003315113.1 coordinate 1,320,406, forward strand.
AGCTTTGCCCACACCGAAGAGTCGTATCGATGCACAGTTCCGTTAACGTCAACGGCAGCTTGCGCCACTCCGAGAATCTGCCAATTGACATGTTTAGATGCTAATGTTGTTCTTTATTTTCCACCGCCGTCTTGTTGTCGCGACGTCAAAACTTGAACCTTCCAGATATCGATAAGCTTATTATATAAGCATATGCCAAGGCCGCGTCCCAATGTGGCTTAAGCTGGACATCGAGAACTTCTGGCTCAGATGGACATTTCAGCCAAAAACTTCTGCAAAGCCGCAACGGACGCAATATCAGCTCCTAACTACGGTGTCCTCCCTTTTGTGTATCTTAGCCTGGGTGGAATTGTGTGGCGCGCGTGCTCTGGAGCTTCATTATACCTAGCGTTGGACAAATCCCGCTGCATTCAGCTCTCTCCATAACCTGTCTTGAATCAGCTAACAGGATGAACGGCGAAGGTTATAGCGGAAGAGGTAAGCTTATTCTGCAGCATGTTGTTGATCTAAATTTGTATCTGTTCGTGACTAATGGTTTGATGATCAGAGAGCGGTCGCTCGAGGGATTATTATGTGAGTTTATGGCCACCCATATTCCTACCAAACGAATACCCAGTTTCTGATGGTTGCGGACTTTTTAGGGAGGCCGATCCGGCAGAGACGACCGTCGAGATCGTGGTGAGAGGCGTGAGAGAGGTGATAGAGGTGACAGGGAGCGGAGAAGGTCAAGGTCACCTCACCATGGCTCCAGGTCGTCGCGTCGAGATGGAGAGATGGATTCGTACTCTTCCAGCCGCGACTACCGAGCTAGAGAACGAGAAGATCGGTACCAAAGCCGGCGAGATGACAGGGGCGACTGGGATAGAGACAGAGGAAGTGACAGAAGGCGCGAGCGGCGAGGTGACGATGACGACCGGTCTCGACGCGACAGGGACTTATTTGAGGAGAAATCCCGTGGCGGTCGCGGAAGAGATAGAAAACGGAGCGCAACACCACCCCCCAAGAAAAGAGAGCCTACGCCTGATCTGACTGATGTCGTCCCGATCCTAGAACGAAAACGCCGATTGACTCAGTGGGACATCAAACCTCCTGGGTATGAAAACGTAACAGCGGAGCAGGCGAAGGTGTCAGGGATGTTCCCACTACCAGGCGCACCACGTCAACAAGCGGTTGACCCAAGTCGGCTACAGGCCTTCATGAACCCTCCAGCTGCTTCGGGGTCAAGTAACAACACTCTTCTCAAACCCTCTAATTCCAGACAGTCAAAGCGACTCTTTGCGCATAACATCCCACCAAATGTTACCGAAGATACCCTGCAACAATTCTTCAACTTGCAGCTCAATGGTCTAAATGTCATCAGCGGTGTCGATCCCTGCCAGTCCGTACAGATCTCAAAGGATGGGAAATTTGCACTCCTGGAATTTAACACTGCGGCTGACGCAACTGTTGCCTTAGCGTTCGATGGCATCACCATGGAAGAGCATGAAGCTAACAGAGAAAGCAACGGGGAATCAAATGGAGAAGTAAAGGGCCTAACGATAGTGCGGCCGAAAGATTACATTGTTCCTATCCCAACGGATGAGGAGCCACGTCAAGAGGGTGTTGTGTCGAGCAACGTACCCGACTCACCTAATAAGATTTGCGTATCAAATATTCCTCCATTCATCCAAGAGGACCAAGTCACCATGCTTCTTGTTTCGTTTGGTGAATTGAAATCTTTCGTTCTTGTCAAAGACGTTGGAACTGACGAGTCCAGGGTACGCATTTATCCCGTCTCCAACATATCATTAATATATACATAGACATATACTAACCAGAATCACTAGGGAATTGCCTTCTGCGAGTATCTTGATCCAGCATCAACTGGAATTGCAGTTGAAGGGCTCAACGGCATGGAGCTCGGAGATAGGAGACTTAAAGTTAACCGTGCAAGTATTGGCACCGTACAAGCTGCCGGACTTGATATGGGTGTCAATGCGATGTCCATGTTTGCGAAAACCACCTCACAGGATCTTGAAACCGGGCGAGTGCTCCAGCTGCTGAACATGGTGACTGCTGACGAATTAATCGATAATGAAGACTATGAGGGTAAGATTTTGCCACTTTTCTAGGTACTCTGTGACGGTTTCCACTAATAATAATATCTTGTCCGTCATTTAGAAATTTGCGAAGACGTACAGGAGGAATGTTCCAAATACGGAGTAGTTGAGGAGCTTAAGATTCCCCGTCCTTCCGCCGGTAGCAGGCAAGCTGCCGGTGTAGGAAAGATTTATGTCAAATTCGACTCACCCGAATCTGCGACTAAGGCCCTTCAAGCTCTTGCTGGCAGAAAGTTCCAGGACCGTACTGTCGTTACTACTTACTTTTCAGAGGCAAGCCATCCTAATTCTAATCTGTGCCGTACCTGTTTCATCTTCTGACGCTAACACTATTATAGGAGAATTTTGAAGTCAACGCCTGGTAAATATTGCCGAGCTTATTTGCCTGGCGGATCTGATCTATATCGCTCGGAGCTATCCTTAACCACCATTTTCCAACGAATGGTATGAAACACAGGTCACATTGTGTCTCTTTGGCTTTTCCCTAATCCCACCTTGCGGTATACTTTATTCTTCTGATTTTTTTTTTTTGAAGGAGAGGCTATTCTCGAGACAAGTCCAGTGTACAATATCGAAGCGCTGTAAAATCTAACTTACTTTCCAAAACCTGCTTTTGTGCTTGATAGTGTTCCATAGGCCCTTAGCCATCCATGGGTGGCCTCACATCTCGAAGTGGCATGACGTGTAGTGGCCCTGGTGACCCATGGCTCTATAACTCTCGATTCAAGGATGGCTCTCGGGCCGTCGTATGTGTACAGGTAGCGGGTTTGTGGGTAGAACATGGACTGCAGAGTCGAACAGTCCGTGATGGCAGATGTGCTGGCCTGCGGGCTCGCTGTCACATAGTAAACAAGACTTTCCAGCACAATCGAAGACGAATAATACGTCAGAGCCATGCAATGCAGCCTGTTCCGTTTGAACAGACATTCAATAGTGGACTTCACCAGCTGCAGAGTCACCAAGAATCTGATAAAACGGTGTGACTTTGGTGGCCGTCCTTTGCCCCGACGAGCACCGTCCAGCACGGGTTTGGCAGCCATCTGTGGACATCAGACTGTTCCGGTGCGACAGGAGGTGCATCTCGAAGCCCGCCCGTCTCCTATCAGCCAACGCCAATAATGGCAGAGACAGCAAGCAAGTACCTCCGTGACGGCAGATGCTACGTGCCATGATGTAACCATCAGTATTCTCTGCGCGAGTCGAATAACTAACTACTCTGAAACCTCCTATTTGCCAGTTGGCTAACTGGCCGGTTAGCTCTGCATGGAATCATTTCGTGGACCATATTGAAAGCCTCCAGACACCACCAAACACCATAACCAACTAGTTAACTAGCTAACGAACTCGATAGTCAGCTATGATCTCATCGGCTGTGTCACAGTGACCCCGAAGTTGCAGACCGCCAGGCGCTAAATAACTAACTAGCATTGCACCAGCTATAACTAGGTAACTAACAAGTTACGACACTGCATGCCCCGGAGGAACCGTGGAGCAGGAACACGACATCCATCCAGCGAGTTATGATATGGTCGTCGTTACTTGAGATGTTATAGCACTCGCATGTGGGCAGGCGAACAGACGCTGTTGATGCCCAACACGAGCCGTAACCGTATCGAATTTACCCACGCTGGCTCACCAACAGGCACCGGAGCAAAGGGTACCCTGGGATAGGTCCGGGTATCTATCCCTTGCGATTTTTGACTTCCTTTCCACATGGAAAGGTCCCATCTGTCTGCGAGTATCCATGGCTTGTCCTCGGCAAATACAGTTACAGTGGATGCAGTGATGACATATCGCAGCGAGCTTCATGTGCGAAAAGGCCCCAACACGAGATGGAGAATACCCATCATTCGCATCAGTACGAGGGGGGCAGCCAAGCTGGGAGGCGTGTAACTCAGGATTGTTTTCCGGTCGCTCCTTAGAAAAGGCCATAATGGGGACCTACTTATATCAATTGAGTTACGCAGCACCGGGTCGTTAATCCCATACATAAAAACCTCGCTAATGACGGAATAATAGATACCCTGGGCGGGTACGGCTGTCCAAACATTAGCACGACAGGGGGGAGAAAATGCGGGAGAAGAATAAGATAAGAAGCGAAGGGCCTTCGGGCGTAACTGGCTGGGCCAGCCGGTTGAGAAGTTTCGCAGACAAGCCGCTGGGTGGTAACCAAAGCGGCCTGTTTCCAACAGGAGTATATGTAGACGCTGCATGCATAGTGTCCAGACGGGGTCCAGATGGTACAAAGCGGGCCTCGGGCGGGCGACAGTATGGGGATGCGTATGGGGTCGGGCGGGAGGGTGCAGTTACAGGGCCGGCATGAAAGCGGAGCGCGCAGCAAGGATAGCGAGTGGAATGGGCGACGAAGAGAAGCTGAAGAAGGATACCTACAGGGAGTAACTATAAACGGGTTTGTTACTGATAGTGGAGTGGGCAGAGTAATGCATGATGGTAGCCGTGTAGATATCTATGAACATCAATGGCATGAAAAGTACGCTCCTATATACGTACATGCAATGAACAGAAAATACAAGCAAATATTCTAGTTGACCAGACCCATCCCCGTCCGTTCCAGCACCTGATGAACACCCAGGATGATATAGATGGTATATTTAAAAGGGAAAAGAAAACATAGAGATGGATATAAGAACCAACAACGAAAATCAAGGGGTAGGAGAACAGGCCTTGGTGATAGTGTATTAAAACGAGATATCGGTTTCAACGCGGTCAGGAAGGATAGAGAGTGAAAGGGACAGATTGCGTATGTGTGGCGTGTGTAGTTGATTGTAGATGGATCAAAATATATGAAAATAAAAAGGAGAAAAAAGATTAAATAAAGTAAGAGTGATGCCTCCGGTTGACATGTTGTCATGACAGCGTTATCCCTCAGACACATGAAGCCGGAAGGGAGCGTTAGGTAAAAAGAAACTGGCTGATTTTGTTTGCCTTGGGGCAAGGGTATGTATGGCATGGTATCCGGAATGGTGTGTAATGAGCCTCCCGATGACCGCGGCGAAAGGTAGGGGGGAAGTGAGGGAGTGAATGAAAAGGATTAAAAGCGTTGTGCAGTGTGTATAGTATTGTACAGCGCTCAATGGGCGTCGTTGTTTTATTGTCCAATGCCCTTCAGAGAGGTGCGATGCGAGACCCTAACCTTACTGCTGCCACATATACACGTAGGAATGTTCGGGTTGAGTGGAGAGCGAGATGGATAACTAGAGTGGTATAAGTGGCGCCGTCTTGGTATGCCGGCAAGCGAGAGGGGCATGGATGGATGTTTCCATCGCCCTCCCACGAGGCTAGGGAAGGGAGGGGAAAGGGGGTACCACCACATGGGAGGGACGTAAGATGCCGTTTCCGTCTCGTATCTCGGTCGAGCGACGGTCTCTGGTAGTCTTGTCGAAAAGACGGACATTCAGTGTTGGTTGTATATCTCGGACAGAGCCTTTCAACCTAGCCGTTTTATACAATTATACGTTTCGGTCAGAGCAGCGGCTTTCGGAAGGTTGATAGCCTCGAGTTCGGGCAGCAGCAGCGCCTGGGGCAAAAGTCGATTGCGGATCCCAGTCTCGTACGTTTGGCTCGGCTCGCTGAGCGCTGGGTGGGCGAGGCCTAGAGAAGCTCATGGCAGGGTTCGGGTACTTGATTTCGTCCCTGGTGCAGTCTACGCTTTCCTTTGCCCCGGATACCTTGAAGGTGGTCATGGATAGGTCTGACTGGCGGGACATGGAAAGCAAAGGATCGGGCGACTTGGTGTTGTTGTACCGAGACGAGGAGCTCAGCATCGCATAGTCCTTGTTTGGCGTGATCCCCCGGGGCGGAAACTCCTGTTTGGGCTGAAATTTGCTCCTGAAGAATTGCACCCAGCCGGGGATCATGGAGACGCGGCCCAGGAGCAGCACCGACCAGAAGCCGCAACAGGGCAGCAGGAGCAGAACGGTCAGTACCAGGCCTTCGGAGGGACCGCCCAGGCTCATCTGGCTCTCGGGGAGGCACTTCTTGACGTTGCCGTTCGTCAGGACAATGCAGACAAGCCAGGGGTGAGCCCGATCGATATTTTCCGGGGTCTTCTCGACGGATCGATCGAGACTGATGAAGACGAGGGTGAAGAAGATGGCGTATGTCATGACGACCAGGACGACGGCAATGCCTCTCCATTGCATTTTGATGACATGTTTGACACGCTTGAAGGTCGCGCGGTAGGTGAGAGTCGTTACGCTGCCGGTGTATGACGGGAACGCAGAGCTCGTGTCTGTGGGCGGTTTTTCTTCAAACACTGATCGAATATAAACCTGCATGCAGTAGAGCAAGGTGATGAGATGGACAAGCATCGATGCACCGGAGATGGACAGGATGGGTCCCCAGAAGTCTGCGATGCTGTGGTCATGGTTAATATGGCAGATGGTTCCAAACCTGTAGGAGACACCCGTCAGAACCAGGCCGATGGTGATGCCCATGGGTGGTATGGCCCAGCCGATGGCCAGAGAGCCCAGGAAGAACCGTTGTCCGAGCACCAGGTTCCAACATATCTGCAGGTGAAGTGACAACGTTCGAAAGAAACCTTGAAACCGGGCAGTTAGCAAGATGATGGATAAAATATGGCAGATATAGAGGCAAGGACATACTCCATGTTACACTTGTCCAAGCACCGAATAGGACAACGGCACCGGACCAGGCACAGGACATCTCTGAGAACATGTCGTTTGGGGTAATTTCATTGTAGCATTGCTGCGGTTTTGATGCCAGGGGTATAATGAAGCCCAGCTATAGCATTGTTAGATATTTATTCCATAATAATAATAATAATAAAGGCAGATTGTTATAGGAAGACATACTTGTAAGGACATTATCCCTAATATTAGGCAGACATTCAGATAGTGACGATGGGTCACTTTTACCGGTAATATGGCGTAGGACACCAGCAGCAATGCATTGGCAAGAAAGGCCGCAACGGCGAGCCAGTTGGCTACTTGCGTCCTATGTGCGAAGCCTAGCAGGTTGAATATCTTGTAAGCGATGGTTCAATTCATCTCTAGTGGGCGAGGAAAAGGGTGCAAATAAGATATGAGCAAGAGGGCATTAATCCGTCCATACCTGGGGAGTATTTCCATGCACCTACTGGACATGGTAGACAGCAGGAGATTCTAGTATACTGGCTAGTGCAGAACCGGCCTTCCACGACTGATAAGAGAATGGCAGTTAGATATATGAACAAGAAGAAGAAGAAGAAAAGAAGGGGAAAGAGATGTCAATTGATGCATGCATGGACTTACAGCCTCCCCGCGGAGGGAACAAGTTCTCCTGAAGGAATGGCGATGGACATAGCCCTTGATGGGGGTGCTTTGGGAGTAGGTCTGGCATCTTGATATCGGCGTGGCAGCGGCGGCGGCGTCAGAGCAGACGAATAACAGGCTCTTCGGAGCCAGAATAAAGAAGAAAGAAAGAAAGAAAGAAAGAAAGAAAGAAAGGTAGAGAGAGATAGGCAGATGCGAATCCTGCGTATCCAGCGTATCCTCCTCTTTCCTACTCAAAGCACCACGACAGAATACGGCCCTTCGGATTCATCGATGGGAGAGGCAGACGGTAGTTTTGCCCATGAAAGCTGCGGCTCGAGACCAGGCCGTCGAATCCAGCGTGGGAGCGTATAATATTTAATACTCTCGAGCGGAGAGGAGGAGGAGGAGGAGGAGGGAGGGGAGGGGGGACAGTCAAGAGGCCGGCGGTTTGTTTGGTATAGAGCTAAGCTTCAAATAAAATAAATAGGCCAAAAAAAGTACGCCCAAGACGAAACGAGGGACAGCAGCTAGGGGGTGTTTAATTTTCCGTGACTGCAGGTCTGAACCGTTATAATAAGCCCACGAACTAGATGTAGCGTGCGTGGCAAGGAAGGGGATGGAGAGGGGGGGGGGAATTGGTTTGGTTTAGTTAGTAGTATCAAGAGGAAGCAAAAAGCGAAGGGAAGAAGAAAAAGAAAGAGGAAAAGAAAGATCCGGCCGGGCAGGGAGGTTGTTTTGTATAAAAAGAGAAGAGGAAGAAGGAAGCAAGCGAAGGGATGTAAGTACGAAAAGCAAAACCTGGGGAAGAAGAAGAGGCAGAGGAGTCGAGGCCAGGGCAATATGGATATGAAGAAGAAAAAAGAAGAAGAAGAAGGAGTAAGAAGGAGACCCTCCGTGCTAGGCAAAGGCAAAAATAAAATTCTCTAACCATTCATCCGTTGGGACCCAAGATTCAGACGCAGATATAGTGTGATATAGCAAGCTAAGAATAGGATAGGGCCGCTGGTGGGTGATTGCTTGGGAATGGCGGGTTCGGTACTTTTGCCAGCATCAAATAGCACGCGCTGGCCGGTAAGTTAGCTCAGAGTGGGACAGCTTAGCAGAGGCCAGTAAGTAAGTAAGTACTTAAGAGGCCAGTAAGTAAGTAAGTACTTAAGAGGCCAGTAAGTAAGTAAGTACTTAAGAGGCCAGCAAGCGTGTGGTTTAGTAGTATTATTGTAGTATATGTAAGTAAAGTAGCGAGTGCAAGTTAGAGTAATGCAATTGAACGATCGTCCCAGGAAAAAGCAAGGGGGATGGGAGAGAGGAAGAAGAAAAGAAGCAAAGAAGACGCAGGCAAAAGAAACGAGCCCCGATCCATCCACTTGTTTTTTGCGGGTAAGGATTATACTTAGCAGTAAAACCCATGGGCCCTTATAATTTTGCAGCCATCTCCGGTCGATGTGGGTGCGGAGCGTTGGCCCTCGAGATGGGCTTGTCTTGATCCATCCCCTTTGCTGTCGTCTCCTCAGGGGGGTTGGAAATGATGGCAGGGGGTGACCCTTGATACGGAGTCAGGAAGTACTTTGAGTATATACTTAAGTACGGGCTCCCTTGCAACAGGCCTAGAGGACCTACTTGGGGGGAGAGAACCAGATAGTAGGGAGCAGCCAGAGCCATGAAGCCATCCATATAGGGGTGACGAGGATCCAGGTGGGCAGATGGCAAAAGGCGAATGAAAAGGCTGAAGAAGTCCCGCCCAGCAAGAGCCCAGCAGCCAAAGAAGGCAGACGAACGCTCGCAGGCCGCTTCTTCTTCGTCCTTTTTTGCTTTTCTTTTGGCCTCTAACTGCCCTTTTGCTGTGCGTGCTTGCGCTGTGGCAGGCCGGGCCATCGAAGGGGGACGAGGGTTCACGGCTCCAGCTGTCCAACCTATCACGGCCGGCAAGTCCCCTCCACCGCTGCGGCCCAGGATGCAGGAGGCCATGCGGATCATGAGAGATGGAGCCAGGAACAGGCTTGGGCTTGGTTGAGTGGATGGGCGGCGGCGACCCTGCGCCCTCGAGCTGCTGCCACGGACCAGTATCATAACTTAGTCGAGTATTTGATGTGACGGGCCAGTCGTCGAGGGCTTCTTCTTCGTCTTGGTGACGGCGATGGATGGATGAATGATGATTGATTGATTGACTGGCGGCCACCACGGAGATGAGCTGCGGCCGAACCATGGCTCGCAGGGCCGCGAGGACGAGCGAGATGACGCTGCTGGCGGGCCGGAAGACTGGCCGCCCACGCCACACTGCCACTCGCTGCTTGGAGAAGTCTCCTCTCCCTGGGCGCTGGCTGGATGGCTGCCTTACGGTCGTGGATGGAGCCGCCGGTCAACTTTCGTCTGTCCATGGCAGCGCGAGCGTCGCCGGCGGTGGAGTGACCAAGCCGGCACAGGCATTCGTCCGTCGTATCAGGCGCAGCACTGGAGGCCCAGGTCCCATCGGCACTTCTCGAGATGTCCTCAGCAGCGCACTAGGACTACGTACGTTGGCTGGTTACTCTGTTACGCGGTGGTTCTGCTGGTGACGTTCCAGGGGTTGATTTGATGTCGGGATTTTCGATATAATAAAAAAAAAAAAAAAAGGGGCTCGATGGCGATGGCGATGCGGCTCTGAAACCAGCCAGAAAGCCGCGTGACGACAGACTCCCAACGGTCCATAGTCGCAGGTAGACAGCTGGTCGAGCGAGATACGGGGGGGGGGAAGGGGGTCAAGCAGTCTGACGTCTCCAGATGCTGGCTTGACCCAGGCTGGGGCGCAGCTCCAGCGAGCCATCCATGTCTAGTACTTACTGGGCTGGCTTGCCTCGTAGGCGAAGACAGCAGCCAGCAGCCAGCAGCCAGCAGCAGGATCGTGATACGCCCTTGTTCCTCGCACTAGCGACGCTGCCGGGCATGGGCTGATGCAGGTCTGTCTGGGCAGAGACTGGACTCTTACGGAGCACTCTAAGTATATGCTTGCTTTGCTTCTCCCGGGGGAGGGTCTCTCTCTCTACGGGACCTCTTTTGACATCCAGCTTCTCTCTCGACAGTATGTAAAATAACATGCCCCTGGATAACCTGGAGAAGACAAGACTTTTGGTGACCGGGTTCATTATAGCCCCGTTATACATATATTACCTACTATGGCTGGCAGCGCCCCCCCTTATTGATCGGGCTAACCAGAGCAACCAACCACCTGGTCGACTAATCTCTGGCTAATATCTAAGCAAAGAAGACTAACTCGCGAGCTATTAGACTGCTAAACTGCACGACTCAGGCGAGGAGAGGGCCTCCGTTTCGCCGGCGGCGCTGCGTGCATAGGGTTACCTAGCCGGAGACGAGACCCTCCTCACCCATGCCAATTTTATATCGAGCCGTGGCCAGGGATGGGCGCTCCTTTTGATATCGCCCTCCAGGACGGCTGTTTTGCTGCACTCCAACGCCCTGCCCCCCCTGGGGCTTTGAGGCTTCTAGAAGGCTGCTAGCGTCTCTTCTCTCTCGCCTGCTGGTGTGCGTCGCCGTTTTGAGTCGAACCAGCCCGTCGCCGGCTCGTCTTCCCGGCGGCGTACGGAGTCCGGGTCGCTGCTGAGAATGGCCGTATACTTATCACCATCACAGCTGCCTGCCTGCCTGCCTGCCTGCATAGCTGGAGTTAAGAGTAGCACGCCACCAGCCGAAAAGCACAGAGCAGGCCATCGACAGCTAACTGCAGCCCACATCGGCCGTGGCTCGGGTGTAGATCGATGCAGAGGATTCACTAGTGGCGGGCTTGTTGTGACCGTCGCTTGCTCTAAAACGTCTTGCCTCGACACGAACCATGGAACCAGGCTCGGACTATCTCCCTGCCATGCGTCTCGTTCCAGTATCATTCTCTTCTTGTCCGTTTGCCTCCAGTCAGTGACGAAAGCCGGGTTCCATGGTTGGGCCCTGGACGGAGCCGTTTGAGACCGTCCTACCCATGGGCATCTGCTATCCGCCGGCTAGCTAGCTAACCATCCAACACGGGTGAAACCCTTTCTCTCTCTCTCTCTCTCTCTCTTTCTTTCTTTCGATTGACTGCGCAGCAAGAACACCGCCCTGGCTGGCTCGGCGTTGCTCCAGGGTATACATATACTCTCGATATAGTATACCCATCCACACTCAAAGCGGTGGGATGGCTGGGGGGGGGAGGGGGCTTCTTCTTGTCTTTCCACAGGCCCGCCATTTCCGCCAGCATGAAGGACGGGGGAGAAATGGAAGAAAACAAGCTCAATAATTATGGGTAATATCGCCACGCTGCAGAAGAGGGAAAATGCAGGAGAGAGGAAGAAGAAGAAGAAGAAGAAGCAGCCAAAAGGGCGTCAAAGAGTGTGTAACATTCAGCCTGCAAAAGACAGAGCAGACAACAGGCCGGGGCTAATAGTTGATGGAGGCCAGCGAGCTCGAGTCAGCTAGCTACAGAGGCCGGCCAACACTACCAACTTTCCACGTTGCTGGGAAAAGAAGAAAAGAAGAAAAGAAGCCCTTGCTAGACTCGAGACTATCGATTCGGAAGATGCTTTATCCAACGTAGAGTTAACTATAACTCTGCTTTTCGACAGCTGCTGTGGTGTTGGTTGGTAGAGGCATCCTATGGTTAGCCTCTCGCTACGGCAAACATACGGGGCATCTTGCGTCTTGATATCACCATGCGTTTACTCCGTACGGTGCATCATCATCTCTCGTCGACTCTGCTCCCTTCCGGCGGATCTCCTGCTGCATAGATAGGGACTTAAGTGCACGGCTGCATCTATGCATATCTTATATGTGCAGGCCGCGTGTTGTACTTTTCTCATCACCAAGTATACGGAGTCCAGTTGATATTATAGTCACTGCCATCTAACTATATGCATGGATGTTCGACGCCAGAGTCTGGTGGGCTCCCCTCCTAAGAGTTTAATGGACAGGGACATGGACAGGGACAGGGAGCAGGCATCTGAGCTGGTCGGAACTTACCATGTCTGCGGTCGAGGGAGACGAGGACTCTCTCTTGCGTCTCACATAAGGCGAGATTCGCTGGACGCTCTCCTCCCCGTCTGGCAGGGATGTCCGGAGTAACCGTATACTTTGTCCCTCCAGGGCAGAGGCCGGCCGTTGATGCGTGCAGCGCAAGATCAGGGCCTTGCTCATCAACGGGTGATAGCTCACTCAGTCTATCATGCTGGAGCCTGCCATCATCTGCTTGTTGGATGCGGGAAGGAAGACGCCGTGGATGGTCAGGTCAACCTCCCTAGGCCTCTCGCTTGGGCTGGCAGTCAAGATATATCTCGTTTCCTGCACGATGTAACAGATCGGATGGAGTGCCACAGATAGATTGCCCTGCTGTCCCCGTCCGTCTGCTCTATCTACCTCAGGCCAGGCATCTCCTTCACCCATCCTTATACTTTATGTAAGTATGTCCAACTTTCTAGAACATCTTCATCCTCCCATTTCCTGGGCGTCCCGCAAGCCCACAGGCGTCCGGGAGACTTGCTGCTGCTGCTGCTCCTCCTCCTCCTTCTCTTGCCTCCCGTCTTCCGCCCCCTGTGCATACTTCGCGCCTTGCTATGATTCATGCGGCGGATGCTGCTGGATGCGAGGAGGATGGATGCTTGCTTAGAACCACACACGAATCAGACAACCCAGACGCCCATGTCCGTCCACCGTCATCGTCGTGTGCACCTCGTCTCGTCTCGTCTCGTGCGCAGCCAGCCATGACTTGCATCGGCCGCCGGGATCATCGTGGCCAATGAAACACGCGACTTGACCAATTCTGTTGACGAGCAGAGCCATTGGTCCCATATGCCCGAACGACGGAGAAACTTACACAGAAAGCAGAAGAAAAGACAGCCTGCTTTTACTCTTATTCTTCAACGTCCATTATCCCGTTGCGGTTGTTGTGGCTGCTCGTCTTTTTTTTTGGCGGCGGGAAGGCCGGGACATCATGCACTGAGCAAACACGGGGAGTATCGACAACGAGATTGCGATCCAACAGCTGTGCCAGGGCCACGGCTGATGCCGATGGGCTTTCGCCTCCGCCTGTCTTGCTCTTGCGAATTCGCTGCTCCACGATAACTTCGCACTCATCCACCTCGCTCTTCATGCACGGCGTTGCCTGCCAAGCTGCACAGCGCTGGAGCAAGGTCTCATCGACGCTGACTGGCCTCGTCCACCCGATCCCTGGAGAAACAACAAGTACAAGTTGTTTGTATGTACACTGTGCATGATGTTGGTGACGGTCCAGCCATATGCAGCCTTCCAGCGGTGAACTGATGGATATCCATCATGATTCGCTGCACATCCCCGTTTCGCTGCTTGTCAATCACTCACTCACTCTCTCTCTCTTCATCCATCCATCCATCCAGCTCGCCCAGCCAGGAACCTGACAGGCTGCTGACATACCCATAATCCATACCTATCCCTTGGCTACGTACGGAGTACTATCGACCTGCAAACATATGATAACCCCAGGGGGGGGAAAGCCACGAAAGCTCGTTTAAATAACGCAATCAATGTTTCTCCCCTGGTCCATCATCCATCCCCGGGTACGTAAGTACCTGTGTTCGCAGTTGGCAGGACAGGGTTGTCTTGGGGGATCTTGCGAAGCGAGCGAGCCCTCCAGCCCATCCAACCAACTATGGGATCCGAGAAGGGGGTTCACCCGTTCTTTGCTAGCCCGCGCCAGGCCGATATCTCCCGACTCAGTGGTCAAAGAGTTCGTTGTGATGGGGGTGTTGGAGGGCTTGTGCGACGGATATACGAAGATGTCTCTTTCTTCCTTCCCCTGCCGAACTGCATATGGAGCTGGGGCAGGAGGATACGCAAGAACAATTTACTAATCTTCTTTGGTAAGGTGAAGGACCTTGAAAAAGAAATATACATTTGAAATCTGTCCAAAGATCCAGACACTCGCACAGGCTTATCTCACTCTCACTATGAACCAACGCTGCAGGGTTCGGCGGTTGAACTGGAGGCCTGAGCCGCCCGCGAACCTCCGAGGCTGAAAGGCGCAAAGCTGGATCGAATGACTCTCACGATAGACAAATTTCCGAGGTGAGACAGGTAGGCTATGGAGCTATCGATCTGGCTGATCGTGGACATGCAGAGATTTTTTTTTTTCTCTTTGTCTGAGCAATATGGGTTCTAGAAGGCATAAATGAAGGCAAATTTCTTCTATATGGGGTAGAATAGGTATTAAGTGTCTTAAGAATTCCACTTCTTGAGAACTCCATCGCGGCAAGCGATTTTGATCCCTCCAGCCGGGCATCTCCAATTCAATTTCCAGTAATAAAAGGAGACCTAGAAAAAAAAATTGCAGGAGATATTGACCGAAGTACCTTCAGCTTAGACCCTTTGCTCAAGTATGGTACGCTTGTCTCTGTCTAGCACCAGGACGAGACTAAGACTCGGTTCCCGTCCTGCGACTTTGACTGTCTATTGTTTGATCGTCAGAATCGACGTCATGCATGTTATCCCAGGCTCATGTAGCAGCTGGAGCGTTGGCAACGGGCTGGGCCATGGACGAACGGAGGTAATTTTAAGGTCGAAGGGAAAGTTAAGACACCGCAGGCGGGTTCCTGATACTCGGAACAACCGAAAGCTCATTTCCAATCCTATCAGATATAGCTTTCCGTCTATATATCGTTGATATATAGCATATAGCCATATTAGAACCTGCCTTTTTCGAAAAAGTGCTGCTGCAGGCGAAAGACGGGGTAAGAAAAAAAAATAAATATAAAAATTTAAATATGAAAATAAAAAGGATATAAATTAATTAATTAGTCGACGGACATCTGATATGTGGGCAATTGTGCATTACTGCTATGCATCTGGCTTAGCAAGGAATGTTAAACACCTTCCAAACAGATACCAGGCCTCAGCACGTCATATCACCAACCATATGTTATACCCGTACGTCCATCATGATCAGATATTTCGCCGGACGAACCGACGAAAGGGTTCCCCGTAGTGTCGATAGTCCGTAAGTATATATCTTATCACGCTTGCATTTGACAACAGCGGAATTAAACCTAAGCCATAAAAAGCTTCGTTAGTCAATGCGTACCGACAGATAAGGAGCAATGCAGACATCGAGATCGGTTGTGAGGAATCAGAAGTCCATTAAGATCATTGAAGCTGGACCAGAAGAGGCACAGCTTCTGACATAAGAGGTACCAGAAAAAAAAAAGTAAAGTGAGATATCATCATGAAAGCCAGGTGACAAATATTTTGTGCGGTGCGGAAGATTTCAGCGCAATTGGAGGGAGGACAGTACATACCTCTCTTACATGGCAGCTACCTAGGTCGCAGCAACGATCACCGCATGCTTCCTACCTATGCTCATCATATCTCACCTGTCTCTCTCTCCACGGCTTGCAAAAGGCCAAAAGACAGTGAGTCTCGCATCGCTTGACGCTCGCTGAGAAAGAAAAAGGCCCAAAGCCTGAAGTTGAACAAACGAAAAAAACTTCGCTGTGGACGAAAAGAAAATAAAAAAGAGAAGAAAAAAAAAGCCGGCCAAATAAAAGGAACCATCACGTGACAGATCGACCGTGGCTGCAGCAGAAGCTTGCTTGACCCTGTGTTGGAGGCATCCTTAATATTGCGGCCAGGAGGGTAATTCGCTGTTCGAGTCTGGTGATCTGTGATACCCCAGATGATGATGATGCGATCCAGCCTGGTCGTTACAGGGCTCGAGAACTAGCCCGCCGTTTACTCGGTCGATATCGTCGACACATGCGGCCAGCAGGACTACTTAAAACACTGAGGGCTTCCCCAGGAAAAAGGAGGTCTCTTTTTCCCCCTCTCCCCGTGAAGACCCTGAGCTGCAGCTGTGATCTGGCTATCCACTGCCTGTGAAAAGTTGACACACAAAGTCCGCTGTCATGGCGGTAAGCAGTTTTATCGATATGTTTAGGCGTGGCCTGGCGCCCGCCGAGTCCAGCCAGGCTGCTTATGAACCGAACAAGGGGAAGCTTCAGAGTCGCATGGCCGACGTTTTTCAGCGAACCTTTGACCTTGGCTTCACGTCCTTCGGCGGTCCACCAGTGCATTTTAGAACTCTTCACCGGCGATTCGTGTCGGACGCTGGGAGGAGAGTACCATGGGTTGATGAGCAAACGGTGTGGACATGTCACATCTCACTTCAACTTTCGCCTGTAGACTACCTGAAGCTAACCTCGATGGGGTGTTGTATAGTACCAGGAGCTCTTTGCGATAAGTCAGGCCCTTCCTGGGCCTGGGAGTACAAAGATGCTCTTCTGCATAACAATGATACATGCAGGCTTTCTCCCTGCAGTGGTCGCTTTCTTCCTATGGACGTTAGTGTCTCCCTTGCACCTCTTTTTTTTTTGTATATGCAGAATGATAATATTGATATGTTTTGAGTATATCATAGCCTTCCGGGTGCTATTGGAATGTTCGGTCTCGCTCTTGGAGTTGCAAAGCTTGACCAGAACCTTCCGACCATAGTATATGCTTTCCTTTCCGGATTGAATGCTTCGACCGTTGGTATCATCGCTCTCGCAGCAGTACAGGTAAATATGGCATCAAAATTGAGGAAAGGGCAGAGAAAAAAGAGGATCGAAAGGCTAACCACTCTTCAGTTAGCGGAGAAGTCTATTCAAGACAAAGTAACCAGAATACTGGTTATATTTGGCGGATCGGCTGGCCTGTGCTACCAAGCCATATGGTATTTTCCGATCCTCATATTGATTGGTGGTTGCACGACTGCAGTATGGGATCTGATCGCTCAACCATACATCACAAAGTTGAGAGATAAACTTCGTCAAAGGCGCTCGAGTTCCTCGGGTGACGCTGAGGCGGGCATTGATCATGTGGGGGTCCAATTAAACCATCCTCATCAATCTTTAGCACTTCAGCGGCGCCGCGTTCTAGCCGGGAGAGCGCAAGAGCCCCAAGCCGATCTTCCCCAGCTTCGACGTTCAGATAGCTCAACCATAATACCTGATAGCCCTAGCACCCTCGTGGGCTCGGATTCAAATCAACCGATGGACACACACTCTCACTCTCTGCATATGAAATGGGGTATTCTGATCATCGTCCTCTTCTTTGGTTCGTGCTCTCAATATTGCCCCCTGCATCCCTGAATACCATGAACTAAAGGATAAGTTACTATATAGCAAGTTTCGTTGCCATACTGGTGGTGCGCGAGGGAATGGAGAAGCCCATGCTTGACCTTGACCTCTTCTCCAACCTGTATCTTGCCGGAACGGTGATATTTGGCGGTGGCCCAGTCGTCATCCCTTTGCTTCGTGAGTATGTTGTAGGGCCGGGCTGGGTCTCTCCACGAGACTTCCTCATCGGCCTAGCCCTTATCCAGGCCTTCCCTGGGCCAAATTTCAATTTTGCCGTATATCTAGGCGGGCTTGCAGTAGCCTCAATGCATTCTCCAACTATCCTGGGCTCTGCAATGGCGTTCGTTGCAATCTACATCCCTGGAATGGCTCTGGCCGTTGGGTTCCAAAGTTGCTGGAGTGTCCTGCGGAAATATCCACTAACAACAAGCTGTCTCAGAGGAATGAACTCAGCTGCAGTAGGCCTGGTGTTCACCGCTGTGTATCGCCTCTGGGAGATCGGCTATCTGAGCGCCAATGCATCACAGGGTCAAAGCCTGGGAATGGAGCCCTTTTGGGTTGTCGTGGCGGCTATAACCTATGCTGAGAATGCTTGGTTCAGAGTGCCCCCCGCCATTGCTATTGCCATCGGTGGCATATTGGGCCTTTGCTGGTATGCTGTCGTACAGCGAAATAGTTGACCTGTTCCTTTGATACACATCATACTCGAGCTGCCTCCTGGCTCTCTCCTTATGAGTTGTTCAACATCTTTCATGTAGACCTTATAATATAAACTTTCAAGTGAGATGATATTGATCACGTGGATCGTCATTGTAATATATATATATACTCGTAATTTTGGTATTTTTACCACCTAAATACACGATATAAGCGACAGCCGTTCACGTGATCACACATCCGCCCGCGATTTTTGATTTTACCGACAAAAATTAAATCTTCAATTTTGCGACGTGAAGGAACTTCTCGACATCGACACATCTCATCCGCCAACTTTTGCTCTTCGCCAGCGCCTCCAACACCGTCAATATGGGTCGTCTTCACAGCAAGGGCAAGGGCATTTCTGCCTCTGCCATCCCTTACTCTCGCACCGCTCCCGCCTGGTTGAAGACCACTCCGGATCAGGTTGTCGACCACATCTGCAAGATGGCCAAGAAGGGTGCTACTCCATCTCAGATCGGTGTTGTCCTCCGTGATAGCCACGGCATTGCCCAAGTCAAGGTTGTTACTGGTATGTGCATGGTTGGAGCTGAGACCTGAAATCCGTCTGAAATCTGTCTTTGCGCCAACAACATTTAAACTAATATGTTTTCGCGTATATAGGAAACAAGATCCTCCGCATCCTCAAGTCCAACGGTACGAATTTGCATAGACACCCTTCATGTGGGAGGTGATATGATTGTTTAGAGGAGCGCTTCAACGTGAGAGATTGTTGAACATTCTCTAAGCTCAATCACCTCATATAATATAAAGATTGAACGTTTTCAGCGCTCCTCTGGGGCCATGTTCTTTCCATACTGCCTCTGCTTGGTCATGATCGGCTGACAGAGTGATTTTTGTAAACTTGTATAGGCCTCGCCCCTGAAATCCCAGAGGACCTTTACATGTTGATCAGAAAGGTAAGCCTATCCCGTTTTTTGACAGCGTACCCCTGACTATCTAGAAACTAATCTCTCCCTTCTTAGGCCGTTGCTGTCCGCAAGCACCTTGAGCGCAACCGCAAGGACAAGGACAGCAAGTTCCGTCTGATTCTGATTGAGTCCCGTATCCACCGTCTCTCTCGTTACTACAAGTCTGTTGGTGTCCTCCCACCAACCTGGAGATACGAGAGTGCCACTGCCAGCACCATGGTCGCATAAGCGATTTCAAACCACATTCACGACTTCAATGGACCAAATATGGATCTAAAAATAAAAAATAAAATCAAAATAGCGCGGGTCTGCACCAGGGCGCTTCCAAACAAGCTACCCAGCAGAAATGCTTGGGGTTTGTACGGAGCTAAACAGCTCTTTCTACAATAGCAGGAGCTGAGCGTTAGATATTATTCCCATAGTTAATTGAGTTCTTCCTGACTGGCTATCTCTTGAATGTGCTACTAGCAATTATGAATAATGAACTAAGTCACTTATGTCATTACCGTAAAAGACCAAGGTGACATCAATTCCTTGGACGTATCAATTATATATGCATATGGCAGTATATCCAAAAATCTAGTCAACATTGTTTATATACGCCTGACCTCGCGTGCTACTGCGTTGCATAGCTCGACTTTGACGCCTGCCCCTGTAAGAACATGAATCCAAAGGCGTTGCGTATCGCTTAAACGGTCACTCTCTGACTTGACCTCCGAAAACATCACCTCCTTAGTATCCATCCGCCAGAGGAAAAGATCTGGAATTCCTCCGCCGCGTTGCTGGTACTCTTGCGCCATCACCTTGCATATAGTTGCCAATGCTTCACCTCTAAAGCATTGAGCAATCTCAAGGAGATCATTGAGCTCAAAGGACCAGTCGATACCTATAGCACAAGTTTGTTTCGATGCTTCACGTGTATAGACTTCCTTGATGAGCCTTTGTGCTTCCCCGTTTGATATCTCAGCTAGCCTTGAATTAATTTCAGATATTCGAGATGAGTAAAATGAATCTGTATGTAAATCCAAGGGGCAGGTCTGGAACGGAGTCTGGAAGACGTTAGGAATATAGGTAAATATAACATCATAGAATAGGTATCCAAACTGATTAGTTAGTGTTAGCTACCAGCTAATGTGAGGTAGGCCAGGGGGTTTCTTAGGTACTACTCACAAGCGTTCGAAGGATTCCACTTTCGCAATGGAAACCTTTCCATCCGTGATCCCTATACCAGCTCAGGCACATGCTTTCAACCCGACATTCGCCTCCTCCTTCCCGTTCATCAACCCAAACAGTCGGACGACCTTTGTTTTTTGCGTTGCTATTTCCCGTAGATTTCCCGTTAGATTGCTTTGCCGGAAGCTCTTTTTCAATCCGAATCCCTTCAACCGTCCGTTCTTCGGGTTTCGCGAGCATGACATGGGAAAAATCATGCTGCTCCCTCTTTGCTATTTTCAGGGATTTCTCCAGTTTCGTTATCCGTTTTTGTAGACCATAGTGAAAAATTATATGACATTCTGGGTCTTGAAGTCCATCTTCACAAGTGCGGAGTGCCTGTTGTCTCCAGTCCCTCTTTCGAGCATCCTCAGGCCGGGTATCGGTAGCATCGAGTGCCCACATGTAATGCTCTTCAAGGAGTGCCTTGCGCTGGTACCAAGTTCCACGCCTCGCAGCATGGAAGAGGCGCTGATCCAGCAGCTCCCTTAACGTCTTGTGTTCCTGTTTATAGTCCTTAAGCCGTCCAAGAGACCACAAACTTTTATGTATGATCCTGGTGTACACCCACGCAGGGGAAAAGCGACGAAGATATGCACCTTCTCCGTAATCGTATAGCCGCTCTTCTTTGGATCGTTCTTCCTGTAAGAGTATCTTCCACCGGGGATAGACAGTTTCTGCAAATTGCTTAACAGATTGTATCTTCTCATCAGTTGTGGAGCTGTTGGATTCCATTTCCTTATCCAGATCAAACTGGATGCGAATGGCAGCTTCAAATTCAAGTAATTTGGATCGTGATGGAAATATGGAATTCGAACGACTGACAATATAATCAGGGTAATTCCTCCTGGAAATCTTTGCAAGTATTATGGCGGTAAGAGACTTTTCTGACCATTGGGTCGAACGATAGAATAGCAGGTGAACGCGTTCAAAAAGTTTCAATGGGCCGCTGGAAAGTCGTATGCAGTCACCGGTGCAGTCAAAAATCTTCTCTCGGAACATAACGGCTCTGTTTCCAGTTTTGAGGTTGCCGAAATCTGATGCTATTGATGCAGTTTTACTGCTTTCGGTGCCTTTCGTATCGGCTGAGGAAAGCCAATTTAGCCCTGTTTGACTGGTGCTTGCATCGCATAAACTATTGATAAGATCTTTCTTATTCTTCCCTGAAACCTTTAGGTCTCTTGCGAAACATTTCAATTCGTCAAGAAGGAGCAATGAGGAAGCTTCTTCGATTGACTGTATTTCGTTCATATCGTCTGCAAATCGAAATTCACCACCAATTGAAGTCACAGAAGGGGAGTCCAGTCCTCCAAAACATGGTACATGGTCGTCAGTTGATCCAGGCAACTTTCTCGTCTTTCGAAGGTCGGCAACTGCCCTTGACATATCTGTAATGTCTTGATAATAGCCCAGCTTATTGATGCGATGCCAAGCAGATGTTTTGCGTAGAAAGAGCCGAACATAACTATGGGTTACTTGTCAAAAGGACGTTCTCGATGTCTAACAATGGAGTTTTTAATAAACCAAGGGGTATAAGAAACGAACAGGTATTGAGATTCATAAGAGAGCCCTTTCCAGTAATCAAACACGGCCTGCTCTGCTTCATTAAAAAGATGGCTCTCATCTTGAAGGACGCTGTCGAGGGCGTAGTTGAAAGCGTCAACATAGATGGAGCTCTCCCCTTTGACCCATCTTCTTTGGGTGAGCCGCTGCTGCGTCCCTTCCAGCTGAGATTCGTTATCTAGCGAAGCCTTCCACTGCTCGTATTCCTCAACGGCATCTTTGCCTGTTTTCAAGGAAGGGAGGGACTCCTCCAAGCCAGCTTCCTGGTCGAAGGGTAAAGCATCATGCCCGAGCTCCTCAGTAGATATTCCTGGCTTTTTATCCGTCGACGCAGATCCATATATAGCAGGGGTATCCCTCTCAATAGCAGCATCTGATCGTTTGCTCGATGAAGAGTCGTCCGGGCTTGATGAGCTACGTCGTCGCTTAGGTTGCGAGGACCGAGGTCCTGCCATGGTCAAAGAGAAAAAGAGAGAGAGAGAGAGGGTCATTAAGACAAAAGGAATTCGAGTAGGCCCTGCATACTCGGGTGCATATCCAGCAAATAGACCAGATATCACCGCATTCCACACGTCTCAAACACGGGCTGGACGCTGTGAAAGCGACAAAACGCCGCTTTTTCAGCTTGTCTGCGAAACGCGTTGGCAACACGAGATCACATGATGCGCCGCAAAACCACTTTAGCCTTTTTTTGCGTGTGTTTGCTCTGTTTGCATCTGAAGCTCCGACAACAAACTCGCAACTCGCCAGTGGCAGAAGACAATTTGATATCTCAAGCTGTCAAGCTGCGGGCTGAGGGAAGAGAGAAGAAACCTGCCCAACTACGGCAACCAATTGACCAAGTATATAGACCTTGGAGGGTTATGGGATCTTAGATAGCGCTGGTTCTTCATGGCCGATGCCCCGTCACAGCTGCCGGCAGGCAACTCGCTTCCTTCTGGCGCCGGATTCCAGAATGCAGAGAGACAGAACAATGGAGAAACACCGCAAGACAGGCCAGCTGTCATGCAGGAGAACACTGTATGTGATGAGGCCCCATGAGTAATACCCGCTAGTTTGGGCCGTGACCTTATAGCCTTACAACTAAGAATATATATACCCATCCTACCTAGCAGAATACATCCCACAACACAGACATACCCTCTTTATAAGAAAAGAAAACTGACTCGTTGCGCATTGCCTCTCAGCATCCAGAATCAAGCTCCACCCCTAAACTCGGTGCCAGTTTTCCTCCTCCGCCGGCTACAGCTTCAACCACCTCCCGTGGTGTCACTCCGTCTGTGGACAACGAGACTTTAGCCAATAAACACCACGATAACAGGGACATCATCATGAGCGGTGGCTATGAAACAAGAGGTACCTACCGGGGGAATGGCGCGACTGGTACTGCCGGGGTTGCCAATGTTACCCCTCAACCCCAGGCTACGGGTGCGCCTGCACGAATATATATGAACGAAAAGATTGTACCATATCTTCTGGAAGGGATGAAGATGGTGGCCAAGGATCAGTGAGTATTTTACCCTCCTGTTTTATATCAGTTTCTTTAGCGTGCTAATGTATCGCTTTTTAACAAAAACCTTAGGCCTACAAACCCATTGCAGGTGCTAGGGGAATATCTTATACAAAAGAGCAGCGAAATCGGAGAGACTGCTGGAGAACAGTCGAATACCTGATATGGCCATGACCCCCGATCCAAAATGAGGAGATTTACACGCTAGACAGAGTGTGCTAAATCAATACCCATGTTTTACGGACTTCCTCCAAGGATATATCATTTGGGCTTTTATGGGGGCGCCTGTATTAAAAGTGGTAGGCGCCAGACGAAGTGAATTGAAGTATGGCATATTGCTACAGCACCTGAATGCTTTAAAGATCATCATATGCTATATCACTCATAGCTAGCCAAACCTAGCAGGGTTTAGTCTTCTGTAGTAAAAGCATGGACTCAAATGCAGATATGTATAAATCAGCAACGCTGAGGTATTGCAAAAGGTTACTCCTGTCCAGTTAATTGACAATCATTCTATGCTTCCCCTATGCTTTTAAGTGGACTTGTTGTCTGCTTCAACCGACGAACGCTAACAAACTCGACGTCAGTAATAACAATCTGTAAAGGAGCACTTACCAAAGTATGTTACAGTTGGGTCTTCATATCTAGAGGATGGGTACATGTAGATGGCGTCGTCAAAGGCAAAGTGAAGATCACGGCCTGGGAAGTAGCGTGTCACAGCAGAGGGACAAGGATATGGGAAATCCTTTCCCTCCCACCATGTAGCCAATATAACGGGGGTGTCAGGGGCTTCAGAGAGACGAGGAACTGACATCGGCTCTTTCTTAGAAGCTATGTTTCGACTACGAGGACCGGCAAAGAGCGAGAAAGGCGAATCGCTCCGGGGTTTCCAGCTGGAGGATTTTGTAGCGTTGTAGAAATTTGAGAATTGTTTTGATAGCGATTTGTGTTTTGTTTTGTTTTTTTTTTTTGTTTTTTTTCTTCTTTGGAAGCGTGAGACCACTCCCGGGCCAAAAGTGCAGGAGTCGTTACCCTCAATTTGTGTGAAGAGATGCAATACGGCGAAACAAGCTGACTACCGATAAGGGGGAGGGCCAACAGGGAAGAGATGGTGCGGAAGATTTTGCTGCCCACAAGAGAAAAAGCCGAAGGTATTACAACGTTTAGATATCCTGTGTTCCGCCGCCATGCTTCGTGATATTTAGCGACATGTAAAGAAACAGCTGGTTTATAGCGGACGGGTGACATGCCAAACAGACATTCGGCCTCAGACGTGAGCCGCGAGCCAGCTATTCGAAATTGTGTCGAAGCCATGCTAGAAGTGTGGGAGCGAAAGGTGATGTGTAACAAACATAGAAGCGCCGCCGTTACCGATTAAGTACCGATCCCAGCTGAAGATGCCGACAAGAAACCATGTGTGGAATACAGTAGTAGAATCAGAGGATGACAACCAGAGAAGGAAAAGATAAGCAAAGATAGAAACGGGGTGGGAACCGAGATCCAGGGAGCAAGCCTAGTAAAGAGGTCGAGCAGGGCTTGGGGTGAACCAAAACTCAGATGCCATTGTCGTTGGGGCCTGCATTGGATACCTACCTAGCGGGGGCCGGTTCTATCGTCCCAACGGTTATCGTAAGCTCGACTGCCAGAAGGCTCATAAGACTCACGATGGGAAGGGGCGTCTGCATAACCCCCAGAAGCAGACTGCGCGCGAGCATCATCTCGGTCATAGTAGCCACCGCCTCGACGGTCTCCTCGGCGATCCCCACGATCACGGTCACGGTCGCCTCCTCTGTCACCGCGGTCACCGTACCTGTCATCACGTCCGGACGTGGCGTAGCGGTCGACGCCTCTGTGACCATAGTCATCACGATAATCGCGACGACTGCCACGGTCACTGTAGGAATCGTAGCGAGAACTGCGATAGCCATCATCGTAACGGCGTCCATGGCCACCATACCCACCGCGACGATCGTCATAGCGATCATACCGACCGCCTCGACTGTGCCCACGGAGTTCTGGTATTCATTTTTTTTTATTTAGCAAAATCTCTCTTATCAATTGTAGAAAACTTAGGGTGAGACTATACCGCGCTTGGGAGGCCCAAAGTACTTTCCGGGCGTAGGGGTTCTAGGGCGGCTACGGCGAGCCTTTTCGATGCTCAAGGTACGTCCGTCGATTACCTCGCCCTGTAGACCCTCTCTGGCCGCTTCTGCCTGGTCAGGAGTAGCCATGTTCACAAACCCGAACCCACGCGACTCCTTGGTGTGAGGATCAAGCATGATAGAGCAGTTTTCCACCTCACCATATTTCTCAAAGAGACGAGTCACGTCTGCTTCACTCAGACGGGGATGGATCCCAGTTACAAACAGGTTGGTGCCTGTGTTTTGAGCTCCCTCTTCATCATCCGCATTCTTCATCCGAGTATCCGTTCCTTCAGCACTATTTAAAGTTAGACACTATTCGTTTTCATCTCTTGTCTCTCGTGCTTCTTTTACTACTAGCACATCAAAGGGTAGTTCGGTAATATGGATTTCTTACCGGTCAGTTCGGCCGTTGGGAGAAGCGCTGCGGTTCCGGGTAGCGCGATTAGCATCCTGGGGTGACGCGCTACGTCGGCGGTATTGCGGATCTTTTTTTTCACAATCAAACGACGGGTTAATGCCTCAGTTTGAGCAGAAGTAGAGAGTGCTGGCCAGCATTACCTTCGAACCGATCGTTCTCATTTTCATACTCCATGTCGGCCATGGTTGGTCGATAATCCAGTTAGCAAAAAAAAAAGCGGCTCTGGGGAGTTGCCACTGAGTCTTTCGTCCGGTCCGCCTGCTGCAAGCACCAACACACGAGAAAGCAGAAGGAATAGTACAGGCTGCAGCACCAGGCAACGTGAAAGAGAGGGAGAGGCGCGAGACGAGAGGCTAAAGATCGAGGAGGTTGGCCTTTTGATGTCTGGAGAAGAGCAAAAAGCTGATGAAAGCTTCACCTGGGCAGGAAGACGATCCTTTTAGCTATCGCTCGATCTGGACTAGCGCGTGGTGTCCTTGGCTCCCGCAACTCTTTTTTTCGTAGTCAATATAAAGTAAGCCGAATGATAAAGCACGGCAGCGTTGATATCCTGATATCCTGGTTTCATTTCATTGCTAACTACGTATTATCTTTCTAGTGAGGGGAATGTAAGGGCATAGAAGAAGGCGGAAGGCATAAGGTGATCATCTCCGGAGAGGTACAAAGAAAATACAACAAGTAGCAAAGGGCTATTATCTAAATCCTCGCCATCGCTTTCGCGTCTTCTGCGTCTTGGACCTGGAGGGTTCCTCTTCCGGGGCCGTAGCAGATGCAATATCTTGTCCAGTAGGCTCAGCTGGCGCATCCTCGACGCCATCATCATCTCCAGCCAAGTCACGAAGTTCCTCATCTCCAATATCACTAAGTTCCTCACTCATGCCCCGAACCAGCTCTCTACCGGTCCAGCGTTCTTCATGGATGGTGGTACCAATGGGGTCGAAAGGTTGCATGTACCACTGGATGCCACCTTGGGCTAGGGGCAGAAGCTGCTGGCCTTCTGAGAAGCTGGCAGGTGGTGTAGGAGGCGTGGCTTCGTCTCGTGGAATCTGGGGTTGAAGAACGGGTGTGGATTGCTCTCCCGCCTTCTCCACAGGCAATTGGGGCGGTTCACCTTCGTTAGGGCCACTTTCTGACTCTCGCTTTTTGGAATGTGATGTCACCACCTCAGTGCTGTTCTCCTGGAGTTCTGGAGCATCCATCATTTCTGCGTCTTGATCTTCATCACCTGCAAGGTCGCCATTCGTCTCTGGAGCGGGCTTCTCGTTGTTGGCCTGCTCAGACACCTTCTCGGTAATCTCACTTTTAGATTCAGGAGTCAGGTTAAGGCCACTCTCCTGCATTTCAATCTCAGTTCCGTTTGGTAACGGCTGCGTTGCCATGTCAGTAAGTAAGGCAGCGTTGACTGCTTCTCCAGAGGAGGTGTTGATAGATCCTCTACGAGAGCCAACGCTATTTTCAAGAATAAGGTCAAGGCCCTTGAGCTCATTCTCATAAGGCTTGCCATTAAGCTCACTTTCTTTCTTCAAAGCATCCTCTAACAGAGGTTGAACGGATTTGATTATTCGCTTAGCAAGTTTCCGTTTCTCTCGTTGTTCGTGGCTGAGCTCAGGAGCACGACCGCTGATCTGCATCTGTAACTCTGCCGTATCTCCAACAGAGGCAACTCCAATCCCCGAAGTGAAAACCTGTGCTAAGTCACGAGAAAATTCAGAGACAGAAGTATAGTACCGCTCTTCTAGCTTTGACCGAATTGTCTGGAAGCCAACAAAGAATACGCCCTTTCCATCCAATCTGAATGTGCAAAAAAAAAAAGACAATATTAGTAGACGAAATACTAAGGGCAGCGACTCCCGGAACTCTGGGAACTTACGCATGGGCTTTCTCAAATACCGGCCACAGCATTGGAGGTATAGGGAAGTAAACTATGTCAATAATACTTTGAAGGGTTTCTGCATCCTTGAGTTTTTCCTTTTCACGCTTCTTTACCTCGCCACATAACATCCGAACCTTATCAACGTCGTGATATAGTCTTTCCGCAAAGTCTATCCGGCGCTCAAGGCGTACAGATCCCGCACGTCCCATTCCAGAGAAATTCCTTCTGGTCATTTCCATAGATGAGAATGTTTCCAGTTGAAGTTGCAGTCGCTTCAACAATGCAGCACCTCGCCTAGCTTCTCGTTTAAGAGTCCAATACTTGCACGCGTCCTCGGCATATTGCTTTCTTTGACGAACTGTGAAACGGGCCAAAGAAGCGACAACATTGTCGAGCACAACTCGTGGGATAACCGGCGCTCCAGAGGGTAATTTCCAGATCGTTCTTGGATTTGGATTGGCACGCTTTCGCTTATTGTTACCGCCAACAGTTAACGTTAATCGAGGCGTTATAGGTCTGGTATCACAGTCGTTGGGGTCCGTGCCTTCTTGAGTTTCCGGCCCCATGGCAAGGGCTGCGGCTTGGCTATCTCCCCATTTTTTCCCTTGCATGGCAGTGCGGTAATACTCCAGAGCTTGGGCGGTGGCGGAAGAGGTATTATGATCTGCCTGCCAGTCTGGTGGAACATGCTTATCACAATAGGCTTTGAGTTCGTTAGAGTCCTTTATTGCTGGGGCACCTGGTGTCAGTTTCATCCTCAGATAGAGATGGGCTCGCCTTCCACAAGTCGGGTGGAAAGCTACAAAGCAGTTCTTGTTGCTGCACTGTATGCAAGCTCCCATTTTCTGGCGGCAGATGTAACAAGTAAGTTTCCAACGGCTTCTCGGCACCTTTTCGATTTCGATCACTGGCTCCATTAAAGACGGGTTCCCTATCGAGACTTCTGGAATCCAAACCGCACAGAGAAGATGTGACCATTTAGCAGTATTTGTCTGCTTAAACGCACCTTCAGTGTTAGGGCAGAAGATACAAGATGGAGACCCTCGACCAATGAGCTGACATTTGCGGCAAAGCCACTGGCCCTCGGGAATATAAGGCACTCCATAACACTCCTGGTGGACAGCCAAGTCACAGCCATCACAAAAGACGATGGCGTTAGCGTTCTCACAATCCCCGTCGTCACATACAGCGCATTTGCTATCTTGTTCCTCTCCTGAGCCAGGATTCTCACCGTTCACTGCAACTGCAGAACTGGAACGCGGTCGTTGCGTTTGGGGTGGTTTGGGGTTAGGTTTAGGTATCCGTCGTTCTAGAGCATGCCATTCCTTTTCTATTTTAGTCATGGTAATTTCAAATATCGCAGGTTTGATCGGTTCGAATTCTTCAAGTTTTCGCTGCGTGTTATATTCTTCGAGCCATCTGGCATCCTGCTCGTCCATGTCGTACTCCACCCTACCCACGTCCGCGTTTGGAAGAGGTGGACCAGCGTCCCCCTCAGTGGGCGGAGGCGGCTCTAGATCAAGATCACCATCTGTTACACCTTCAGATAGCCGGATCATCCTTCTCTCGTGCCGAACGAAAATGTCACTTTCCTGGTAGCCTACGCTCGCCATGGTACGGTCCACGTAATTTTGCTGTCCAACACCCTTCTGCTCAAACGGTAGAAACGGATCTTTGACGACCCAGGATGGCTTTGGTAGCGTAAGCTTTTCTCGCGGATTCGACGTTGGCAGCAATATTCCTTTAGATTGCTCCGGTGTGTCATCTGCCCTTTTCGGGTTATCAAGACGACGTTTCGACGGGGACAGACTTGGTCCTCGACATCCATTCGGCGTACTCCTACCATCTCCATTAGCTCCAAAACCATTCCCATTTGCTCCGTTTGAGGACGAATTCTCGTCGTTCACCAGTCCGTCTACTTCTTTTGAGCTAAACACGGCAATCTGGGCGTCAATATCGAGATCAGGGTGAAACTCCTCCCACCCACGTTCCTCACGAGGCATGTATCCTTCACTCTGGGTTACCGCCAATACTGCAGCTGCAGCAGAGCTATATCTCCGGGCCTGGGTTCTCGGTCGACTTGAACGCGAGGAAGAGGGAGTTGCGGGGTGAAGGCGTGAAGAGGCGTGGGAGTCGCGAGCAGGTCGAGTCCTAGGAGTGCTAGTTTTATTTCGCATCTGCGAGGATGCTCGCGGTGGCGGATCTATATCATCCACCTCGATATACCGTCCACCTCCTCCAGGACCCCCAGGAACATATTTTAGCTTCTTTCGTGGTGGTTCTCCAGGAGCTTGTACTGTCGTGTTTCGAGCCCCCTTCTGCGCTGTTTTGGGTCGTGGCTTGGGTGCCCGGGCTGCAGACGTCTTCCGCTGCATATTGGCGGTAGATGATGCCATCGCTTCGCTGCCTTCCCCCCCTTGTCCGCTGTAATAACTTTACTAGGTCGAAAGGTAGAGGCGAGCTGGTTCACTTCTCCAAGGGTCTCGCTTCGTGTCTCCGTGCTTCCAACAGTTGTTTTCTTCGTCTGCGTTGCTTCACTGCGGCCTAGCGAGCAGTATCATGGTCCATCAATGCAGCCAAAGTAACCAACTCCATGCAAAACAAAAAGAAAAGGAGGAAAATTCCCTCCTAGCAGAGTAGCGTTGTCTTCAAGGTTGTCAAAACGTCGGCTATCCTCAAACGCCGTCACCAAGAGGTCGTCGCGGCTTTTTCGCTCTTTTTCCTTTTTTGGGTTGGAGTAGGCGCGCGCTAGCTTGTTTAGGTAAAGCACATGCCAAGCTTTTTGGCCGCCGGAAACAAGCGCGACTTTTTCCCGATGCGGAAACATAAAAACAGCTTCAACCTCTTCGTTTTCCTTTCTCGCTGCGAAGCGCAAAAAGGGGGGAGCTGGTTTAGCCTTGTCTCTCGACTTTTGATTTCCCCTTCGAAGGGCGAAGTGCAAGAGAATTTTCTGCGTGGTTGGTAGCAGCATGAGCGGTGCGGGCGATGACAGGTACGTACGTGAGGATTTTTCTTTTTTCCCATTTTCTGGGGAAGGGGGTTTTTTTTTATGGTTATCCTGACGTGAGCTCGTAGATGGCGAGGTGGCCGTGGGTATGACCATGGCCGTCCCCAGGGCCAGCGGCACCATAGTGGAGGATATCGAGATCGTCAGAGCGGCAGCCACGGCCATCGGAACCAAATGAACAACATGACGGCGACTGCGGCGTGGACAGGTCCTCCAAGCGGCCCCTCGCGCGAACCGCACATTCCTGTTCGAAGTTTTAACTCGGTTGAATTGAAGGATGCGCTGAGAAGAGGTATGGGAATACTATGTGTGGGATTTGATCTCGAAACCGAGCCCGGCTTGTGCTAATTACAGGTGTTTCTTTATCGCAGATTACAAGAAGGGAGGACAGGGCGGTATGTCGAAGCCACGCCCCCCACAGTCTATATACCGAAACTTTTCTCCGTATAGCTAATCCTTGGTGGTGGATACCTGGTTTAAAGAACCCCAACCAGTGATATATAGACCAACAGGCAAAGATGGCAATCCAGTTCGACCCAGTGGGCCTTGGGGTTCAAAGCGTATGCCTCCCAGACCTTCCATTATTCCGGCGTCCGCATGTTTATAGGAACATTTGAAACTGACAGGGGACCTAGCAAATTCTATGGCCAACGGCAAGGATTTCTTCCTTGAGCTGCGAAAGCAAATATCTGGGCTCCAGCAATCCAATATCCAGGGCGGTTAATACCGCCTGAAGGATCTGGCAGAACTAGGTAACGTGCACAAAGTAGCAACCAGAATCTTCTGTGGGAGGGAGGTATCTCTTGGAAGATAGATAGGTTGCAATAACGTGGCCGGACTGAATGAGTAGCATCTTTAGTCCGCTCTTCCTCGCTAGAGATAGAACGAATGGCATCATTTTTTTTATCTCTTACAATTGACAGTTTTGCGTATATTTCTGCATGAATTACGTAGATCATTTCTTCAAGCCAGAGCTGAGAATAGTAATCTGTTTCATGTCGTGCTATTCTTAGGTTACTGTAGTTTCAGCTTCTCATGTACGATAAAACGGTCTTTCCTGCAGGTAAAGTCGTGATACAGGAAGAACATTGAGGTCCGGCCCCAATACACCTGTTCTTTGGCTGATATCTTCACTCATCGCCTGCTAAGACACTGGCACGCCTGTCTCTGTCTGCATGCATTCTTAAGCCTCACTCCTCTCCGACCTGTCTTCTTAGGGTGTTGCCGCAAGTGTCTGTTTAGAAGATAAACCGACATTGGCCCTTTTATCAATCGGGCTGTCATGACTAAAAAGACCAGTTCGAGGGTGCATGGCAGTCCTTTCTCCTGCTTGCCGAAGTCCTACGACGATAATACAGGCGGTACGATCCCGGACATTTCTCTGATGCATGATATATTCAACGTTTTAGCACCAGGCCGGCGGCTAGAGGTCGCTCACTAAGCCAATCCAATGCCTCCTTGCACGAGCCAATGTACAGCATAAGGTGCCACGACACTAAAAGCGGAAAAGGGGCATATATGCATACAGATGAAGTAGTATGGCCTGTTTCATCAAGGGCAGGCGGCCTTGCAGGAGCTCTCTCTCCGTTCTCTGTGGCCGGTCCGGGCACCCAGTGCTCCACCCAATCTCTGGATCTGGCATTTCTCGAACTCATCACGGACCCAGCAGGACAGGTGGTTGACACAAAAATAACGGCGTGCTGTGCCAGGGCATGGAGAGCCAATAGCAACAGCCTTACGCCTATTAATAGTGGCGGTAGATGTTGGTTTGGGTCCTCCTCCGTGCCGAGTCCCCGTCTCGAGATATAGGCGCGCTATATCTTGGGATTCCCGTCATATAGCCAGGACGTTTCGGCGGCCGGCTCCAGTACGCCATGTACACGTCAACAAGAGAACGGCGCGGTACGCGAACGAGTTAAGGGGGGCAAAGAGAGAAGAGAAGGGGGTATCCTCCATCCCCCGGTGGCCCCCTTGCCACACCCATGAAAAAGAAAACACGGACTGTCTGCGCAACAATATTATAGCGTTGGATGTACGAGGAGCCGGCTGCCTGGCAGGATCTCATGGGCTGCACAGCGGGTAGCCAACTCCCAGAGTGGCAATTACAAGTACCGTCAGTACGAGCTGTGTGTATCCTTGGCTTATGCGGGCCGAGTGGGTTGGCGGCTAACCACCGGTGCAATTGGTCGCTATTCCAGGGAGCGGGCCGTCCGTCAACTCTAATATCAACCAGGCCTGAGGGTCCCGGCCAGTTTCGCAGGTATCTCTCTCCGTTACGGGGATTCAGTCTCCTTCCAGGGCCGCAGGGGGATGTGTAACTACCGAGAGGATCTATCTTACTTATTGGGCATGGAGAATCTAGCTAACTAGTCAACTGCTTCTAGTTTTCACGGCTAGGAGAGACGGTCGACGAACGAGCTATTCATCCAATCACTCGACGGACTAACTTCGTTAACGAACGGGTTAACCGCCAACATGCTGATCTCTATTGGAATGCCTCCTCGGTCAATGGCAACCCCGGAAAGGTACCTGTTCACCAGGCTGTCTCTGCGAGATGTAGCATATCTCGTACTCGGTTTGACCACAGCGAACCCTAAACGCCAGTCCTCTTCCAAAATTAGCACCACCCTGTCAGGCCAGGCAACTAATGCATCCCTCGTGCTGCATATTACTATGCACTTCTCCTCTCAGCAAGACGCTTGAGAGATGATGTTGTCCTAACTGGGCCGGGGAAGCACCGTGGCAAGAGCTGCAGCCCGTTGGCATATTAGGGTACGACCCAACTCAAGATCTGCTTCAGAATCGACCAGGGTCCGACCCATACAGACCCGCTCGTTTTGTCGTTTTTACCGGGTATGACAATAACTATGGGTCCTCGCAGAGAGCCGCCTATATGCTAACAATGCGTCTGACCAGTGCTCAAAATTCTCGATACCCCCCCGGCCAGTGAGCATTGCAGATTTGCGCGATTCCGGAAACCCATGACACATATATACTCCAGCCTAGTGCACAATTCAGCATTGTCAAACGCACTATTGGCTTTATTTGTTTTTTAGTTTGCCCCCCCTCTCCGTTCCATCGTCGAAGCGCCAGGTGTGTTTGGCCCAGGCTCAGGCCGCAGGAGCAGAACCCTCTTTTGGCCGTGGACAAGCCTCATGCGCGCACCGTGGTACTGGAGTACAAAATCCAAGTGACGATCCACCGCCTCCATATAAGAACCAAACTTTCTTCTTCTCTTCTTCAACCGGTTCTCCTATTCGACCTCATATCAAAAGTTGAACAATTTGGCAGACTACCACGCTCTTTTTTCCCTGGGAGGTTTGACAGCTTCACTCCTTGCCCTTTGATCTTCCTCCATATAAGTCTATATCTATATTTTCTATATTTTCACTGCGCCGGCGCAGCCTCCTGGTCAACGCACGCCCTAGGCTAATACAGGCAACAGTAGGTCAATTTCTCGCAAGGCTGGCCAGCGTGACGCCTACTGAAACCTTTCACTCTATACAACCCACTCTAATACGACTCCCCAAGTTGATTGCCGTTCTCTACCCATATTCAATATAATATTTTGTTATGATTCACGACTGTTTCCACATGCTTATGCCTATTCCTACTTTCCTTACCCCTCTAATACACACAATCAATCCTCACTTGTGAACTCCCATTTGCCGGCAGGACTGGAGTACGAAGCCCTTTTACACCAGTGAACTCACTCTAGCCTCTCGTTGCTATCACCTCCTGGCTTTCCTTTTTCTCATCCCCATATTCCTTGCATAACTTCCTTGACGGCGCACGGAGTGATTTTGATTTCTACCCACAAAAACAGTGCGAACAGCCCTCTCTCTTTCTTTGCAACCCCCGGGGAGCTCCTTTTATCTGAGGAAAAACGGAAGACTGAGATGCCGAAACAGACCCCAGTGCGATCACCGAAGAAATCTGGTCCATATCCTTCTCCGAAGCGAAGGCGAGCGCTATCCTCTCAAACCAGAGTAGGAATAGCAGCCTCTCCATCAGTCCCAGAACCTGAGCCTGAGCCTGAACCAGTCAGACCGGCAGCTATGAATACCAGCCGAATGGCGACGGGTGTCTCCGCTACCATGGCACCCCAGGCAGCAAACCCTTGGCAGAGAACAGCAACCCCTGTATACTCTATGCCCCCTCCCCTCTCGTATACACAGCGGCTATCAATGCCTGAGAGGCTGCCTATCCACCCGCCTCCGAGCCCTGGAACCCCCGGCCACCTTCCGAGTGCATCAACCCCTTGGTCCGCGCAGGACGATGAAATTTTGCTAGCCGCACGAGCCCAAGCCCATGGCTGGAACCAGATTCAACGGGATAATTTTCCCACCAAGTCGTCAAACGCATGTCGCAAGCGCTATGAGCGACTGATTGCCAAACGTCGTGGCTCAGACTGGAATGATGAACGAGTTGACAAAGTCGCCAGCTACTACATGCAATTGCGGGAAAAGACATGGCAGCCCTTGGCTGAGGCTGTGGGTGAGGACTGGAGGGATGTGGAAAAATTGGTAAGTCAAGACCAGCTAGTTAGCCCCCTGAGCCAAGTTCACTTCTCTGTCTACTTGGATTTTTACTCTGCCGCTGGCCCCCCGATCCCTCCCTTTTTCCCGCAAATACCGTCTCGAGTTGGAAAAGAGACTAATGCAAGACATACATAGTGCCTTGAGCGGGGCGCAAGGACTCTTCTCCCAACACTGGGACAGCGTGACCTAGCGCAGGGCGCTTCGGAACCAGTCAGTCGTCGTGGCAGCCATGATAGCCACGATGACGAAAAGCTGAGCATACACAACCTCCTACACTAATCCATCCCCTCACGAAGCATGGCTCCTCCTCCATATTTATTTTGTTACTGTACCCATTCTTAGGGAGGGTATCTGATTTGCTGCATGGCGTTTCGTTTTTTATCTTTCTCTTTCTCTTTTTTTTTTTTTTTTTTTTTTATTTTTTTTTGTCTTATTGCATGGCTCAGTGTCTTGTGTTCTAATGTCAGGGAGGACTGATTCTTGCATTCTGGAATTTTGGTATCATGGTTCCCTTTTTGACGGCCAATACCCTCTTATATCTCGTTAAAACTGGCGTCATCTCATCGATTTGATGGTTTCTTTTGGATGAATGAATGGGTTAAACCGAATCATGTGAAACTATGGCGCTTGCTTGCATATTTCGTGTACTGTTTTGGTCCTATTCTATATGTTTTCTTCTTTGGTATGGCAAGAATGTCTTTCCCATCTCCTACAATCCCCGCGGTTAGTAACTTCCTGACCAAAAATTCGAAAGTATCCTGGGACCTTTTCGGAGTTGCGCAAGAATGCTGTGTGCAGTATACATTTCGTTATTACGGGAATATCCTCCAAAGATATGGTCCAACAAAACGAAAGCGAGACCATTGCGAGTAGCCTTATCCTGTAATCTGTTCCCAGCCCTCGGGGCCAAGTATACCACCATCTGTAGCTGCAGGGTCTAGGTTCCATTTTCGAATAGTCTGTGACTTCCTGGATGTCCTCCAGCCTGCCTCGAACATCTCGATGCCAGCCCAACCAATCATAGCTGCATTATCAGTGCAGAGATATAAGGGAGGTGCGATGATATTGACGTCAGAGAACCCTCGTACATCCAAAAAGGAGCGCAGGATATGTCGCAGATATTGGTTCGCGGCAACACCACCGCTAACGACAACAGTCTTGACAGGAGACCCTGGTCCCAACTTTTCCATGTCAATACTATTGGTAGCGCCAGATGATACATTTTCTAAAGCCAGGACAATGCGAGAAGCAAGGTGTTCAAAACAAACACGCATAAAACCCCTGCAAAACTCAATCCGACCTTCCTCCGGGAGAAAATCAAGGTTGAGGTTGTTCATTTCTTCTTTGGTCTTCTTTCGTTGTACAGGTTTCCCATTCGCCATGGTCTCGACTTCTCTTTGGGCGGCGGATAATAACCCAGCGAATGTAAAAGCCATTGTTTTCAAGCCGGCGTATGGCAGGGTTAGAGACCAGCCATACTGGGCGTTTGTTATAGGCCTAGCCTCTTGTCCCCTCGTTGCTGGAGGTTTGTAGTCAACGTAATCGGCACAACCGTTTGGAAATGCGTACGCTTCCAATTGTTTGCCATACATTGTTGTCTTGCTTTGGTTGATGTAGGATGATGGTAATGCCATACGGGCAAATTTATCCAGCACATCCCCTATCGCCACATCAACAGTCGAGGCTAGTGTTTCATGGTTCGTGAGTGACTTGGAATACGCGAGGAAGCTATGTCCACCAGACACAAGGACCGATATGAACGGGAACTCCGGCTTTAGCGTACGTAAGTCACCATTCTCGGATCCAGGCGGTATATCAAGAGCATTCGCTAGTCTCGGCGTGAGCAGGTGAGCCTGCATATGATGCACACCAACAATGGGGACTTGCCAGGCGACAGACAGTCCTTTCGCTAGCTCCAAACCTACGGATAGATTAGAGCGCATCCCAGGTCCACGGGTAACAGATATGAAATCCGGCTTAAGCTTGGTAGATCTAATCCCATCACTCGTAGATGGCAGTTGGATAGCTCGCGAGACATAGGGGTTGGACTCCCCAGCTTTCTCCAGAATAGGCTCAGAAGGGGACGGTAAATGGGAGAGCGCTTTATCCACAAGGTCTGCCAAGTTAGCCTGATGCGATTCTAGTGATACAACGGGATGAATGCCGCGATATTCCCGGCTATCAGCGGTGATATTTTGGAGGAAGTGAAGGGTTGCGTTTGGTCTGGATGTTCGGCGGGACGAGGTGTCTTCAGTTTGGGGGCCATGTTTCTCAACAATGGCAACAGAGGTATCGTCACTGCAACCAACAAATATAAGAATTAGCTATGATGCCTTTAAAAATCCATATTTTTAAATTTCAATTGGGGGCTCGGTGAATATCGGGTGCATGCTACCATGATGTTTCAATGGCTAACGTCAATAGCGGTCTTCGATGTGAAGAAGCAAATGCAGCTTGTCTTTCTAGGCAATTCAGTAACTTTATTACCGGCCGACGATAAAGTGACATTGAGAAACAACGACGTTGTTGTCATGACCAGTTGCATCTGCTGGTTTCAAGGTCTGAACTTGCATGTCAAAAACTTTGACGTTGGATTTAGCCTCAAGATGCAACAAACTTGTTAGTGAACCAGCTTAACTAGGTTATCGATAACAAGCACGGGCTTCTCTGTAAAGTTATACCCCCTTTTATGATTTTCTTTTTTTTTTTTTTTTTTATTTTTTACCTGCGTAGAAGTATTGGATAGGACGGACTCTAAGCATTATAAATTATAATAACGGTTGATGCTATAGGCAGCTTTTACAAAGGAGTGTTTGCTTATGCATAGTTGCCTAATACGCAACAAATGTGAAGAGAGAATATTTCTGAAAATGAACGCATATGGTAGTTAAGCCTTATTGGATTTTTAGTAACTAAACGACAGAATAATAAGGACTTGTCTGATCATAAATTAGTACGTTATTTTCCATTCCGAGAACAAACCCGCTGATACCATAGGCAACACAGGAAACAATCATAACCTCATAAAGGACATTAATCCATCAAAAAACGTAGCCATCCTGTGCTATTACGCTTTCGAGCCAGCAAAAGCATCCCAATGCCATGCATGCTTGCTATAAGACCAAAAAAAGAAACCAGCGATTCCAGGAAACACCCATATCGCGAGGGTTGAAGCGTAAGTGAACCGATCATGCCTCCGTGGTGATTAGAATGAGGGAGACAGAGAGATCAAGTAGCATTGTCAAGTAACGATCGGTCTGTATCTTGTCATGACGCTGCGGAGCCTTTGACTACAAAAATCTGATAGACGGCTCAAGGAACTGGTCGGGATATGGCTGGAAGGGACAGAGAATTGAGCGAAAGGGGCAAGACTCATTCAAGAGTAGCCGGCGGTGGCACGGGCCCACCGTCTCTCTCGTCTATCTTCCTTGGACATGGCGGAACTGCTGCTACCATAGTATTCATCATGGTTCTCTATTGGTGTAAGGTAGCGGACCTCTGGTTCAGTGTTGAATCTTGTTCTCTTGTCAGCAACACCACTCGACGACGACTGTGTCTTCTTGAGGATGCTTTTGGCGTTGCATGAGTTGCTGTAAGTCGAGTAGCATGGCTGAGTGAATCTAGAGCTGTGAGTGGTGTTGTATGCAGCTGGACTCCGTGGTGACAGTGGCGTTCTGGGTATGGAGAGGGCGGCTGGGGATTTGAGGGAGAGGGAGGCCGTGTTGGTGGTGGCAGCGGAAATGCTCAAAGAAAGCTTTGGTTTGGCGGCACGAGCTGCTGAGAACATGATGACGGACAGAACGTGCCTTTTAGCGGGTTAATTGGTTTTTTTTTTTTTTTTTTTTTTTTTTTTTTTTGTTTTTTAAAAAAGTGGATTTTATTTGCTTGGTTATGAAGATCAATCAAGTGAAGGCGATCAGAGACTCGAATATGGCCGAGAAATAGCTGGGCTGACGCTCAAGTTGAGATGGGCGATTTCGTCGGATATAAATGTCGACTCAACAGACAATAACGAAGAAGCAGATTAGGTAGAATTGCGT
Organism: Trichophyton benhamiae CBS 112371; assembly: GCF_000151125.1. Lineage (NCBI taxonomy): Eukaryota > Fungi > Ascomycota > Eurotiomycetes > Onygenales > Arthrodermataceae > Trichophyton > Trichophyton benhamiae. The sequence goes on from NW_003315113.1 coordinate 1,359,817, forward strand.
AAACGGCAAAATGTATGTTGGCCCAGCCAAAAAGGGGGTTGTATGGTGTATATATTTAGTATTTTAGGGGGTTGGGGGAAGGGGATAAAACGACGGGTGAGCGTTTGTTGAAACAACCGAAGGCTAAAAAAGGGACTGAATAAAAAAAAAAAGACCAGCTTTTTTTTTTGTTAGGGGCAAGAAGTGAAACACAAACAGTCGCAAAGCAAGGGGCGCAACAATAAAAGGGCGAGTAATCTCGAAACAAGAGGGCGACGAGTGCGGGACCCCCGGTCCTATTTATGGACGCGCCGCCGCCGGGCTCGCTCATATGCAGCTGTATGCAGTCGGTGTGCGAGCTGGCGGTTGATTCGCCCTCGTCATTCGACTGCAGATGCCTCTTGCAGTCACACAAGCAGGGAAGGGGGGTGATTCCGGGAGTGTCCTTGTGAGGTCATGGCCAATGACGACGGCAGGTTTCCGGTGCCATCGCCTGCATATGCATCTAAGGAGCAGGATGATGTGACGGGCACGCTGCACACCAACCCAACAATGCCTGCGTGTGTCTTTGATTGGCCGGCTCGATGGCTGGGAGAGAGGATCAAGCCTTCTGCGAGGGCTTCCAAGGTGTTTGTTCGGATACTCCAAGCGAGGATGGTCACTGGTATCCCGCCCGTCCTGCAGCCACTGTCATCGTAAAAAGGCCCAATATCACAGTGATAAAAGTGAATTCTAGTTAGTTACCACATCGATAAGATAACTAGTTAGTCTTGAACCTTGCGGATCAGTTACCCCTCTCTGGCGAGCCGACTATCGAGGACGCTGAGTGATGGCTGATCCGTTGCTTGATGCGGGAGATGATGGTTCTCATTTGAAGTCCAACACGGTGTAGTTGACGAGTTGACGAGTTGCCGATGAAGCCGGCGATGACCAGACTGAGGTCGCAGCTGTTTTCTCCCGTCCGCCGGGTGCTTTGCCGGCCGCAAACATCTTTCCTCTGGCCCGTTATGCCAACAGTTAACTATCAGCTTGACGGTCCTGTGATGAGCAAAACCGGCTGCCACGTCGTGCTCTGTGTACGAGTTTTCGGCCTCGACGAAGGGCCTGTTGCTGGTGATACGCAGCTGGTTGAGACCGACTGCCCGATAGATGACATCTGGCACCTGTATTCTTTCCCACTTCTCTCTGTATGCAGCCTGATATAGTGATATTAGGACACACAGTCGCGGCATCTGTGACATGAATCACTAGTGAAGTTGGGCTGTCACTGCGGCACTCAACTGCTGATGTTCCCAACAACCAAATATCCTCGCTTTTTGGCCCTCGATATACTGTTCCACGTCTTCTCCGCGCATGACACGGCCCGACTATCCTGCTGATCAACATCTGCTGCTGTTGCCGGTGGTGGATGGTTGGCAGAGGAGGAACATCAGGAAACGCTGGGCGGCAACCTGTTCTGCTCAGCACAACGCGAGACAGCCATAGACAGTGCCCAATACTCCGTCTATACGCCCAAATGCTTGTCAAGAAAAAGAGATACCAAGTTTGTAGAGTCACCCTCCAAATATAACTGGAAGTTTGGTGATCTCTTGATACCGAAGCCATATCAACACATTTATATCACCGAAATAGCGTTCATGTGTCATATTCCAAGTTTCACTGGTGTTTATCAGTCCTCAATCCAGGTAAAGGTCATCTTTTAATTTGTAATTCAGTTTATTGTATACTCCATTTATATATCCAAAACGCCGTTTAAACCAAAATAGAGTGCTAAATTATGTCACATAGCATTATATGCCAGCCCTCTCTACCCAAAATCCCACTGATGCATCTTTCCAACAAATGACCCTAGTTGCTATCCGGATACTGCTCATCATAGTTTGTATCGCCCGAGATAAGTTTTGGGAGATTCAAACTCGTGCTCCATCGGATCATTTGAGTAGAGGCCTGTTCGATCATCTCACCTTTATGCACTGCGATGTCACTGAGATGGCTACCATTCCCTGCTGGACGGTGATGGTTAAACAGTTGCGGCTGCACTGTCACACAAATATTTCTGACACGGCCTTGGATACCCTCACATGCATCCCGGAGCATAAGATCGTAAGGGGCATTGAACTTCTTCACGCCAAATTCATATAGGAGTCTCCGTGCCGATTTCTGGGTCACGCCGTACACAAGGGAGCAAACGGGCGTCATTGCGTGGTGGAACACCCTTGTATGCGGTGGAAATACTGTTTTAAACTCTTCATTTCCCGGGAAGAGCACGAGATGCTTCTGTTCGGGGACCGTGGGGTCATTCCTTTGGATAACTCGACCCTTAGGTATATCCTTTCCAACATCCCGAAGAGCAGGGTCTGGAAAATTTACTCCACAATGGCCTGGCCACAGTATATCCCAATTATCTCCATAGGGAGAATTCACAGGCGGGATAGTATCGTTGTTTATATGGATTTCTTTCAGCGTTCCTGGAGAATTTCTAGGATCAAGGAAGGTTGGGTCCGCATACGCAAGATGCTCTCCCCCTGAAAGGGGCTGGACCAGAGCCCTGGAGGCAAGTGCAAAATCCCTAAGCTGTGATTTGATGCGTATATCCCAATCTGCATCATCCTCAAATATCAGGGCAGTATTTATATTGTTTTCCACAATACTAGGTTCACTGAATTAGCACCTAGATATCTCAAATATCAAAGTTGTGCAGTTGGAGGGGGGGGGGGGGGGGGGGGCTGGGCTATACTCTGAAAGTGCATCGAGATGACCCCTCCAGCTCCCAATATTTGCAGCCTTGAAATACTGGTGTGTTGCAGGTGGTGGTAAGGCCTTATCCACAACGTTCTCCCCCCTAATACCGTCAACCCAGTGGAGTTTGATGCCAGTGACAGCAGCCAGCAACACAATGGCATCACGCCGGTCAGTCCGTGAGGGGAGATTAACAACATATATTCGCTCAAACTATGCGCAAAATTGAGAATCGAGTTAGCAAAAAGGGCCGCGTATTATAAACCTGGACTACTATGACTATACACCAACATACTCCGAGAGTAGAATTGAAAACATCATTCAGATTGTCAACGTCCTTTTGTTGAGTATAAGGGCCAGCAGTCCGGGAGTTTCTCCAGTATCCGGGTCGATGGAGGGTAAATAAAAGCGCAGTAAAGAATACCAGGCTCCCCGCCGCAACAAGCAGCAGTAATTTCTTGTTGAGAAGCTTTGTCTGTTGAAAGAGAAGCATCGTGGTATTAAACTACCTATATTTGGGGGTAATGAACGAGAGCTGGGAATGCTTCGGGAGAGTGGTGAAGAGGACTATTTATCAGATTTAAAAAAAGGGGGGGCTACTTCAATGGATATATGGAGGGCAGAGCATCACCACTAGTTAGCGAAGTGGGAATTCTGAGCATTGTTGGCAGTTATAGTGGAGGCCAGTGGGCCTCAGATATAGCCTGGAGGGAGCTAGACCGGTGCATCCTCAATTCTTTTCTTTTCTTTTCTTTTTTTTTAAAAGTCCGCGGCAAACGTATAAATAACTACATGACATGGGCATTTAATACGATGCGTCAAGGGATTCTGGTAGCCAATTTGTTGACGAGAATCCCCTATTCTTGATCTTAAGGGGCTGTGTTATTGGCCACTACTACATACATAACTATTGAGTGTTTAGAGATCCCCTATCAAAACTAATCTATACTGAGGCATGGGCCGTACTTCCTCATTGACAGGAGAAAAGAATTTGTTTGAAAGCATGGCCTCTGGAAATCCAGGCGCTTATGAGGCGGCGTAAATATCTATCTACCTAGTTAACTAGTCATCCTTTTCCATCTCTCTGCTCTTTGCTAATGCCGGGTAGGCTCTTAAAGTGAATACCATATCCTCATTTCCCGGGAATCTGTGGCAATTCTTACTACCTCCTAACTTACGGCACGTTAATAACTGGTAAATCATGGGAAAATTTCCAAAACTAAACATCAGGGTAATACATCTCATTGTATTCGAACTGATTGCTGTTGCATTGGCGTTTGGTAACAGCAAGAATCGCTTTGTCAGTCAACCAGCGTCCGATTCAGCGGATAACCCTCTCCGATACCTGGGAGAACAACGGGCGGTCTCCTGGATAACAGAGCCAAAGGACTATGAAATTGCTATCTGGCAGCAGTACCCTGAAGAGAACGTTGCAAATTATAGTGGAGTGGTGTTTTGAGGGTTCCGGTTTGGTCAAATGTGCCTTGCTATCATAAAGGTTAACTAATATTGCAATAATAATAATAACTATAGCAACGCACAAGGGGTCCGCTAGAACTTTTACTTGGACTGTACAAACCTACGGACGTGACCTGGGATTCTCCAACGTTTTCTTTTTTCCTAGGCTAGACGAGGTGACGAGAATAACCTTAACCTACCTCGAATTACTTCAATATATCAAGGGGGAAAACCTCCATCCCATGTTACGATTTCTACTCCGGAGCCCTCATCGCCCCAGCCTCAAAATAATGGCTCAGAACAGGAGAAGCCAGGTATCAATTACAGTGAAAATCGCATTGGGAGTTGGGTTATCAATGGGCATCATATTCTTGGCTATTGCATGTTTCGCCGCTCACAAGTTCCTCTAGTGGCAAAGGCTAAAGCGGACGAAAGGTCTAGAGAGTCCACGGGTGAAAGGAGAGGACACGACATCAGAACTCCCAACCAAGTACAATCCAAGCCGTTTCTTTGGGCCGGCTGAACTAGATGACAGAGGGTTTAGTCGCAGTTAGCAACAATGACCAGTCAACTAGCCGGTCCCTGACAGATAACCAGCTAGGCAACGAATCAGCTGGTTAACTGGCCCCCACCCAACTCTTAATTAGTTATTTAAAGCAGTTATCAGTCTGGAGGACTTCCCTTATCTTGAACTTCAACTTATTTTTAATTGATCAATACTACGGAGTCCTCCGTACGAATTCCATAATATTGCTGGATCTTCTGTTGATCGAAGCGTCGGTGATTTAAGCTCTCGGGTAGCAAACCCAAAACCAGCCAACGCGTTGCTCTTTGCGCTCGTCCGCGATCGACGGGAACGATCAAAGTTTCGCCTTGTGGGGCCTGGGGCGCTTAGTTAGTTAACTCTAATTTTCAACCCGATGCGCACGGCTCCTTTTTGCGCACGAGCGGCCCGGCATTGCCAGGGGAATGTTGAGGAGTTGGGTATAAACAGTTGACGTGCACGCCGTCCCTATAGCAATGCGTAGATGAGGGCCACTTCCGCGCCTCACGACCTGACAGGACAAAACGGCAGTTTTACAAGTTTGAACGTACTTGGCCTTCAATTAAGTATATGAACTTGGAGGGATCAGTCTTATTCTAAGTAGTTACTTGTTAAAACTACCTCTGCAGAGTTGGCCAGTGGAATGAAAACTTGAATGAATAGTAAACCACGGAAGTCAAGTGCCTGATCTAGGAGCTCAAGCTACCGCAAACCCATCCCATGTCTTCAATGCATTCTGGCCTTCTAATTCATACTGCTTAAGGCCACCAGCATAATTGAGTTGCTCGCGCTTCTTGCCCGGGATGTTCATACCCATATACCACGAATCAGTCAGTGGAAGAAGAGTGGCGTTTGACACTGCATTGACCTTGTTTTTCCACTCTTCCTGCGCCCGGCCTGTGGGCTGTATGTTCTTCCAACCATTCTCAAGTATCCTCTTGATCACTTCCACAATCCAACGTCCCTGGATCTCAATTGATGACGGCCCATTACTAAACGCGGTCGGGCCATGGGTGGCATACAGGTAAAACATATTTGGGTAGCCCTTGATACACATGCCGAGATAGCTCATTGCTCCATCTTTCCAGGCCTCTTTGAGAGGTTTGCCATCAATATCACGGAGTCCCATGTTTGTCATACTTCCGGTCACTGCGTCGAAACCTGTAGCAAGAGCAATCACATCCAGAGGGTAGAAAGTACCGTCACTGAGGAGAATGCCGTCTGGTTTAATTTCAGCAATGGGATTTTTTCTAATGTCTACGACATCAACGTTAGGTCTGTCGATCATGTCATAGTAGTCTTCTTCGAGTGAAGGTCGTTTCGTCCCAAATGCATGTGGTGGGTCCAATGGCGCAACTATATCTTTCTTTCTGGTATCATTTATCCTCGCTCGTGTCTTTTTTGCCCAGAAATCGTATGCGTAACGATTCGCCTTGGGGTCAAACAGGATATCTGAGTAAGTGCCTACCCAGAACTCAAATCCACCATTTTCCCATAGGCTCTCGAAGTGTGCTTCTCGCTCATCGTCAGACTCCGCCGTAGCGACTCTACCAGAAAAATCATATCTCATGCCAGAAAAGGTTGTCTCTCTGTTTTTGAAGAATTTTTCGTAATTCTTCTTTTTGTCTTCCTGTTCTTCACGGGACAACTTCCCCTGGCGCATAGGAAGTGCTAGGTTAGGAGTCCTCTGGAACACAACCAAGCTACCAGACTCCTTCGCTAGTGCTTGGGTTAACTGGACACCCGTGGCTCCAGTCCCAATTACTGATGTTCTCTTCCCCTTGACATCTACGCCCTCTCGAGGCCAGTCTGCGGAGTGACACATTATGCCTTTGAAGGAGTCTAACCCTTTATAATCTGGGACATATCGTTTGGCGCAAAATCCGGTAGCAAGAAGAAGGAACCTGCAGTGTGTAGTGCGTCCATCTTCAGTTTCCACGTCCCAGTTATTGTTCTGCATGTTAAATTGGGCACCAACAACTTTGGCGCCAAACTCGACATCCTTTTTAATGTCCCACACTTGGTCGACATGATCGAAATATTTAAGGATCTCTTCTCCATTAGGATACTTTTCTGTCCACGTCCAACCAGACCACAGCTCTGGGGCAGAGTACTCGTAAACAGGGACTTCGGAGTCAACGCGGAGACCTAAGGCACAACCAAGGTCAGGGGTATTCCCTCAAGAGCTCCTAAGCTAGGCATGAAGATCAGTCCGCACCTGGGTAAGTGTGCCAATGCCAGGTTCCTCCTAGACCAGTGCCGGCTTCGTATATTCTGCATTTGAGGCCAATCTTCCTAAGATGATATAGGAGAAAGATACCAGAGAAGCCTGCCCCTACGATCAGGGCGTCGTATGAGGACGCCTCACCGGACATTGTGTGGCCGTCTATGGGCTCGGCAGCCGTCCTAGATTTTCCTGAACGGCTAGGCAGGATTAATGCGGGCAGGAGAAAGGAGAGGGCTGTGCAGGCTGTCGTTCTTGTTTGGACTGGGTATCTATAGAGCAACGAGGACGTTGCAGCTTCCGCCTCTAAATAAATACTCGCCTTCGCCGTGTTACACCGGTCTCACTCCCCTCCTCCTCTCGCCTCGCGATGCGAGTCTGCATACTTTCAGAAATCCATCGCTTACTCTGCAGCAAAGGTTACATGGGTTTTCGTAATGCGAAGAAAACACTTATCTATCCCCCATCAAGGGCCTTGCCAGCCTGCTTTTGACGTCGTGAGGTCGGTCTTCTCCGCCATGCTGTCTCAATCTCTCCTTGCGTGATAAACGACCAAGCTCCGTCAAGTTTCAGTGCTTAACACGTAACTTGATAATAGTTATTCTTCAGCCTTCATACTTCCACTTGAATGCCTTCTCCCGTATTTCAAGGCCACCAGCTCGCTTTCTACCACTGCTTTCTTCTTTGCGGCCCCTGAAGCTCGATTTCAAACATGGCCGGCGATGGAATCGATGCCCTCACGTGAACTCGGGGAACCACGACCTCCCTGGCCGCCAGATACATCCAAGAACGATGCACAACCCATGACTTCGACGGTCACTTTTATGCGGGACAGGCGGCTCGATAAATTACCCAGATGGATGTCCAATCATATAACACGGCATTCGTGAGGCATCAGCGGACGCATGCACGCTGCCGCTCTAGCTCTGCCGTGGCAGGGCGAGGAGATACTCACCCCTCGTTGGCTATCACCTGACGATGCCCTGGTGAGAATTTGCAGCAAGCAGGGGAGAAGGAGGCCGTGGCGGGATGGGACAATCACTTGCGGTGTCGTTCTATGCAATCAATCACTGCGCCTATCACATATGACCCGAGTAGTATAGACCGTCCGGGGTTTATTCCGCCTTGGTGTGTCCCAATAATACCACGTATATTGCCTGCACAACGCTCCGCCAGTGATGGACCAGCCTATTCAGACCATAATACCTGTTCCGGTTGCTTTTCTGCAAGGATATAACTGGAATGAGGCTGAGAATTTGCGGCACAGCCGTTTGTCTCGGTTTTATAGGCCACTGACCTTCTCTAAAATCACCTATCTTCTCTTTAACTACTACGCAGGTTGGTTGGTGAAACATGACCCCAACTCTCTCTTGGGGCCAATGACTCTAAACAAAACTACAATATCTATACCCAATTTGTATCATTGGTGGTGTTCAGCTTCTTCCTGATTCTATTCCCTCAGTTCGGTCTGATATTACCGCTCCACTCAATATATAAAACTTTATCACTGAGACAGATAGGACGCATGGCTCGAAGAGGTAATGTTACAAGCCATTTTATCGCATCCAGATAGGTAGCTAATTTTAAGCTTGTAGTGGATAGCATTGAAGTTCTCGAAAGAGCCGCTGACGGCTTTAAACTTTCTCTGTTTCTAAGCGCTGTGAGCTGCGAGGTCTTCAATGGCGGCATCGAAACTCACAGCATTGCAAAGGGGATATCGCTTCTGGCCGTTTCCTTGAAACATGCGGGGAGAATCCTCCAGGAACCTGACCCCATATACTCCGTACAAGCTGCAAACACCATCGGGGAAATCTCGCATCAGAGTGCTGCAGTATTTGACGAACTCAAGTCAATGCTGAGCAATGCTCAGGCTCGTGACAACGGAGCATCCAAAAATGAGACTTTACGAGATCATTTTCTCCGTTGTTTCAAAAAACACCGTGTCACATATCTCATCGCCTACATGGAGTCACTCAATCTTAGCCTCATGGCTATAGGGCAAATAATAAACTTAAGGAAACTATTAGCTTCAAAAAGGTAATGAGGTAGTTACTGCTTTTTGTTGTTTTTGCACTCTTGCTCATTGTGATTTTGTGATTAGGTATATGGAGCAGGGCCTTGCTACAGCTTTAATTGAACAAGAACGCGCTGAAATTCAGAACATGCTTATCATTCGATGCTGGTCCTTGAACAGATTAGACAGGCTTTACGATCTGGCTCGCCGAGAGGCAGAAGAATGGAACATACCTTGTATACTCAACCCTGCTTTTGATCCATCAATACCTGCAAGTCAACGTAATGCTTTCAGAAAGCTTCGTGCTGTTTCATTTGGAAATGTCGACATCAGTTTACAGCAAATCAAAAAGACACCCAAAGACATGGTCCAGGTATCTGCCGAAGCAATCGACCCATTATTGCAGCTATGGGTGCGAAGAAAACAGGTCTCATGGAATTTAAGCTCTTGCCTACATCATGACAACTGCTTTGAGCTACCATGCGACCCTCCTACTCCTAAGTCTGCGGATGTGAAGGCTTCAGAAGGCTCGGAGCCACCTTCTCAAAGAGCCAAAGTATATGCTGATGATCTTCAACAAGGATATTCCAAGTACTGAGCTACTGTTCAAACAGATTCGGAGGAGAGTGAGACCGAGGATGATGAGGCCTTGCCAAATAATGTTACCGATCCGTCATCTTCGTCTTATATTTCTCAGCATGAACAGCCTGGTTCTTCTGCGAGTGATAGCAGTACCCAGAGGTGCCCGAGCTTACAGAGGAGTGCCAGTTATACCACAGCGTATGCTCGTCCTAATCTTAATGCGGATGAGCAGTGCAACTCCAGACCACGAACGTTCCTTCCCCAAAGGTCTAGGACTGGGCCTTTTGACAACCGTGATACGTACAAGATACCGGTACATAATTTCGGAGATTCTTCCCCTAATGCATCGTCAAATACGGATACATGGAAGATACCATATAATGCAAATCAACCAACGGGACAACATCCTAGCGGGCCTTACTACCCTCCAACAGCTACCCCATGTCCATATCCCAATTATTCCCCAAAACATCCGATAAACCCTCCTCATAGATCATACACCCATCCACCTGGGCCTTATCCCCGCCCGTATGCCAGCTCATATTACCGCACATCTCAGGTACCCTTATGCCCGGGTCAACCCCAGTCAGGAACGCTATTTCACAGTGCTCCACCCACCCATGATGCCCGTGCTTATCGTTCTAGACCCCGTGTTTCTTTTGTGGACGAGCAATCCTCCGACTCATCAAGCAGCGAAGCAAGCAGGGATAGGTTACGAAGAGGGGACAAAATGAAGGAGCAGAGAAGGCAGAGATCAAATGTGAAGGATAAGAAATCCAGGCCTCCGACAAAGAGCTCCAGACGATCAACGTTGCACAGCGTTTTAGGTACGGGGGCTATCACGGCATTTCTTAAAGCATTGGAAGGAATTTCTCCCGGAAATTGGTCCCTTTTCATGAAATACTGAGTAGACGTAACGCATTTTGCTAGGTGAGCTGGTAGATCAGTTATGCATTTTATTTCTCTTATGGTGTGGTTCTTGGATACTTTTGCTAATATAGCCGTAGGTAGAAGATATATACTAGTACCGAGCTTGTTGAGAAGGGCAGTTTCTTTGCAACCGGTTTAGTCTAAATCTAAATTTCCTCTGGACCTATCCTTTTATCTTCTATGCTGTCGAAGAGAAACAGAGAAAAAAAAAAAGTCAAAACAAGCTAGAATATTTCAGGAGACAGAAGAAATTGGAAAGGAAAAAATTAGTTGGTTCCGTTTCTCCTCTGCCAATATGGAGGCCCAGTTGCAAGGGTTTAAAAAGTATCACAGCCTCCCCAATAAAGGAAAAAAAAATTCAAAAGTTATCAAAACTTAATAAAGAAAGCACGAGGTGAAAAATAGATCAGAACGGTCTAGATATGCTTAACAAGAAAATTGACCAAAGTACCGGAGAAAAAGCAGGGAGGACAAACGGAGAAATCCAGATAGTAAATCGAGGTGTTATGAGAATATGGAAGGGGTATTGCCGGGTGCTTTACAACTTGAAAATTTTCCACTTGATGATCAAAAGGTGACGGTTGAGGTTGAGATTTAGACAATTAATATCATGATTCGTTAGATGGGTGGGCGGGGAAGGCGTAGCTTTACTTGCTCAGTACCGGTAAGCTAACACCCGCTGGAGGCTGCAGGCGGCCGAAGTTCGGCTCGAGATCCAAAATGAGTTTCAGCGCATTGCGCGATCGAAGATAAGGTAGTGGACCAGAGGCTGGTTGTAAGCTAGCCTGAGGCTCCACATAGCCGGTTGGAGTGACTACTTCATGCTCTGAGCCTGGCATTGGCAGCCATTTCTGAAGCACTTCATACGCAGCAAGGGTGAAGCCGAACTGGGGAGACGAACGCAGGATACGAGCTGGTCCACCTTTGAAAAAGGCTTTGAATCCTTCTTCCTTCATGATTGTGGCGGCACAGTGGCGGAGAGAGGTGTATTTTGTCTCTCCCTTTCGAGCTTCGACTTGGAGACGGGTTTTGATGACATCACACGGGGTGGTGAGGTAGGCAGCAGGCATACCGGCTATGGCTCCGGCAGTCAAGAGTTGGATAACACCCAGCTTCTTGGTGGGAGACTCGCCGAAGAAGTCTGTTTTCAAATGGGAGTACGTTGGGAAGTAGATTGCCGAGAATGGGACTGTTGGACGGTATGTTAGCAGGGGGAGAAGTTACATATTATCAAGAAAAGGGGGGGTAGTAGCACACACCATCACGAAGGAGACAGGCGCTAGCTCCCTTGTAGAGTCCCATGAGTCCCAAATTCTTCACGATCCACATTGCGGACCTACGAGGGGCTGCTGTCTCATTGACATTCTTTGCAATTTCTCCCTGGATCTGTAGACGAATCTTGACGATTTCTAGTGGATTGGTGAAGACCTGGACAAGGTTAGTAGATATATCCAAGACAAGAGCAGAATTAAGATGGGGTGAAGACACATACGACTTGACAGGCACCAGCGGAACCACCAGCAATAACCTCATGAGGCCACCATATCTTTCCGCCCTTATCCTTGTCTGCAAAGAAGCCTCGCACCAGGTCGTTGACGGTAAGCTTAATAGCCTTTTCAGGCGCAACTCCAATCAATTGAGGGATGACACCAGAATACAGTCCCAGCACACCTTCATTTCGGACTACCTTCTTAGCACAGTCGAGCGAGTTCATATACATCTTCTCACCGACACGTGCACTTCTCTGGTTCTGCATTCTGGTTTTGACGAGATCGATCGGATAGACCATAAAGGCACCAAAAGCACCAGCAATGCTTCCGAGAGCGAAATGGTGAACAGATTCTAGTATGTTGTGAAGCACCTGGCTGGTTGTTCCGGTAACCTTTTCGGTTGCCTTGGACGCACCGGCCAGCGCCTCCCTGCCCAAAACGCTGGCACTGTGCCACGAAGCATCGATAACCTTTGCAAAGTCGCCGAGTTCGAGTCTACCAGAGGGGGCATCGAGACCGGCGAAGTGGAAGAGGATATCGGCTTCCATTGGTGTAAAGAGCGAGAAGCGGGTGATGCGGGCAGCCTCGTTCAGGAAGTCAGACCGCGTGATCTTTCCATCGTCACTCTTGCGAACGGCACTGCGGATGATGTAGTCTATGATGTCCATTTCTCTGATGATGTTCTGGAATGCACGCACGTTTGCGTATGATATCTTGCTGCCGGAGGAGATGTTGCATAGCGTGGGCAGGTTCTCCAACAGATGGTCTGACAGCTTGTGTTGCGAGGTTTCTAGGATGATGCGCTGGAAATCTTCTGGTTCGATGTAGCCGTCCCCGTCTTTATCGAACAGGTGGAATGCCTGTCTTATCCTCTCTCCTTGGAGTCCGCGAAGCATCTGCGCAAACTGCGGGTATGTCATGTCGTGCCTTGTCTTTTTCGAGCCGGTATAGAGAGCAGCCCAGCCCGAATTCCAGTCGAAAGGGATGGTGTTGTCACCTTTGGCAGAGCTAAATAGCTTCTGTAGCGTCTCATGCTTGACTATTCCCGTTCCCTCGGTGTCGAAGAGCCTGAACGTGATCTCGTACTCTGCGTCCGGTTTGGCCAGAAGGTCCTCAAACATCGACCAGTCCTGGAGATTGATCTTGCCGGTGCGTCTTCGGTCGGCAACATTGAAGAGAATGCCATATTGTTCCCGTTTTATTTTGTGCTGCAGGAATAAGATCACGTTAGCTTCTATATCTGTTCTTCTCTACGAGGAGGAAGGGAGGTGTTGTTGGGTTATGCTTAAGAGTTAAGCTTATGTGAACGAACGCCGATAACAGCCTAAAGCCAGCCAACGCAGCCATCACCATGCTTCCGGAGTAGAAGGGAATGACTTACATAGTCCTCATTCTTAGGGGCAATGGCATTGATAAAGTCTTCTCTTGTCATGTATAGTTCACCAGACTCACTGTCCACCCTCGCGTGCTGCATGAAATGGGCTTTGACATGTGCGCTCAGCGGTGTCTCACTAGACCTGCCCACCAGCTGCTCCTTTATATTCTGCGCCATGATGTGAACGTGCTAGAACCAGATCCTGAAGCTCTCTTTGCCGTAATCACTGTCTCTATACGAATAATTGGGGCCGCTGCAGTTGAGGGTTGCGCTAGGGAGGATGTGTCCTGGCAAAGAACCGGGGGGGAAAAGCTGGAGAAAGCTCAGCAAGCTGAGGCCGACGGGACAAGTAGGGATGCTCCGGATGCGAGTGAATGGCTGTCTGGACTTCACGGGAGCCAGCCAACAGAGTGACGGAGGGGATGCGAGGAGAGGGATGACGGGAGAAAGGGAGGAGGAGGAGAAAGAGAGAGCCGATCCTGAGGAGTTTCTTCGTCTTCGACTTCTGGGTCACTAGAAAAATTTATCTGTCTTTTCGCTCGCTGCTCAGGAACTGGAAAGCTTACCCGATTTTCGGTCGCGGCAAGACTTGGCTCTTCTTTCTTTTTCTTTTTTCTTTTTCTTTTTTTCTATTTGATCAATATTGATTGATTGATATTTGATTTTGATATCGACAACTAGTCAGGAGCTTTATGGCATTATTTTATTGCTTCTACCAGTCTCGCTTTAAGACCTCAAACATCTTCTCTCTCTCTTTTTAAATCACTTCTTCTTCTTCTTCTTCTCTTCTTCTCTTCTTCTCTTCTCCTTACAAGGCTTTTCTCCAGTGCAGTCACGTGTCATGTGGGCGCCGGGTCGGAAGGCAAGGACCAATCACAGGCCGCGGCAGGATCGTATCGTGTCAACCGAAGGGAGCAAAGCAGGCGGGCAGGACAGCGAGGCCATGGGCGCCATGCGCAAGGCGGCAGGGGAGCGCAGGGGAGCGCAAAAGCAAGCATGGGAGCCGTCAGCAGGTGGCAGATAAGTAGACGGACAGACAGCAGAGGGCAGTGGCTTCGGGAGATAATCTGATAACTTAACTAGTTAGTTATCACGACGGGCCAGCTGTCGCCGCCTGCCGGAGCTTCACCCGGTGGCCATCTCCACCAGCTAGTTAGTTAACTACGGAATTGAGCGATATCTTCCGTTGACAAGTCGGACTGTCAGCTAAGCGCGAGTTACATACTGCTTGCTGGCAGGGGAGATTCAGGAGGCCTCGGAGTGCCACATGACCATTTTCCAGAGTCGGCTGAGCTGCGTTACCCTCCGATAAACATGAACAGCCATCTCTTACCGTACCCCTACAACCAAGGGCATCGCAGTCCTCCGTTCTCTGGGCTCAAGGCCTTGGCTAATGCGCTCTATGGCGCTTACCTCCGTTTCCAGCCCCTTGCTGCTTCACCAGCCGGCACCAAGCCTATCCAGCTTGTCTGCATCTCGGATACCCACAACTCGACCAGAGAGGTTTCACCTGGCGATCTTCTCATCCACGCTGGCGACTTGACTCAACGTGGTACATCCGAGGAGCTTCACAGTCAATTTCGATGGCTGTCTACTCTCCCACATACCCATAAAATCGTTATAGCAGGAAACCATGATCTCCTGCTCGATTCAGATTTCGTTAAGCGTCATCCTACCCGCATTCCCAGCCAGCCTGGATCATCTGTCTTCAGTTTGGACTTATATGATGTTGAGTATCTTCAGGACCGATCTGTCACCCTGGACTTTCCAAACGGGAGGAGATTGAATATCTACGGCTCGCCTCAGACACCGGAATTCGGTATTTGGGCCTTCCAGTACCCGGCAATTCGGGATGTTTGGACTGGTAGAATCCCTGACAGTACAGATATAGTCGTGGTTCATGGGCCACCCGTACTCCATCGTGATGATGGAAAGAAAGGAGATGGGTATTTGTTAAAAGAGTTAAGAAGAATAAGGCCGCAACTCGTTGTATTCGGCCATGCTCATGATGGATACGGAGAAGATTACCTTCTCCATGACGGGGTACAGAGTGCCTGGGAAGATGCAGTCCTACAGAGAAGTGGTATAACTGTAATACTGCGCATGAGTTTCTGGATGTTGGTAGCACTGCTTAAATTCTTCCTAGGGCTCCCACAACCCAGCCCAACAAGACTAGTAAACGCAGCTCTTGCGCCGGGAACAAACAGCAAAACAAAGAAGCACCCTATTATACTAGAAATATAATCCGGTTACTCCTCTGTATATATTTGATATAAACCAGCCCTCACCAAACAGAAAACTTGTTGTCCATCAGCAATTTCTACTCGGTAGGGAGCCTTTAGGGAATCGACGTCGTCAAAATGGGTTTGCGGGAGCCATTCACCAGAGAAACTGCTTTAGCGAGAACATCACGGTCATCCCGAAACGTCAAACGCTGTATGGCCTCGTCACAGCTGAAAAACTGCGCAGTAAATCCTGTCTCGCCATCCATCTTTCGGACGCCTTTCTCGAGTTCCGCGATATACCACCATATGAGCTTAACGTTATATTCCCCAAGCTTCCGGGTGGAAAGCATGAATGGCTCCATTAGACAGTGATAAACTCGCGCCTGATCGGGGATATTATAGGTGCTAGATGCAGCTGGAGCGCGGGTTGGCATTGCGACAGGATAAAGGTGGCAGTGGTATCCAGTCTCTTCTTGGACTTCCCGGAGAGCAGCATCGCACCGCCGTTCATTGCAGTTTCGCCGTCCCTTAGCAAGTAGCCATTCGTCGTTCTTGACGTCGTGGATCAGACACACTTTGGCTATACCTGCCGAAAAATCAAACAGTATTGCACCGCTGCTCTCGACAAATTGCTCGCTGCTGTATTGGACTGTTTTGAAAGCCGACGCTGCCATGTTGATTTGCTGAAAGTTTGGAATGGCATTCTAGACTCAACTTTGTGATGGGCTATCTTAAAGTAAGGCGGTCTTGGAGTTCATGTTGGAGCCGGCGTTTGGCCAGCGTCTCGGATAACTATATGATCCGCTGTTGCCGCTACCTTCTGCATCATCAGATAGATAACCATATTGGAGTGCTTTTTCTACAGATGTTAATCTTTGATACTGCGGCATCACTTGCACAAGATATAAAGACGTCACTGGTTTCACCTCCCTTTGACAGTAAGCGTATGCGGAAGCCAGTGCAATGGGTCCTAGTCTTCATTAATATCTATACTCTGGCTAGGTTCGCCTTGAAAGATGCTAATAGAGAATCTATCACGGATGCTGTCATACTGTATTTAACATATTGTTAAACTAACATCTATATTTTAACCAGTGAGAGGAACCAAATTATTGCCCTAGCTCTAAGGGCTGGAGCAAAATACCCCGCGGGTTTGAATTTAGTAGGAGTGCAAACAGGTCATTCAATCTTGCTATATTCAAGCCTGCCCAAACCCCGACCAGGCCCATACCAACAGGCCCCCCAAGTTAAGCTATCGTTCATCTTTCGTGTCACAATGCCTTGATTATCTGACACTGGCTGAAGTCTGCATAGTTGTTTCAGATGTATGTGAAATCATACTCACCCTCATATCCATAAAATCCATCGTTGCATTAAAAGCCGCATAGATAACAGCGATTCATAATGTGGTTAAACCTCGAGGATATCTTTTATAAATAAAGGAAGAAGATATACTCCTCAAACAAAGTCTATGGTGCTGGCAGATGATCACCCAGTACTCAGATGTAGCGCAATCTTCTGCTCCATGTAAGCGCAGTCTCACCTTTGTGAGTAGAACCTCAATGTTATCCTAAATTCCGGTGTAATTCTGAGTATTTTACAAATAATCTGAGCGGATTTGGACATTGTAGATGAGTCTCTTAAGTTTGACAGTTACCCGTCTCGCGAGCCATCGAAGAAAGGTGAGCCCGAAACAAGGTATCTTCGGCCAATATTGAGCCATGTATCTCAATCTGACCTAATACTAGTTGCTCATGCAAAATGAATTATAATCAGGTAACTATTAAAAGAGCCATAGATGGGCTAAATGATTTCGTATGGTAGTATAATTCTGTCCAGAGCCTTGATTAATGTGTCACATGTTCAGCACCAGACGGCGGGCGGCTTGGTATATAACTAACTATTTGCAAGTCTGCCGCCCTCGAGTTCTAAAACTTGAATCCCCCACGAAGGTCGTGCCCTATCGATTGTATATGTCAAAGTTCCGAGATAGTATATCTGAGAAGCAAATATCGTGAGAAGTTGGGCAAAGAAAGACTGATTCAAAGCGGAGAATTGACTGCTTAGTTGGTTAGTTAAGTTATGGGGTGTTTGGAACCTTTTATACTTGGCTAGTTAGTTAGTTATTCGCCGAGCTAGCCGCCAAAGCCCCGCCCATGCGGGTTTCCTGTCGCCGACCTTAACTATATATAGTAAAGTCCCGTCTTAGAGGGGTGGTGCTGTAGGGATAACAATACCAATGGTGTTAATATGGGCTTCATCAGTCATTGGCAGTTGAATTGAATTACCTACCGAGGCAGTGTTATCACTTATGTCACATCAACAACTAGTAATTAACTAGTACTTAATAGTGAGCTCTATGGCTCCTCTATCTCTCGAAAGATTTTGCACAGCCGAAAGATATCGGCTCTTGGGTCTGTAGCCTTGTTTGTCAGCCGGGACAATTTTTCTGTGTCTCTGTTACACTATGCACACAGAATCTAGGTTTAGTCCTCCATACCACAATTATTTTCCTTTTCTGAGAGACGCCTTGGTGGATCCGACAACTTGATCTGCCTGCGGTTATGACCCGGTTTCATGCTTGGCCTTTGTCCACTTCCAAAGCCAGGAGTAGAGAATATAAGGAACCTCCACAAACCCTTTATGTTAATTCTGCCATCGTATGCTCGGAGTCACTCATTCTGAGAAGCCACAGGCTAGCTATCCTTATGAGCACTATTCGGAAGAGTATTGAACGTATATTTTACCTAAAGAGATCTTGGGCTGGACTTCAATGTTGGTTTGACTTAGGTAAGCACCTGAGATGAGGTCCAAATAAACTCTCGGATTATTAATTATCCATAAGCACGTGAAAAGCTTAAACTCTCCTGTTTCCAATTTAAAGCTTTGTTCAGGGAAGAAAAGACAGACGAGAACGCGAGGCAGACGGAATTGATGCAAGGGGAAAAAGCTTCACAAAGGCCCCTGAATTACCCTCGTCTAGTTTGGCCTATACCTAGCTATGGGCAGAGATTAGCCCGCAAAGTAAGAGTGAGATATCCGTGGGCTTCGCCCGACGCCTCTACCATAACCAAGTAGTTGATGCTGAAGCTAATCGATCTTAGATAACTAGGGGTTGATTCCTATGATCTCATGACCTATGGTCTCTGTCTTTTCCTCCATCTACCACGACCAAACGATAATGAGACATTATATATAGGCCGTTTTCACTGCTTGTTTCATTTCCAGCACGTTTAACGCCCTAATTTACCGTTCTACTCATTTTCCCGATACACAGCCCCCGATATTGCCTCTGCCAAAAGACGCCACAAACCAACGGCCCATTAGACAGGTATCGAGAATACTTAACCACTTGGCTAACTGGGAATGTCGTCCCTTGCTAGTTGGGAAAACCTTTGCGCTGGAACTCTTGCATCATCTGATCGTGGCGGTGAGAACGACGTTGACCTATAATGAACTCCATAAAATCTGTGGACGGTAATATTGAGGGGAATGGAGACAAGAAAATGGTAGAGGGCAGTGCCGGCCATGAGGAGGCAGGCCAATGTGGCGAAGGGACTGGTCAGAAAGGGCCGGAAATCTCATCGACCAAAGCAGCTACGGCCAAAGAAGAGCTCGATGATTTTGGGTTGCCGGCTAGGCCTGGAAGATCAACCCCGGCAGCAAGATCTGCGTCAGCACAGAGTGTATCTCCAAGTCTCCCAGATAGATCGAAGACACCCGCGGGTTCAGATGTCCCAAAGCCCGTGGCCAGACCTGTGTCTGGACATCTCGAGGTGCCGAAAAGAAAGACAGCCGATTTACCTGTCGACGAACCAGGATCCAATATAAGCCATGATAAGACTCCGGTCAGTTCCTCAGACACACAAGAGAATGACACCTCCACGAAACCTAGCGCTACCGAGAATAACAACGCTTCTCCGCCGCCCCATGAGGCGCATTCAAAGGATGTATCGGAGTGGTCACATCAAAAGATAACAACAAAAGATGACTCCGAAGAAGAAAAAGAAGAGGATACATGGCAAGATATGCCAGCACTGGGAGAGTTTGATGTTTACGATGATTATGGAAGAATAGTGGCCCGAGGTGCCAAAGATGATGACGCTATGGCTTATCAAGGCCTAGGAGGGGCTGGAAAGGGATATACCCGAATTCAAATTGACGAGGATGCTCAATCTGCAACCAGCATGGACGAAAATACGAGCTACTTGTTCAAGGAGCCCCAAAGCAATGCTCTTGGCGTTGAAGACGATGATTTACGCGATCCAACATCACAATTAGAAGCAACAAAGGACCTTCTTACCGAAGGTCAAAGAATTGCGTATGTTGGGGCTACGAGATTAACCATTTTTCAAATGGTTAAGCAAGTGGAATCATACGAGTCATCATCAAAGACGACGCGCAAATTTCTCAGCACTGCAGTAGATTCAATGACAAAATGGGGTCAACAAATAATGATCAGACTCTACGGGCATATGGAGATTAACTCCGATGAACAAGTTATGATTGAACAATTGGCAGAACATGGGGTTCGGCCAGAGGACCTAGTATCTCCGCTAATGCGGAATTCTCGTGTGAAGAATCCTCTTGCCCAGGAGTCTGAATCCAGCTCCAAAGGACCAGTCGACCAGTCTGCTGCAGATATTAACAACAAAATGTCCAAACTTTCTGATGAACCACCACGATCACCCACGCCTCCACCGCCTTATGAATGTAATGACAGTAACGAAATACCAGAAATTCAATCACCCTCCGAACTTCAACAGTCTAAAGATCTAGATATAGACCTTCGGTGGACTGTTCTTTGTGATCTATTTCTCGTTCTTATTGCAGATGCAACGTACGATGCAAGATCTAGAAAGCTGCTCGAATTGGTTGGAGAATCCATGCACATATCCTGGACTCAAATTTGCCGTTTTGAGAAACGCATTATTGATGCATTAGAAATGCAACAAGAAGCTAACAAGGAGACATGGGATGAAGCACAACATTTGGAATCCCGAAGGAAGGCTGCTTTGAAGCAGCGTTATCTGATAATGGGCTTGGCAACGGTTGGAGGTGGTCTGGTAATTGGCCTCTCGGCTGGGCTTCTTGCACCCGTTATTGGTGCTGGTCTTGCTGCCGGCTTCACCACTATCGGAGTCAGTGGTACGGGTGCCTTCCTTGGTGGGGTTGGTGGAACAGCTCTGATAACCTCCGGCGCAACCGTTGCAGGGAGTACCATTGGGATCAAGGCCTCCGACAGAAGGACAGGCGCTGTCAAAACGTTTGAGTATCGCCCTCTACACAACAACAAACGACTTAATCTTATTGTCACAGTTTCTGGATGGATGAATGGCAAAGTCGATGACATTCGATTGCCATTTAGTACTGTGGATCCTATTATGGGCGATATTTACTCTGTTTTGTGGGAGCCTGAGATGTTACAAAGTACAGGACAAACAATCAATATTCTTGCTACTGAGGTATGCTGTTCAGCTCCTTTTCTTTTTCCCTTAAAATTAGTGTATAAGGAAATAAGTTAGCTAATGATCTTCCTAAGGCGCTTACACAAGGTCTTCAACAAGTCCTGGGTGCCACGATTCTTACCGCCCTGATGGCGTCACTGCAATTGCCTATTGTTCTAACAAAGCTGTCGTATCTCATTGACAATCCCTGGAACGTGTCACTCGCTCGTGCGAATGCTGCTGGGTTAATACTGGCTGATTCCCTAATAAACAAGAATTTGGGAAATAGACCTATCACCCTCCTTGGGTTCTCACTGGGCTCGCGCCTAATCTTTTCCTGCCTGAAGGAACTTGCCAACAAAGGCGCATTTGGGCTAGTGCAGAATGTATACCTATTTGGCTCTCCTGTCGTCGTGTCAAAGGACGAGTATACCAGGGCCCGAAGCGTCGTATCTGGGAGGTTTGTGAATGGTTATTCTTCAAATGATTGGATTCTCGGTTACCTTTTCCGGGCCACCAGTGGCGGAATTATGCGTGTAGCTGGACTCGCCCCTGTCGAAGGTATTCCGGGGATCGAGAATGTTAATGTTACACATCTTGTCAGTGGCCATATGGCCTACCGTACTGCGATGCCTCGACTTCTACGAGAGGTTGGATGGGATGTAGAAAGCGACGAGTTTACTGAAATCGAAGACCCTGATCCGGACAAGCATGAAGAACGACAGCGTGAATTAATGCGTGAAATAGACGAAGCTCGCAGACAAGCCGAGTTGAAACCAGACAAGAAGCGGTTTGGTTTCTTTAAGAGCGGGAAACTTGCTCAAAAGAAGCGGTGGGAAACTTATGATGTGAATAAGAGCGCAAAGGAGTCGAGCTCGTCTGGAAAACCGGGCGATGCAGATAGCTCCGTTCTCTTTGATATTGATGCCATCAGAGCTGAGCTCGCTGGTGAGCATATTGAGATCAAACAGCTAGAGTCTACACTGCCTCCTATTAACCTCGACCTGAACAATGATTCACCTACCACTACGAACGCGCAGACAGATTCGACTCCAACAGTGTCAGCAGAGGACACGACGAATAAAGATACAGATATAAAGCCAGATCCCGTCCCCATCTTATCTCCCAAGTCCAACACCTCGCCAGCGTCGTTGGAAACCAAAAGCCAGTCAAGAATACCCATGCATACATGGCCTGCTCAAGAGGAAGAGATTGAAATGACCTTCGATACCTCCTACAGTTCTCCAGTCGCCTCACCTCCTCAGAAATTAGCATCTGATTCCCCAGTATTCTCCTCGATCTCCTCACCCAACAGTCACCACGGACTTCCTGATATCAATCCTTCTCACAATGCTTGGGCCGACCAGCACGATGACTATAACGAGCCTAACATAAAGATGACATTCCAATAAAATGGTTTGATTTATGAGCACTATGAGCACCTCGAGGACACTAATGCGGTCAATGTGTCTAACGCTACTTTTACATTTCTTGTTGTTATTTTTCAAATCCATGAAACACATTTTGTATCTATTTCAGCATTATGTGACTTAGTTAATAAACTGCATCTTACATGAGATAAGGAGCAACTACATGGACCCTCATGGCCTGGAGTCATTATTCAATGCCATTCTGAACCGTCTTTTCTCAGCGCTTCGCATAGATATAAGTGCTCGATGGCTTCGTGTCGGTAGTATTAAAATGTTCTTGTCGTTAACTGGTTGACTTGGCGCTTAACTCGTTAAATAGTTATCCGCGTCTAAGTAACTAAGTTAGTTAATCTCCACCAGCAAACGGAACGCGCGAAACGACAGCAAACAACCGCTTCGACAAGCATTGAGCGAACCACGGAACGGCTATAGTCCCTACCAATCCCGACCGCCACCGTGCTGGCGCCCATGAGGGATGGCTCCTGCCCCGAGGCCAGACCCTAGCTACGCATCAACCCGATTAACAACGAGAAATCATGCTGGAGGTCCACCACTTACGCAGGTCGGAGGGAGGCCAACACGGAGCGCGCAAAGGAGAGTTGCGGAAACAGGGAGTCAATCGCCAGACAATCCGGCAGAACAGCCGAGCCCTACATTAGCAAAGCAAAGGGCTGAACCTGCGACCGACGATGAACCCCTTGCTTCCAGCGACGAGGACGAAGATGACTTTGGGGAGGTAGAGGAGATATCAACAATTCGTGATCCGCAGAAAAGAACCCTCTTTTCACCAAGGGACTTGGATTACCATATTCAACAAAGTGACGCTGCAAAATATTTGCCAAAAAGCCGCCTGGGACAGAGTGATGCTTCGGAGAATGAAAATTCCCCGAAGAGACAAAAGAGAACCACGACACCTAGGAAGAAACAGTCGAACACATCTAAGAAGCCAGCGGCTACACGCAATATTAGGAGACCTACAACTCATCCTTACCAAAAAGATAAGGAAGAGGAAGGTATATTCAAGGCATTCTCAAAGCAAGGCCGAAAACAAAAGCAATACTCAACAAAGACGTCTCATAACATTCATGCTCCAACTCCCTTGAAACATCGGGCGGCGCGTGAGCTTGAAAGGGAACCTTCGAGCGGTTGTGACGATAGTCCTAAAAGCTCGCATAAGTCCCAAGCTGACAAAGGGCTCCAGTTCAAGGATCCAGCCTCCTTCATGCAAGCTCACGCTTCTATTCCAGCTAGCTCTTGCCGTGAAAATGACCCTGATATTCTGGACCTTAGTGATGGGTTTGAAGCCGTGTCACCGCTAAGCTCTGTATCTTCGTCGTTTTCTGTCCATATACCCCCAGAGCTCCAGGAGGAGATTGACCGTCGCTCTGCCCCCGTTACAGTGTGTCCCGTGTGCGAGATACCGGTGGACATGGAACTGTTCAAATCTTTCAAATCAATGGAAAAAATGGGTCAGCAATCCCGGTTTTGCTTATTACACCGGAGGAAATCTGCGGAACAGCAGTGGAAGGAAAGACGTTATCCAACTATAGAGTGGGAATCGTTCCAGACACGCATTGAAAGCCATTTTGCAGAATTGGAAAGAATATTGTTACCCGACAGTTGCTCGGTTTATCGAGAGTTATTGAAATCATCTGCTTTGGAGCACAACAAGCAAGGAAACTTCCGTCTTAGTATTACTAACTCGGAACTAGAAAAGATGACTACCGGGTACTATGGTGCTCGAGGCGCAAAGAATATGTAAGAATTAATCCTATGCTTAGTCTCCCGCATTTTGCATGCTTACAGGCCTATTTTAGGATGGAAGTCATTACTTCCCGCTTTGCTCCGCGAGTACGGGAATTGGCTTTATCAGACTCGCTGGTACAGGCGGTTGGAGTTTCCGGTTATGTTCAGGCAGTGCTTGTTCCAGAGCTGACAACAATTCTTGTCAAGGAAGACATGGACGTTGACGATGAGGAAGCCAGACGCATCATGCAGGATAGCATGGAGATTGGTGACCTTTTGAACCAGCAACTTGACGATACTGTGGAACTACGGAACGAAAACTTGGACACCTAGTAGAGGTCAAGGAAGAACGTCCACGTACCCTGTAGCCGATACAGAACGAGCCTGCCCCTAACAAACTGTGAGATATCCGCTGTTTATTGTACACTTCTATTCATTCATAGCAGGTGGAGTTATTGGGCGAGAGGTCTAGGGAGGTCTAGGAACTGCGAACAGGAACATCTAGCTTGATAGCTCTCTGTACTTTGTAACGTTGAGATGTGAGCGTTTCTTTTCTAGAATTACATACTTGTTTCTACAACACAAGCGCCTCGAAACAACCCCTCGTCCTGCTACTTCCTACGATTTAAGCAGACGTCTTCTTATCTCGGTAAGCCAAGCCGAATGCGACCAAGCCATAAGTTGCCAATATGCTCAGTCCCACAGGAAGTGGTTTTCCACCGGTTTTGATAACTCTTGGAATGGAGCTACCGCCTAGAACAGCTGATGCGAGAAGGCCAATCTCCTCTCCATAAGGCTGATGAGCTTGCAGGCGGAAATAGCTTACGGCGTAAAGTGCACCGATTGTGAGTCCCGCAACAATAGATGGAACCGATCCTGTACGTGCATACCCGATGATGCCGCCGCAGGACGTTAGAAGGGAGAGGGCAGCGGCCGAGTAACTTGTATTTGCGTTCTAGAAAGCCTGATATTAGAGATGGCAAGCATTGACATAACTGCAACAGCTAAGTAACATACCATTATTGCCCGGCTATACAATGTGAAAGCTTTGGTTTGACTGGCCTCAGTGGTGCCTTAACAGTATCTTCTTATACCCACGAGCGATGTGTGGTTGCCAACCTGGTGTGTATAGAATGGGCATCTTCTACCTTCGCGCGACGTTGGCTGTTGCTCCTGCTTAGTCAACAATAGACGGTTATCATCACGTGATAGTTTGGCGACCTGTTCCTTTCGAGATAGCATCATTCACCAAATCGACTATCGCAGCGAGGAAGATGAATTTGACAAGAGAACGCACAGCTTTTACGCTTAATTAGTAAATATTTGAGGAATTTCTATACCACAAACAACTTGCTATTTGGTTTCGCGAGCCTCCTTCCATTTAATCCTGTCCCAATGGCACCAAAACGTCGAGAAGTACAGTCCGATGCAACGACTCTCCAGGCCAGCAAAGTGAAGCAAGCGACAGCTTCGTCATCTGTGCCCAAGCCACTGCTATCGACGTCTGCAAATGCTCCCGCGAAAGATATAATACTGAATATATGGGATAATTACATCACAAACACCCCCCAGCGGACACTACTTTTAGATATCTTCATGGCCTTTTTAGTCGTGGTTGGAGGAATTCAATTTGTATACTGTGTTTTAGCGGGCAACTATGTAAGTCTACACCTGGAAATCCTTGTGTTATCTGTTATAGACAGTCCATGAGAGGGTACTATGGCTAACCATTCTGTTTCTACTCAATCTAGCCTTTTAATGCATTCCTAAGCGGCTTCTCTGCTGCTGTTGGCCAGTTCGTCCTCACAGCGAGTTTAAGAATGCAAACCAGTGATGTAGGGAAAACTAAGACTGTCGGAAGTTCTGGCACTTCAAGCGGGGCAGACACGCCAATTCAAGACCGGGGAGAGGGTTCTAGTGAAAGGTCAGTGTTTACTTCAATTGGCAGGATGTCAGTTCATGGAAAACCACATGTGCTAACAGGTTTAATACAGAGCATTCGCGGATTACATATTTGGGAGCATTGTACTGCACTTTTTCTGCATCAATTTCATCAATTGAGCAATCGAATAAGCGTTAACCCAATAGGGGCTTCATTATATTCAAGTTAGGTTTCCTGGTAATCGAGAAATTCGAAGGAGAGCTTGACGTCAGTGCTTTCATAGCTCGTGTATACTACCCAAAAAGAAGTAGACCAACCTGATATTCACTGTGAAACGAACATTGTTCTCAGTACGAACTGCCGAAATGTTTTTATCTAACACCTATGCTGTGATACGAAGCTCTCGACAGCCGCTCTATCTCTCTATCCTGTTGTTCAAACCTTGAGGAGACACTGACTTCCACTCAAAATCCCCTTCCCACTCTTTTGGATGGCGGCCTCTTGACCACACTACCACTTGTGACTAAGCCACCAGTAGCCCTCCTTATCCCTGGCGTAGCAGTCGGTCTTCTCACTGCAGTTTGTATTTCCTGTCTCTTTTTAGCTGACTCTTTCTCAGCTTCACGGGCAGCAAGTTCCGCAGCTCTCTGACGATCTGCAGCCATTTGTGTTTCTATTTCCATTTTCCTATTGAACTCACGCTCTGTAACGCGGCGTTCGCGAGCAGAGTAGCCTTTTTCTTTAATTGAATAGAAAACACCACCGAGATCGGCAAGCCACTAGTAAAAGAATATATGTTAGCTAAGCTCTATATGCTGGACGAGGGAGGAAATATATTCTCACATGGGGATCAACTGCAGTAACAGTAGACATGTATTCTTTGCTGGTTAATATCAATTCATGATACACCACATAGTCAGGTAGGAAACCAAGACCGTATAAGGAGCTGGTGGGATGTAGCTGCACAGTTACACTCGTCCGCAAATTAATATACTCCCCAATACCCTTGACCCGGCCAGCTTGATGGTAGTAGCCGGAACAAATGCATTTTCGAATGATATCCCAATCCGTACCACAGCTTGTCAATTGCATTTTCTGCATTTTCATTATATCATGTAACTGTTCACGGATCTCCTTGGCTCGCCGAAGAGCCTTGGGATGGAGAAAGTGGCGCACACACCACCCATCTGAATAGCCGTTTGCTTTCCATTGTGTGTAGACATGAAGAAGAGTAAGATGGTCTGACTCTGGCACGAAGAATTTTTCTCTAGCTGCATCGGACTCTTCTTGTCGTTCCTTTGGACGGTAAAATACGCTGGGTACGGAGAGCATGGATACGATTGTGAGCATTTCTTCGCTGCAATCATACAGCTCTGATGAAGTAATTAGGAGTTTCGCAAGTGACGGGTCCATTGGGAATGCGCTCATTCGGCGGCCGATGGCAGTTAAATCCCCCAAATTATCGATTGCCCCGAGAGCCCAAAGGTCAAATAGTGAGGTTGTGATTGTATCTTGAGGGGGAGGGTCCATAAAATCGAAATCCAGCAGGTCCTTGATTCCTAGTGATTTGAGCAGGAGTACCGTGTTGGCAAGGTTTGTCCGTTGAATTTCCGGGATTGTTTGTATATAAAACTCATTCTTGAATGCAAGCTCAGTATACAAATGATATGCTTTCCCAGGCCCAGTTCGGCCAGCTCGGCCAGCTCTCTGGGAAGCATTGGCCTGTGAAATCGGGGTGATTTGGAGTGTGTCCATACCCATTCGCGGATTGTACACTTTTAACTTTGAAAACCCTGCATCTACCACATACATAATGCCATCGACCGTCAAACTGGTCTCGGCAATATTGGTAGCAACGATGACTTTCCTGACTCCTGGAGGAGCCTTGTCGAAGATTTTGGCTTGTAAATCTGCCGGCATTTGGCTGTATATGGGCAATACACTAATCTTCGGTGGGTCATTTAGAAGAGCCAACCTCTCGTGTATCAATTCGCAAGTAGCCTCAATATCTTCCTGCCCCGTCATGAAAACTAGGATATCACCCGGTCCCTGGGAAACGTGGATGGCCAACACTTGCTTGACAGCGCTATCAACGTAGTCTTCGCACGGAGAACGAGAGTATTGTATATCAACAGGAAAAGTACGTCCAGGAATTATAAACTCTGGAGCTCCTCCATAGAATTTCGAAAATCGGTCAGAGTTCATTGTAGCAGATGTCACGATAAGCTTAAGGTCCCTTCTTCTTGCAAGAACTTTCTTGATCAAGCCCATCAAAACATCTGTATTCAAAGCTCTTTCATGAGCCTCGTCCATAATAATACAAGAATATTTGTCAAGATCGGGTTGGACCAAGGACTCTCGTAAGAGAACTCCATCCGTCATATCTAGAAGAAATGTTAGCCACTTGCTCCGTTATACCACTGGAAGGACCAACTTACATTTGATCACCGTTTCGCTGCTCGTACAGTCTTCAAAACGTATAGCATAGCCCACAAGCCCTCCTAATTTGACTTCCATCTCTTCGCTGACTCGTTTGGCGACACTCATTGCAGCAACGCGGCGTGGCTGCGTACAGCCTATCAAGCCAAGCTCCCCATAACCATCCTCATAAAGAAATTGAGTCAACTGGGTAGTCTTTCCAGAGCCGGTCTGGCCAACAACAATAACGACTTGGTTATCCCTTATCACTCGTAGGAGTTCCTCTCTAACGGCAAATGCAGGGAGATATTCTCTCTGTTCCCGTAAGGTCTTGCTCCTGCTAAAGGCACTGGATCCCTCCGACTTTTTCAAATGCGACGCAAATTTGCTGTTGTTGCCCGCCTTTTGATCTTCTTCCCCTGGAATTGCGGCTGCGCTATCACCCTCATCCTCTTTAACTCCCATGATATTTCCCAAAGTCGTCCCGGCAGCATTCGTTGCGTCTTGAGCTTGCTTCTGGCGTTCCTTGCGCTGCCTCCTTTCCTGTACAACTTTACTTCCTTTACGGCTAAAAACAGCCATGTCACTCTGCGGGTCTCGTACGGCCGGAACAGGTTCAAGCTGCTTCGTGAAGACTGTACGGCCATCTAAAAAGGGAGGACGGAGATCATGGACAAGCAAGTGTACTCTCGTCGAGTCGTCGTCGTCTTCAAAATCAGCGTCATAGTCCCTCCTCTGGGCAACGCCCGAGGTTAGCATGCGATTTGTCTCCCACGCATCCACATCCTTTTGTTTTTGTACAGCACGGGCATTGAAGCGGCGACTGTTCTTCTTCTCTGACAATGCTGCCTCGCGAATCTGATCTGCCCAAGCACTTTCTGGGGCGCCAAAGGGGTTATGCGTCTCATCTCCGAAGGTGTGTCCGGATTCATCACCCATGTACCAGTCTCGGTCCAGGGCCATAGCATCATCATCGTTCACGAATGCTTCGGGGCCATCAAATGCGTGCTGGTGGGGAGTTGATGAGCTATTTCGTCCCCTGCTGGGCCGTTCCTGGCCGTCATCGTCGTCGTTCACTGGGGGTCTGTCGCGCCGCTTGAAAATGTGTCTAGGGCCAGGGCCGGTGTAGCTCTTTGGTGACGAGGGTGCGAACCTATCGGAGTCTATCTTCCGCCGCTTCGGGCTCTCTTCACGGCTCATGATGTTCTCAGTTGGTGAGCATGCCAAAATTTTATACAAGCGTGGCACAACTGATTATCTGTAACTTGGAGTAGTCCCTTGGAAGGCGGTAAATTGAATCTATTTAGCGCCGGGCAAGACTAGCTAGGCGCTTATGGTTTGTGCTTAGACGCGTTTGCCGCCTGCCGCGATGGTCACGACACAGCTCAAAACTTCAGCTTCGGGGTAGAAACTCATCCACCTGGTATTCTGTCCCTTTTTTTTTTCAAGTGCAGCTCTCCATAGTTATACTGTGTATTTGGGGGTACAATCTTAATTCTTTTATGTAAGTTAAATTACCGTCCCCTTTTGGCGAAATTTTACTCGTGGAGATACCATCAGCAGCCCGAACGGTAGTAATCCTTGTGTTCCTTACAGGAGATTATAGTAATACCCAAAACTGAGGTTCTTAGACCACCATCTATACCCAACATCTTGAAGACGGCTAATAACCCCGTCTGCAGCATCATCGGTTTCTTAGGATATAGATAATGACACAGAACAAACGATTGTAAAAAAGATAACTCTGCTAAAAGATGGAGATGAAAGAAAAGGCAAAAGCAAATATTCTACTATACCAGAGTCATTTCTGATACTCTCCTATCATTATGGATGGATGGAAAATCAATCTTGCACAGCTTCATTCATACCATTAGCTGCTGATGTGGATGAATAAATGATTCGATCTTTAATACACGAATAGCTTCTCCCATACCCGGAGACTGCTAGAGTGACCGGTCCAATTACTGTCTCTGGTGTCATTCGCATATTCTCTATCCTTCCACATCTATGAAAATTTCTAGTCTGGCTGCTGCGTGGTCACTTTAGTGATCTGTTTGTTTTGACCCGAAAAGTATAGTCCATGGAGAGCTTTGTAAATCCTCGAGCTCTAGTACAGCAAAGACAGAACGTTGTGCAATGAGAATAGTACAGCTCTCCCGGAAGAATCATACCCCGTGGCTTCTGGCAGCATCCGCATCCCCTTGCGCAGCATCCTTGTGCGGCTTTACACTGATGTTTTCCCTGTCCATATCCATCTAGAAAAAGCCAAGATTCGACCAACCGTCTCACCCTCGACGTGGGCGGCTGGCGCCTAATTAAGCAAGAATAGTACTGCTCCCATGTCCCGAGCCTCTGTTTCGAATCGGCTAGCTTTAACTTCCAGTTCTTAGGACCGATCATATCAAATGTTTCAATCTCTTTAATTTTCCCCATCACGACACTAGCTAGGACCATTGTTCTCAGAAAGATGTCTCTCTGCCTGAAGACATTCAT
Organism: Trichophyton benhamiae CBS 112371; assembly: GCF_000151125.1. Taxonomy (NCBI): domain Eukaryota; kingdom Fungi; phylum Ascomycota; class Eurotiomycetes; order Onygenales; family Arthrodermataceae; genus Trichophyton; species Trichophyton benhamiae. Next base: position 1,390,793 of record NW_003315113.1, read on the forward strand.
GTCATGGGCTACATCGTCCAGGCTGGGACTGCAGTCATTCTTCACTTGGTTCTGCACCTGTGGTTGGGGGGCTCTGGGGTGAACCCTTTTCATGTTGGCCTCCCTGATAATATCCACAGCCCACTGTGCACCCATATACTCAAGCACTATTTCGAGGATCGGCTCAAGCAGCCAAATTGATAGCCGGCAGATAATCAAACATGCTGTGACAAATATGGGCCCGAGGACGAAGTAGGCCATCACCTCTTCAGATGTCCATTTCGACACCATCTTGAAAGAAGACAGAGGTAATGTGCAGAGCAAGCAGTGAGTGGGTGACGGTCTAAGCTATAATTAGGAGAATTAGTCAAGAGAGGCGAGCAGAAAGTGGGAGTTTGTCCTTTTTATATACGTAGAATCGCTCCTGTATGTTTGCAATATATGATGCAACTGCGGCGTGGCGCTGGCGCGGCGACGCTGCTGGTTATGGAAAGCTGAGCTGGACCACCAGCATCACACCGAGGCACTGTGGTAGAGTGGTTAATACGTTGCACTGCTACCGTTATACAGTTTCTCTGCATACATAGCCATGCAATTCCTTCGGGAGCCAGGGTTCGAATCCCTGCGGTGTCGCTCTTTTTTTTTATTTATTTTTTTTTTATTTTTCTCTTTTACTTTCCCTTTCTTTGAACCGGTCAATCATGTCACCTACCACTACATAAAATGGTTAGTATGATAGATACCGGCGTGCAGTACGGAGTAGTTGTGCTAATGATGTCCGGTGTGCATCTGTACTTCGTAAACGGCCTGTCGTGGTGACGTCCTGGGTGCCAAGAGGCGAGGGCCCTCCCAAGCTCAAGACAGCTTGGTTGGAACCAACCGCACGACGGCCCGACATACTGCGAGACAGCAACTATCTAAGCTACGACAACGTATGCAGTGAAGCTACAGGCACCGTCTGTGACGGAACAAGCAACAAAGATGACGAAAGACGGCAAGCACACACCAACCACCGACGAGCTGCTGGCTCAGTTCGACGACCTGAGCGTCGATGCCGTCAGCGCCAAACCACCACAGCCAGGCAAGCAGGGAGCCGTCGAGGACGACGTGCTTGATGAATTCCAGAATCTAGTCTCCCAGAGGCCCGCAAGTCGCCCTGCAACGCCCCAGATCTCATCGCCCTCGACCAAGTCACCGAAGCCGGCGGCGGCTACTGCTACACCCACTACCGACCGGTCCAGCGAGGAGAAGTTACAGACCAGGAAGTCAGGAGATAGCACAAGAGCATACCATCGGAGCATCACGCCCTTATCAGAGACACAGAATACACCGCCGAGCCCACCACAGCCGCAGACCAGTAGCAGTAGCGGCGGCGGCGGCGGCGGAGGTGGATGGTGGGGTGGTCTCTTTGCTACGGCTACTGCGGCCGTCAAGCAAGCTGAGGCAGCAGTGCAGGAGATCCGGAAAAACGAAGACGCTCAGAAATGGGCAGACCAGGTCCGTGGTAATGTCGGTGCTCTTAGGGGACTCGGTGAGCTACTATATTTGTATCCCAAGAATGGCCCGGATGATTTACCTGCTAACCACGTAATATAGGGGGAGAGCTACGCACACTCGCACTTCCAACGGTTACATCCCTTCTCCACACTCTGGCTCCTCCAATATCAACTCATGAACGCCTCCAAATACATATCACGCATGATCTCCAAGGCTATCCTGCCCTAGATCCTCTCATATACAATGTGTTTTCCCGAGTCATGGCCCAGGTCGAGGGAGGTGACTTACTCGTCATCCAACGCGGCCAGGAAGCTGCGCCAAAGCGTGGAGAGGGCGCGGGTACCAGTCAATATAGTTCAGCAGGTTGGAATGATGGGCCATGGTGGCGCTATGCCTCTCCAGGAGGCGGTCGCTCGATCTCTGCCATCAAGGGTACCATGGTAGCCAGCAAGCTTGCGCGAGCGAGTGCAGAGTCTTACGCAAATGACTTTTTCGCAGCTCGCGGCGGCATAGAAGAAGCTACCCGTCAAGCTTCCGAAATTCTATCCGACACCAATCCCGTCAGGAATAGTGACATCTTCCTCGCCATCCAAGCTATCAGCCAGCCCCTATCAGAAGACCTTTTCCAGGCCGGGGCTGGACCCAGCGGAGAAACTGACAAGCCAACCAGCGGCGTCGTGGAGGCTGAACAAGAAACTGAGGAAGAAGTGTCCTTCGCCGTGTACCTGCATGATCCCATCCATGGCATTGCTTTCCATACAATATCCCAGTCTATTCCACAGAAATGGATCGACTGGCTTGATGCTCCTGCCCCTGACCCCTCTTCCGCAGATCAAAGCTCTGCCCCTCAAGAAATGCAATCAACTGTTCCAGAAGCCATTGCTGAAATAATTGAGAGCGGAGGAGTTGATCCACGTGAATGGGTGGCCGAATGGGTTGAAGACGCAATTACTCTGGCCGTAGGTGTTGTTGCACAGCGCTATGTGGCTAGGAGAATGGGCGTTGGTGTCGGCGGTATCAACAAGGGAAAGATGAAAGCTGAGCAGGCTACTGTTGTTGACAGCGGAGCTGGGGAGGCTGCTAGGGCTATTTAGGAGAGAGCCCCTTTCCCTCCCTCCTTACCACCCATTATCTAGTTGGCGTTTGTTTATTTTATTTTATTCTTTATTTTTTTATTTTTTGTATACTCCTGTCCGTCTATGTTTTTCGGAGTGTTATTTATGCCTGTTGATATCCTTATTGACGTCATTGATAATTCCCATATTGACAATACAATGTATAGTTTGTATTTCGCACGAAGTAGGTGATGCAGGCGGTAGCCAATATGAACACCATCTACCCTACCCTTTTGTGGCCCTCACATAGATAATGGACACTTTCTGATATATTGTTGGTGGCCCACATCACAGTTCAATTCCTCCATAGCGTGTCCGCACTTCCAACACCATACAATATGCTGGTATGATACTTTACCACACGTTCATCAACGGCGCAAGGTAATTTCCTCCCTTCATTCAGAGCCGTCCACTCCGGCAGCAGTGCCGTTGCGCAATGTTTCATCCCAAAGCTTGTTGGCATCTCGCGGCACGGCAGAGTGTTTTCTATGGCGCAGATTCCGATTGAGCGTTGAACATTAAAAGAGCGAAGCAATTAAGCCCTCAATCCTATAAGACTGTGTTTCACTTCTTCGAGGCCTGCTTATTGTCTCCCTTCTTATCCTTTCTTGTTCCTTTTAATAACTCCAGATGTCCCGCCTTTTCGGCAAGTAATCGCTCAGTCTTCCCAGTCAGGCCGGACGTTAATTTCTAATGAGGCAGAACAGCACATATCAGCTCTGATAGTAACACACAAATTCCAAGATGGAAGGCTTCAATTTACCTTGACCATTTTCTGTTGTTTTATGAGTTTCGCTTTTTTAGGTGCGATGGTCTTTGCGCCTCGTTTTGGGCCTAGGGTTGTTGGCCTAGTTAGAAGGGTTAGTGGGAGAATAAGGATATATCAAGGCCATGCGATATAACTCACTTCTTAGCCGGGGCAGGCTTGGACTTCTTGATTGCACCTTGAGCCATGGTTGTCTTTCTTGCTATGGTGAGGTGTGTACTCTTATTGATTGTTCATCGTGGTTGAAGATTCTCTACGGATCTTTTTTATCCAAGCCTGGAAATTTCCAGCCAATTAGAAATATAGTTCTGTGCTTATCTAAGAATAACTAACTGTATCACGTGAAGCGTTTAAGAAAACCATACTCCTTTGACGCGAACCCTACTTTTATATGCCGACATAGGGTGCAACGACTGTCAATACTACCAAACACATCCTTTATCATTCACAAAATTACAAGAACAACATCAGGCTCGAATTATTGATAACATATATCACTGTAGAAGTGAAACTCCTAGAAGGCGGAGCTAGGTTTGATGTTCCAATCGACAGCTGGCATATTCTACGGAGTAATCGCAATTGCTTGCCAAGCCATCACCACCACAAATATAGAGAGCTCTTCAAGTGTGTCTTCCAGCAGCCCTTCGGCCAGCTGCTGGTCCTCATACCAATTGCAAGTTTTTGCACTATCCAGGAGCCTTATCTCTAAATAAAAACGGCGGAATCTCACCCTGATGGTTAATCTCGACCTCAAGTTGAGACTCAAGGCTTATTCTTAAGCTGGTGCTTGAAACGGGCCGAGGTGTTAGTCACGTGAAGTCCCGGAGTGAGCCACCATTGGACAAAAGGTGTTTCTATTTTAAGAGTTGGAAAGGCACTCCCATTCTTCACAATAATAATAGTAGGGTGTCTCCTATGGTTAGTGGCCAGTACAGCTACAGTACTACTTGTGAAGGTATATTTCCCGCAGGGGTACACTATACCGGCTCGGGAGATATAAGCCCACCCGCGGCAGGCGATGCTAGATCCGTATGATGGACAGGGAAGAAGGGCCTTGCCTCTTCCATAGAGCGAGGCTGTATTAAGCGTTGGTCTAGAGCCCTCCTTTCCAGCCATGCTTGCTGCCTGGAGCGCGGGTGGCTTTTAGTGGTGTTGTCCTTTTGAAATTTTCGGCATTTACCCGTCCATCGATGGATGGAAAGCTCTCGTCTGCTACTTCGAACTTAATTACTCCCTTACTCTCTTCCGTCCCAGTCACGGCGAAACTGAAAGGCTGTGTATGACTCCCGTTCAGGTGTGACCTTTTATAACTGGCTGGATAAGCAGCCCCTGGACGAAAAGGCCCAAGGAAGAGATGTCAACCGCATGGCAACGAGTGTTGCGAGCGCTCGTTGTAGCCTCCATTATCAGCATCGTACTCATCTACTCGGCTCGACAGTTTGGCCCTGCGTCTGTCCACACGCCAATACGTGATCGCCCAGATGATCCGCATAAACCCTTCCAGCCGCCAGCGCCTGCGCCTGACCAAGAGCCTCCATCATTGAACTCGCACCCACCACCGGTCATACCAACGCTGGCATCATCCTCGACAGGTACACCAGGGATAAAACCTTCCAGCACGTCATCAGGTACGCCAACAACTTCCGCGGCATTGACGACACCGTCATCACACTCTGGAAATGCCAACGGAACAATCCCTGGGATTCCTAGCAAGATATGGCAAACAGCCAAACATGCGAACCTCAGCAGTGAGTATGCCGACATGAGCAACACATGGATAGTGAAGAACCCTACTTTCCGCCATGAGTTGCTCACCGATAAGTCGAGCGATGACTATGTGCGTAGCCGTTACCCTGGCTCAGACATCGTAGCTCTTTATACCAGGCTCAAAATTCCCATACTCCGAGCCGATATGCTACGTTATCTGATCTTGTTGGCTGAAGGCGGCATCTGGGCTGATCTGGATACTACATGTGAGCAGCCGGTAAGCGACTGGCTGCCAAGTGAGATATCCAGTTCGAACAGCATCATCAAGGCCGGCTTAGTTGTTGGGCTCGAACCTGATGCCGACCATGGCGGTAAAAAGATCCTCACCAATGCGGTGTTGGCAGCGCAGCCCGGTTCCAAGCATATCAAGGCTGTCGTGGATGATGTCGTGCATCAACTCCTTGATATTGCAAAGCAAAAGGGAGTCGGCCCCGAAGGAATCACACTTGAGATGATCAGTGACGTTGTCGAGGTGACAGGGAGGAAGAAGATGACCGCAAAGATCATCGAGTCACTTTCCAAGACGCTGAACAAGGAGATCAAAGATGATGATCTGGTTAAGAACGGCAGCAACGAGCCGCAGTGTCTTGACGACATAATAATACTTCCCGTCCCCGCATTCGCCTCGTATAACAACAACCCAACGCCCCAGGGCCGAGTGCTTGTGACACACCACCACGCAGGCACATGGAAGAGCGCTGCCGAAGATGCCAAGAAAAACCGCGAGAAGCAGCTTCAGGAGGAGGCAGACAAGCTGAAGAAGGCAGCCGACGAAGCGGAGAGGAAGCAAAAGGAGGAAGCCGAGGAACATAAGAAAGAGGAAGACGCCATGAAGAAGGCAAAGGAGGATGGAGAGAAACAGCGTAAGGAGCAAGAGGCTAAGGAAGAAGCCCAGAGAAAGGCTAACGACAAGCAGTAACTAGCTGAAGTAGTGCTGCGGACACCACAGCCAATAAAATATTCGGCCAGCGCTGTACATAAGGGTACTAGAATCTAACTACTTCCCTTACCACCGCGTATCTCTTCCCCTCTTCCCCTACCTCTCCTATGATTTCTAGTAGGACTTGGGGGTAGTGTCAGAGCTAAACCTTAGGCCCCAGAACTAATCAAGGGACTGAATGTATTGCGAGAAAAGAAGTCATTATCTCCCCTAAATGTTTTTCCTACTAATACTAGAACAAGGACACGAGTCTGCTCGTCACGTATACTACAGCCTTTCCTTCTCTCCTGACGATTAAGAATCCAGAGGAGCGAGAACCCCCCTGAAAGCTAGTTGAGTGTGTTTGATATCCACACGCAGGGATGGGCATAAACCAGGCATAAATCATCCCCTTCGGTATGACGGAGCACTTGCATCGAGACCACTACTGCCCCATTATCCAGTCCCTACCACCACGAATAACGGAACCCGGCACATCTGCAGGTTTCACTGTTGTCTTTACCACCGCTACCACTGCCCCTGCCACTTCTCAGTGTAAATACATTTCTCACTCTGAACACACTGCTCCGTAGCTATCCCATCCATCACCAACCGCGGTTCAGTGTTATGACTTTTCGCATCTTATCAGTCCATCTTATCTTTCTCACATGACTGCTGACTCATCAGTCTGAAACATCCGCAAAAGTAAACAAACTTCCTTAAGCAGAAAAAAGAAAAAACGACATCCAGAATGTGAGCAAAAGCGACGGCGAAGGAAGAAGAAACAAAAAGTGGAGGGAGCAAAACAAATAGATCCATCCAATTTAAGGACTAGTCTCGCAGCAGAACGTCTGCCATGACTTGACACTCATTTCCCTCTTTCTTCTTCCTCTCAACTCTTTCTCCAGAAGGTTGCCGTTTCGCCCCCCCTTTTTTTTCGCGTCTCCCTCGGCATCTTGCGTGCTGCTGCTTGGTTTCCATCTGACAGTTGCGGCTCCGGGCCAGTCGGGCGACTTGGCTGTATATGGGTAGTGGTACCAGCCGGGGGGTGATGGAGTCTGGCCGGACTTGCTGCCTATATTATTCATAACCACTGCCAAAAGATGGACAGACACCCAGAGATAGGGGGCTCTTCGTCAAGGTCGAGGTACTTTTCTTCCTTCCCCCGTCAACCAGCAAGAATAGCGAGAATAACGAGTATACCAACAGTATCAGCCCCTTCCGCAGCAGATCGCCGACCCTGAGTCCCTCTCCCCCGTTCAACACCCAGAACCGTCGGCTGCAGCTTCGTAACGCTCGGTTTAGGGGTGCGTTGCTTGCCTCGGCTTCTGCATCTACTTCAACGGCTGCTACTGCGTCTTCGTCCAGACCACTGAGCCCTCCACAATCCCAGGCCGAGACATGGAGGAGTACATTGGACGGCATTGAAGACGACGACAAAGAAAACGACTTTGCCTATGAGGGATTTCATACAACAACTGCAAGTAGCTTTTCCAGGGGCTCGCACAGCAGACGATCGAGTATATTGAGAGAATTGGGGAACTCGACTCAGCGAAGGCGATCTCAGCATACCTCCCGTGTACCCGTGACTTCCATATTTCAGTCGCAGCCAGACTCGCCTCCATGGTCTGCATCATTTGGCCGGCCCAAAGTTAGCGTTGAGGACCAGGACCAGGCTCAGGCTCAGGAAACTCAAACCCATGAACTAGAGCTGGAACTCGACTGGGAAGAGAAGATGCAACTGCATTCCACGAGGAAAGCGTCGATATCGTCGCAGAAAAGTAATCCTTTCACAAGCCTTGACCGAATAAAAAGGCCAAAAGAGCGGAATCGAGACGGGCGTCGTGATGCATCTCAATACATCGAGCATCTTGAGAACCAGCTTGCGGCCACGCTCCAGGATGCTGGGTTGGCCGATGCAAAGACACATGCTGCTCGATACAAGGCATTAAAGACCGAGTACAGGATCCTAAGGCAGGAACTGACTGAATGGGAGGAGAAGTTTGAAGCTCGAGTACAGGACGAAGAAGCAGTGGTCGCAGAACGAGAAGCTCAACTGAAGATACGCATACGAGTGCTGGAACGTGAAGTAGAAGTCAAAGACAACAAGATCAGAGAGCTCGAATGGGAGGTTGAGAAAGAAGCACAGAACAGACGGACGCTGGAAGCTGTTACTGCTACGAACCGCAGTCTGGAGCGCCGAGTTGATGTGCTGACTGAATTGCTTGCTCAGTCGCCTGGCAGAGTAGAACTGCCCGCTCCCCCACCGGCTTCAGCAGTAGACGGTGCTTCCTCGATACATGGCGGAGATGGTAGTATGTGCCGTACGCCTAGGCCCAAGTCGATGTTCACCAAGATACCCTTGTCACCGGTTCGACAACCTCTTTTCCATCCCACCAGCGAGCAGGACGCTTCATTTTCTGACCCATGCAAAAGGGGTTCGGGAGATGAAGATTCTCGTGTCTTTGAGCTAGCATCTGTTGACTCGGGCTTCGATTCCTGTCCGTCACATTCCCAGCGAACCTCCCTTCTATCAAGCCAGTCTGGCCCTGGGTCAGCAACATCACTCCCGTTATCACCAGAACTCCAACTACAGGGGAAACTCCAGTATCGAAAGAGAAAGATGCGCCGTTTCCCTTCTGGTTGCTGTACGTTGAAACCGCTTGTCTTGCCAACCGCATCCGCTGCCCTTTCGCCGTACGCTCCGCCTGTAAATCCATCGGCGTCGCCTGGTTCTATACAACAGCAACGTCTGGCACGGTATTTCTCAACGCTACGGTATTCAAAGGCTGGGTCAGGTTATGGCGAGTCGTTATATGACGACGAGACAGATGGAGACGACGCTGACACTGATGCAGCGAGGACAGATGCACTTGACTCGCTGGAGGGTAATGTAACGCATTATCAGTCCTTTGAAGAAGCGATGGCTGGTCACGACTTATCATTTGACGACACGGAAGAGTTTGGATATAGTCCGTTTGCCGCAAGTAAAAGCCGCTCGCCAGGAAGCGAAGCAGTAAGCTATGAAGGAGGAGGTACAGTCAGACGACGCCGCAACCGCAGTCGCCAGATATCGACGCTACGCATCGGTATAAGCCCCATTAACCGCATAATTTCAGCCAGGCAGCACCATGCTTCTCTATCGTGGCTTGAAAAGTTACACCTATATGCCCCACAGCTACTGTCTAACGTACGAACACTGGCCTGCCGCATCTTGTCTAACGCATGGCATTCCAACTGGCGCCGTCTAGGTGGTATATCCTGGTGGTTCCTCGGTCTGTTGCTTGGTACACATACACGGAACCAATGGGTCAGGTATTCTATGGTTCGAAGTGCAAGGTGTCTGGGACGTAGCGAGGAAGTCCGGACGGAGGAGGATCAGGAACCATCAACCCCGGTCAGTGTCAACCATCGACCGGATACTGCAACATCACTTCCTTCCGGGTATACGCCAGCCATGCAGGAATGGCTCAAGTTCTCTGTCACCCTCGTGTTGGCCATAGGTCTTGCTATTCGTGATGGGCCAAGCACACTAACATGTGCTTGTCCACCACCAGAAAGCGATATCAGATCTAACCCTGACGCCGACACAATGACAGAATCTGAGGTCTACCAATCATCACCCAAATACCAACCTATACGCACCAGCCTCTCAGTTCTCAGCCCAAGTGCTCTCCCCAGAGATGATGAAGCATTTGACAACGGCCTTGACTGACATTCGTTCATCCGCAACAACACCCTAATGATTGATGACGCTCCCTTCCCTTTTCCTTAATTTTTTTTTCCCCTTTGATTTTTTTCCTTACCCTCTTTTGTATAACGCCCTATCACAAACCATTTGAACATCTGTGATGCATCTCCGTGCCTTGTAAAAGGGGAGACCAAACGGATTCGTGTAAATGGGCGATAGATTACAATTAGACTAGCTCGGTCCTGGATAAGTAAATAATAATAGATTCATTCTTTTTACACTTGAGTAGTGGCCAGGACAGCCACATACCATTAAATCGGGGGGAGTGGGCTCGCTGGAAGTCTTCGCGCTGAAAGCTGAAACACGATATTCACATAGCATCAGTCATATTCTGGGGGTGGTGGTGGTCATTATCAAACAGGAAGGAAAACAGGTAGAGGAGTCCCATCAAGCGGTGCTGCAACGACAAGGAGGGTGATACATGTGTTTGTGTTTAGCAGCATATATCACAGCAGCACTCGCACGATTCTCCACAGAGCCAGCAGCAGCAGAGTGTCGCGAGACTTGGGGGATCGTAAACGTCAGTTTATTGCATTTTTTGATAGTTTATAGCCTGAAGCCGCTCTAGAGTATGAGTGCACGTACCAGGTGTAGAGGCATCCCCTATCCTTCTTCTCCTGAACTACAACTGGCGGCGGTGCCTGCTGGTATTGCATCTATGGGTTATAGCGAAGTCAGCGCTTCCAACCCCACCAACTTAAGTTGCACGGCGACGGGATAACAAGAGCGTTATACGCACAGGAGGAGGACCGCCCTGTGGGGGGCCCTGAGGAGGATAGCCGCCGTTGTAGCTGCGATCGGTCAGTCAGTCAGTTGCCATCGTTCAAGGAATGGAAATGAGATGCTGTCATATTTTCTTGGCCATGCGATGTACATGCATAACGCCGTGGCCGATACGAAGAGGCGAGGGCACCGTACCTCTGCTGTGGCTGGTTCTGATAGTAGCCGGCGCTGGACATCTTGCTGGCTGTTTTAACGAGAGTACCGAGTATTCAAGGGGGGTTATTGGCGAGGTTTCCTTTGCGGGCTGACGAGAGCGAGAGCGAGAGAGGGCGAGAGAGAGAGAGAGAGAGAGACGACTAACTTGACAGCAGTGTGCGCCCCGGGGGCCCTTGGCTTTAAATAGCGAGCAGCCTGAGGCTGGAGTGTCCTGCTCAGCTCACCTTCTCCCCAGCACAGACTGCGGGCTAGCTATGTCGGACAGAGCCAGCCCCTACGCCACAGAGTGACTCTGCCAATCAGCACGGCGGCCAACGGCGCGAGCTGACGTGGCTGGTAAATTCAATCACGAGCAGCCCTGCAGGTGTATAGGCACTATCACAAGGATGGTAAAGGCCGGAGTCGCTCGTCAGCAATATAAGATACTTCCCAACATATCAAGAATATACTTATTCATCTACGGATACCCTCCCTACACTGCAGCGAGAGTTTGGAACGTTAAACTACCAAGCTTCTGATAGGGCCGACCCGGGGGATCCAGGTACGTACCCAGGCACGCACGGAGGAGTTACGTATGTCAATCAGGAGGCAGTCAGCCAGATGCGATTCTGTTTCCCTTGGCCGCCATGGGAGACTGTGGCTTCTTCTGCTGCTTGAGCTGAGGCTCCTGCAGCCAAGCCCAAATCAACAACAAGCGCTGCTCCATAGGGGATATCGCTATTGGCCCTCCGGCGAACAGGGACCGGCAGTCACCTTCATGGTTACTTCGTTCCTCAGCCCTATCCTAGCACTTCAATCACCGAACCACCAGATAATGGCTCCTGTCAGTGGGAACTGCCCAAGTGACCACCTTTTGTAATTTGGCTGCATGTCTATTATGCACGGCTAATGCGGCTTCTCCTGGCCGCAAAAGGCTCGTATCTTCGGGGAATCCTTCAGGGGCGCCTCTGATCCGTACCATATTCCGCCATCATGGTGTCCTAATGCTAGGAATGCGTGTTAATCGGGGGGGAGAAAGCCCAAATAAGAGACATTGAAGTGACGAACACTTCGTATGCCCTTGATATGCTAGAGAAAGGGTGAATAGCCAGGCATTTGTCACGAGAACAACAAGCAACGAGACCTTGGGTGCTATTACCGTCAAGACTCACGTAGTATAAACGGCCGCTCGTTGGAGTACCATATCTATTCCATTATTGAAATTTGGGTAAGGTCTTTATTGGCTAAACTGCATCAAATACAGGTGAGGTACCGTATTTCTCACGTGAAACATATAAAATCCATGAGTATAACTAGATCTAGATCGTTGATGTCGAAGGATTCCAGATATCGTCTGTGAGGAATTCAATCGCCGAGAAGGTTCGATTTATCTAGGTTGTTGAATCATATCTACCAACATCTATTAAATGACATTATAAATCAACTGATATATCCCAAAGTCATATATACCAACGTCCAATCTACCAGAGGAAAAAAAAGGAAAGTAACGTCTAAGCGGTTCAATAATAAAATCATAGCACATCCAATCAATAAGGATCCCATTCTAGTCGTTGCATTAACAGGAAGGATTCAACGGGCACTCCTCGCCAGGCCTTTTTACCATCAACTTCCTTGAAAAATTCCGGTTCAAAGCTCACCTCTGCCCAAGAGCGTATGAGGTGCCTCCAATAACAAACTTCCGCAGCGGGTGTAAGGTACTGTTCCCGGAACGTTTTGATATTATTCTGTGCAATCCGCTTTGCGTCCTGCTCGTGCTCCTCAAGCCACTTGATCTTCTCGCGTAGGTCCGACCAGTCCCTCCGCACCTCTACATAGTTCTGGCCTGGGCCCGAGCTCTTCATGAGAGGAGACTGATGCTGGATCCACTCGAGGCTGTGAGAAATGACAACCGAGTTGCAGCTCTGGAGATACTTCAAGCGCCCGGAGTAGCTGTTCCCTTCGGTCTGAGCAAGGTACTTGAACCGGCAGTGTTCGGGCATTGATTTCAAATCGTTCTGCATACTCTCATTATCACGCCATGTTATCGGCTTGACGTCCGCCCATGGCTGGCCCCTGGTGACTTGAATAAGCTTCTCGCGGACCTCCAGGTCCATGGTGGCGCCTCTCCAGAAAAGCTGGGGGATTTTCTTCGACCAGGACCAAGTGTGTTCTTCCCGTTCGGCCCCCATTTGAACTTCTTGCATGGTTCCAACTTTTGTCTCGGGCCAGGACCAGTATCCGAAATCAGGCATAAGCCATAGGTTTGTATCCTGTTCGCGCCGGGCGTAACCCCACTGCGCAACTGGGTCAACTTTATCGTCGGTGTTGAAGACGAATTCTATATTTGGGAGCGGGTCGGGAGAGGAGACAATTGCTCGGTGTAGAGCGTGCAACGTCGCAATTTCTCGGGAGTATATAGTTCCATTCACAGCAATAACGTAGAGCTTAAACAACGACATTGTTAGCCCCAATTCGCACGATTACTATATTTTCTTTATTGACAAAAAGACACTTTCTTACTTGTTGGTCGTAAATCATCGCACGGATGTATCCGTTTTTGGGTATGACGGAATCGATTTCTGCGAGGCTTACAGGGCGCTGCACCCGCTCTTGTTTCGCGCGATCAATCTCCGCGAAAAGGCCTGGAAAAGTCGATTGACATTGCTCAGCGCCGAGCACAAGAGTGTTGGCATCCCGCTTGTGATTCCATTGGCATCCAGGGTCTGCTGCATGATACTGGCAGCTGGCAGGGGCGGTAATTGGACTGGGATAGCCGCGCAGTTGGCACCAAAGTAACACCAGCGCTAAAAGGAGGCTGGCGGCGACGGTGCGCCTGCGGTACTTTCGGGCTGCAGATGTCGGATGCGGAGGAGTCTGCGCGTCCATTTTGGGTAGCTATGTGACGGAAGACGACGCCATGAGTGAGAAGAACGAACCCCTGACTGCATCGCAAAGACAATCGACGGGAAAATTCTTGTAAAGGGGCCTAGGTAGTATCATTTTTCCCCATGGGATCCATGGACCGCCCGCGCTTAAATCATGTGACCATAGTGGCGCCTTTTGAGTTTTTGACGCAAGCAAAGTGTGGCGAAATTTCCTTGGCAGAGCTTGATTTTTTCCAGGGATTTGGCGGTGCGATTTTTGATACGTCGCAGTGAAGCAAGTGGTTTTGTCCTCACCTGTGACTGGTGGTGGGAGGCCAACTTGGTGTGGTAGCTTAAGTTTCAACGAACTCACTTCGTATCCCTAAGGAAAGCGTGGTGAAGCCTCGAGATTTCAGCGGGCTGCGCGTGAAGCAAAAAAATAGGGTTGATGTTGGATAGAAAGAGGACAGCAGCTGGATGGAATGCCCATAAACGGTCATTGTTTGTGATGATTGTTGGTGGAACAGGTAGCTTGATGAGGATAGTCGAGGGAGTTCCAACTCTTTGGACGGCTCTCTTTTATGGAAGGGCGCATGAAGTGTCGCACTAGCCGACGGGCCTCCAACCGGCAGCCAGGCCGATAATTTAACGATATCAGGGATACCCTTCGAGAATCACACAACAAACTGTCCAGAACGCCAGACGGGGGACAGCCGACAGACAGTAAAAAAAATTTTTTTTTTTTTTTCGCGCTATGTTTTATATCTGGTCGGGTTCCCTATTCATGCACGCACATGGTATCATCGCACAGCAGAAGCCACTGTCTCAAGGAGATGGGATCAGTCATCAGTCGACATTATTTATTATTAGACCGTGGTCGCAGAATCACAGCCACCTCATCTCATCTCACCCTGCAGGCGATGAAGCGGCGCTAAACCAAGGACGACGGAACAGACATCAGTAGCCGAACCCTGACTAAACCAGCTTTTAGTCACTCGTGTGTCGGCAGGCCCGACGACTGAGATTGTCATCTACATCCTCATCTCCGTCCCAAGACCGCCCAGTAGCCGTGCGCCGGTTTAGCTCTTCCCAGCCAAGCGTCGAGTGGATGTCAAAGAGAAGCAAAAGCAGGCGGGCGCTTCATGAGCTGGCGGGCGGATACGGGGTAAGCTTGTAAGTACCTACTGTAAGTATACTTAAGGTACGGAGTACCGTAGGTGCAAGGGGTGATCCCAGGTACACCAGCGCAGAAACGAAATAAAGCCAAGTCGCGCTGGCTACTAACGTACCGTCTAAGCCGTTTCAGCCTGTGAGCTTCATTTACCTGGCGTCGTTCAGCGACAAACGG